>NC_140774.1:185126960-186326960 GCF_044657685.1 Stegodyphus dumicola
GGCAAAGCATGTCCCACACGTGCTCTACTGGATTCAAGTCCGGTGAGAATGCTAGCCAATCCATACGGATGATATCCTCCGATTGAAGGCATTCGCTTACGATGTTTGCATGGTGAGGACGGACGTTGTCATCCATAAACACAAATTGTGCGCCCATGGCGCCCCGAAACAAATGTACATGTTGTTCCAGAATGACGTCCCCATAGATTTGGCTCATGGTTCCAATTTGAACATGCAGGTCAGTTCTGGAACCCATAATAATTCCACCCCAAACGAGCACTCCTGCACCACCGTAACGGTGTCGTTCAATGATGTTTTCTTGGTGGTCACGGGTACCTGGAGCTCTCCATATGAAAGCCCGGCGAGAATCAGACTGCAAGCTAAACGTGGACTCGTCCGAAAACATCACACAAGCCCACTGTTGCGGTGTCCACAATGCATGCTCTCTACTCCAGGCTAACCGCAGGCGACAGTGAGTTGAAGTAAGTGGAACGCATCTGACAGGTCTACGAGCATATAGACCAATCTGCCCTAAGCGTCTGCCTTGAAATTGTCGTACCAGTGGCTGAAGAGAGCTGACGAGACAGGTCTGAGGCTGTGCTCCGCCTGTTTCTTTTAGCAGTAACTGCCAAATACCGGTCCTCATTCGGCGTTGTAACTCTGGGGCGACCTGTGCTGTACCGTCTACTCACATTACCATCATCTTGGAATCGTTGCCAAAGCCTGGAGATGACACTGGGCAATTCCAAGTTCATCTGATACTTCCAGTTGGGTACGGCCACATTCCAGACGGCCGATAATTCTACCACGTAAAAAATCATCCAAATGCGTCCTTTGTGTCATAACTATTCGGTTATTGCACTCAAATGCTTATAAAGCGCCTGCGAACAATTTTACTTCTTTGCCTGTATTGCTTATATATCATACTCTTACGCTCTTGTCATTGTGACGTACCATAGGTGTCATCTGGTTACTTCCTGAAATTTGCATATGATTCTTGAAGATGTGTGTAGGGATTTTACAGGTGATATATTTATTTTAGAGTTCGATTTCCGCGTGACTCCGAATTATCCTTAATTTATGGACATGAGTGTAGCTTAGAGAGAGTGTAGCCTAAAAGGCGAATCCGTACTGGTCAGAACCCATGGCTCTCTAACGAAGTCAGTAGAACTTTCACTTTAAATACTTTGCATTTAACCGCGATTCTGAAAACACGTTCTGACAGGAAACTGTAAGCTGAAATTAAGAAAGATAGGAAAGGGGCTTTAACTAAAAATTAACTGGTAAAAACTTAGGATAAACCTTACAAGGGACGTAGTATCCCGGAAATATTTCATTTGTCAGAGAAGCCTTTTTTTTTTTTTTTTTTTTTTTTTTTTTTTTTTTTTTAAGTTAATAAAATTAATGCACATTCTAGATCAAACAAAATGATAAAAATTATACTCATAAATGTTTTTCATGTGCTAAATATTCTTAAAATGCAGCTTTAAGAACCTAGAAATACACCTAAATCATTATTCAAATATCATGCCTTATGAATGCTACTTTTTTAAACATTTATCTTTTTCTTTTAATAAAAATATTAAAACAGTCTGCCAATAAAGATGAGATCCTGGGCGAACCTCATATTCCTAGTCCTTGCTGTCTCCGGTGTTTCTGCTTATTCTGCTAAATGCCCAGCAGATGAAGTTATATCACCTTGCGGTTGCGATGACTCTGACGAAGAATTCAGCCTTATTTTGTCTTGCGACAGAGATATATCCTACTCACATCTGAGAAATGTCTTGGACACTGTCAAAGGAATCGACAATATCGCTGTCCAGTTAGACGAAATTAATTTAGGAGTTCTAGCTTCAGATTTCTTTGAAGGACTTCGAATCAAGAAACTTGATATCTCCCACTGTAACTTGATCAGCTTGACCGATGTTACTGGACCTGCACTTCGAGGACTAGAGGACACTTTGGAAGTAAGTTCTTAAAGAATATATAGTTCTTAATTACGTATTAGATATCGGCTGGCAAAATGTTTTAAGAAATTTCCAAAATTTTTTAGTTAAAAATAAATTATTGATATTAGTATCGCTTTATACCACATATAATAATATCTTATGTTCTATATAGTGGAAATATTATGCGTCATAAGTAAATATTTATTACATGTATCTCTATCTTATTTACTACTAGCCGCCACGCAGACAGCCTTCGTCTTGGCTTTTATCGGAAAAATGCCGAAATACCGAAAAATGCCGAAAGGGAATACCAAACATTAAAAACGGCACAGTTTTACTCTGCAGAACAACTTTATTAAAAAAAAAAAAAAAAAAAAAAAAAAAACACTGATTTCAATAAAAGTGTATTATGTATTAAAACATTACAATGAAATATGCAGTATCCCTTAATACCAACATTTATTATCCTAATAAATAAATTAACCAACTTCCCGTAGCAAAATCTTAAGAATTCAAATGGTATAAAGGAAGCTAAAAACTTTGTTTCCTAAAAATAAATCATGCTAAACTTTTCAATATCTTAAAAAGAGTGAAATAAGCAATAAATAACATGAAAGAAACACAAAAAAAAAATTCTGAAAAGGAAAGTATAATTAATAATATTTTATCTCATATTCTCAACAGTCAACAGTCCAGTATACAAAGCATTGAATGAAAAACTGTTGCCATTTCCAAAAGAATGAAACTATTCAAAATGATGCTATTTCATCAAAAAAGATAAAATTTAAAAAAAAAAATCTGATTCGAATTTTGAAAAATTCTCTTCGATGTGCGCTGTCTTTTATCTAGATGCACCTATGTACCAAATTTCGTAACCTTGGGTCTATTAGCTTACGCACAAGCATGAACGAAAGACACACACACGGACAGATGCTTTATTTTATTATACGTAGAGAAGCGTTAGGTGTCTATTTTTGATACTAGTTTAGGACACATTGTGATAAATACGAGGTGATTCTTAGTTCTTTTTCAGGGTTTTGAAAGTTTATAATGCAGCAAACTATAAAAAATACAGCGTCGATACATAAATAATTTCTAGTAAGTTTGGTATGTCCTGTAGAGTTGAGCAAGATATACATTCTTGATGGCATAGAGGCGTTAGTCCTAAAAGTAAAATTCCTGGAAAACAAAAAGGTGGTGGTCGTTAATTCGTTAACACCAGGATTTAGCGATTGAGTCCCGTCATCCCCAATCGCCCTTTAGAAGGGGGAGTATGTAAGGTATTTTGTACCTTCTCCTAGCATGCCTTCGTAGTGTAACGGTAGCACACTCGGCGAGTATCTTGCACTGGAGAGTTATTTTTACCGGCGATGCTTCGCATTCTGAGGGCTTTCATGTTACATTATACAAGCGATACCATGCTTATAATTATACTAAAATTACTTCTGAAGATACAAATTCGTAACAATATATATAATGTGCGTATGTATACAATTTATGTATATATAATGCAAAAAAATTGAAATAAATAATACATTTAAAATTCGTTACATATTCAATTCGGAATAAATCACGTGGGAGGCCAAAAACCAGAAAGGCAGTGACAAACTACAAGAAAAGGGGGAGGGTGTAAAACATGCCCGAACCGAAAAATTTATTATATTTTCTGTATCGTCATCAGGAGGTTGATGCAGTGAAAGAAGTAAGGAAAACATCCTGTTTCTGAACCAACAAAGACACAAAATTTAAAACATAAAATAATCTAAGAAAAACAATCAAAGTAATCTGCGTCTTTATCAGTGCAACCACTTCAGGCCGAAGTAAGCAGTGTAACAAATTGCAAAATTATAACATGAAAAGAAGAAACAAATTTAAAAATGCATAAAATATTATTTTGAGCAGATTGAGTCTAAAAAACAAAACTTGCAAATATAAACAAGCCCTATACATGAAAAAGTAAAACATATGTTAATTTTGAAACCATACAGGTCAGGTAAAAAATTGTGGCATCAAAATAATAATAATTTACATTTTAAGTGAACCGAGTGCAAAAAAACACGTAAAACAGAAGCAATTAAACATATTGTTACGAATTTGTTATTTAAAAAGCTAATGTTAGTTCAATTAGAAATTAAATGGTTTTATTTCTCGCGCAGTGCAGCGCGTGACGAATATTAAAAGAAAGCTAAGCCGGAAAATTGAAAATACAAGAGCGCGTGCATTAAATAAATAAATATCTCTTTTTGATTTCGAGAAAGTACTGGAAAATTCTAGCGCGTGATTTTAAAATCTTATAAAAGGAGGAAAACATCTCAGTTTGTAGTAGTTGCTTAGTTTGTTGTTGTTTAGAAAACTACTGTTGTTGATTGTAGCGAATTCGCGGATTAGCGTTCTTTAGCTGTTTTGAATTACGTTCTATTGGATATTTGAGTAGTTAAAAGATAACTACTGTGAGATATTGTAATACTGCATGATAATTTGAGAAAATTTAAGCATTTTTGTTGTGATAATAATAAATTTTTGTTCATTTTTCATCGATTGATGGCTCGTTTAGATGATTTATCCAGACAAGTCGATGCTTTGATACGGAGTAGCAGTGAGAACAAAGTGGCTGTAAGATGTTGGAGACGTGGTTCTGAAGGTCACCTACGACGGCATTGCAGAACACCCCAGGGCACGGATAATAAAATGGATGAGTTGACAAGACCAGTGAATGCCTTAAGACGGAATAGTGGTGAAACGAAACCGACCCTAAAGTGCTGGAATTGCGGTGTTGAAGGCCACCTACGAAGGAACTGCAGAACTCCCCAGAGCACGGAAAATAAGGCATACGATTTAAACAGACAATTAAATGCCACGGGAAGGAAAAGGACTGACAAGAAACCAAAGTGCTGGAACTGTGGAGCTGAAGGCCACGTACGAAAGAATTGCAGAACACCCCAGGGTACGAAAATTGAGACAATTTCTGAGCAACGACGCAGGAAACAAATTAATGACCATATCAAGGAACGGAGGTTGCCAGATAATGAGAAACCCTGTTTTAAAGCGCTTAAGATCTCTATAGTGAGTGGCAACAATAACGGACTGTCCATCAATGGGAATATCGATGGAGTTCCTTGCAATATCATCATTGACACAGGAGCTAATGTTACCATCATTAGGAAAGATTTAGCTGAACAGTTTAAAGATAAACTTATTTGGACGCCATCCTGTGTTACCCTTCAGACTGCGTCTGGTGACAAGATCGACATAACTGGGAAGTTAAACGTAAACATCACGTTTGGAAGTGCCGCCTACCATCACACGGCATATGTGGCGGATATTACAGATCCATGCATACTCGGATTGGACTTTTTAAGGAAATACAATTTTTCCTTAGACTTGAAAAACAACAAACTGCTTTCAGGATCTGAAGACATGACTATCCATCCTAAGAAGGGATCCTCACCTGGAAATGCCGACGCTTTGTCCGAAAGAACCAGCTCGAGAAACAGCCGAAATCATGCTAGGGTCGAAAAGAAACACCAGACTACCAGCTATTCTCCATCTCAGATGCTCTTCGGTCGAGACCTTCGTCTGCCTTGTGACCGCCTGTTTCATCGCCGTACGGATGCGCCTTCATCGCCTGAGGAACACATCCAAGATGTCAAGGCCCGTTTTGAAGTGATGCACCGTTCCGCACGAAAGCGAGTGAACTTGGCGACGGAGAAAGTGAAGACCAGATACAACACGAGAGCTGCTGGACATAGATCCAACGAAGGAGACAAGGTGTGGTTGTGGAACCCGATTCGACGAAAAGGAGTCAGGCCTGATTTACAGTCACCTTGGGATGGTTCGCACACAATCCTAAACAGGCTAAATGACGTCATGGTTCGGATTCGTAAGTCTTCGAACTCTAAACCTAAAGTCGTTCATTACGACAGGTTAGCTCATTACTATGGCCATAGTACATAATGTAAATAATTGTAAATAATATAAGACCATGGTCCATTTTTGTTTTTAAATGTGTATTTGATTTGTATTTGATAGCATTTGATTTGTTTTATGTATTGCATTTATTGTTCATGTTGTTTATTATTGTAATGTAATGCTTATTAATGCATTTATGCCACAGTTGTAAGTTTTGCTTCCTGTCCAGGGATTGTACTGCCCGGGACGTGCAGTCCTTGGGAAGGGGGCAGTGTTACGAATTTGTTATTTAAAAAGCTAATGTTAGTTGAATTATAAATTAAATGGTTTTATTTCTCGCGCAGTGCAGCGCGTGACGAATATTAAAAGAAAGCTAAGCTGGAAAATTGAAAATACAAGAGCGCGTGCATTAAATAAATAAATATCTCTTTTTGATTTCGAGAAAGTACTGGAAAATTCTAGCGCGTGATTTTAAAATCTTATAAAAGGAGGAAAACATCTCAGTTTGTAGTAGTTGCTTAGTTTGTTGTTGTTTAGAAAACTACTGTTGTTGATTGTAGCGAATTCGCGGATTAGCGTTCTTTAGCTGTTTTGAATTACGTTCTATTGGATATTTGAGTAGTTAAAAGATAACTACTGTGAGATATTGTAATACTGCATGATAATTTGAGAAAATTTAAGCATTTTTGTTGTGATAATAATAAATTTTTGTTCATTTTTCATCGGACTTGTGCATTCATTTCATAACGAACCCGTACGCACGCAACAATATTGTTACGAATTTGGTACTTAAAAAGCTAATGTTAGTTTAATTATAAATTAAATGGTTTTATTTCTCGCGCAGTGCAGCGCGTGACGAATATGAAAAGAAAGCTAAGCCGGAAAATTGAAAATACAAGAGCGCGTGCATTAAATAAATAAATATCTCTTTTTGATTTCGAGAAAGTACTGGAAAATTCTAGCGCGTGATTTTAAGATCTTATAAAAGAGGAAAACATCTCAGTTTGTAGTAGTTGCTTAGTTTGTTGTTGTTTAGAAAACTGCTGTTGTTGATTATAGCGAATTCGCGGATTAGCGTTCTTTAGCTGTTTTGAATTACGTTCTATTGTACATTTGAGTAGTTAAAAGATAACTACTGTGAGATATTGTAATACTGCATAATAATTTGAGAAAATTTAAGCACTTTTGTTGTGATAATAAAACAATTTTTGTTCATTTTTCATCGGACTTGTGCAATTCACTTCATAACGAACCCGTACGCACGCAACAATTTTTGGTGTCAGAAGTGGCATTTGAATGCCAATAACAAGAGCGATGGAAGAGCAATTAAGGCATTTAATATCAGCCTTTGCCTCATTTAAAGAAGAAATGAAATTGGGCCAGGAATCCGTTAAGGACAAAATGAAAGCCGTTCAAGCTGGTCAAGAAGAAATGAAAAGAGAAATTACCTGCATAATAGAAAATAAATTTGAAGCTATGGAAGGCAGAATTGACACAGTTGAAAATAAAGTTGGACAAATTGAAGAAAAAGTTTCTTCTGTAAAAGATCAAATTGAAGAAAGAGTTTCTTCGGTGAAAGAAGAAATAGAAGAAAGAGTTTCTTCTGTAAAAGAACATATAGAAGGAAGAGTTTGTGCCGTCCAACACCAAATCGAACAACAAATTGATGATAGGGTTTCTGCAGTAGCCAAAGAAGTGGATATTTTAAAGAAATTCGTAGCGACGGCAGGGAACAATAGTGATGGTTTTAAATTTTTACCCATGCCTGCTCGTCCCTTTCTGAAGTTATCCACTTATGATGGGAAGACCTCCTGGCAAGTGTATAAAACACAATTTTCTATAGTGGCGGATGCGAATGGATGGGATTCCCAAACTAAGGCCTGTCATCTCGCCGCTTCGCTGAGAGCAGACGCAGCGGATATCCTGAAGACGCTTCCTGAAAACCAAAGACTTGACTTTGAAGCTCTATCCGGCGCATTGGAGCTGCGCTTTGGCGAGAAATGTTTAAAAGACTACAGCAGGCTTCAATTAAAATCCCGTCAACAGAAGCCCACCGAATCACTCCAGGAACTCGCCACGGATGTTGAAAGGCTGTCCCACCTCGCCTTTACGGAGTGCCCGAGAGAAACGAGGGAAATCCTGTCGCTGCAATATTTCGTCGATGGCATCCGGGATCCCGAAATACAGAAGGCTCTACGAATGGCAGATGTAAAGAATGTAAAAAGCGCTCTGTTGTACGCCGTGAAATTGGAGGCAGCCCAGCAAGCAACTCTTAGAGATCGCTACCCAGTCAGAGCTGTGCGAGTCCACGACCCAGGGGACCAATTGATGGCTCGTTTAGATGATTTATCCAGACAAGTCGATGCTTTGATACGGAGTAGCAGTGAGAACAAAGTGGCTGTAAGATGTTGGAGACGTGGTTCTGAAGGTCACCTACGACGGCATTGCAGAACACCCCAGGGCACGGATAATAAAATGGATGAGTTGACAAGACCAGTGAATGCCTTAAGACGGAATAGTGGTGAAACGAAACCGACCCTAAAGTGCTGGAATTGCGGTGTTGAAGGCCACCTACGAAGGAACTGCAGAACTCCCCAGAGCACGGAAAATAAGGCATACGATTTAAACAGACAATTAAATGCCACGGGAAGGAAAAGGACTGACAAGAAACCAAAGTGCTGGAACTGTGGAGCTGAAGGCCACGTACGAAAGAATTGCAGAACACCCCAGGGTACGAAAATTGAGACAATTTCTGAGCAACGACGCAGGAAACAAATTAATGACCATATCAAGGAACGGAGGTTGCCAGATAATGAGAAACCCTGTTTTAAAGCGCTTAAGATCTCTATAGTGAGTGGCAACAATAACGGACTGTCCATCAATGGGAATATCGATGGAGTTCCTTGCAATATCATCATTGACACAGGAGCTAATGTTACCATCATTAGGAAAGATTTAGCTGAACAGTTTAAAGATAAACTTATTTGGACGCCATCCTGTGTTACCCTTCAGACTGCGTCTGGTGACAAGATCGACATAACTGGGAAGTTAAACGTAAACATCACGTTTGGAAGTGCCGCCTACCATCACACGGCATATGTGGCGGATATTACAGATCCATGCATACTCGGATTGGACTTTTTAAGGAAATACAATTTTTCCTTAGATTTCAAAAACAATAAGCTGCTTTCAGCATCTGATGGCATGACTATCCATCCTCAAAAGGGATCCTCGCCTGGAAATGTCGACGCCTTGTCCGAAAGATCCAGCTCGGGAAGCTGCCGAAATCATACCAGGGTCGAAAAGAAACGCAAGACTACCAGCTATTCTCCATCCCAGAAGCTCTTCGGTCGAGACCTTCGTCTGCCTTGTGACCGCCTGTTTAGTCGCCTGGATGCGCCTTCATCGCCTGAGGAACACATCCAAGACGCCCAGGTTTGAGGGGATGCACCGTTCTGCACGAAAGCGAGTCAACTTGGCGACGGAGAAAATGAAGACCAGATGCGACACAAGAGCTACTAGACATAGATCCAACAAAGGAGACAAGGTGTGGTTGTGGAACCCGATTCAACGAAAAGGACTGAGTCCTAAATTGCAGTCACCTTCGGATGGTCCATATACAGTGCGGAGCGGAACACGAATGACATCGTGGTTCGGATCCGTGAGTCTTCGAACTCTTACGACAGGTTAGCTCATTACTATGGCCATAGTACATAATGTAAATAATTGTAAATAGTATCAGACCATGGTCCTTTTTGTTTTTAAATGTGTATTTGATTTGATTTGTATTTAGTATTTGATTTGCATTTAGTATTTGATTTGTATTTAGTCTTTGTTTTGTATTTAGTATTTGATAGCATTTGATTTGTTTAAGTTAGTTATTGCATTTATTGTTCATGTTGTTTGATATTGTAATGTAATGTTTATGCCACAGTTGTAAGTTTAGCTTCCTGTCCAGGGATTGTACTGCCCGGGACGTGCAGTCCTTGGGAAGGGGGCAGTGTTACGAATTTGGTATTTAAAAAGCTAATGTTAGTTGAATTATAAATTAAATGGTTTTATTTCTCGCGCAGTGCAGCGCGTGACGAATATTAAAAGAAAGCTAAGCCGGAAAATTGAAAATACAAGAGCGCGTGCATTAAATAAATAAATATCTCTTTTTGATTTCGAGAAAGTACGGGAACATTCTAGCGCGTGATTTTAAAATCTTATAAAAGGAGGAAAACATCTCATTTTGTAGTAGTTGCTTAGTTTGTTGTTGTTTAGAAAACTGCCGTTGTTGATTATAGCGAATTCGCGGATTAGCGTTCTTTAGCTGTTTTGAATTACGTTCTATTGTACATTTGAGTAGTTAAAAGATAACTACTGTGAGATATTGTAATACTGCATGATAATTTGAGAAAATTTAAGCATTTTTGTTGTGATAATAAAAAAGTTTTTGGTCATTTTTCATCGGACTTGTGCATTCACTTCATAACGAACCCCTACGCACGCAACAATATGAAAAAGTAATAAATGAAAATTTGATCTAAAAAATATGTTATAAAAATATAAATAAAAATTAAATTAAAAAAAAAAGAGGTTAACTCTTAAAACCTGTAATATTACAGCCAGAACGTTTTGAAATGAAAGAATATATTCCACCTGCTTAGTGGCAAAGTACTGTTTGCTAAGCTTAAAATGTGCTAAGTACTATATTTAGATAAATTAAGAATTTTGAACCGATGAATATTAATAAAAACTTTAGAAAAATCCTGTAATGTAGAATTAAATATGGTGCAGTGAAAACGAATAATTTGTAAAAGAAAAAAACATCGAATAAATATAATGCAGGTGATTTGATGATTGTTTTTCTAGGTTTAAAATTTAAACGTTGTGTCTTTGTTACTTCAGAAAGAGGTTGATTTATATCTTTCTTTCATTGCACCAATGCCCTGATGACGATACAGTACTGAATTTAATTTCGTTCATGTCTTTGTGAATTTTGTTCTAAACTTCTTACTTTTTGTCTATAATTGATTAATTTTCTGAAGCATATTGTGCAGAAATGTATTGGGATATTTTTTTTAATTTTGTGATCTATTATATATTCATATATGTATACATATGTATGTAATTATATGTATGCTGGTGTGTGGTTATGTAATAAATTGTATGCTTTGATGTGTTAATATTTAGGAACTAGAAATTATGGCCAGTTTCAAAGAAGACTACAGCGCTACAAAACTGGATCTCAGTCACATGCGCAGATTGAAAAAATTGGATATGTCGCATAACGACATCAATGAGCTAGGAAATGACTGGTTTGCTTATGGACCTGTCTCGCTGCATACTCTGATACTTTCCAATAACGGCATTCGAAAACTTGGAGACAGAGCTTTTGCCAGTTTGTATAACCTGAAAGTTCTCCATCTGGACGGGAATCGCTTTGGTTCGGTGAAGCGATCCATGCTGCCGTATCCTGCTCACTATCTCTCTGACGTGAAACTTGAGTAAGTTATAATTAAAAGAAACTTGATAAAAGTTTTTAATCTCCATTTTTAATTCTGCAGGAAATTTCATTAAAGTATAAGAGAATACAGAATTCTTACAGTATATCGTTAAATTTTTCTTTTATTCATAGAGCGATAACCAGGATAATATTTAAATCTTGTTGAACAAATGGTTTCTAGGTCAGTTCAATTTACTACAGAATAAATATCCCTTGCACGCGGCTACCCTCCCCGATTAAATTAGATGGAGGACAGACACCATTACTGCCTAGATTAGAATAGAGTAGAGTAGAGAATAAAAATGGTGATCTTGAGCTACAAAGGGTGTCAGCACACTTGAGACTCACAGACAAATGTAGGAAAGAGAATTGAAAATACCTTTCCATTGGAAACATTTTGACAAAATTAGGATGATCTAGCAACAATGCACTTAAAAGAGCAATGTAATAGTCTGTGAATTTTACTAACAGAAAAAGTAAAGCCTATGAAGGACGAAATTTTAGTGCGCAAACAGGTATAAGAACGTATCAAAGAGCTGAAACTAGCGTCACGATAGTGGAGGAATCTCTTCGCTGGGTCCAGGTATTGCAGAGGAGAATCTTAAAGTAGTTCAGAAAATGGTAAAGGAAATGGGCTGGACCTTCATAATCAAAAAAAATGCATCCCTACTGTAAATTAATATTGGATCAGCATGTGATATAATTCATGATGTACTGAAATACAAAAAAATGTGTTCAGGATGAGTACTCGAAGAGCCCTATACCTCACATGAAGCAATGAAATTCGATGTTACCTAAGAACTTATTCATCGGTATGAGATTGTTGATGAAACATTGCTGTGGAATACCATCATCGGAGGTAAGAGCTGGGTACATTTTCTGTTGGAACCAGTTTCAAAGATGACAATGAGTTTCAGTCTGCAGTGCGTGAGTGGTTGCTTACCTTTCAGAAAGAATTCATTTTCTGCGGCATGAACACGTTTGTCAGGTCTTGCGTATGTGTACTAAACTATATACATAAACGTTGGACAAGGATACTGCAATTATTTTAGTGTCTTTAATAAATATTCCGAAAGCAAAAATATTCAGTTTAATCTGAATGCAGTAACATGAAAATTGCTGAATCAATTTAACAAGAGTTCCGACATCATGGCTTAATTTCTGTCCATGCAGCAAGTTTTCTTCTGAACCTTAGCAAGCACGAGTATAAAATTATCCCCTTAGTAACGGCACGTATAGATTATTGAAAATGGATCTTTATCCTTAGTATGTATGAAATATAAAATTCTCCATTAACTTACCGAAAATACCAGTTTCGTTTCCGGAAATACAATGGTGCATCAGCATACGAATTTAATTCTTTCCCTGACTGAGCTCGTAAATCGATCTACTCATATCCTGAAGAAATTTTTCACGTTGAATGCATTTAAATGCCATTAATCCTTTCCAGTCCCCAAATAATCCACCACAATGTTTTACTTCCTTGTACGTAGCACCTATAGAAAACTAATGATAGAAAACGTACAACTTCATAATTAAAAGGCACTATCCAAAATGGCAAACGAAATGAGTGAAAAATAACTTTCTGCAACTTTATTTCATCATGAATTGCCATTTGGAGACGTAGGTCTTAATTCAATAAAAAAAATTTTAGTTACTCAATAAGTAACTGTGCATAGATAACTTGCCACATATGTTTTCTTCAAGTGACAATATTTTTAATTTTGATAAGATGCCAGATCTATTTCCTGAAAACAATAACGGAATTAGAAAGTACAGTCAAAAGTCGTTAATCTGGACTTATCGGGACTTCGGCGATTCCGGATTATCGATTTTTCCGGATTATAGATCATCAGTTTAAATCTGGTAAGATGGCATGCAGAAATTATAAAATTAAAAATATGAAAACGTAATTTATGAAATAAAGAACAATTATGATCTAAAGGGTATCAAAATTTACAAAAAAAAAAGCTTAATATTTATTTGTTTACTTTATTAAACATTTCTTTCAATGTAAGTTGTTTAAGTTGCTTCGTTTTATGCGATAATACTTTCTCTTTAATTCTATAAACAGACATAATTTCTTGTTCAGTTACAAAGTTCCGCTGTTCAAGTCCTATAATTGCTGTGTCGAGAATACCGACTAATTTGTCAATCGAAATTTTTTTCGTTTTCAATAACCTCTGTCACTTTCTTCACTATCGGAAGCGAATTATAATGACGAGGAATTTGATTTAAATCATATCAAAGACGGAGTACATCGAGATGAAATACTACATTTAGTAAGGAATTATAAGCCAAATAAAATTAAAACATCTGCCCTGAAGATAAGGATAGTGCTGACAGATCAACTTCCAATTCATTGCGCGCTGCGGCGTTAAAGATAAACAAAGTTTAGATAAACAAACGTTAAAGTTTAGATAAACAAAGGATATGCCTTTATCCATTTTTTTGCAGCAATTCCACTTTTTGTTTAATGGACTTCGAAACATACTTTCGCTTTGTAGATCCTTTACATATTAGTAAATATATATCAGAAATTCTATTTGACATAATCGAAAGTTCAAGTTTACTTTTATAAAATTGCTCTAACAATCTGCAAAAAATAATAAGCCGGATCCAATTCGAAGATTAAGAAACAACGCAATCTGCAACATTAACTGAATTAGATACTTTTAGCTTAGCTTATACCGTCCGTTATACATTAAACGCGCACTCGTAAACGTATTTTGCGCATGCGCACACGGATATTCGCAGCCGTAAAGGTCTTACGCTCATGCGTCAACGCGACGCATGCGCAGAAAGTTTGGAGCTTTGAGGTCCGGATTATAGATCATTCCGGATTATGGGTGTCCGAATTAACGACCTTTGACTGTAATATGAAAAAAATAAATGCATTTCACCCATGCAATCTTGTACAATGGCTAGGGCATCAATCCGAAACCTCAAAGACCCCGAGTTCGATTCTGCGTGGAGCCGCAGTTTATTTTTTAATTTTCTCTTCCCTCCTGTTTTTTAATTTTTTCTACACTGAAAGCCCGTAATTGCGTTTGCTGACTATATTGACATAGTTGCACGCAGTCCCAAGTCACTTATAGGGGTTTTTACATCTCTATAGGCTGCAGCCAGCAAAATGCATCTAGCAATTAATCAAAATAAAACTAAATACATGCCATGTGGTAATAACAGCAGCCCCTATTTTGAAATTGGGAATTACAAATTTGAAACTATTAGCATATTTAAATATTTAGATCAGAAGAATGATTTAATGCCTGATATCCGTAGTAGAGTCACAGATGCTAACCGATGTTTTTTCGGTCTCAAAAAATACTTGAAGTCTAACTTCACTAGCAGAAAAACAAAGATTTTAATTTACAAAAGCGTAATCAGACCCATTCTTGCATACTCTGCTGAAACCTGGGCAATGACAGAAAAAGCTAAAAGTATCATTTCTGTCTTTGAAAGAAACATTTTGAGAAGCATATTTGGTGGCATAAAATGTAACAATATCTGGAGAAGAAGAGCTAACTCTGAACTCTATAAATCCTGAAAGAAATAGATACAGTAAAATATATAAGGATTCAGAGAATTAAATGGGCAGGGCACCTGTGCAGGATGGATGAAAATCGAGTAACTAAAAAGATCTTCTCGGCCAGATCATTCGGCATCCGAAAAAGAAGGAGACCTAAACTTAGATGGCTCGACTGTTTGGAAACAGATTTAAGAATTTAAAAAATAACCAATTGGATGTCCATGGCCAGGGATAGAAGAGCTTGGAATTCGATTTTGAGGAAGACAAGGGACCCTCCTGGACTGTCTGGCCATTGAAGAAAAAAGCCCGTAAAGTTACGTATTGTGTAAGATTAGTCGATTAGAGATCGCCATTCGCACGGAGAACTAAGTCCTATAGAGGAAGGAAATATAACTAGTAATTAAGTCATATCTTCATGTTTTCTTGTGATGATTGCAGATCCCATGTTTCATTCTGGTGAAAGCATAACTTAGTTTCAAGTATTTCTCAGTCTTATTACTGAAATACTGTTGAATACTAATTAAGCTGACTGAGTTCTCTCAACAGAAATTCTTCACAGCACTTTACTCTCTTATGACAGAGTAAAGTGGTCTGACGCTGTCATAAGAAATTTCGGTACTGAGACTAATGGAAACAGGTTTCGAGTTGAATACATGCACGTACAGTAAGTAGGTAGTTTAGTGCGAAAGATGCAGTATTCGCAGGCAGAATAATTGCCCCAATTTCACTTCAGAACTCTACCAGGTCAGCATTTTGATGACTTCGTTGTTATCAATCACTGTCATTGAAAGTATCAGTCAGCTATGCTATGTTCTGTGAAAGCTTATTGCAGCAAATTAAATTCGACAATATTTTATTGCACGTGTCTTGCGGACAAATTATCCTTGTTTTCCATACAACGAAATCTTCAATAGTCCTAATAGCGATCTGTAGTCACAGTCCCATTTCACATAAAACCGCGGGCAGTGTTATCAAGACGGGCTGGTCTGTAAATGGGGGGCTGGCATGCTGATAATCGCATTATTGAACTATATCGTCTACCTGCATGGTTCGACAGGCATTTATACTTGATATTTCTCGGTAATATACTAACTGATTTCCTCTATGAAATATCTTCATCGTAATTTCTACCATGGTGGACCACCGGCACATGTCTATGCCTTTGTACGTAGTTGTTATGTTAACGGAGTACTCAAGTGACCAAACTGGACGTGGGAGTCCGGTTAAGAGTTCGCCAATATTTTTCAGTCATTTGGATTTCTTTTTGTGGCGCTGTTTGAAAAAAAAATGATTTGTCAAGCACCACTTACTACAGAAAGAGACGTAGTTAAACGTCTTCATATTGCGTTCACTTTTGTGACATCAAGCTGGTGGAAAGTGTTCAGTCAGCCATTACACAACAAAAACAAGCATACCTTGAAATTCTCGGTGGTCATTTTGAGCACCTTCTTAATTAATATGAGATTCCAATGTTCATGATTCCTATGTCTAATGACTTGGAACCGCTAAGTGATTAGACTGAGCAGTGAGGTCCTGTTATGAGTTCGTCAAGATCGGCAGATCTGACACTTTTCTATTTCTTTCTATGAGAGTATCTGAAGGGTGTTCAGTCACTACGGTCTTCGATATGGAGCATCTTCTTTTGTAGAAAAAGAATTACCAATGTTCGCATATCCAATAAACTTAATTTTCCATGTAACTGATGTCATACGTTTCCTTAGTCTTTTCCTCGAAATTTATAGGTATAATTCTTCAAGCATTTTATTGTAATCCAACCGACAAATCGCGCTGTGCAGTGTTTATGCTGTTTTGAAAGCGCATCCTATATAATACTGCAGTTTCTAGTATGTCCATTATCGTAGGCCACGGTCCAGGTCACATGCAGCCGTCGGAACTTGTTGACGCAATCCATTTCGTAGACAGTAAAAGTGGATGAAACGAGAAGTGCTGTTGAATTCAAAAATGAGAACTCAATGGATGTTTTTCAATCATTATGGTTATTTACTTAAATGACTAAAGATGAGTTTCTAAGGTTAAAATTGTTGCTGTTGTCGGTTACTTGTTGCTGTTGCTATTGTTGGTTACTTGTTGCTGTTGCTATTGTTGGTTACTTGTTGCTGTTGTTGGTTACTAATGGTTACTTGTCTAACCTATAGTCAGCCCAAGCCCACAAAGATCCTCATGGCAAGGAGGGCAAGTGTACGCCTATCGTCGGCAACAACCTGGAGCACCTTACAAGAGACAGTGCGATTTGACTCAGCTCAGTTTCGTCCCCCAGTTTCGATGGAGAGCACCACTGGGGGAGGGGTCCAAGGATCTGCCACCCTTCTCTCCGTATTACCAACCTCTCGAGAAGCCTTTCGGCTCGCAGCATATTTAGAGTGCCTCCATGTTGCAATGGACACTATACATTTACAAACATCCATGTCTTCTCCGGGATTCGAATCTGGGCCCTTCGACACGGCAGTCAGCGACGCTAATTACTATACCGGTTGGGCGACTAGGCTACAAGTAATTAACAATGAGGTTTGGAGGAAAGGCAGCATCCGGAAATAACATGAAATGTTCCATTCTCATATTAAAATGAAAAACTAAAGTCACTTTTGACAAGCGCAAAATATGCGGCAACTTTTTCTATAACCGTGATGATATCACAATCGGATTCCATATTTAAAGCTCAAACTGCCTGAAATAGTATATTTTAAATTTTCTTACGGTTAAAATAACTAAACATTATATGTCCCAGTAACGCTTGACCGTTAATAAAATACAAAGGACGGAAAGAAGGTAAAATGCCTATTATTTTGCCTATCAAATAAATTACAGAATCTGCTTAGAGTTTAACTCAAGTCATAAGATTTATTAATGACATTTCTGAAAATTTCTCAAAGGATAATTACGAACCTCTTAAAATTTTAGACATATTTTTAATTTGCAATTCTTATATATTTCGATATTTATTTCATTCATTTTATTATTTGTGAAATTTTGTGAACCACCAGTACTTTACCAATGCTCTACGATCTTAATTACTTATAATTTTTTTATAAAAGAGAGCTTTTTTGAAAGGCCAGAACGTGTCATAAATTTAGTTCTGTTTCCTTTAGCGACAACGATCTCCTGAGCATCCCAGAAGATTTCTTTATCTACATGCCTGCTTTGCGTACCCTTTCTCTGAGAAAAAATATGATAACTCAATTACCACGGAAAACTTGGGAACCTATATGGCAAAGTCTGGAGGATATACATCTTGATGGTAAGATATAATGTTTATAACCCTTTTGCTGCATGTTTGGTTTAACTTTTAAAGCTTTCAATGAAACAAAACGTGTTTTAAGATTGAATGGCAAATTAAATTGCCGAAATGTGAATTACATGCACCAATAATGAATGAATGAACTCATTTGCAAACTTCCCAACAAAAATATCTTTTTCTCTGTAGGTCTTAGCAAAAATACTAGGGGTAATTATGCTGTAAGTATTTTCCCCCTTCTTTCAACATACCGTCGTGGTGTAACGGAAGTACACTCGACGAAATCCAGGATTCGAGTCCCGGTGAGGCCACTGCATATTTTCCACGTCTCCTTCTTCGAAATAACCTAATGACTCTACAAGTAGCGCCTGAACTAAAATGTGATGGAAGATAATTCGTCACCATCACGATTTGGAGAATAGGCGAAAAGCGAATAGGTCCCCTCATCCCCAGTCGCCCTTTAAAAGGGGAGGTATTATCAAGCACTGGAAGTGGGCGCACCTAACCAAACAATTTTGTCCTATGGTCATAACAGCCCATGCCGGAGTACATAAAGCACCAGAAATGGGAGCACCCCGATCCACTTAACCAAACAAGTAGGTCTTATAGTCATAACAAGTCACGCCTGGAGTATATAAGGTATCTTCTCCTTCCTTCCCGCATTCCTTCGTAGTGCAACGGTAGCACACTGGGCGCGTATTCGAGAGGTCCAGTTTCGAGTTCCGGTGAGGGCATTGTTCATTTTCCGTGTACTACTGCTTCAGAAAAACCTAATGACTCTATACTGCACTAATAGGCAAACCTTCCGCCAAGTCTAAAAAATCTGATGTGTACACCACATGACCTTGTACGGAATTCCTTCCATTGACCACATTCCTTGTACGGAATATTAAATTATACGCACTTTTTCTTGCATTTTATTTAAACTTATTAGATTGAATTAAACCTACTTCGCCGACAGCGCATAAACCACAATAGAATAAATGCATTCTTTAAAATTCACTTTGTTTACCATAGTGACACTCTGGCGCTAGGTTTACTTAACAGTATTATATTTCATTCATATTATAACTCAGAATGCACAAAATGTATATCATTTAAAGAATTATCTAATCTTTGCCACATGTTCTATTCAAATACTATAATAAAGATAGAAATATGTATAAAAGAAATTAAGCAAACAACAACAAAATAAAAAGTTTTTGACAGACGATTGAGTATTTCTCATTTAATTAATTCAGTTCTCACTTCGCGAGAAGGCAAAAATACATAAAAACTCAAAATATCTATATTAAAAATTGCGAAGTTAATTTCAAACGCTTATTTCCTCGAAAAAATTCCAGAAAGAATTAAGCATGATTTAATTGGCAATAATAAATGAATGCGTTATCTTTGTTGTTGCGAAGCTAAATTTCTCTAGATTGGCAACAAATCCACTAGTCTCCTGTTTCAAATGTAAACATCAATGGCCGCCATTAAAAACAGCCTTAGCGGCAATTAAACAACTTTAAAATTGCTGATAATTCTAAAAATATTGCACACAGATTTACTAAAGGCATAAAACCCTTAACCGGAAGATAAAAACAATATAATTCAATCATTTTTAAAGCAAAAAATGTACAATTTACAAACATATAAGAGTAAAAAAACTGAGATCACTGAGCCGGGTAATAGAGTGGATATATATATAAATATATTTATATACGTTTGGTGCGGCCGATTGCAACCAAAATACGAGGTGCACATCTACATGTTATAGCAGTCCTATATACAAAATTTCAACGTTCTGAGGCTACTCGTTTTTGAGTTATGCGAGATACGTACGTACGCACGTACGTACATACGTTCGTACAGACGCCACGAAAAATTCTCTTCAGAATTAATTTTAAAGCAGTTTTATAATTTTTTTGAAGGAAAAGAGTCTTTTATTCTGTCATTACATACAGATATCACGCAAAAACATCGTTAAATTGCATTCAATAGCGGTCAAAATGGATATTTTCGTTAAAATATGCTGCCTGAAACTTTTCGCGATTACAATACTTCCTTTTTACTTCGTACAAGGAAGTAAAAAGGATAGAACCTTGATAAACATGATAAAAACGTCGGATATATGAAACAATTCCCATCATCAACTTTATTAAAAAAGTTCACTTTTGGCAGATGTGCAAATGAAACTAGCCAGGACAAACCAAAATTTTTTCTGACATCGTATTGCAAAAGAAAAGTAAAAATTATAATGTAATAACATGGTTCTCCCTTTTTCTGTTTATAACATGTTTCTCTCTTTCTTAAAATATGAAACTCACTCCTAGCGATTTTAGATTTGGTTTGGTTAATTTGATTACGTCGAAGCACTCGAGGGCTACCTGCCTAATGGGAAGCATATCTTCCTGAACGTCTAAGAAAACTGTCTCGTGGTGGAACTACAGTTTTCAGCAACTGGTAAGGTTGGCTGCTAGGCTGTTGGTTGGCTTTCAGGCGATTTGGTTTGCTTAAATTTTAAAACAAGCACCAAGTTTATTCAGAACTCGAAAGGTTTTTCTCTTCTTAAAGGAATATATTCATTTATTCAAGAAAACAACGTAATTCTAAAACAAATACTTCTCGGGCTTATGATTGCATATGTAAGTAATGATGCATATGATGAGACTTTAGAGAATGAATCTAGTTGATTCTAAGAATCATGTTATAAATTTCCTCGGTGTATTTCTGAATAGAGATTTCTTGTCTGATAAATCTTTGGAGCTAAGATTTTTTGAAGAACTGGTTATACAAATTTAGTCTTATCCTGAGAACTGAAAGTTAGGTATATAATAATTACATTTATGTAAATCAAGAATAGTTTATAAAAGTATAATGAAATTAGTTCTTTAACTTAGATTCTGCCTTTATGTTTGCAGCTTGTTTCTTAAATCTGGGGTAAACTCCCATAGTTTCTTGAAATGCATTACTTCGTGATACGAAACATATTATTCATTACAGAGTAAAACATGTATTTCAAGAAAGCTAAAGGATATTGACGCAAGAAAAAAAGCATTTATAGCGATAACAAAACTTAAGCCACAAATTCATTTTTCAGCATATAAATTTGAAATTATTGTAAAGGGCTTTTTGCGATCAGTACAATGAAAGGCCAACTCAGTAGAAAGGTGATGAATATACAGATATCAGCACCATCAAGTTAGAGGATACGTCAGAACACTCAAAATGCGAAGGGTCAGCGCGCGCCGTGCAAGGCAAATTAAAAAGAAGAAAGTCGCATTTGCAAGCACTCTCCTGCAAGTGAAAATGTGATCGTACGTGCAGTATGGCTGCGAGAAAACATCAGGACGCCTTCACACGTGGTAAAATGATTAGCATGCTTGAGGGGCATTATTTGACTCTCAAGACTTTAGAATTAAAAAGAGTTCCTTCACGAGCATGGAAAGCCTTGCAGACAACAGGTACAGTTGTAAGAAAGGTTTGTGGTGATAGGCAATGGAAAACAACGGTAGCTGATGACCGATATATCGCCCTTTAGGCGAAAAGTGATCGAAATCAAACAGCGGGCAACATTACTCAATAGCTGTGCACGACACAGACGACCTCGTGAAGGTGACCTATCCGCCCTTGTCCTGAAAACTGCTTACCATTGACTGCAGCCCATTGGCGGCACAGTTTTCAGTCGTGTAGAGATCACAAGAGTGGACACCTCATTAATGGATCATGTCCTCTTTAAGATGAGAGTCATTTCAGTCTGGCAAACGATTCTAGACACCATTTGATATTGTGATATCTGATATAAAGATTCGAAATCAGGAAAAGAGAGAATTGGAGAGAAATCAGAGAAAGAGACCACTAGAGTGCTTCTGGCAAGATTGTATGGTAAGGTATGATAAACGGACGGATGGAACTCCACGTTTTCTAGAGAGGTTTACTTACCTGAGATTGTTACTGTGATGAAGTTATCCTTCCTCACGTGCATCTTTTCCGAAGTGCCATTGGACAAGACTTTTTTTTATGGATGACAATGCACGGCCACACAGGATTCATGCTCTTGAGGAGCTCCTACAAAGTGAAGATTTTGACAGAATGGATTGGCAGCTTGCTTTCTAATTTAAATCCTATTGAATATGTATGGAATGCTTTGGGGAAACGCCTGGCGGCACGATCTTACACTCCAGAGAACACCAGACAACAGATACTCCTTGAAGAATGGGAACTCTTACCCCAATTACTGTTAGATAATTTGATATTAAGTATCGACAAACTGCGCAACGCAACCATTGCAGTTAAGGAATGTTATATCCCTTACTATGGCTCTTTAGTTTTGTTGTTCTCCCTCTTGGCAAGATATTTTTGTACCGACGCCATTTTGTCAATAAAGCCTTTTTCTGTTAGTTCCATACTGTATGCGTCCTATTCATCTTTTTTCTGAACACTGGTAGTTCAGTCCGGGGTTTAAACCCCGGCGAACGGAATGACTGCATGGGCGTTTGGGTGATTTTACCCATGTGTATACGAGCCAGTTTCCCTTAGAAAAGCTTCCACGAAGGCATCCTTTCCCTTAAGCAGATAGCTTTCAAGCGCCTTGCTATAATCAAATAAATCATATCAAACGACCGTTGCAGAGGCTTTACCAAACCAAATAAATCATTGCTTTGCTGCTATTCTATTCTTTAAGTACTGAATTGTACCTCTCTCGTATGAATTTCACGTCTCTCATTTAATGTTTTTGCGGAATTACAGGAAAAATCAGAAAATTTGCACAGGTTTTGCACGCTATTCTATTACAATGCTGATATCATTCAAAATTTTAATGAAATAAAAACTCTTTTGCAGTTAAGTGATCTCTGAAGAAGCAAATGTTTTGCTTGTTAGTGAATTCATTTTCTAAATGTCCTTGCACAAGCGTGTTCTAAAAATACTATAATTATTATTTTGTTTATCAAAGTTAATAAGTAATTGAAGCATGGTGCAATAAATAGAAGGTATTTTCAATTTTATATTTTTCGCTTTTCTTTTACGTACACTTTCCTAACACAAAAGGAAATTCTCTTGCACATGTGTAAATTTGTATTTTTAAGTCATAACCCTTACTATTAAGTAGTTAATTAGGTTTATACTATATCATTTTAACTGTACTCAGAACTTTAGAAAGCTTCAGAGACTACGAAAACCATAAATATATGATGCGATTTATTCATCTAATCTCTAATAGATATCAAAATTTCGAAATATCTTCTCATGACTGCCTATATTAACAAAACAGACATTATTAGATTTTTTTCCGCATGCCAATACCAAAAAAGAGTTTTACGAAAGATTTTAAAAACGCCAAAAACATTTCACTTTTATAACAAAAAAATGAAACTAATTGCATAAATGAGAAAATGCATGGAAAAAAGACATAAAGAAGAGCTTTATTGTATATGTTCTTTGCATCTAAATAATATAACTCGGAATTTATATTTCTGGTCATTGAATCGAGAATGTTCATGAATATTACTTTAAATATCAAATATTTTTATAGGTAAATATTATTATTGCTTTGCATGCAAATATTTTTTATACGTTTTTAAGATAATATTAGAAGCCTTTAATGGAGATATGATACCAAATTCTAATTTCTGTTTTTGAATTTCGCTAAATTTATAAAAAAAAACATTTTGATATTGGAATTTACTATAAATGTTGTTTTTTTTTATTAGATAACCCCTTAGTATGTGATTCCCACATCGAGTGGATGTTCTACACAAGAACTTACGCAAATATCTACGGCAAATGTCAGTCACCTCCTGAAAAGGATGGATTTGCGTTACGGGACGTTATAGAAGGCAGACACTAATTATTTGGTAAAATAAATTTGAAAATGTGGAAATTTTTAAAAACTCATATTTATGTATCTATCCTGAAATAAAAAATCTGATGTGTACACCACATGACTTCCTTGTACGGAATATTAAATTATACGCATTTTTTCTTGCATTTCATTTAAACTTATTGGATTGAATTAAATCTACTTCGCCGACAGCGCATAAACCACAATAGAATAAATGCATTCTTTAAAATTCACTCTAGTATTTGTTTACCATAGCGACACTCTGGCGCTATATTCACTTAACAGTATTATATTTCGTTCATATAACTCATAATGCACAAAATTTATATCATATAAGGTGAATCTTTGAAACAAATTTCGGAATGCTGTTTCCTACAACAATATGTACTGCCAAGGGAAAAAATATAAATACATAAAGCTAGACAGATGGGATTATTATTTGGAAGGGCTTCTACTGGTGAACAGCTTTTTTAAGAAATGAAATGCACTAAAAATATATTAAGAACAAGTCTTGAGTGAAGACAATCTGGATAATCTTTTGCTCTCGTCATCGAAAAATTTCATCTGATTGGGAGTATCTGTCACACAGTAAGCAAATGTAAGTATCCAATTAAGTAATCTTCGCTAACTGTATAAGGTATTTCTCCCACTTTGCTAGCGTGCCTTCGTGGTGTAACGGCACGCTGGGTCGGTATTCCAGAGGTTCGTGGTTCGATTCTCGGCGAAGGCGGTTGCATATTTTTCATCTCTCTGGCTTCCAAAAAATCCTAATGTCTTTACAACTGCTTTTATTTTGCAGAAAAGAATTCGAATTTTTTGTCGTTTACATTTATGTTCAAATAAAACTATCAATTTTCTTGCTTTTCGTTAAAACTTTAGAAATACATTTAATTATATTATATTAATTACACTCATGTCCATAAATTAAGGATAATGCAAAATCAGGCAAAGGAAGAGTTTGAAGCAAAAAACTTTGACTCATTTGTAAAGCTTATTTATTAAACAAAAGGTAAAGAGCAAAAGAAAGATGCTATATGTTTGATATTATTAAAAAAATTAGCGATTTTTTCTCCCTGGAGCAAATTACAAAAAAACCCTATTTACAAAAAACCAATATTACATGGTTGGTATGATTGTTAATACATTGTATGTCTCCCAGACGACGCAATACAGTCCGTACAACGCCTGGACTTGCTGAGTATCAAATTATCGATCTGATCTTGGGGAATATTACATCACTCAAAAAGCAATGCTCTCCGAAATTCCGGTAGACATGTAGGAGGAGGTTGACGGGCTGCAACTCGTCGGCCAAGGCATGTCCCACACGTGCTCTACTGGATTCAAGTCCGGTGAGAATGCTGGCCAGTCCATACGGGTGATATCCTCCGATTGAAGGCATTCGCTTACGATGTTTGCACGTAGAGGACGGGCGTTGTCATTCATAAACACAAATTGTGCGCCCATGGCGCCCCGAAACAAACGTACATGTTGTTCCAGAATGACGTCCCGATAGATTTGGCTTGTCATGGTTCCAATTTGAACATGCAGGTCAGTTCTGGAACCCAGAATAATTCCACTCTAATCGAGCACTCCTGCACCACCTTAACGGTGTTGTTCAATGATGTTTTCTTGGTAGTAACGGGTATTTGGAGCTCTCCATATGAAAGTCCGGCGAGAATTAGACTGCAAGCTAAACCTGGACTCGTCGGAAAACATCACGCAAGCCCACTGTTGCGGTGTCCACAAGGCATGCTCCCTACTCCAGGCTAATCGCAGGCGACAGGGAGTTGCAGTAAGTGGAACGCATCTGACAGGTCTACGAGCATATAGACCAATCTGCCCTAAGCGTCTGTACACGGTCTGCCTTGAAATTGTCGTACCAGTGGCTGAAGAGAGCTGACGAGACAGGTCTGAGGCTGTGCTCCGCCTGTTTCTTTTGGCAGTAACTGCCAAATACCGGTCCTCATTCGGCGTTGTAACTCTGGGGCGACCTGTGCTATAACGTCTACTCACATTACCATCATCTTGGAATCGTTGCCAAAGCCTGGAGACGACACTCTGGGCAATTCCAAGTTCGTCTGATACTTCCAGTTGGGCACGCCCACATTCCAGACGGCCGATAATTTTACCACGTAAAAAATCATCCAAATGCGTCCTTTGTATAATAACTATTCGGTTATTGCACTGAAATGCTTATAAAGCGCCTGCGAACATTTTTACTTCTTTGCTTGTATTCCTTATGTATCACTCTCTTACACTCTCCTCATTGTGACGTACCATCGGTGTCATCTGGTTACTTCCTAAATTTGCATATGATTCTTGGAGATGTGTGTAGTGATTTTACAGGTGATATATTTATTTTAGAGTTCGATTTCCTCGGGACTCCGAATTATCCTTAATTTATAGACATGAGTGTATATGAACATCCTCTGAGATATTGCATAGCCGTTTGTCCTCCTTTCCCCAAAGATTGCCAAATGCTGTTTTATAACGTTGTTTAGGCAGTGCATTATAATTAATCGCCTTATAATTAATTTTATCATATCCGCGTACCTTGCTAAGCTTAAGTTCGGAAATAATGTTGATAATTTCTGTAGAATAAGAAACAATTTCTCTAGTAAAAGGTTTACAATTGAAATTATTTAAGAAGGTAGTAGCCTCATTGTTTTCATCAGAATAGTCTGTGTCACTATAGGTGAATATTTTTTCAAAGTTGTTTGCCATTGTTTCCGCTATTTCGCTTTACGAAGAAATGTAATATTTTTTAAGAGGATGAATATTATAATGAGAATTCTCTTTGGTTTGTTTCCATATGACAAAAGTTTAGCTTCTAAACGACTTCTAGATGACAAAAACAATTATCTGAAGTCTTCTATCGTGCTAAGTTGGAATTGAGTAAAATCTCAGGAAAGACTGAAAAGTTTGTTGTGAAATCAGAATAACATTTGAAGTTGATGAGAACTTTGTACAAACAAAATTAAATACATTTTCCCCAAAAACCGAATTTGTGGTAAACTCTTGTTCATTATCAACTGAATCAAATCTCGATTTTTTAACACCTACTCCATCCTTTCTACTAACACATCACTTATCATCTTCCAATTAATATTAATCTACGTTCTTGCCTCAAAACTATTCTTTCAGTAAACAAGAAGCTGATACAATGCTTAGTTTTAAACTTGATTTTGTTCCTAACTTATTCCGTTTCTTAGTTGAATTTTTGTGCATGAGTTTGTTTTTATGTTTTGCTTTTTAGTGGCAAGAAAAAGTACCATAGTTTTTATAACTACAACTGCAGTATTGCATGTAACAATGTATTGCATGTACAACTACAATTGCAGTATTGTAATGTATTATTGCAGTATTGCATGTGATCTATTATTATTATTCTTATTGCCATAGTTCAGATTACATTCTAACATTCCAAAGTGTTTTCTGATAAATTTAATAATATTGAAAAGTATTTAAAAACGGAAAACTATAATATTTTTAAAAATTGCAATCTAATCTTTATATGCAAATTCCAGTTCACCGCCTGAAACAGTTTTAAGATAAATAATCACGAAAAGCCTTCTACGACAAGAAATAAACTTCCAGAAATTCAAGATACATTTAGTCATACATTTAAAAAGCGATATTTAAAATAGAAATGTTAAATAGTTTTTTTTAAAAAATAAAAGGGAAAAAGAGGTAAATTACTTTAATTCTATACCATGATAAACATGTGATACAACATGTGAAATTCTGAACAGTGATTTAACAAAGAAACAGCTCAGTTATTCAAGAGGCAGTTGTGCATTTTTTTCACTGGATCATTTGCGCACGAAATTTGTGGCAAACATTTCTCCCTAGAAAAGCTGCAATACTTTACATTTTTCTAAATACCGAATCTGTGAACTGAAAATAACTAAGTTTTCGAATGAACACATCGAAGAGATGTTGTCGAAAAATTCCGCTGACGACAGAATTCCTACAGCAATTGTGTAAGCATAGAATTATTTTTCCATTTTATAATTTGCTTTCTTTTCAGCAATAATGTCTCACTAATCTTACTTTTAAGTAATATAATAATCAATTCTTCTTTCCGTTCTCGTAACAAGAGAGAATAAAAATGAATGCATGAAGAACAATTTTGTACCTAAAGTATTACTCTAGATTTCAAATTATTCTTAAAGTATTATATTTTATAATGGAGTATGTATGAAACGTCGTATCCTATGTATTACTTTAGGTATCAAATATGTTTAAACTGTTCAGCATGTTCTAAAAGATATCGAAAGTCTATTACATAAAGTTGTGCTACTTACATATTTTTCCCTCGGTTATAAAAGTGTGTAGAGATACTGCCGAATTTAAGCCAGTCATTCCAGCAGAAGTTTGTAGGTATATAGAACGCTGTTTATTTTGTTAGATAATCAATAGTACAAGTTACGGTTATAGCATATAAAAAATCGTAAATAGCTATCAGCTCAAACTTGTTTCATTCATTTCCAAAAATCTAAAAACAGTAGACAGTTCTTTTTTTTTTCTTTCTTTCTTTTTTTAAATACCACAAATTACAAATATAACATATAAAAAATGATTGCGATTACATAAAACCAAGACGAAGGTCTTATGACTATGTTATGACGTCACGCTAATCCATTACTGGTGCTAAATCAAGCTGTTCGGAGACAATTTTTCTGTCAAAAATACCCGATGGTAAATTATGTAAATACCATTATTACTAGTATATGAGTTGCTGACATCATTTTAATAGCAATTGAAGTAATTTTATTTCGAAAACTAAATGAATATTCTAAATACAAAAAAAAAAAAAAAAAACCACTTCCATTTATATGTAGTTTATTTCACTGAATATTATCAATACATAAATATCTTTAATGTTCCCACATAAAATAATATTACATTGGTTAAATAATGTTTGATCGCATTTAATTGCTTACTTAAATGAAACCGAAGTTCAATATGCAGTTAACGTAAATAAGTATTTACAAACCACATTTAGAAAACCACATTTAATATTCTATCCAAGTTTTTTAGGGTTTTTCTCTTTACAGGCTTTAAACAGATCAAAGGTAATACTGTAAATATTTACAAAAGTAAGTTATATTTGCAAGCAAATGTGTTCTAGAGTTACAGATAATAAAGAATGAGCCATTTTGTAAACAATCATTTTCCCCACCAGCTGTGCGCGATGTCTACTAAGCTTCCTTGCTGCGAATCTGGAAACACCTGCAGTCCCAAACTGAAAATGAATAAAACGACATCTATTATTAATAAATGTAACTAACTACATGAAAAAATCAAATATAAATAAATGGATTATCGACTTTTAATTTCAGACAAAATGACTACACAAGCTATTTGATAAAGGTAATACAAATTTCATTTCTTTAAATATTGATTGTTGCTCTGTTTACAGTTATAAATGAGTTTCCTAAAACAAGGTAGAAAATTTTATCGAAGCATTTTTAATACTTTGAATAGGAGGGCTCTTTAAAAATAAAATCTAACTTTTCGAATGGAGCTGTATCAAAAATGAGCATTCATAAATTGCTTATAATGTCTAATAGTGTTAAAAATAAAACGCTCCCTACTTCTGCATACAAAATTCGTGAAGACAGTCTGGAACAAATTTATTGACATAGATTGTTTTCCAATACCTTTTAACTGAAGTAATTTAACATTTTAAAGAAAGATTCAAGGAGCATTTATGAAATAAAAATGGCTGTCTTGGAGACTAATTATTTTGAGCTTGGGTAAAATAGAATTCAGAATTTAATTTGCAGTTGCTTCCTTGAAAATATTTACTAAGAATATTAACGAAATTTTGCATAAATGAAAATTATGCAAAAAAGAAAAAACAGCAACTTTATGACACTCACACAATCTTTTTAGAAACAGATCATTGATGAAAAAGTTTTCCGTTAACTATAAAGAGACTGATTAGAGCTTAAATCATACTCATAAAACATTTATAAAACTCAAAAGATGAAATGTTTTCGAAAAGTGGCACAAGTCCAAGTGGCTTAAGAGTTTAGGAACAAAAGACAGAAAGAATGATAAAATGATTTGAAATTAAAGGTAAATGTTTTTTCTGACGAAGAAAGAAATAGGATTTGAGGCAGTTTTATTATTTAGCTGATCGGCATATGGTGTATGTGTGTGTGTATTTAATTACGGCAAAGCACACTAGGGCTATCTGCCTAAGGGGAGGGATGCCTTCGTGGAGGACTTTCTAAGGGAAACTGGCTTGTATACACGTTACACATGGGGAAAACCACGAAAACACCCATGCAGCCAGCCCGTTCGTGGGATTCGAACCTCAGACCGAACTACCAGTGTTCAGCGACTTTACCGCTCGGCCGCTGGTGGGCGATCGGCATATGGGATACTCTAAATTTAAGCGCTTATTTGCATTTAATTTAAAGAAAAATATGTAAAAATCGTTTCTTATTCTCTGTATCTGAATTATTGTAAAGGAACTTGAAGTATGTAATCGCATTGGATAATAGCATTAATAAAAAAATATGTTAAATGAATCTCCTGTCTTTTTTTCCTTCCCAAAATTATTTGTACTACATAAATATGCGATTTCGCAAGGAAGAATTTTTTTCTTTTTCTATCTCCTCCCCCCCCCCCCGTTTTCTAATGCATGTGTGTCCGTGTATCAACTGATAAACGTTTTTAATTAATTATTCTTCAGAAAATGCTCCGGTAGGAAAATGTTTAGTATGAAATTGATAAAAAATCCTTTTTCTTCTTGAATTAATTTGTAGAAGGAAATATTTTTCTTTTAAAATTTTGAAGAAAATATTAAGACTGACGCGAGAGGGGGGGGGAATATATTGTGTTTTTATATTTTAGATCCTTATTGGTAGTCATGTGATACACATATTCACTTGATGTGATGATGTGATAATGCATTATATTGGATTTCGAGGACTTTAAGAATAGAGTTAAAATTTTTTTAAGATATGAAAGATTTATTAAAGATGCTCTATGCAATTTTTAAACATAACCAAGGCATTAGAATTTTAAGGATTTTAATTAATATTTCTAATTATTTAAGTTACAGTTTTTTATTTACAAAATATATTGAAATGCAGATTCACGAATTTAGTTCATTTCTGAAGGCCGTCCATCATCCAAAAAAAAACTTCATAAACTGAAATTATTTCCCCTCATAGGAATTAATATAAAATGGAAATTTGTTCTTAGACCACAGATGATTACTTACTTAAATTTTATAATAGCATATTATGTACAGATACAAAACCCAAAACCAATGAAAATCATTAAATCTAAGAGGAAAAAAAAGTAATCAAAATATTAAGAAGAAATAACAGAAGAAAACTTGATTTAATTTTGCTATACCTGTACGAACAGGTGTGAATGGCACAAATGGAAAATCAAAAGGAGGAAGTCGAGAAGAGATTGTTTGGATTGAAAGTCTTTTTATATAAAGTCCACTTGCGGCAAGAGCGGTAAAATCGCTGAACAGTGGCAGTTCCAACCTGGTCAAAAGGCGAACGGGCTGGATACATGAGTGATTCCATGGTTTTTCCTATATGCACTGTCCGTAAGAGCCACTTTCCTTGACGAAGTCACTCCTTAGGCAGGTTGGCTTCTTAGGTTAATACGCTTACCGTAGCCAACTAAGCCAAACCTTCTTCATAAAGCATTAAGTAACTGGGTCATGAGGGATGTTCCTCCATATTTTCCTGGTCTCTTAGCACTACTCGATTCTGCTTCAGATTCACTAATTAGAAATTTGTTCCATGGGATTTGTTATTGTCCACCACTACATGTTTCTGAAGTGAGATATGGTATTGTTACTGAATATGCATGTGGTATAGGTTGTTGCTACTTTATTTACGGTGATATCGTTATATGAAAATTTTGCATTTTGCCCGGTTCTGCACAAGTTTTGGAAGTCAAAGAGCTAGGATCATCTTCTCTCCTTCTTCATTCTCTGAAAGAAGAAGTCATTCTTTCACAATCGCTTTTTGGTGGGACTTCTGAAGTTTTTGCAGTTTTCCTTGCTGAGCTCATTTTCATGCACCTCTACTAATTATTCCAAATGTTCATTATTAATTACCTAACCCAAATCTAGGGACACAATATCCAATTCCCAGAACGTAAGCCCGCAACAGAATCTAGCCACGATTTCCTCCAAGCCAAATTCATTGTCCAGGATTTTTGATAAGACTTAAGCAAAGGATAATATTTAATAATGTTTCAGGAAGTCCTTAAGTGTTAATAGGGTTATGGTACGATGGGTTACCTGAAAACCCCATTTGCTATCGACTTTGATCTGTTAATTCCAGACACTATTCGTCATCCGAATTTTTTTTTCCAGATAATTTCTTTATGAATCCAATTGTTCATTATACGAAGAGCACGTGATCTTGACTCTATTTACTTTAATTCGAATGTAATTTCGAATCTTCTTTCTTGCAGATGAGAATTTTTTTAATGAGGATAAGCATTGAAAGGATTTTTCATTTCTTACAAACTGGCAATATTATTAGAGATTTGTCTCAAACATAAACATATATATTTCAAAAACTTTCAAAAAAGAATTAGTATATGTTTTTTCAAAAACTTTCAAAATGGAATTAGTTTTAAAAATCAAAATGTTCTTACTTTGATTGGCCTGTCTTTTGCCTTCTTAAGAACATCTGAAAGAATCTGAAAAAATAATTTTGCATATAAGTTAAATCTCTTTTTATTTCATTTCAAAATAATTTGCAAAGGACAATGTCGAAACGCATTTATAAATGATTCAGCGAAAATGGGAAAATTATTTTAAAAACACGAAAATAACATTTAAAACACAATTTGATAATTTTAGTTTACATTCAAAAAGATATTAGTGCTAAAATTCTAAATTCCAGTAAATAAATTAATAGATTTATTATCGATAAACGAATAGATTAATAGCCTAATTAATCAATAGATAGAAGATAACAGATTTTCTGTTGATTAAAAGTTTTTAAAATATAAAAAATTGTACAAATATTTTTTTCTTTTACTTAATAAAAATATCTACTGTTACCAACACATAAAACTGAATCTTTATTATTGACTAAAATTTAAAATTCAGGCCCATTCCAATTTTTGAAACTCAAACATTTGTTTCTATATTTTGGTTCTGAATGTAAAATTGTTCAAACAGAAAAAGGTCAAAATTTTAAAACCGTATATTATTATTCGAATAAATATTTTTATTTAATATAGAAGATTTAATATCTCTATATTTCTGTAAAATGCTTCACAATGATTTGATGCTATATCGGACGCAGAGGACAGTTGACATATAGTAAAGGTTGTTGTCGAAATTATTTCTTTTTCCCTCCAATGGAGCGAATTTTTCTTTATTATTTATCATCTGTTGCCGACTAGGTCACGTGACTGGCGGCAGAGAAAGAATGTAATAACTCTTTTAGTTTAGCTTGAGTTTGACGCTTGAAAATGATCTGTTTCTTGGCCGCATAGCGGTAATCAACAATTGTAATAATTGTTCTTGATAAACTAATTTTGGCCCTATGATGAGAAATTTACATTATTTGTCAATTTTGTGTTTGAATAATGTAAATAATGTACATACGCTCTTCATTAAATATTTCTGTGTTTCAACTGGAAGTTCTTATTTTCAAGTTGAGTCTTTACGTGAAAATGGTCTATTGACTCTTGATTATACTAGTATGTTTTTGATTAAATTGATGCTCTCCCAACTTGTGAATATAATAGAATCGTGAATCGTGATCATAACGTAACAAGTTTTATACAGTTATTAGAAATCAGTTTTATACAGTGTCTCACAAAAGTGATGGGACACTTGTGCTTTACAAAAGGAAACTAATAAAATAAATTTAAAAAACATATAAAGTTTTTTGTGGGTGTGTTTCATACTTAAATTTAGTAACAATTATTACATAACATACATTTTCTCAAAATATTAAAATATTAATTTAATAAAAATACAATTTTTTAAAACGGAACAAAAAATGGCTCACGTAAGTGATGGGACACCATTAGATACTACTACGTTCTACAATAAAAATATTTTGGGGGGTTTTTATTTTTACTCAAAAGCGATTGGCAATAATTTGTAAAATCGTCTGCAGTATTTCTCTCCAGTTTGTTTTGGAATTTTTGTGTTTTTTAGCTCTGTGCAGCCATGAATGCTAAACGAAAAGAAAGTTTGCCTGAAATTCGAAAATTAGTTATTAATTTGCATATTGAAAGTGGAAAATCTATTAGAGAAACTCCTAAAACAGTTAACTTGAGTCATTGAACAGTTTACAATATCATTAAACGATAGAAAAAGAATCATATGATTCAGGATAAAAGAAGACCTTGCCGACCATCAAAGCTATCCAATGGAATAAAGCGAATTATCGTTCGAAATATTAAAAGAAATCCAAGAATGAGTGCTCCTAAAGTTGCTGCTGATTTACAAGCATTATATGGAGTAATTGTTAAACCTGAGACTATTAGAAGAGTAATTCGATCTGCTGGATATCACGGTAGAGCAGCCAGGAAAAAATTCTTCGTAAGTGAAAAGAATAGAAAACTCAGACTGGCTTTCGCAAAATCCAACATAAATAAGAATTCTGATTACTGGAATGAAGTTATATTTGCTGATGAGAGTAAATTTAATATATTTGGTTCTGACGGTAGAATCTTGGTGTGGAGAAAACCCAGGGAAGAATTTCGAAAACAGAACTTGGTGCCAACAGTGAAACATGGTGGAGGAGGAGTTATTGTATGGGGGTGTATGTCGTCCGCTGGAGTTGGTACTCTTGTTTTTATTGACAGTATAATGGATCAGTACAAGTATATTGACATTTGAAATCAAAATTTGAAATCTTCAGCGCGAAATTTGAACTTTCATAACGATTTTAAATTCTACCAGGACAATGACCCCACGCACACTGCTTTGAACGTTAGACTCTGGCTGCTGTATAACTGTCCTGAAATAATAAAAACACCACCACAATCTCCAGACTTAAATACCATAGAGAATATTTGGCAAGATTCGGAATCAAGAATTCGCAAACACACCATTTCTTCAAAACAACAATTAAAATCGGTGCTTCAAGAAGAATGGGTAAAATCACTCCAGAAATCACCAAAAAATTAGTCGAATCCATCCCAAGAAGATTAAATCATATTTTAAAAGTAAAAGGAAATCCAACAAAATATTAAAACCTTATAAAAAGTAAAATTTTTGGATAAATATTTGATGGAGAAGTAAGTGTCCCATCACTTATGTGAGCCATTTTTTGCTCCATTCTAAACAATTGTATTTTTATTAAACTAATATTTTAATATTTTGAGAAAATGTATGTTATGCAATAATTGTTACTTAATTGAAGTATGAAACACACCCACAAAAAATTTTTACATGTTTTTTAATTTATTTTACTACAGTTTCCTTTTGTAAAGCACAAGTGTCCCATCACTTTTGTGAGACACTGTATATGTCGCTCACATTACAAAATAAAATTTGCTGCAAAATATTTCTAAAATATCGAGACAAAATTATTTTTAAATGATCAGCTTGCTCAACGTTCAGTAACGCTAATGCAATATTCTCGAATTCGCTAAATTCAAAGCAAAGAATGATATGCTAACCGGTTATTCTGTATTGTCTAAAAAAATATAAGTATTAATCTGTTCAAATTCCGAACAAAAAAGCACATAAGGGGTCGAAATCTGTCGCAAAATTTCAACGTTATTTCAGATAAACTGCGTACTTTCTTTATACAGGGTGATTCAGAACTATTGTCCAAAAATTTACATGTAAGTCAGGAAAACGATAACAAGCATGAATTATGCAGGAACATATGGTCGCAAACACAATTCAGACGTGCTACATGAATACATAGCCAGAGGCTAAAAGATGCGAGACAGAACACAAATAATGATAATTTATTACACAGAGAGGAGTTATGCCATAAGGCAGCAGCTCAAAGTAGCAGTCTGCAGCTATAATACATGCCTCGCAACGATGTAGCCGCGATCGACGAACGTTCGCAAAAATACCGGGTGTATCGGCAATAACTTCACTTTCAGCAATGGTTCATGCTACCATATATATTCCCGATTTTATACGGGTTTCATACAATAGGGTTTTCATATAACCCCAAAGAAAAAAAATCAACAGCAGACACATCTGGTGAACGATCCAGACAAAATTATTTTTAAATGATTAGCTTACTCAATGTTCAGTAACGCTAGTACAATATTCTCGAATTCGCTAAATTCAAGCAAAGAATGGTATGCTAACCGGAAGCCACGGAATGGGTCTAGCTGTGCCAGTCCACCGCCCCGGAATTTTAGCGTTCAGATATTGCCACAGAAATGCGCTAGAACTCCGTCATGTTGAAACCACATCCGCTAGTGCACGTGAAGTGATACGACGTTCGGCGATTCCGGCAGGACTTGACCCAAAAAGGGACGATAAGTCTCACCATCGAAAGGAAACTTCAAAGCACAAATGCAAGCATTTTGCAAAAATGTATTTTAAGTAATTAGATTACCTATATTTATAAGGTATTTCTCCCGCCTTCTTAGCGAGCCTTCGTGGTGTGGTGGTCTGCACGCTGGGCGCGTATTCCGGAAGTCCGTGGTGGTTCGATTCCTGGCGAAGGCGTTGCACATTTTTAATTTTTCCTATTCCAATCTAATGTCTCTACAGTGGCGCCCGAACTAAAAGGGTGGTGGATGATGATTCTCCACATCCAGAATTTGGCGATTGGGTCGCCTAAAAACCCCAGTCGCCCTTTAAAAGGTAGGAATATAAGGTATTTCTCCCGCTTTCTTGGCATGCCTTCGTGGTGTGGTGGTCGCGTAATGGCAGACCGCACATTGAGTTGAACAGTGTTAAACGAATGTTGCATACTGCGCATGCCCAGAAAACAATTTGGCGTAATTACTATGTTGGCGCAATTTGAAAAGAAGATAAATACAGTATATGGTAGATGTATCGGCATCTAATTGTAAACAAATCTGGCGTTTAAATCTTCGTAGAGTATAATGTAAATGTAAATTAATTACTGTGTTAAAATACTATTTTTTGCTGTACTGCTCAAACAACTAGAAAGCAGAAACTAGTGCCAAGTAATGTGAAGCAGTGTTTACATTCAAAATGTAAAATATAATACTTATGAAATTCTGTACATTCCTTTGAAACTGTACAAATTTTCGTTCAGAAAAAGACTGAAATTTAGGATATATTAGTTGAAAATTTATTCATTATACTTTTAAGCAATAAAAACAATTCAGGATTTACCATACGTTCCATTCGTACATGCATAAAGAAACACTGAGGAATATAACAAGTGCTTGCAAATAACACTGAAGAAATTTTACAATTCTTTAATGGTAGTTATTAAATTCTTTGAAATGAGGAAAATAAAAGCGCGAATATACGCTAACAAACTAAGCGAGATACTCCAGTTTACAATTACTGAATTATAACATGAAAACAAATTGCATTTAAATAACAAATTATTACGAACATATGTTAACAAATATTAAATGCACTGTTATTGACAAATTAAAATGAAACATATATTAGAAAAATAAGCGAGTGCAATCGGCATGGACGTTAAAATAACTAATAAGCAAAGTTCCACAACATTGCAATTTTAAACATCACTCGAACACACTCGACAGCCATGGAGATCACGAATAAGCTAACGTAGGGTTGCTTAGTCGCCAATATTTCTTCCCGCGCCAAATGTACACCATCAAGCATGCGCAGTAAGCGAGATTCGCTTAACACTGTTCAATTCAATGTGCGGTCTGCCATTACGCGTGGTGGTCTGCACGCTGGGTGCGTATTCCAGAGGTCCGTGGTTCGATTCCCGAAGAAGGAGTTGCAAATTTTTCATTTTCCTGCTTCCAAATAACCTAATGTCTCTACATATTTTTACGTATAACAATAACTATAGCTTTCTCTCAATTCATATATACAGTATTCACCAAAAGGATATGATTAATGAGAAATAAAACATAACAAAAAAAAAAAGCTATAATGCTACAGATTTTCAACAAAATGAAACTTACGGTACTCTGATGTTCAAATCTAGAGGTTTCCTGTACCTAGTCCAATACACGGCTTGTCTTTCCTCCTTGTCATCATATTCTGCATCTTTGTCTTTTACGGCTTCGACATATCTGTCTTTTACATCGGCTTTAACAGCAACCAGCGTAATTAAGAAGAGAGTGCATAACATGAATAGATGCATCGTAGTTTATGGCAAGTTATAATACTTTCTGGTTGAAAACCTGCAAGAATGAAGATATTATTTTGCATGACTTGGCGAAAAGGTGACCCACAAAGAAAAAAACAAATCTCACCCATCAAAAAAAAAAGGGGGAGGAAAGAAAATGAAGGGAAAAAAAAAGAAGAAGAAAAAGAAAAAGGCATACGTAGTCAACTTTTGTATCCCATTTTATTTGTCATTTAAGAACGGATACGAAAACTATTAAATATTTTTTTTTTTTTTTAATTTTCTACTCGAAAATCTAAAATACAATCTGTATTCAATCTAAAAAGTGTAATTTGTAAAATTCAACAATAATTAATTTTTTGTGTGTTCAGATCTAATACCTCAATTTTGTTAAAAAATGGTTTAGTATATGTGACTACGGCAAAGCCTGGAGGGCTATTTACCTAAGAGGGGGGATGCTTTTGTGGAGGAATTTCTAAGGAAAACTGGTCCGTATACATAACACGGGTAAAACCACGAAAACGGCCATGCGACCAGCCCTTTCGCGGGATTCAAAACTTGGACCGAATTACCAGTGTTTAGCGACTTTACCGCTCGGCCGCTTGTGGGCCTATTAAAAAGGGATTCAGCTAGAGCAGGGATTTTCAACCTTTTCCTTGCACCTCATATTTTTCTCTTCAATATACAGCAAACAATATAATCATAATACAAATAATTTAAAGATAACTAAGAATATGGACAAAAGTTTAAGAAAATATTATTGAATGAATTTATGCTTTTATTTATTTTTAGTATAATTATTATTATTATTATTATTATTATTTTTTAATTTTACAAATATAAAAAAGTTTTCAGAAACAAAATCACAGATTTTAATGGTTCAACAGTTCGATTTTAATTAATGTGATGGTCGCCCTTAATGCATTGATGTCTTTTTCTAAATATTTAGCACAGAATTACTTATAATTCTGAAAGCACTTTGCTCAAAAATATTCGGTGAATCTTTACATTACGGTAACTTGGCGATATTTTGGCGAAAATTTGGCGACCAACCCTGCTACAGCAACCTGCTAGTTTTGTTTTGGACGCCATTTTGTTTTCACGAAGTAAAGGCTTTTTTTTTTTTTTTTTTTTTTTTTTTTTTTACTCAACATTTTTTCCAACAATCTGCTAGCCGAATTACACTTATACTAGAACAAAGTGCTTAATTATGACGAAGATTAGGTGCGAAATTGAGAGTGCCTACTTGCCGCGTTTTTAAGAATTGCACATACACAGTATCCATGTACACGTCAACCTATTTTCCCTTAAAAAAAATTCCCAAAATTGCACAAAAATGGCATTGCGCACACTCTTCACTTTATCTATGTACACATCGACCTATTTCCACTTAAAAAGTCAAAGAAAATTGACAAAAATCCAATTCTTCTTACTCTTGTAAAAAGCGCCAAACAAATAAGTGGACGATTCTGCACTTTAGCAGTGAAATTGTTTCTAAGTGCTTATTAGCTAAAATCACGATCAGAATTTTCCGGAAAATGTCACATTACATGTCTTAATCTCTCATTTCTCTGAGAGAAAATAATCTGGGATTCGAACTGTGTACTTCTCAGATTATTGCTAAAGTCCTAGCTAGTAACCTTTATCGCCTTACCAAAATGTCGCCAAACTACCTGTTACCATATTCTAAAGATTAGCCAAATATTCAACCTTTACCTTGTTTTTCGTGGTAAATTATTGACTTCTTATATGTAAGAAGACGGAAAAGTCAGTATTTTATTCGTTAACGACTTTACCTTTGGGATATTTTTCTTGCATGACTTATAAACTCCAAAATGAGCGTACGCATACCTTATGAATAAGGCTTATGTTGAGCATCCTCCTTCAATGCAATCAAGTTATCTTGCATCATTATATCAAGACTGCGATTCAGTTATTCTATGAGCCATAATGGCTCTTTCAAATTTGCAGTGCCCTGGGAGGGAACATTAAAATCTTCTTTTACACTAAATTATACAAGTGGCTTGTATACAGCAATATATATCTTCTGGGGAAGTTTTGAGTTTTAAATTATTTTATTTTATTTCATTCTATTTATTTATTTGTTTATTTTGTGTATGTGTATTCCTGTGTTTTATTTTTTTATATATCATCTTTTCCATAAAATCGAATTTAATTTTAAAATTATCGTTGTTGATTTTTAAAATGTATTAAATGATTTTTGCACATTTTTCCTTTACGTTTATTTTATACGCTTTCATTTTTACTACATGATATAGCTTTATATAAATAAGCAATTAATTATCAATTTAACAATATTAATTTTTTTTATCAATGGAATCTTCATTATGCCTATCAATTACTCGTGCATATTCGGCAACCAACCTCCAGTTGAACCCTCGAAGATTATTGATTCCGTGTGGGGGGGACATACGAGCCAGTTTTCCTTGAGATGTCCTCCACGAAGTTATCGTTGTCCTTAGGCCCTCGAGGAGTTGCCGTAATCACGTAAACTAAATCAAAACGTAAGAAGGTTTATAAAACTTATACTTTCCTGTACGCTTCACTATTTTGTTGCTATTAATCAATGAATCAAATGATTAATCAAAATTAATGAAATCAAAATGATACAAAAGAATAAATGAAGACAAAACTTCGTAAAACTTACTATGCACTTTTCTTCCAATTACATCATTTAAAGATTTTTCTTATTCAATATCAGGCAATATGAGTGCAAGTTAACAATGTTTAGAACACTGTTTCCCCATTTTAAAATAAGGAACATTTTTGAAAGTGATGGCGCACTTTTAATTTAGTTATTCATTCTTCATTATACCTGTAGAGTCATTAGGTTAATTGAAAGCAAGAGAGATGAAAAATTAACAACCGCCTTCGCCGGGAATCGAACCACGGACCTTTGGAATACCGGCCCAGCGTGCTAACGTTACACCACGAAGACACGCTAGGGAAATGGAAGAAATACCTTATATACTCCCCTTTTTAAAGGGCAACTGGAGTTTTAGGGGACCTAGTCGCCAAATCTTGAGTGCAGAGAATCATCATCCACAACCCTTTTAGTTCGGGCGCCACTTGTAGAATCATTAGGTTAATTGGAAACAAGAGAGATGAAAAATTAACAACCACCTTCGCCGGGAATCGAACCACGGACCTCTGGAATACCGGCCCAGCGTGCTACCGTTACACCACGAAGGCACGCTAGAGAAGTGGGAGAAATACCTTATAACCATAGTTTAACCAAAGTATGCATATTTAATTATTTCACTGTAGACATTCTCTTTGTTCAGTTTTTAACTGTTTAGAATTTATTCAAATCGAAAGTTAATGAAATAAAATATATTTATACATTAAAATATATTTAATGTTAAATTATGATTTTTAAAAAGTTTAAATAATGGCTTATTAGCATTGAAGGCAGTAGTGTGAATTGTAAAATTAATTCATAGAGCAATTTCCTTAGCTTAGCTTCCTTGCTTAGAATAAACGAAGAAAACAAAAAAACATTTCCTCCATTACAAGTTCAATCAATTAATTAATTTATGCATTTTTGAAATTAATTTGAAATTGGTCCCAACATTAGGAGATGATCTACTCCTTAAGATGCCTTTCTGAAAGATACATACTCTAAGGCCGTCCAACCGGTATCGGTATAGTGTTTAGCGTCGCTGATTGCCGTGCATTCGAATCCCGGAGAAGGCATAGATGTTTGTAAATGTATAGTGTCTGTGCAGCATGAGGCGCTCTAAATGTGTGGCAAGCCGAGCGTCCTCTCAAGAGTTTGGTGGTAGGGAAAGAGAGATTAGAGGCCCTCGGACATATTCCTCGGGGTGCTCTCCATCCATATTGGCGGCCGAACTGAGTTTAATCGCACTATCAGCTGTAAGGTGCTCAAGGCTGTTGCCAACGGCAGACGTAAACTTGCTCTCCTTGCCACGAGGAATTTCGTAGGCTTGGGTTGACTATAGGTCAGACAAGTGAGCATTAGCAGCAACAATAACAAGATACTCTTATTTCCGCAGTGTAGCATACCAAAAATTTACAAATTATATATAGATATCGCCACAGGTCAGTTTTTTGTTTCTTTTGTTACAACTTTTTCTTGGTCTTAGCAAGACCCACTTTGTTAGTTTTCATCTTAATTTTCTTTTATTTTAATTACAGATTTCTAAAATATATAAAATTATAAATCTTTAAACTTGCAGGCCCAGCCCGTATGTTTTTGTATATTTAGGACTAATAGCAGACCGCTATTTATTTTTATTTTTATTTTTATTTTAGTCTAGATTTTAGATGTATCGGAATAGTTTTTACATATTTTAACACCTTAATGTGTCATTTTTGTGCGGACGCGTCGGGAAATTAGAACAGAGAATTGAGACTATTAAATTTTCCAAGACACTTTGTCTAAATTAAAAAATTTTGTAGCGAAAAAGTTTCAATTGTCTGTTTCGGCGAAACGCGTAATGGGGTTAGCTTGATTCGACGTTCAAACCCAAAAAAATTTCCCTTGAAAAGCCAGTTTGGAAGTCGAGTTCAGCTAATTTACCATTTTCCGCTTACTTTTTTTATCTGATTTTGTTTTTTTAATGTTTAACTGTTACATGGTTTGGTTTTCATATGTATTAATTTTTTTAAAACGTGTTGAACTTTTTGGAGCAACAGCTCCTGGTAACTTTTAGGCGAGCTTACTACAATTTCTAATTTACTTATTTTGCAGCATATTGCGCAAAATGTTATATAGACCAAATTGGTCATTCAGTATGTAATAACTACCTTGCTTGATATATTATATATATATATATATATACGTTTTAATTAAAGAAACACAATAAGCTCCCCATGTACCACATAGTATCCCATGGGGCTTACAGAAGTAAGTATGAAACACAATACAAAATAAACAGAAGAAAAAAAACTGAAATAAAATTAAGGATGATTACAAAGTTTCACAATAAATTGACAAAAAGTGTTAAAAGCACTTCTCTCAGAAATAACTTGATAAAATTCTGGAGGCCAGTTAATATTAAAGTTTTTCATTCCCAGTTTCAAGACTTTTCTTTCGTTCTTATATTTAGGACACAGAAGAAGCACATGTTCAACATTCTCCTCTCCACCGAGGCTACAATCACAGACAGACTCGGAGCTCAACATACATCTATTCAAATAACTTTTGAAATTTCCATGGCCAGTAAGAAATTGGGTTAATTTATAGATTGTGAAGAAGTGATGACATGACAATCTCATCTTGATAGAAGGGAAAAATCTCTTTGTTAAGCTCCCTTTATTTGAATTAATGAATTCATGGTTCCACGACTCCACAATACTTTCGTACATGACCTTCTTATAAAAGGAATTATTGATATTGACAAAAGTGTCAATTTCCTGCTTAGTCGCAGCCGGTGTCCGCCGATAACATCGCGGCAAAAACATCGCAGACGAAAACGTCGCGGAAAAAACAACGCAAGGAGAAAACGTCGTGCTACAAAACATCGTGGGAGAAAACATCGCAAAGAGAAAACATCGCAGTTCTAAAACATCGTGGTACAAAACATCGTCGTCGAAAATAAAGCGGTTCAAAAACTTCGCAGTTTAAAAACATCGTCGTCGAAAATATCGTGGTAAAAAATGAAGTATCTACAAATCATCGCGTGGCGATAACATCGCAGACATTTTTTTTTCAGGTTTTAATAATTGGAAATGGATATTCCCATAATGATTTGTGAGCGCAAGATGTAAAGAAGGATAATTTTTACTTTCACAATTTTTTAAATAACTAATAAATTTTTGCTGAAAAAGTAAGAAGAAAACTTAAGCATAGATAATTAAATGCAACTTATAGCTTATACTTTTCATGAAAAATTACCAGTAAAAGCATTACAAAAATTATTTATTAATGGCCTTTGTTCGTTAACTATGTCGGTTTAAAAGTCCATTAAGTGCTATAAGTTGCATTAATTTTTTATGCTTAAGTTTCCTTCTTATTTTCTCAGCAAAAATTTATTAGTTAATGAAAAAATATGAAAGTAAAAATTATCCTTCTTTCCATCTTGCGCTCACAAACATTATGGGCATATAAATTTACAGTTATTAAAGAATGTCTGCGAAAAGCATGTCTGAAAAAAGCATATCTGCGATGTTATCGTCATGCGACGATTTGTAGATACTTTATTTTTTACCACGACATTTTCGACGGCGATGTTTTTAAACTGCGAAGTTTTTGAACCGCTTTATTTTCGAAGACGATGTTTTGTACCACTATGTTTTAGGACTGCGATGTTTTCTCTTTGCGATGTTTTCTCCCACGATGTTTTGTAGCACGACGTTTTTGCCTTGCGTTGTTTTCTCCGCGACGTTTTCGTCCGCGATGTTTTCGGCTGTAACCGTCGCAGCCTTAGCAAGGAAATCGGTTCGTTCGTTCCCAACAACGCCTGTATGACCACGAACAAATGAAAATGCAACCGAAATATTTTTATCTTTTAGGTTTTTCAGTTCTTTTTGAATGTCGATAATGATATTATTAGAAGATGAAATACATTTTCAGATCTCCAAGGATGAAAGGGAAGCAGTACAAATGAGATAGTCTGAAACAGCACTATTTTGTTCAGAGACCCATTTGATGGCGAAGTTTAAGCACAAAAGTTCAGCTATAAAAACGGTACATTCATCTCTAATTCTAAATTGAAAGTGCTCAAATTCAAGACCATTTTTGAAGACAACAAATGCGAGACCAACTTTGCCATCAATTTTGCTGCCTTCAGTATAGCAAGTTACAGGCGAATCATCTACGTTTTTACTGCTAAACTGAATAAAATTAACAGCATTTCTTTCTGAAGGATGAGGAAGATCAGATGGAGGTAAAATACAATCATACTGAGAGACAGCAGATGTAGAAATATATTCCTTATAAGCAATAGCATGAAGAATTTGCATGTCAATTGGAGGAAAGCCAGAAATTGCATAAACAGACTCATAGCTAACGGTACGATATCCACATATGACCCGCAGAAGTATACGCCTTTGAACGCGTCGTAAATATATATAATTTATCTTCTTCTTGAGCGATATACTCCAGACTTTAGAGCCATACATAATGAAGGGTGCAATTCCTTGTTTGAGCGAATGAACATTGCAATTAATACCGTATGTGTTGCGTGCAATACGACTTAATCCACGCTGTAATTTATCACATTTCTCTGATACATAAGTTAAGTGTTGCTTCCAAGAAAATTCACAGTCGAGAAAAACCCTAAGATATTTCATTTGCTTTACCACAGTCAAAGGGGTGCCGTCGAGAGATAACTGAAATGCATCATAACAGATGTTTCTCTTTTCAATAATCATAACCCTGGTTTTATCACAATAATTCATTTAACCTTTCGCGTTAAAAGAAAACTTATTTATTTAATTTTACCTAAAATTGCAATTTTTTGACATTTTAATTTTTATTACCATTTTTACTTCCTTGCACAAAGTAAAGGAAGGGTTGTAATCGCGAATAATTAGGGTTTCGGATTTCAACGGAAACATGCATTTTGACTGCTTTTTGCATGACGTTCGAACGTACGGACAGAATAAAGGGCTCTTTGTTCCAAAACGGATTTTTTCGTGACGTTTGTATTGATGTATGTATCTGGCATAACTCAAAAACGATTAGCCATAGACTATTGAAATTTTGTATTTGGGACAGTCATACCATCAAGTTGTGTACCTCCCTTTTTTCTTGCAATCGACGATACCAAAAGTAGAGAAGAGAGAGAGAGAGACTCAACTTCTTTATCTAGTTATATATACTATATATTTATTATTAGAAAAGTTTTTTTTCGTACATCATTTCCAACAAACAGAAATTTAATTAAAACGATGAGCTATTAGAATAAATTTTAGTCAGTATTTTAAAGCGATAAATTATTGCAATAAGTTTTAGTCAATATTTAAAACTGTTTAGATTTCTTTCGTAGTAAAAATTATTTAAAAACTGTGTAGAAATATTATTTTGAAGCCTAAAAATTTTGAACAGTAAAAATAAAAAGTAAAATTTGAAGTACTGAAAAACCCACAGGCGGTAAAAATTGCTGAACACTGGTAGTTCGGTCTGAATTTCGAATCTCATCAAAGGCTTTCGCCATGTGTAACGACGTGCATACGAGCCAGTTTTCATTAAAAGGTCCTTCACGAAGGCATTCCTAACCTTAGGCAGACAGCCCTCGAGGCCTTGCCTAATCACATAAACCAAACCTAAAGTACTGAAAGAGATGAAGCCGTGTTCATTGATCATTGATTAGTTGACTGTAACACACCAATGCACTATCAAATAACAATAACCAAATTATATATATTCTTCTAGCTGTTATTCATACGAGGGCCATCCAGGAAGTAGATTACGTTTCCGTCTGTGTCCGCTAGGGGCGGGGCTAGCGCGGCCATCTTGGGGTCAGAGCGTTGCGCAGCTCAGTCTGCATCTAGCCGTGCTAGTGAGAGGTTCGTGCTGTGCTCCGTTCAGATACTGTGACGGTTTGAAATGTCTGCGTTAATTGAAAATCCCGCGAGCTGCGAGGTGCGCTCAGTAATAAGGTTTCTGACTGCAAAAAACTGTAAACCGATAGAAATCTATCGGCAGCTTCGTGAAGTGTATGGGGACAACATTATCACTGAAGGTGGAGTGCGTCAGTGGGTCATAAGATTTCAAAATGGCCGAACCAATGTTCACGACGAAGATCGAAGTGGGAGACCCAGCATAGTGACCGCCGAACTTCTCGAAAAAGTCGATGCTAAAGTCCGTGAAAATCGAAATTTCACAATAACGGAACTTTCTTTGAGACCTGGCACCGAGCGACTTCCACCTATTCCCAGCAATGAAGAAGTGGCTGGCTATGCAGCGTTTTGATGACGACGCACAGCTGCAAGAAGAGGTAACGAAGTGGTTGAAGGCGCAGGCGGCCGAATTTTTCGACGAAGGAATTTCCAAGCTCGTACATCGCTACGATAAATGCCTTAATTTGTATGGTGACTATGTAGAAAAGTAGTATTTGAGTGTGGCTTTCATCTGTATATAATAAAATTTGTTTCCTATACTTTGTTTATTTTTTTATTCCAAAACGTAATCTACTTTCTGGATAGCCCTCGTATATTAGTTCTATATTCAGATAGAGATAAGTTAGTTCTATATTCAGATATTAGTTCTATATTCAAATAAAGGTAAGTTAGTTATATAGTCAGATATTAGTTTTATATTCAAATAAAGGTAAGTTAGTTATATAGTCAGATATTAATTCTATATTCAGATAGAGCTAAATAGAAATAACGGAATACAGAATCATCTGCTGATGAAAATTCAGAAACAGAATTAATCAATTAAATTAACATAAAGGTATTCAGATCCGCCCAAAACAACAGAATATTAAATCATCAGCTGATGAAAATTTCATCAGAGAATTAATAAATTAAATCAAAACAATATTTTTAGGATCTAAGAACCAGTATCTAAGAAAAGAGTATCGAAACTGCTACCTTCGTTTAGTAAGCTTACTGTTCTAGAAAAGGAGCCTGTTTACTTATAGCATTTCTAATCGAATGAAAATCTTAAAGATTTGAATCTGGCATTGTACTCTCATTTTCGATTTATGTTTCTTTTCGACTAAAAATTATGCAGTAAGGATTTCACTGTCTCATAGTTTCAGTATTTTATAATATATGAATTAGGTTAAATCTTTTACCGAATTACATAAAATCGAATCATTAATAAAATCATCGCAACATTACAAAAGCAATGTAAGTATACTATTAAGCTATCTAACGTCGATGTATTAATAAAATCGTGGCAACGATACAAAAATACTATAGATGTAAACATTAAAAATATGCATAAAAATATTACAAATATGAGACTGCTTTAAGATATATCATAAGAGTAAAGTTTCATAACTTAATGTTATAGTTTAAATTAAACACTGTTCTGTGAAAAAGTTATATCCGTTTTGAAGAGTAGAGTATAGTTAGCCTACTATACCAATGAATCGAATCTCTGATGATATTTATAAGTCAAAAAAATTAGCCAGTTTATTTACAGATTAGAAACAACAAAAAACTGGATGCCGCTGAAATGAAAATAAAGGTGGTTTTTTTCCCTTTTTCTTTTATATATATATATTAAATTTTTTTTCTATCCTCGGAAAAAAAAACTGGGTTGTGCGCTATACAATATTTCCGATTATATGCAAAAGTTTAAGTAAAATATTTTTGGCCCAAGGTCATTAGTTTCAAAACGGCATTTCGCGTCTATTCGCTTTTCAAAGTGTTGCCACCAAATACTATCACATTCAGTATATTTAAAGAAACTAAATGATGAATAATTTGCATGAATGCTTCTCGCGTTGTGAAGAAATAACAGTACCTAGAGCCATCAAATTTTGAATAACTTAGCCCTCCAATCGAACATGGGCACTCGGAAGCCCGAATTTTGAATTTGTTTTATTATCTATTTAAAGTTTAGTAAAACTTCAACGAATTTTTGATTAAGAAACTCAATGATTTCAAAGCGAACAATGGCAACACTGTACGAAAAAAACAAAATATATTTATCTCCAACGCGCGAAACTTTGTATCGCAAATTCTAAAGTTATGCTTTTTTAAAATTATTTTGTGATATTGCTGTTGAACTGAATTTTATGATTTAAATGCGAAGCACATGATATTTAATAAGCAAGGTAATACACAAAACGCTAAAAAACGCCCCTTTGGGTCTAATATAAAATCTGAAAGCTTTCAGATTTTTTCCCCTATTTCTTATACATATGAACATGAACAAAAGCTTGCATTTGAATTTATAAATCAGGAAGAAAGTGGTCGAGAGAGCTGATTATATGTATAATACATGGATTCTCATTGTGTTCTATGAAAGACCACAGAGCAAAACGTGAATAGCAAATTATGAATGCAGTTTCAGAAAGATTTTCCCCTTCCCATCTTAAATGCAATTAATTACATGAAAATTCCTTAGAACAAATTTTCTCCATAAACAAACTTCGCGTATAGCACACTTTTTTAAAAGCATAAAAAACTCAACGGTTCAGGGAAACATTACTGAAGTTTTTATCAGAATAAAATGTCACTTCTTATAAAACCTACTTTCTAAATGTAGAAAAAAAAAAAAAAATCTGAAAGTTTTCAGATTTTAGATTACGCCCACAAGGAATTTTTTTTAACGTTCTGTGTGTTGCCTTTATTTGTTAAACATCACGTTCTTGCAGTTTTCTGCGCCAAAAAAAAACAGCCTTCTTGTCTGCTGGCAATTTTTTTTTTTTTTTTTTTTTTTTCTTAAAAACTTTAATTTTAATTGTAACAAAGTCAAAGAAAAAGAATCTGAAAGGTTTCAGATTTTAAATTACGTCTAAAGGGGCGTTTTTTTAACTTTTTGTGTGTTATCTCTATCTATTAAATATCACGTTCTTTGCACTTAAACCATAAAATTCAGTTCAACAGCAATGTTGCAAAATAATTTTAAAATGAGCATACTTTTAGAATTTCCAATACACAGTTCCGCGCGTTGGAGATTTTTATAAAGATATTTTCGCCCCATAATGTTGCCATTGCTCGTTTTTAAATCGTTGAGTTTGTTAAGCAAAAATTCGCTAACATTTTACAAAACATGAGATAGATAATAAACAAAATTCCAAGTTTGGGCTTCCAGATGCCCATATTCGAAGGAGGATTAAATTATTCAAAATTAGATAGCTCTAGGTACCGTTGTTTTATCACAATGCAAGAAATATACATACATTGATACATTTATGCAGATTCTTCGTAATTTAATTTCTTTAACTATAACACAGGGCTATGGTATTTGGTGGCAACAGTTTGAAAAGTGATTCATACATTAACAGCGAATCAACGCAAAATGCCAAAACAAAATTAATAGTTCTTCTTAGCTAACACGCCTTTGGGCTAATAATAATAATAAAAGAGAAGATGAAAAATCATTTAAAACGCACAAAAGTGGCAGCCATATTAAGAGTTAGTTATTCATTTAACTCATTGAACGTATAAAGGACTGGAACTTACCTTCCTTATAAGCTCACTTTAATAATTCTGTTTACTTACTAAAGCGAAGAGCAGTTTTATTAAGGGAAGCGTTTGACCTCAAGGGTATGTCATTTTCAAGGAGGGAAAAGTGGTTGTTATTCCGGTTTTTTACCTTCGACTATGTTATCAGTGCTTCCCTCCCCCGATAAAGAAAAATTCCTGGAATAGAATTGCTCCATAAATGCGACATTAACGTGTTTTCTGCATTGGATTTTCTTAATAGTTTTGGAAATGTTCCATTGTTTTTCATTAATATTGGTCAGGAAAGTGTTGCCCAACACAGTAGATTATATTTTAAATGTTGTATGTAGAAATTTGTTTAATTTGAATATATATTTATATGAAACTATTGCATATTTTATGAAGATTTATCAGCACACAAATTTTTTTTAAAACAAGAAGTTTATATTGAACACTTAAATTTCATGTAAGTAATAGTAGTTAATTGCTGATCAAAATTTCGTGAAATCCTATGGCAGGAAATGCTGTAGATAGTTTATTGCATTGTCTTGGATTGCATTTATATTAATCAAAGTCCAAGAAGGTCTCGCATTAAATATACTTTAAAATTAATGCATATGAAAACATTCTACGTAACAGATTAAGAGTGACTTGATGTACAACAGTTAAATCTGATCGCCACTAATGATGCACATCAACTTGCTAACTTAAATAAATATTAAAGGAAAAAAAATCTGAAAACTTTCAAATTTTATATTACGCCCAAAGGGGTGGCTTTTTTTTTTTTTATTATTATTATTTTTTCATTTGCACATCCATATACGTTCCGAAAGCATTCGGGTTAACGCCCCTTTGGGCTAAAAATATTTAAAAATAGCATATCTTTAGAATTTCGGATAGACAGTCTCGTTCGCATTGACATTGCTCGCTTGGAAATTGTTGAGTTTCTTAATCAAAAATTCGTTAAAGTTTAAAAAAAAAAAATAAAACAAATTCGAAGTTCAAGATTCAGGCTTCCAGATGCCCATACTCGAGTGGAGGACTACGTTATTCAAAATTTTATGGCTCTAAGTATTGCTGTTTTTTCACAATGGGAGAAACATACATACATTCATGCAGGAACTTCATTATGGAATTTCTTTAAATATAATACAGGGCGATAATATTTAGCAACAATTTAAAAAGTTGTAGAGACGTTAGGTTATTTCGAAGCAGGAGAGATGAAAAATGAGCAATGCCCTCGCTGGAACTAGAACCTCGGACCTCTTGAATACGTGCCAAGCGTGCTGGCCATTAGACCACGAAGACATGCTAAGGAGGAGGGATAAATACCTTATATACTCCCCCTTTTAAAGGGCGACTGGGGATTAGGGGACCCAGTCGCCAAGCTCTGGTGGTAGAAAATTATCACTCACCACCTTTTTTAGTTGGGACGTTTTTTAGTTTTTTTAGTTTTAGTTAATCACCACTTTTTTTTAGTAGAGACATTAGATTTTTTTAATGCAGGAGTCATGAAAAATTATCAGTGCCCTCGCGGGACTCGAACTTCTGACCTCTCGAATACGCGCAGAGCTTGCTGGCTATTACACCACGAAGGCATGCTAAGAAGGCGGGAGAAATAACTTATATACAGGTATTTATAGCGATTCGACACAAAATGCCGGGGCTAATGCTCCTTTGGGCCAAAAAATTTTATAATTTTGGAAATTTTTCCTTATTCATCCTTTAAATTTTCCGTTCACAGGCATTCGTAATTTCGTAATTTCGCAAGCTTATATTACATAAAATATATATTCATTAGCAGAATATATGCCAACGAACATGGGCGTAGACAGGATCCGACCCAGGGTATTTTGCAAACGATTTTAGATTCAGAAATTAAATAAGGACTGAGCTGAAATATGCCTGCCAGCGGTCGAGTGGAGAGACAGCCGAGCACTAGTAATCCGGCCCAAAAGCTCAAATCGCGTCAAACATCTAATTGCATGAGAATTTTCGTGGTTTTTCTCAAATATTCGTGTAAGATGATTAATTTGTCTGAAAATCCTCCAAGTATACACTCCTTCCCATAGCTGCAATCGAAAAATCGCATGTTTTGTCCAAATCGAAAAAGCGAATAAATAAACAATTGACTAGAATACATAAGGAAGTAGATTATTGAAGTTCGGAGAATAGGAATAAAGAGGCTCCTAAACTTTCTTTAACTTATAACTACAAGAATTTTAACTCTGTCTGCTCTAAACCTCTCTAGAATCTCCTTCACTTATTTCGATTTTTCTTTCCTGAACTAGCTTTTAATATACACTCAGTATATATAGATTATATATGTATTCAAATGATTATCAGTCACCGTTGAGAACAACCAAATTTGTATTCTGTTCAAGGCACTTCAAGCATGGTTGAGACAAAGAAATAATGTTTAGTTTGTTTTTTTCGATTAAGAAACACAAGAGGGCTATTTGCCTAAGGGAAGTGATACCTTCGGGGTGGAAAGGGAAATTGACTCGTATCTACGTTTACCAGTTAACTGTTATGGACGAGTATACTCGTCATTTTGTGTATTGACGAGTATACTCGTCATGCGTATAAAGCAGTGCAAGCAACGCGCGTATAAAGCAACGTAATAGAAACAGAGAAAAGAAAAATAATAACTAAGAAACCGGAGCTAGTGATTGATTATAATACAAAAAATGGTTGGAGTGGATATGAGCGATGAAATTATCATAGCGTACTCCACAGCAAGAAAACCACTCAAAAAGTACTATAAAAAGATATTTCTCCATTTCTTAGACATTATGTGTCTGAATGCATTCATATTATATAAAAACAATAATGGAACATGATCGCATATCGACCTTGTGCTCAAATTTATTGAAGACACTTTTGGAACGTATCCAATTGAAAGAAATAAATCGACACAAACTCGGCCATTTAAGACCTAATATAAGCCAATTAGGCGGGAATCATGTTCCGGATTATCTACGCGGAACATAAAAAAAAAAAAAAAAAAAAAAAAACCCTACGCGAAGGTGTTCGCATTGCTACAAACGTAAGATCAGGAAGGAATGGCGTTACTGGTGTTCGATTTGCAAAGTCCCATTGTGTATAGTACCCTGTTTCGCTGAATATCACTCCACAGCATCAGGAATTTAAATTCTTACTTTTATATGCATAATATTTAATTTAATTTATTGCGTTTTTAGTTTAATAAGTATGTAATATATGCTTATGTTAACCAAATAAGTAAATATTAGTAATAAAATTTTCAATTTTATAAAATAAACCCATCTTTTTCATCCAGTATCTTACTAGCGCAACGTACTCTGTGATTGACGAATATACTCGTCATGGCTCAATTATGGCGATACAAAACGGTACGCGCTCTTAAACGAGGGCGCCACAGTTAACTGGTTAAATATGATGAAGTCCACAAAAACGTCCATGCAGCCAGCCGATTGGCCCATTCGCTGGAATTGGAACCCGGGTCAAACTACCAGTGTTCAGCGACTACCGCTCGATGGCTGGTAGGCGACAAAGAAATAAGAAAACATACTTTTTTGTGGATAAAAATCGAAATTATCATGGAGTCTTCTTCCTCTTATCTGTTTCAGATTGTCAGTCTTTACTTACTATCTCCCAAATTTGATCTTACTATCTTACTATCTCTCTCCCTTTTCAAAATTTTCTTAAGTCATGAACGTGACGAAACCCCGCACTTTTTTCCTAAACTTTTCACCTGCGTTTTTCTGGCATCTTTAACATAACCACAGGAAAACAACAGTGAAATAGTTGCTAATAAAATGCCACTGGAATATCCTTTCCCCTTTGATAAAATTATAAAGAATCCAGGTACGTAATTAATAGAAGTTTTTTCTAAAATTCTTCAACTTCAGACGTTGAAGCATTTGGAAGATATTGTTGCTCTTACAACCTCCGTTATTTGCAGTTCCATGGCAACGATTTGAGTTACATACTCGCCGATGGCAGAATAACCTGCGTAAAGTATCTGTTGCTTTAGGTTCTTTCACAAGCGTTAAGAGTCTATTAATGTTCTTCACATATAATACCAAACTCAAATTTCTTGATTGTAAAGTTTTAGTATAGGTGTCTTCAACCAGTGGCCCGCGGGCCACGAAGGGCCCGCTGAAGGCATTTTAGTGGCCCCGCATTTCAATTTGAAGAAAAATTGAAGACTTAAAAAAAAAATTTTGATTTCAAGAAAAATTGCCTTGTGAGCTTTTTGTCGTAAAACAAAATTCATTTTCTCTTATTCTTAATATTTGAAACATTTTATTGACATGCCTGATATTATTTGAGATAATTTTTTCTAAAAATGACGAGTTTTTTAAAAATTTCACTTTATCTTATGTATTTTAAAAATTAAAAATTTGACTACGCATAAAATCTCAGTTCCCTAAAAAGGGTCAATTCTTATCTCTGTTGTAAAAGTGGTTAATTTCATTCGATCTAAAGTCTAGCTTAAACAGAGGCAATTTCAACAGTTCTTGAGTGATTTGGACGCATAATATAGTGTACAGAGGCTGTTCGCACATTTTCTAGACGATTTTGGTAAGCGGTAATAAAAAATCGTTTGCTGCAAAAGAAGTAATTAAAATTGTACTATGTTTTTAAAAGTCAAAATTATCGTCTGTGGCTTGAAAGTTTTGTTTTTATTCAAAATGGCGAATTTAACAAAGCAGTGGTTCGAAGGCTACATTTACGCTTTTTCCGAAGAGAAATAGGCATACTCCGTTATCCAAAAACGATGTGAGAGTCACGGGTTTTGTGATATTTAAAGCTTGGACAGGTAATATCATCAACAAGAAAAGAAAAAAACGTCAAATTGGAGCCTCAAGTGGGACAAAAATTCCAAACAAGTATCCAAGGGAAAATCGGACATCTTCGACTATTGCAAAGGTACGGTGTTTAATGTTAAAAGAAAATCCCCCTAGTCGAAGGACAGTTGCAATATCATTAAAATTCTCGGTGTTCACTGAAAACAAAATGATAAACGTTGACTTAAATCTTAAGAAAGCGAAAAAACGCAATGTGCATCTTCTTCTTCCAAAGCATATCGCTCAACGCAGGACACGCTGCACAATTCTATATGAGAAACGCTTATCCGAAGAAAAATGGAAAACAATTGTCACAATAGATGAAGCGTGGGTGTATTTAAATGATTGTAACAAAAAAAGAGCCATTTAGTATCATAAAAGGGGAGAAAAAAATTCAAGTACATGGTTCAAAGAATCGAAAGAAAGTTTTTCTAAGGGATTCATGATGATTGCTGATTTTTCTTATAATGGCAAGTTAAAAATAAAGAGAGTGCAAACAAATGTCAATATTAACTCTAGATACTATCAGGAACATATTTTATCGCCAATGTTTCTGAATGAAATACCATCGCTTTACCCATAGTGTCATCCATCTGTGAGACTCCATCAGGGCAAAGCTAGCAGTCACACATGAAAATCCATTGTAAATTTCCTAAAAGAAATGGAACAAAAAACTGTTATCAAGGCCATACCCTTCACTGATATCCCTACTAAATCTCCCGATGTGTCACCTATGGATTTTTGTGCTTTCGGACTTTTAAAAAACTGCATTATCCAAACGTTGTCCCAAAACTCTAACAGGAATCTGGAAAGCTGTTCGGGAGGAATGGGATAGAATACCTCTTCTGCCACTTCAAAAGGCAATATTATCCTGGAAATTGCGGTGTCGAAAGATAGTTCAGAATAAGGGATGTCAAATAGAACATTTAAAACACAAGAATTTTATGTAATTTAGTTTTGTGAATACAATATACGTCGTTTAAAAAATGTGTGAACAGCCTCTGTATAACGGGGAAGTACATTGGTTGAGCCGAGAAAAGCTGCTTCGGCGCCTGTTTTCTTTGAAGAGCAGAGTTAAAGAACTCATAGAATATAAAGAGAAATCAAATCACGAGTTCAGTGATGAGAAATGGTTGAGAGACTTTGCATTTCTTGTCGATATTACAGGTTCTCAATGATTTGAACTATCGCTTACTAGAAAAAGATCTACTTTTTTATAATCCTTATTACTTTGTAAGGATAAGCTTTTGAGACAAAATTAATCCTGCGGGAAAGTTAGTTGCTAAATAAGGATTCCACTCACTTTCCAAAATTGATGGATTGTGCGAAGAACTCTACAACATAGAATTCAAATAATTATGTACAATACATTTCAAAGTTGAAAGAGGAATTCAAATGCACATTTTCCCATTTTCGTGAAAATGAAATGTTCACGAGAATATCGCCATTTTCAGTAGACGTTGGAAGTGTTCCACCTGAAATTCAAATAGAATTTACAGATTTACAGTGTGACTCTGCAGTAAAATGCAAGTTTCTTAAAATTCCTACATTAATTGATTTTTATTCGGAGTACGTGACCGAAGACAAGTATCTAGGAAGTCATAAAAATGCACTCTTCATGTTTTCCAACTTTGGCAGTAACTACATATGTGAACAACGTTTTAGCAAAATGAGAACCCTAAAATCAAAAAGAAGAACACGGCTGACAGACAGACCTTTGGAGGAAACTTTACGAAATTCAGCAACACAAATTAAACCGGATATTGAAGCTTTAATCAAGCAAAAACAATGTCAAATTTCACATTAAAATTAAACTAACTACCATCTCTCGCCAGTAATGTAAGTTTTTTTTATTTAAATGCATTTTGTAACATCGTTCTGTAGAACTATCTTTATATTTTTTTTTCATAGTTAAAAATTGTGCAAAAGATTTTATTTCGACTTCCATTTGACTTTTTGGAACCAATGTATATATATATATATATATACAAATGTGTAACACCATCTCTTCGCTTAGAATCGATTGTAGTCTTGCAAAACAAACCTCCCTTTTTCATATAAATTTTCGGACTACACTATTTTTTGACAGACATGTGGCCCGCGGATCTTAGCGAATTTATTGATATGGCTCTCGGACGAGAAAGGTTGAAGATCCCTATTTTAGTAGAAGATAATATAAACTTAATATAGCTAACATTTATATTAGACCTGCGGTTGAAGAATTCAAAGTGTAAAAAAATCGATCGTACATACATTAAAGCTTTCAGCAACATTTCAAGTTCCAAAGATTCTCAATGATCTTAATGATACTTAGAAAATTTAATGAACAGCGGGTTTTGGCCCCAAACACCTAGTTAAAATCTTCTCTTTTCTTTTTTACGCTTTGTGATTTTACGTCGAATTACTCTGAATGTCTTTTTCACTTTTCTAACTGTTGCCACCAAATATTATCACCCTATATTATACTTGAAGAAATTAAAGAATGAAGAATCTGAATAAATGTTTGTATATTTCTCGCATTGTGATAAAACAACGGTACCTACAGCTATCAAATTTTCAATGACGTAATCCTACTGCGAATATGGGCATCTGGAAGCCCAAATTGCATGAGACTGTGTATCAGATATTCTAAAGATATGTTCAATTTAAAATTATTTTGCGATATTGCTCTTGAGCCAAATTTTATGGTTTAAGTGCGAAGAACATGATATTTAATAAATAAAGGTAACACATAAATTATTAAAAAAACGCCCCTTTGCACGTAATTTAAAATCTGAAACCTTTAAGTTTTTTTGGAGGGGAGGGAGGACCATCTTACTGGTCCTAAGAAATTTTTTTATGACTCCCCTGGGTTTAAAATAATGCATTATTATATTAGTATTAATACATTACATTAGTAGTAATACAAGTACATTATTACATTAGTATTAATGCATTACATTAGTAGTAATACATTATTACATTAGTAGTAACACATTATTACATTACTACATACACAAAATTAATGATATTTGAATAAATCATAAATATCATATTATACATCTAATTTCTACACGAGAAAACTGTAAATTGATATTCATAATGTTTAAAAATTCTGAAAGAATTTTTTTTTCTCAACAGCCAGTAAAATAGCAGAAAACACTAACGAAAATTTTCTTCAACTTCTACAGCAATCAATTTTTCATTTAAATTCTGAAGAAGAAAGCTAGTTCATCAATTCATTCTTCTTTACAATTTTTGGCCCTAACTCTGGGATAACAGGAATACATTTTCTCTATAGTGTTCATTTCGAAGAAGAAATTGACTTTTTTCCTTTTTTGCATAGGCTTACAGCTAATCAAAAAAAGATAAGAAATAGAACAGTCTGAAAAGAAAGATCAAATGGATTCTTATTTGCTGGTTTGATAGATAAGCTAAATGATGTTCTGGATGCAAATTTCAGATGTTATCTCTTCTTGTGTTACATAAACATCTGCTTCTCGCAACAGCTGTGGTCTTTCCCACGAGTATTTAAAGTTATTCTCAAATCCAACTCTATCTTAGTCTCACTTTCAGGAACCATTTGTCTCAGGTAAGACTTCCAATTTAAATTTATTTTTGTATATGACGTGGGATTGTAGATTACAATCGTATAAGACTACTTTACAAAATGTATATTAGACATTTTCTAACCGTCTTTCGAGTTCATTTAAACTTTAAAGGTTTTATTTGCTAAGATTTGCAGCCTGCTTTTTTAAAACTTAATAGTTCTTTCAGCAAAAAAGACTACAGTACTTTATTGTTCACAAAATTTTCCAAACGTTGATATTTATTCAATTCCAAATAATTAAAATTTTTTTCACTAAATATATTTCTACTTCTGTTTTTATAATTAAAATTAAACGTATCCTATTAAATATCCCCCTTACGAACAAATACAAAGTTTAAAAATTTGAACTATCTAAATATGCATTCTATGGCGTTATTTTGTAACTTTTGTTATTTTCCAAAAGAAATTTTATACTAACGTGATGTTTTTATGCACTTATACAATCGACTAATTTAATTATCGATTATCGAATGCAATAAAATCTAATCAAATAAGTAATTTAATTATGTAATACCTCAATGGTTGCTGAATAATTTTAGTAATTCTAATGTATGAAACAAAACTGAAGAAAGACAGACAAATATGCTGTTTAATTCAAATAGCAAAATGTAAATTTAAGAAGCAAATGTATTTCATAAAACCGTAATTTTAAGGCTGAATTCAAACATGTCATTTATTTGGTTTGGTCGATTGTGGCAAAGCAAACTAGGGCTATCTAGTCTAAGAAGAGGGATGCCTTCCTGAAGGACTTTCTAAGAAAATTGGATCGTATACACGTTACACATAGGGAAAACAACGAAAACGCCCATGCAGCCAGCCCATTCGCCTGGAATCGAACCCAGGTGGGAACTACCAGTGTCCAGCTATTTTACCGGTAGGCCGCTGGTAATGCTCACTGACAAAGGAGATTAGATCACGAAATGTTGATTTGGTTTACTTTATTTGATTATGGCAAAGCATTCGAGGGCTATCAGCCTGAGGGATGCCTTCGTGGAGGACTTTCTAAGGGAAACTGGCTCGTATACATGTTATACATGAGTAAAACCACGAAAACTTGAACGCAGCCAGCCCATTCGCGGGATTCGAACCTCGAACGAAACTACCAGTGTTCAGCGACTTTACCGCTCGGCCGCTGGTGAACCAAAAAGATCAACAATGAGTGATAGTTCTTCCTATATTCGTTTCCTCGGGAATGGTTTCTGAGAAGAAACTAATGTAGTAATGGAGTAATAAATAAATAAACACACATAATTACTTACAAGTAATTTGTAATTAGGAATAAATTCATAATTGCAAGTATAATTACATAACAAGATAAAGAATATTTCTAAATTTGTCATGATCCAAAAAGCAGTCTTCCAGTCAACTGATAAGTCGCGACGTGGACACTTTAAGAGCCATTGCGATAGAAGGTGTTTCGAAAATGTCCATTATAGGCAAAAAGCAAATCTGGGGGCGGGGGGGGGGAATTAAGCGTATGAGCAAAAATAAAAAATGTGGCATTCATAACCTTTCGCAAATTTTAAGACAAGACATATAAAGTTCGCCCTATACCCCAATATTAGTATTCATCAATTAGTAAATGTAATGTGTCTGAAGATACGAGGCATTCTATAGTCGACGTGTGCACGCTTCCCTAAATTTGATGTATATATGCAGGAGAAAACATTGTGTAACCTTGAACCACCTATTTATTAAGACACAATAACGCGCCGAATAAATACTAATTCAGAAGTCAAACAACAAAAATCAGCGTTATATTTACAAAATTTTCACAGAACTAGTTTCGATGGTTTTACCGAACCACCATCCTCAGCTGCAAAACCGCAAATGAACAAGATAAGAAATAATGATTAGATAAGATAAGAAAGCCTGGACAAGAATAAGAAAGTGGCGCCATCTGTCGGTGAAACCAGAGCTAAAACCACGACCCTAATTCCAATCCAAATTTGCCTTCGGCCTTTAAAGAAATTATGTTTTAGTTCTGGTTTCACCAACAGATGGCGCCACTTTCTTATTCTTGTCCAGGCTTTCTTATCTTATGTAATCATTATTTCTTATCTTGTTCATTTGCGGTTTTGCAGCTGAGGATGGTGGTTCGGTAAAACCATCGAAACTAGTTCTGTGAAAATTTTGTAAATATAACGCTGATTTTTGTTGTTTGACTTCTGAATTAGCACCTATTTATTGTTAAAAATCTGATGCTCATGATCTGCGAATATTATAATTTGATATTTCTAATCCTTTTTTTTTTCTGACTGAAACAGTGAAACAATCTGTCAATAAAGATGAGGTCTTGGATGAGCCTTGCACTTCTAGTTCTGGTAGCTCTTGGGGTTCCCGCTCATTCTGCGGAATGTCCTGCTGAGGCAGATATTTCTCCTTGCAGCTGTGATGACCTTGATGAAGATTTCAGCATCATTTTATCCTGCTACGGCGACATTTCTCAAACGGATCTGAAGAGGGCTTTCAATGCTGTGAAAGGAATAGACGACATCGGTGTGGAGTTAGACGAAATTAATTTGGGAACCATTCCCTCAGATTTCTTTGATGGTCTTCGTATTAAAAAACTGAGTATTTCTCATTGCGAGCTGGAGAGCCTAACTGATGGCAGTGGACCTGCACTACGAGGATTAGAAGACTATTTAGAAGTAAGTGTTCAAGAAATTATATTTCTTATTTGTTTATCGGTTAACTACCTATTCGCAAAATGTTTCGATTAAAATTCGATTCTTAAATTCGATTGACGTAAGTACAGATCAGTAGTATTCGCATCATAATCCTGCATAAAGATAATTATACATAATAATAAAGATAAGAAGCCTTGTACTTCATCTATCAAGTTAAAGTTCAGTGTAATCTGTATTATGTCCAATTTATTTTGATTCACTATGTAACTTAAAGTGATGCATTTATTGATGGTACTTAATTAATCCAAAATTTAAAAGGCAAATATTTTTTCCAAGTTTCTCATATTTTTGCACTGAAATATGCAATGCAGTATTGTAGAAACTTTCAAAAGCTTTGGTGAATAAGTTTGTGGACTCATTAGGTTATTTTGAAGCAGGAGAGATGAAAAATGTGCAATGCCCTCGCCAGGACTCGAACCAGAACCTCTCGAATACGCGTTAAGTATGCTACCTTTACACCCCAAACGCAAGATGCAAGAAAGAAGAAAACACCTTTTATATTCCCCCTTTTAAAGGGCGACTGAAGATTAGGGGACGCGATCGCCAAGTACTGGTGGTGACGAATTATTCATTGTCCACCATCTTTTACTTCTGGCGCCACTTTAGAGTCATTAGGTTATTTTGAAGCAGGAGAGATGAAAAATATGAAATGCCCTCGCCAGGACTCGAACCAGAACCTCTCGAATATGCGTTAAGTATGCTACCTTTACACCCCAAACGCAAGATGCAAGAAAGAAGAAAACACCTTTCATATTCCCCCTTTTAAAGGGCGACTGAAGATTAGGGGACACGATCGCCAAATACTGGTGGTGACGAAATATTTATTGTCCACCATCTTTTACTTCTGGCGCCACTGTAGAGTCATTAGGTTATTTTGAAGCAGGAGAGATGAAAAATATGAAATGCCCTCGCCAGGACTCGAACCAGAACCTCTCGAATATGCGTTAAGTATGCTACCTTTACACCCCAAACGCAAGATGCAAGAAAGAAGAAAACACCTTTTATATTCCCCCTTTTAAAGGGCGACTGAAGATTAGGGGACACGATCGCCAAATACTGGTGGTGAAGAATTATTTATTGTCCACCACCTTTTACTTCTGGCGCCACTTTAGAGTCATTAGCTTATTTTGAAGCAGGAGAGATGAAAAATGTGCAGTGTCCTTCCCTGGATTCGAACCTAAACCTCTCGAATACGCGTTAAGTATGCTACCTTTACACCCCAAACGCAAGATGCAAGAAAGAAGAAAACACCTTTTATATTCCCCCTTTTAAAGGGCGACTGAAGATTAGGGAACACGATCGCCAAATACTGCTGGTGAATTATTTATTGTCCACCATCTTTTACTTCTGGCGCCACTTTAGAGTCATTAGGTTATTTTGAAGCAGGAGAGATGAAAAATGTGCAATGCCCTCACCAGGACTCGAACCAGGACCTCTCGAATACGCGTTAAGTATGCTACCTTTACACCCCAAACGCAAGATGCAAGAAAGAAGAAAGCACCTTTTATATTCCCCCTTTTAAAGGGCGACTGAAGATTAGGGGACACGATCGCCAAATACTGGTGGTGACGAATTATTTATTGTCCACCACCTTTTACTTCTGGCGCCACTTTAGGGTCATTAGGTTATTTTGAAGCAGGAGAGATGAAAATGTGCAGTGTCCTTCCCTGGATTCGAACCTAAACCTCTCGAATACGCGCTACCGTTACACCATGAAGTGTGCTACCGTTACACCACGAAGGTCTGCTGGAGGGTGGGAGCAAATACCTTATGTTGTTTTTGAAAAATTCGTTGTGCTGTCACTCGAATTGTAGCCAGACTACTGGGCTGATAACTGCACCACAAGAACGTCTTTAACATCCATAACAGCGGAGAAATGTCTTTTAATTCCTTACTTTGTTGTAGTATGGTGAGTGCGTAAGTAAAAGATCGTTTATAGTAAATTGACAACAGATTCGGAAAACCCATTTAACTTCGGGGAGGTAAAAAAAAATTCTTCAAAACTAGCAACAGCTATCAGAGATAGCTAATTGAAAAGCAGGGTGAGAAAATAATGCTGTAGCAACATAGTGCTATGTAAGCTAACATGAAATACGGAGAAACTAGAATTTAAATAGTTCTAACCTCAGAACGGTTTTCTTTATCAATTAAATTTCAAAATTCAGCTTCGATATTAAGTATTTAAATTGTTAACCTTGTATAGTCATTAGGTTAATTGGAATCTTTTCTGCTTCCAATTAACCTAATTGACCTAATTAATAATTAACCAATAACCTAAAAGATGAAAAATATGCAACCGCCTTCGCCGGGAATCGAACCCCGAATCTCTGAAATACCGGCTCAGTGTGCAGAACCACTAGACCACGAAGACACACTAGGGAAGTGGGAGAAATACCGTATATACTCCCCTTTTTAGAGGGCGACTAGGGTTTTAGGGGACCTAGTCGGCAAATCCTGGGTGCAGAGAATCATCATCCACAATCCTTTTAGTTTGGCGCCACTTGTAGAGTCATTAGATTAATTGGAAGCAGAAAAGATGAAAAATATGCAACCGCCTTCGCCGGGAATCGAACCACGGACCTCTGAAATACCGGCTCGGTGTGCAGAACCACTACACCACGAAGGCACGCTAGGAAAGGGCGAGAAATACCTTATAACCTATCCGAAAAACCTACATTTTCACACAAAATTAAAATAAGCTTTGTTTTAAGTATTTAAAAGCTGGATTTTGTGTTTTCTTAAGGATTCGTTTCAGATTTTTTTTTCCGCATACTGAAACTAAGAGGTTTGGCTAGAGTGGGATAAACGTAAACAAAAATAAAAATAAAAGCTAACAATTTATTTTTAACCTTACTTCATTTCCAAAATATGAAATGATTTAGAACAATCCTAGTTTAAAAATTTTATTTTATTTTAATTTTTATTAAAAAATTATGAATGTTTATTACTAATAAAATTTTGAAATCTTTATTTAATTCACTATTAATATTTTTCATCTAATACTACTTACGTTTTTATAGTAGGTATATACCCCATGGTCATTGAAGTAAAATTTAATGAATTTTAAATTTACTATAATTATGTTGGAATATATTTTTATTATTAAATTACAATTAGAATAAATTTAACGTTATTATAACCTTTATAGTTCAAAAATAGAAGTTAAAAGTATTATTTAGAGAATTTATACTTTTCAAACTTAAAAAGATTATAATTTACTAATTTATCAACTTATTTATGTTAACTATGAACAGGCAACATTTAAGAAACTAAAATTAATTTCATATTTTTCTTTTCAATCGACTTTTAAAACGCACAATATGCTCCGGTTATCTTTATCAATTTAGACCACAACTCATGAAGATAACCTGAAAATCCTGATAGCTGAATTATTTAAATTGCGCCTTTTTTAAAGAAGAAAAAAAAAGAAAAAAAGACCAAAACGGACAGTGTTCTCGAATGGGATGTGAGTTCGAAATAACATTTTGCGGTACTTTTCCGTTTTGCCGGCGCAAGCGATAAAGTCGCCAATAATGGTATAAACGATGCCAAACGGTATATTCTCGCTGGTAACCTTTTACGCCTCATTTTCAAAACAAGTCGCATCTTTTTCTTATCAGATTGATTTTTTCTTTCAATACTGGCATATAATTACATAGAATTCTTATCAATGTCTAAGGCCATTTTCGGTAATTAAGTCAATTAGGATGCAATACTCACGCTTACCCGAAGCCGAAAATATAGAAAAGGTAAAGTCAAGGGTTAAATTCTTCAATTCTAATGAGAATGCATTAGCTAAGTAAAGCACTGCAGTTTTACATAATTTCTGAGTGAGCTATTCGTACGAATTGAAATATTTCTTGCATTTAAACTTGTGTTCCAAATTAAGATTTAACTTGAAATTAATGTAGATAATTACTAACAGCATTAGATTTTTGTAGAGTAGTTTTTGTGAGATGAGATCGCTTGGGATCACGTGATATGAACCGGCGAATCAGGATGTTGAAACATGAAAGCATAGTAAATTCTTAAATTAATGTCTTTTTACAAATTTATTGTCTTTATTTATTGGCTTTTTATAAAATTTTAAGCGATATTAAAATGTTTATGCCTTCAAAATAAAAAATTCTTAGAACTAACTTTTTTTTAATATTTTTTTATGTGTATACTGTATGTTGTCGCCAATAAAGTCTGCTTGGCGAGATTTGCGCCGGGGAAACGGAAAAGTACCCATTTTGCCTTGAAACACTTAAATGAATGAAAATTTAAATGAGTTGCATGACTTTTCAAACTGTAGCTACGAAATATTATCGCCCTGTGTTATATTTAAAAAAATTAAATAATCAAGAATCTGCATGAATGCATGTATGTTTCTCGCATTGTGATAAAGCATCGTCACTTAGAGGCATCCAATTTTGAATAACGTAGTCCTCCACCTGAACATGGGCACGTGTAAGCAGGAATTTTGAATTTCGAATTTGTATTATTATCTGTTTCATATTTGGTAAAATTTAACGAATATTTGATTAACAAACTGAACAATTTCAAAGCGAGCAGTTGCGGCATTTTTTTAATAAAATATTTTTATCTTCAGCGTTCGAGACTGCCTACCGGAAATTCTAATGATATACTGTTTTTAAATATTTTGTGATTTTGCTGTCTAATCGAATTTTATATGGCGTTAGCTCCAAGAATGTAACATTTCCTAAATACAGTAAACACACAAAATCGTTAATAAAAAGAAGTCAATAAAAAATTGTAAAGCCATCTTAGTACGAGCAATTGCTATGATAAAATGAAAGAAGACTGACAAAAATAGAAAAATGTATACCAACATACCAACTGCAAATGTGAATTCTAAACGCATGCTGCTATGCTGCTTTTAGAAGTTTTGTAATTTTCCATTGTATATGGCGTATGTGCGAAGAAAATGATGCTAATGATGATAATAAAGCTAAATAAAACGTGTTGGTAGGAGTGAGTGTAACAGCAAACTGGTAGCTCAGTGAAAGCGTAAAAAACCTTAACAAACCCTTTGGGTGGACGGTTAATATCTGAAACCTTTCAGATTTTATTAGTCCAAAGGAATTTGAGTCCCGAAGTACTATTACTTTCGTTTTGGCATTTTGCGTCGGACTCCTATAAATGTCGGATCACTTTTCAAACTGTTGCCACAAAACCTTAGAGTCCTTCATTATATTTCAAGAAATTAAATTATGAAAAATCTGCATAAATGTATGTATATTTCTCGCATTCTGATAAAACAATGGTATCTAGAGCCATATAATTTTGAATAACACAAATCCTACTGCGAATATGGGCATCTGAAATCCTAAATTTAAAATTTGGAATTTGTTTTATTATCGATTTCATATTTTGTAAAACTTTAACGAATTTTTGATTAACAAACTTAACGATTTAAAAGCGAGCGATGGCAGCACTCTACGGGGGGGGGGAACCTTTTTATCTTCAGCGCGTCGAATTGTGTATCAAAAATTCTAAAGATAAGCTCATTTTAAAATTATTTTGCGACATTGCTATTGAACTGAATTTTATGGTTTAAGTTCAAAGAACATGATATTTAATAAATAAAGGTAACACACAAAACGGTAAAAAAACTTCCTTTTGGACGTAATTTAAAATCTGAAACATTTCAGATTTTTTTATATTTTTTTAATTTTATTTATTTATTTTTATATATCGAAATATCAAACACACTAAAATTATTTAAATATTAATTGAAAACGAAAATGGAAAAATGTCAATTCTCCTATTTTGAACTGAATGGCATCAAATTTTATCCAGATAATCGAATTTTTATATTTAATAATCAGTGCTTCGAATAAGCTATCTATTCGTGAAACATAAGGTTATTTATTTCAATTAAAGACAATTTTTTTCAAGCATTAAATTAATCTATTTCGACATCGAATATTTTTCGACAAAGTGAACAAAACGTTCTTATAACCGTAACTGTTAATTCTTTCACAATGTAAAATTCGCAGTTATAGAATTTCTAAATATTTGAAAGTATAATTCATTTGCCTTTTAATTCCATGCTTACCAGAATACAACTAAAATATGAATTCTTTCTTTTTTTTTTTTTTTTTTTTTTTTTTGTCTAGATTCAGAAACTAAACAAAAAAATTAAAGTCTTTAATGGAACACAGAAGTGCGTATGGTAAATAAGAGTGGGAATAGTGCTTACAATAAATCATAGAAGTTCAAGATTCAATTACCAGTATCGAATGATTAAAAAATAATTGTGTAGGACATTAGTACCGTGTTTTCAATAATGTTTCGCAATAACTGTTAACATTTTTTAAAGAGAAAATTTTCCTACAAGTTTTAATAAGTTCCTTTGAATAATAGAGGATCTTCTACAATACCAAAAGTAAAGAAACTTAGCTCAGGATTTTTTTTTTATTGGCCCCATTTGTTTCAATACAATTTCGTTTGCTTATAAATGATTTATGTGCGTTTTATCTTTTATTGAGTAATACGGTCAAGTACAAAATAAAAGTTTGTATGATAATTGATTTGTTATAATTTAAAAATTAGCTATTACATTTATTTTTAATGCAAAATGAGACAAATGAAGCTTCGGAATTACGATGGATTTCATTTCTTTCAGTAGGATTTTGCTTTCTTAAATTTATCTTGAATTTGCTTGTTGTGTATTTTACGATTTGACTACATTAGAAACTCAAGAAGAAATAAAATTACGTGTATGAGTATATGTACTAATTTTTAATACTTAGGAATTAGAAATTACGTCCAGTTTCTCAGAAGACAATGGGCCCACTAAACTGGATCTCAGTCACATGCGACGATTGGTAGAGTTGGATTTGTCTTTTAACGGCCTTACTGAAGTAGGAAACGACTGGTTTGATCGAGGACCGGCTTCACTCACTACTTTGATGCTCTCTAACAATGCTATTGAAAAACTTGGAGACAGAGCTTTTGCCAATTTACCAAACCTTAAGGTTCTCCACTTGCACGGAGCTCGCTTTGGTCCCGTTAAGCGATCCATGTTCCCGTCTTCAGCCCAACAACTCACCGACATCGAACTTGAGTAAGTTTTACTTTTAACTATAAGATATTTCCTCCCTCCTTCAAGCACGCCTTCGTGGTATAACGGTAGCACACTCGGCGCGTATTCGAGAAGTCTAGGTTGGAGTTCCGGAGAGGGCATGACACATTTTTCGCGTGTTTTGCTTCAAAATAACCTATTGACTCTATAGAAGAATACTTATTGGTAGTCAGTGCCGAAGTTGGTGCATCAATTGACTTAATTTACTGTTCTACTAAGAGTTTCAACTGTAGCTAAACGGCGGCCTCGTTAAGCTTAGCGCCACTTTTAAATTACTGATTATTCTACAACTATTGCATGCAGACCTAAAAACATTTATATATGTTTTAGCACAGCCAATTGCAACCAAAATGATAATTGCACATCTACATGTTATAGCAGCCTCGTATATACAATTTCAACGTTCTGCAGCTAATCGTTTTTGAATTATGGGAAGAACATACACGCACACTCTACAGACATCACAAAAAAATGCATTTTGAAAAAAAAAAAAAAAAAAAAAGGATTTCTGTACTCTGGGCGTAGGTACAGATATCACGCAAAAACATCTTTCAAATGGATTCAAGAGAGGTCAAAATGGATATTTTTGTTGAAATGTGATACCCGAAATTTTTCGCGATTACATGCTTCCTTTACTTCGTACAAGGAAGTAAAAACGTGACATATTTCTTCTTTTTAACTACAAACTGATGATATGAATTTTGTTGTAACACTGATATAGAGAATACCCTGTTTTTAAGAGAAAACTATGCCGTAAAAGTAAAAATACAGGAGCACATGCGTTTAACTTTGAGTAAATGGATATCTCGGTAATTTGTATTGAAACTGAATAAATGTAATGGACCACTAAGTTGGCTATAACCGTAATTCCATCTTTTTATTGCTTTCCAGAAATCTCGAGAAGCAGAAAGTACTAGAAATTTTTCACGACCGGTTGAAAACTATAAAAAGGCCAGAGAGAGACAGCATCTCAACTCAATTTGCTTAGTTACTGTTATTGCGAGTTGTTCAATTTCGAATAGAAGAATAGAAATTTCGAATAGAACTATAGAAGAATCTTATTAGTCCAAAGGGATTTGAATCCCGAAGGACTATTACTTTCGTTTTGGCATTTTGTGTCGGACTCCTATAAAAGTCGGTTCACTTTTCAAACTGTTGCCACAAAATGTTAGAGTCCTGCATTATATTTGAAGAAATTAAATAATGAAAAATCTGCATAAATGTATGTATATTTCTCTCATTGTGATAAAACAACGGTATCTAGAGCCAGTTTTCAATGACGTAATCCTGCTGCGAATATGGGCATCTGAAATCCCAAATTTGAAATTTGGAATTTGTTTTATATCGATTTCATATTTTGTAAAACTTTTGTAATGAATTTTTGATTAAGAAACTCAACGATTTAAAAGCGAGCAATGGCAACACTTTACGGGGGGGGGGAAACCTTTTTATCTTCAGCGCGTCGAACTGTGTATCGGAAATTCTAAAGATATGCTCATTTTAAAATTATTTTGCGACATTGCTATTGAACTAAATTTTATGGTTTAAGTGCAAAGAACATGATATTTAATTAATAAAGGTAACACACAAAACATTAAAAAAACGCCCCTTTGGACGTAATTTAAAATCTGAAACTTTTTTTTTTTTTTTTTTTTTTTTTTTGTTATAAATGTGTTTATTTTCTATTTTTTGTTCAAGAAAGTATTGTTGCTTTCGTACGGGTTCGTAATAAATTGAATGTACAAGTCCGATGATAGGTTAATAAAATTTATTCTGATTAAATGATCAACAGAACTATATCAGAACTCTGGAATTTTCCCCAGATATTTTCGTACAAGTGTTCACTATATCACGCAATATAATTCAATAGTTATACTTTAAACTACTAAACATGTTAAACTACAACGTAATACAAACCGCGTTTAAAGAGAACGCGAATCTCAATTCTCGCATAATTGAACAACTCACAATAACAGTAACTAAGCAAATTGAGTTGAGATGCTGTCTCTCTCTGGCCTTTTTATAGTCTTTAACCGGTCGTGAGAAATTTCTAGTACTTTCTGCTTCTCGAGATTTCTGGAAAGCAATAAGAGGATGGAATTACGGTTATAGCCAACTTAGTGGTCAATTACATTTATTCAGTTTCAATACAAATTACCGAGATATCCATTTACTCAACGTTAAACGCATGTGCTCCCGTATTTTTACTTTTCCTGCATAGTTTTCTCTTAAAAATATGGTATTCTCTATATCAATGTTACAACAAAATTCATATCATCAGTTTGTAGTTAAAAAGAAGAAATTTGTCACGTTTTTACTTCCTTGTACGAAGTAAAAAAAGCATGTAATCGCGAAAAAATGTCGGGTATCATATTTCAACAAAAATATCCATTTTGACCTCTCTTGAAACCATTTGAAAAATGCTTTTGCGTGATATTTGTACCTACGCCCAGAGTACAAATATTTTTTTTTCTTTTTTACAAAATGCATTTTTTCGTGATGTCTGTAGAGTGTGCGGGTATGTTCTACCCATAACTCAAAAACGATTAGCTGCAGAACGTTGAGATTGTATATACGAGACTGCTATAACATGTAGATGTACAATTCCCATTTTCGTTGCAATTGGCTGTGCTAAAACATATATAAATGTTTTTAGGTCTTTAGTTAAACTGCATGCAATAGTTGTAGAATAATCGGTAATTTAAAAGTGGCGCTAAGCCTAACGAGGCCGCCGTTTACAGTTGAAACACTTAGTAGAACAGTAAATTAAGTCAATTGATGCACCAACTTCAGTGTGCTGTTGGGCAATGGGACCTACAACTTTGTTCACGGAAAATTTTGTCTTCCTGCCCGCTGGTCGAATTGCTTGTTTCTGAGTAGAAACTCTGTTTTAGTGTTTTAGACTTTTCTGTGTTTTACAACTGTTAATGAAGGGGTTTAGGAATTTTTGCTTTGAAGTGAGACTTGAATTCATGAAATGAGGATTATATCTCTAATGAAATTCTTAAAAATAAGTTTACATGAAGTGCGGCAAAAAATAGTTTAATAGGCCGTACATGTCATGGTCGTTAAGTCATGTGTGTCCACGTCAGATATATTCAGTGCAGTGTTTAATATTATAAATTTTTATAAACAAGAATCACGTCTCTATTAAGCCATGGCTGAAGTATGATTATGGATCTGAATCACATGTATAAGATCTTGCTTGTTGATTCTGTTTTTATGTAATCGAAGTTATGTGAACTACATATCATATGAAATAAAATGCATTGTATAATTTATTGAAACCTAGTTAACAACGAATTTAATCCACGATGAGAAATCAGCTTGATGGCAACGTATAGTAAATAACACGCAACTGCTGCATGCTTAAAACTATTTGAAAAATACATCAAACCATAAACTTAGGAAGAACTAATGTTGAAAATGTTGAGATCTCAGATACCGTTTAAAAAAAAAAAAAAGTTAGTTTCATTACTTTTGAAATACCTAATATTCTCTATTTTTACAATGTTATATGAACTGAAGTCCATGCTTAGAAAATAATGCAAAAGTGTTACACAAAAAACCCACGGTACGATTGGATAACCGATGGGTTAATTACTCATACAACTGGCCGTTTAATCTGTCAGGACTTGTATGTCTTTTAACTTGCTTTGGAAATATAACGTATCCTGAATAGAAACAGAGAACTTACTAAAGGTATTGTTACGTTATTTTCTTTTCCTTGACGTTCGTACGGGGTTCTTAGATTTGGAGTGAATAACGACGACACTTGATGAAGTATCGAAACACACTTTATTAGCCAGTATTGTCAGAACAGCTCCGAAACACACGTTTTACAGTCGTCGATGAACTACTATAAACAAGCTGACACGATCAGCGACACAGCCTCCAGGTTATCAGGCTATCACGGTGGAGACAGCTTCCTGCAGAGCACCCGGCTCTGCTTTCCGGAGTACAGCTCCCGGCTCTGCTTGGTCGTTCTCGGAACTCCACGTACTCTCGAGACTCTCCACACTACAACTCGCGATGCACTCGACGACACACGAGCACAGCTCCCGACTCTCCGGTTCAGTCGTTCCCGGAGCTCAACACGCTCTCTCGACGATGCACTAACCGCGATACACTAACAGACTCCTTCGGTGTACTCGACGACCCACTCGGCACTCGCTGCCTGGCTGTCAACTCGATCGACTCCGCAGGGATTAACTGGTTAGAGGAGACACCAACTCGATACTAACTAACTCGCACTCTAGACGAGGCACACACACACACTGATTGACTACGGAACCAGCAGTTTTTATATAGCTTTTGGCTGGTGTTCGAGAACATTCTGGGCTAAACCGGAAAGAATTCGTTCCAGAAGGTTCTCCATCAGTCCATGACATATAGCCAATTTTGCCGCCCAATGACGCCAAATGGGCGATTTCTCGCCAAATGTGGCAACCTTGCCTTCCCTTGCCATTTTATGGCAACCCTAAAACTGCTTTGCGGGGAAGCCATCTCACCGCGCCTTGACATTTCGTAACACTATGTTCCAGTATGTGTGGAATGGACGACACAAGCAAGAAAGTTATACTGAACCCTTTATTCTCTATTACTTTACAGGTGCTCCCGTACTTCGGGATACAGAGACCAACCACTTGTGGTCTGAACGTAAAAATATAAAACTACTAACTAATATTCTAACTAAAAGCTAACTTTGAATTATTTCACAAATGCCTAACACTAAGACTGGCCTTTTTTAAAAGGTACGTAGGTGGTACGCAAACCGCTGAAACTACAATACGTTTTTAATATTAAGAGGATTAAACCTCTGGCCTTCAAGGCAAGCAGCAACTGATTGAAAACTCGTAAGAATGCTGTGGCAAGACGGCTCACTTTCCCTCTCTCTCTAACTCTTGACAAAAAGCCACAACTTAAATACTTGGGCGTTAGCAAGTACAATTTGCATAAACAAGTTAACACACTTAATTCTGGCTCGAAGTGGAAAAATAAGAAGTGATAGTAAAGTTTTAAAATAAAATAAACGTTAGTAAAACTTGTAGAGACATTAGGATTTTTCTTTGGAAGCCAGCGAGATGAAAAATTAGCAACCGCCTTCGCCGAGAATCGAACCACGGACCTCTGGAATACCGGCCCAGCGTGCAGAACCACTACACCACGAAGGACGCTAAGAAAGAGGGAGAAATACCTTATATACTCCCCTTTCTAAAGGGCGACTAGGGTTTTAGAGGACCTAGTCGCCAAATCCTGGGTGTGGAGAATCATCATCCACAACCCTTTTAGTTCGGGCGCCACTGTACAGACATTAGGATTTTTTTTTTTTTTTTTTTTTTTTTTTTTTTTTTTGGAAGCCAGCGAGATGAAAAATTAGCAACCGCCTTCGCCGAAAATCGAACCACGGACCTCTGGAATACCGGCCCAGCGTGCAGAACCACTACACCACGAAGGACGCTAGGAAAGAGAGAGAAATACCTTATAAACTTAGGATCCTTAAAAATCAAATAACATTTTATCGCTCGGTTAAAATCTTCATTGATTAATCCAAGAGTGATCGATATGAAAAGAATACGTAATTTGTTTAACGCCTCAAGAAAATGTTTCTCGAATCTTATGTGAGATAGGTTGTATATGGAAAAACTGCTGACATTTCAAACACAGTCTTCAAGCTCAGTTATTATCGTAAAAGACAGCAAAAATCTTTGAATACGAATGAAGCAATATAACAGCAGAATATAAGAAAACAATTCGGAAGAATTCTTAATTTAGTGCAAAACCATTACCAATACACGAAAACATAAATTAAAAAATTAAACAATATTTTTTCCAGAAATTAATTAGGACTATTCTTAAATGATTACGAGTAGTAATAATCTTCAGCCACCCAACCAGGACATTGGTTAGATACGGTGTCTGCCGTACCGAAGGTCCCGAGTTCGTATCCCGGAGAAGGTACGGATGCTGGTAAGTGTATAGTTTCTGTTCGGCATGGGGAGCACCCTAAATATGCAGCGAACCGAAGCCCTCACAAGAGGTTAATGGTAGACGAAGAGGGATGGGAGACCTTCGGACCTGTCCCCCCCCGGGGGTGCTCTCCATCAAAATTGGGGGAGGAGCTGAGCAAAGTCATAGTGTCACACGTTTGGTGCTCAAGGCTCTTGCCAATGACAGACGTAATCTTGCACTTCTCGCCACCAACGAAGAATTCCGTCGGCTTGTTCTGATGTACTGTCAAACAAGTGAGATAAGTCACAACATAATCTTATATTTAGAATGCAGAATTATAAGCAGAATTATCTCAGATTATGAAAGGGCAACTGCAAATGTCTCCTTTCTTTACGTTGCATGTTGAAAATTTTGGTTATGGATACAGTACATGTACGCTATTTGAAAGTCTTGCTTATAGGCCAATAAGTGAGCATTTTCCAGCTTGTCCGTTTTCAGGATCTGCAATGATGAAGCGACAGCAAATTATACCTAAGTTCAAATTCTAACGTAATGTATTATACAACAGAAACAAGTTGAAAGCTAATTATAGTATTTAGGAACGCCATTATTCGTGTCTCTAGATACGATAGACAAGAAAGATATCGGGAAGAGTCTCCGAAAGTAAAATATTTGAAATTCCAAAAAACGAATTTCTTTTAATGTCAATAAAATTTATTCTTATCAAAAGAAATATAATGGAACGCTGGACATTTTCCTCCGAGATATTCGCACAAGTACACAATAATCAGTAGTAATACTTTTAAGTACCAAAAACGTTAACTAGAACGCAAAGAGCAACACACAGAAAACTAATCCAATCAACAACAACTCAGCTGAGATGTCTCTCTCCGGCATTTTAAAGCTCTCAATCGGTCGCGAGAGAATTCTAGTAATTTCTTTGCTCCTCGAGCTTTCTGGAAACCAACAAGACGAGGCAATTACGGTTAGAGCTAATACAGTAGTTAATTACATTTATTCACTTTCAATACAAATTAAAAAGGTATTCATTGATTCAATGTTAAATGCATGTGCTCCTATATTTTTACTTTTTCTACATAGCTTTCTCTTAAAACTCGTCTCGCGCTACATTGCAAGGGGAAATAAAATTATTTAATTATAATTCTACTAACATTAGCTATCTATATATAAAATTTCGTAACAGTATGTTAAACGCTTGAAAAATTCGTATCTAACTCTAAAACCTTTATTAATTTTTTTAACTAAACCAGACAACGAATGTTCACTAGTTTTAATTGACCAATCATTGGAAGTCACAAAGAGTGTTTACACATTTTTAAAACGATTTCTCAGCCGTTTAATTAATGTTTAAAATGTAAAGAATATTTTTTTTAAAGTTCGATCTTTTTTTTTTTTTTTTTTCTCCTATTAAGTCTGCATCGTGATTTCTGCATTTCTGCGATAAAAGGACTAATATTATTTCCAATCCCATTCCACTACACTTCAGACTCCATCAATCGTGGTGGGTTTACTCTTAGAAAGAACTCTGTTAGAAACATCAACAGCACAATAATCTATAGTAGAAATGTCACAGAACTTTGCAGGATTACGTTGGAAAGATATATATATATATAGGCAATATTTGTATCAGTTTTCATTTTTCTAAGGAATGCAGTGGTACTTTTCGAAGTAAGACTTGTTGCTTTGTCTTGTTGAAGTCTTTGAAAGTAATTGGAATAAAGAAATGGAATTTTTTCTATAAATATTGGCAACAAATATCGGTAAATCAACTCAACGTACTAGAATTGATTTTAGCATTTTTTTTTTTTTTTTTTTTTACCACTCTTCTTATTTTTAATTTCTTATTATAAGAAAACCGTGCAGCAATCATAGACTTCTACCTGAAATTTTCTTTGCCATTGACGGAACCAGCTCTGTACATTTTTTACTCTTCGTTTTTGATGATAAATAGACCTTTTTTTTTTTCAGTGATTTAGGTAAATTTACGCTTCATAAAGAATCAAAATGTATTTTCATTCATCTCCAGCTAAATAATTTTTATACAGAGTTGCACAAATTGTTCTACGTTGAGACACATGCCTCACCAAAGCTGGTGAACATTATAGTATTGAGCTTTTCTAAATTGTATAGTCTAAAGAATAATTTGTAATGTTAATTCTTGGCTTTTATTCCTAGCAACAATGATCTTACAAGTATCCCAGATGATTTCTTCTCCAATATGCCTGCTTTGCGTTACATTTCCCTGCGAACAAATGGTATAACTCGTCTACCACAAAGTACTTGGGAACCTGTATGGCAACGTATGGACACCATCCGTCTTGAAGGTAAGATCTAATGCTCACATGAATTTTAGTCGTATGTTCTGCTCAATATTTTACTCATATTAAGATAAGGAGATGTCAGAAACATAAAAATAACTCAATGTAAACAGTTGACTCTTAAAGAATGTTAATCTGAGTTTTGTGGCTCTACTTATACACTTATTTCCCAACCAAAAAAAAAAAAAAAAGGCGCACGGGAAAACTTTTTGGAGCTTCATGAGAGTTTGACTCTTACTCGTAAGGTCCCAATCACATTATATTTCGGCTACGCGGGACTTGACGTCGAAAGGGAGAATTCTCAGAACCCGCACAATTCCGGGAAACACACGTAGCTAGATTACCATTTTCACTTACTACAAAGACTTGAACGCCAAACAGTAATCGATTATCGCTCAAATTGGGATCACGTTATCCTTCAGAAGCAGAACTTTCGTCTGATTGGTTTTCTGTACCTGAGACATTTTCGATGAGGTTTGAAAAAATCCCTCGTAGCCGCAACATTATTTCTGTAACTAGGTGAGACTTTCCTTCCAGCGGGGCTCTTTTTTCTAGGAATCCTCCCATTTTAAACCAGTGCTACCAGAATCTCGTTTCTCAGAGAAGTCTCGTCTAGCAGGGACTGTAGCCATGTGTGATAACCTCTTAATACGTAACTAAACAACACTGAAAAGAAATCCAGAAAAGGTTAGATACGTCACAGATGTGTAAAATATATGTGTGAGATACTAAAACATTTATTGCACTAAAATGCATGCAAATTTATTACAAAAAAGTTCTAATTCTGATATACTATATTAGAAGAATATGTAAAATCTATAATGTTGTATGTCATAATGAGAGACTATTGATATAGAAAATGGCAGACCTATAATTCACCTTGCTAATAGACTTGCAAGCTATATTTTAATTTTATAACTGTTATTTTAATTTAATGCATATTTCCTATCTTATCTAGTGTCAGCTTACAACTCCCTACCAGAATGAGTTTTTGGAATCGCGTTAAATGCAAATGAGAAGGAGAATAGTATTCAAGTCAAGTTCAACTGACTTACACAGAGAGAGTTAGGATTCCTGAGTAGCACGCGTTAGCCTTTGGGCTAAGTCTCTCTCTAAGCTGTTGTTACACTCGGCCGTATTACATGCCCTTTGATAGTTCGTTGGCTAATTTAATATTGCGTGCCAATACTTTAGAATTGTGTTAGCTTCGGCTAAATCTCTTTAGTTAGTCATTATTTAGTTCTTATTTCTTACATTTTAAGCCCAGGTGAAGGCTTTGCTGTACGCCCAAAGAAAGAGGCCAACTGTTAATCTTATTTTGAGTGAATAAAAGGTAATTAACTCTTTAAATTTACGCTTTCTGTTCTTTGAACCAAGCGGTTATTCGCTTAGCAGCTCACTAGGTTCTTTGACACAGCTTAACAGAATAAAAGTGAGGAACTCTATAGATTGGTTGAGAAATCAGACTGCTCAAATAGTTCACCGATTAGAGGAAGCATGCGGGAGCTGTCTCCCTCGGAGAGCCATCTTTCGTGGAGAGTTTGCTAAGGAAAACAGGCTCATGTTCATATTATACGTGATAAAAGGTACGAATAACTTTATGAAATGCAGTCCTTGCGCAGAAACGAATTACTATCGGTCAGGATCAGCCAAAAACATGCCATAACCTTACGTGTCATTAAATACGAAAATGGAGTCCAGAAATTAAATATTAGAATATTGATTAAAAAAACAACATGGACATAAACAAAACAGGTATGCGCGTACGGAAACTATCTGGTGGGAAAAAATTTTCGTACCAGTATTTTTAACAAGGAGATGCGTTAGGTATAAAATAATCTATTTCACATCAAGGCAATACCTCTGCTTTCCGAACTTAGGAAGGAAAGCCAAAGTGTCAAGTTTCTAAAAAGGGCAGGTTTTTAAAGATAACATCATATTAGTGACGCCAGGTGATGGGAGGTAACAGAGCGTTTGATAAGGTACCAGCGACAGACGAAACTACTTAAATGTCAATCATTCTGTTATTTTCCGCCTATGTAACTGGCATAACAGGTGAAGAAATCGTGTCTCGAATAGCAGTAAATGGACTTGAAGTTGCACAACCGCCACAGCCTCAGCAAGGATGTTCAGAGCACGGGGACAAATGAAGATTTTGCTCCCCTTTCTGTGTGCCAAGAATGGAAAACATTTCCTTCTAAAATTTCGTAACAGGAATTTGGCCCTCCCTGGATGCTGCGCCCGGAGAAGGGAGGGGGCAAAAGCCCCACCACAGCTATGCCGATGGCAACCGCTCAAGATGGCCACCTCCTATGTCTACAAGCAAGACGCCACATGTCAGTCGCAACATATCAAGTTCTTTCCGTATATTGTATCTGCAACTTGTATCTGCAAGCACGACGCCACCAGTCTATCGTCGCACATCAGCTAGTTTCCGACCTTGCAATGTTCAACAGGTTTCCTATGGTTTATATGATTGTGGCAAAGCACGCGAGGGCGAATTCGCTACAATTAACAGCAAGAACTAAATAAACAACTGAATTGAGATGTTGTCTTCCAGATTTTATAAACTTTTTAATCATTCACGAGAACGTTCTCGTATTTCTCGATTTTTCTGGATAGCAAAAGCAATTATGAGATATCTATTTATTAAATGCGTGTACTCCTGTATCTTACCTTCTCCAGCGTAGCTTTCTCTTCAATACTGTTTTATATTACCGTGCATTGCACGGAAATATAAAACAATTTTAATAACAAATTCTACTAAAAATACTAAAATAAATACAAAAACCGTAATACTACGTTGAACTACCAGTGTTCAGAAATTTTACTGCCCGACCACTGGTGGGCCATGTTCAACAAGAAGGGCTGTTTAAAATTAGGCAAAAAAGAGCCTTAGTTTGGCGTTAATTTTAAATAAAAGGTTATCCATTTCGAGGACAAATAAACACAGATCCCTCTCTCTCAGAAATAAATAACAAAATAATAATATTTCCTAAAGAACAGCGATCTGTGTTTTTGAAAATCATTTAAAAACAAATCAGTGAACTGATAGACAATTGAGAACTAAGAATATTTATTTTTGATTAAAAAATGTTATCTGTAGAAAAACTATTTGCAACTTTTTAAACAAATATCTAATTCTAATTTTTTAAAAAAAGCATTAAACACTTATATGGGCAGTTTATAATGTACTTTCTGCTTTGATTGAAGGTTAAAAGAAAATATCGTTAAAAAACAAGAATTCAGAATTTCAAAATCGTAGAAATTACGATAAACAATTTAAAATTTTCTAAATTACTACAAATTTTGCTGAGATAAGTGAAGTTTGAGGTTAAGGAGGTTATATACTCATTAGAAATAACCCTTAATCGCCAGATTGGGAAAAGTTGTAATGACATCTTAATTGAAAATTTCGCTGTTGGTCCAAAGTGGAATTCAAGACAATGCTCCTGATCTCAGCAGAGTTCCTTATGTTCATTTATCAAATAAATTATCTCATTAATTAAGATGATAAAATCTACTAAAATTCCCACAGAAAAGCCGGTTGCAGGACTTTTTTTTTTCTTTTTTTTTTTTTTTTTTTTTTTTTTTTTTTTTTTTTTGGAATCAAGCATGATTTATCAGTCAGAAAACATCTAAAGAACTAGCACTCATTCAGCCACTTATACCGCAGAAAAAGGCCCATGTTCAATCAAAGGATTATTTCTATTACAACAGATGCGTGAATGACATTTTAATAGAATTTCTTCCAATAAAGGAAACGAGAAAATATTGCTCTTGAAAAAGTAACATTTGTTTTTAAAATCGGTTTATCTATTAGCAGAATGAAGTGTTAAGCATATTCAAAGAGTTCTCTTTATTTTTACTCCAAACGTCATTAGCCCAGAAGGGCTATTAATTTCGTTTTGGCATTTTGCATCGAAAACTTTAAAACACTTTTCAAATTTTTTTTGACTTTTCAAATGTTTTTGACTTTTCAAATTTTTTTGACTTTTTTTGATTTTTCAATTTGTTTCACTTTTCAAATTGTTGCCACCAAATATCGCCCAGTGTTATATTTAAAGAAATTAAATAATGAAGAATCTGCATAAATGTATGCTTGTGTCTCGTATTGTGATAAAACAACGGTACCTGGAGCCAACGGTAATTTTGAATAACGTACGTCTCCACCCAAGTATCGGCATCTTGAAGTCCAAATTTGGAATTTGTTTTATTATCTATTTCATACTTTGTAAAGCATTTATGAGTTTTTGATTAACAAACTCAACGATTTCAAAGCGAAGAATAGAAACACTGTACTAAAAAAAAAGCATTTTTATCTTCAGCGCGCGACACTGTATCAGAAATTTTAAAAATATGCGGGTTTTAAATTATTTTCCGATATTGCTGTTGAACTGAATTTTATGATAGAACAGGATATTTAATAAGGTAACACAAAAAACTTTAAAAAAAAAGCCCTTGCGTAATGTAAAATCTGAAAGCTTTCAAATTTTATTTTTACTTATTTATTTATTTATATTCTTTACCTTTTTAACTTGCACTAAAAACAATTAAATTCTCTTTTTCTACATGGAAATGTTTAAGGAACATTTTTCGTAAAATTCAAAATGTCATTTTAAGGAAAATAAATACCTCTAAAATCTTTTCTATGCAAATTAAAACCATTCTCAAGGAAATTCCAAGAATATTGGCTCTATTATCTGTCATAAAATACTGAAATTGTGACCCAACTACATGTCATTATAATAAATAAAAAAAAAGTATTAAAAAAATCTGAAGTGTTTCAGATTTTAAATTACGTCCAAAGGGCCGTTTTTTTAATGTTGTTTTATCACTATGCGAGAAATAGACATATATTTATGCAGATTTTTCATTATTTAATTTCTTCAAATATAATGCAGGACTCTAACATTTGGTGGCAACAGTTTGAAAAGTGAAACGAACATTTATAGTTATTCAGCGCAAAATCACAAAACGAAAACAATAGTCCTTCAGGCACAAATCCCATTTGGACTAAATATCACATCGAATCCCAAAAAAGGCATGGATGTATGTAAGCGTAAATGAATTTGAGGTATTGGGGCACTTAACATACTGTCGAACCCAAAGTCCTGTCGAAAGTGGAGGGAGAGTGGAAGGAACAAAGGCGTGAAAGAGTAGCATCTGTCCTCCGAGGTGTTCATAAAAACTAGGATAGAGCTGGGAAAATATGCGCTGCCACTTTTAAGATGTCCAAAGGCCTAAGGCAAAGCGACAATTGCGCTTATAGCAAATATTAATTCCGGGCCTTGATATGGTGTTCCTGTCAGACAACTGAGAGAAGTCAAGACAACTAAATATCAATGAAACTGGCATTTAGCTACTATCAATTTCATTATTTTATGTATAATATCATTATTATTGTTTGTTTATTTTTAATGTTCCTTCGTAAATATAGTTTATGAAAAAATATTTAAACGCTTTTGATATACAATGATATACAATTTATGTGTTTGCATAAATAAAATTTCTAATTTCTAGCCGAAAATAATGTTATTAGTCTAAAGGGACAATCTGCCCAGAAGGACTATTAATTTCGTTTTAGCATTTTGCGTCGATTCACTAAAAGCGTTGTTTTACTTTTCAAACTGTTGCCACCAAATATTAGAGCACTATGTTATATTTTAAGAAATTAAATAACGAAGAATCTGCATAAATGTATGTATGTTGCACGCATTGTGATAAAACAACGGAACGTAGAGGCCCAAAATTGAAATTTGTTTTATTATCTATTTCATATTTTGTAAAACTTTAACGAATTTTTAATTAATAAACTCAACGATTTCAAAGCGAGCAATGGCAGCACTGTACGGGGAAAAAACATTTTTATTTCCAGCGCGCGAGACTGTGTATCAGAAATTCTAAAGCTATGTTCTTTTTTAAATTATTCTGCGATATTGCTGTTGAATTGAATTTTATGTTTTAAGTGCGAGGAACGTGATATTGAATAAATAAAGGTAACACACGAAACGTTAAAAAACGCCCCTTTGACCCTTTGAGCGTTATGTAAAATCTGAAAGCTTTTAGTTTATTATTATTATTATTATTATTATTATTTTATTTATTAATGAATTTGAGTACTTTGTACATTTTTAAAGAATAGTAATTATTCTTTTCCAATAATTCAGTGTTAAAGTTGATTTCTCATCTTTACTTTCACTAAATTTGATTAAGACGTTTGACATGTGGAAAAGTTATACTAATTTTAATTGCTGTAGGTAACCCTCTGGTATGCGATTCTCACATCGACTGGATGCGTCGGATTACAACTTCAGCAGCTGTATTCGGCAGATGCAGCTCGCCTCCGGAAATGGATGGGAAGGACCTGTATGACCTCATCAAAGGCAGGCTGTAATAAATAGCGAAATAAATTGAAAAAAAAAAAAAAAAAAATTGAAATCTTCTAAAAATCTGTGTCTTCATTTTCTAAATTAACGATACTCAGAAACATTTTTTTTTTTCTTTGTTGTTTAAATTGAATATCACAAGAAATAAATATTAATCATATAAGGCGTTAATATTTTTAAACTTTCAAAAATGTAGCCATCTTATTTATAAGAAGCATAAGTTAGAGCGGTAATTCCATAAGCTGGAACGTCTTAAATTGCATCACAGCTGTTCAGAACACAATAAAAATTATGTCAGCAAAATATTATTAAAAGAATAGCCACTGGAATAATTAACTTAAAGTTAACAATTTAATGGCTATTTTACTTATCACTCTAAAAATAAAAGCAGCATTTTTCAAGTAAAGAAACGGGAGATATTTTTGTTTATCTCTAACTACTGTGAATTTGCAGCTTCCAGAGCATTTTCCAAGTAAACAAACCGAGACTATCATTTCTTCTATAAATTTGCCCCTTTCAGATTTTGCGTCTTGTAAGAGATAAACGAAGTTTATGGTCATTAAAATATCACTTCTAGACATTTTAAAAACAAGGAATTAAGAATTCATTGGCATTCGATAATTAAATACAAGTTCAGAGGTGGATTAGGATGCATAATATTTACTTGTACGCTTCTTGCTTTCCAGAAAAAAAAAAAGTTATGTAGACACAACATGACTTCCTTGTATGGCCTACTAAATTATATACAATTTTTGCTGAATTTTATTTAAACGTTTTTTTCTCGAATTTCATTAGAGATATATTTCTCATTCAATTAATTTAGTTCTCACCTCGCAGCAAAGCAAAGATAAATAAAAACTCAGCACATCTCACATCTTCATTAAAAATTGTAAAATACAGTTGAAACAGTAAAAAAAAAATTTTTACAATTGAAATTAGTGTTTCTAGTAAAGACATACATTTCGGCCAACAGGCAAAAAGGGGGATTTTTCGGTGCACAAAACTGAAAGTTTACTTTTGGTCCCACTCGGCAAAAAGACATTGAAGGTGCAGAAACTGATTTAATTCACTATTCTACTGAGTTTCAAATTTAAGCAAATGGCGGTTCATTAGGCTAAACTCGCCACTTTTAAATTGTTGATAATTCTACAGTTATTGCATGCAGATAAACTAAACGCTAATTGACTGCGAAGCTATCAAGTGCTTAAAGTATAGCCGGACGTAATAATAGCTTAAGAGAGAGTAGCCTAAAAAGGAGGAAGCATGCTAGCCAGAATCTCTGGTTCTCTGTGACTAAGACAGTAGAACTTCGCGGTTAAATACCGCTCTTCCTGGTTTGCATTCAAATGGGATTCTAAAACTACGTTATGCCCGGAAGTTGTAAGTTGAAATTAAGAAACGGTAGGAAAGGAAGTTTAACTGTTAGCTAAATTAACATAATCCTTACAAACTGTGAAAAGAACTACATTTAATACTTTTAAATTGCTTAATTTATGATCAATAACCTACAGATTAAATCTGAGAGATAGACATCTTACATTTTGCTGAATTTCAACACACTGGCGCGCTGAAGATAAAAGTGTTTTTATTAAGAGCAATGGCAATACATTCCTTAACACCCGTTGAGTTCCTTATTCTAAAATTTGTTAAATTCGCAAAAATTTCAAATAAATAAAATGCAAATTCGAAATTCAAAATTAAGACATCGAGTTGGACATGTTCGAACGAAGGACTACTTGTAGGGCTGGATTAGCCATTAAGCACTATAAGCACTTGCTTAGGGCATTAAGGAAAGGAGGCATACAAAAATTTCCCCTTGCCGGTTTTATTACCAAATGCATGGTACAGCTAAACCAAAACCGAGAGAAAGAATGAAAAAAGCCGTCGTAATGAGTAAACATATGTGGAGGCTTTCATTTCTTTATTTAACGGATTCTGGGTTAGCTTCCATCTTATCTTGAACAACTTTCACCTAGTTAACGGATTCTTGGCCGGCTTCCATCTTTTCTTGTGAGGCTTTCATCGCTTCATTAATAATCCTTGGCCCGCATTCATCTCTTCTTCATCTCATTCACTTCATCTCTTCATCATCTTTCATGCAGCAAAGGCTGTCACTGTTCCTCCACCGCTCTTGCTACTGCCATTCAATTCTGCTGAACTGATTATGAAAAATTACTGATTAAAATATAAGATAAAATATACACCATATATTTTATTAATACAGGAACCAGACTAACAGATCAAATTTTATCTTTTATTGAGTGTATTACCTAAAATGTAAGTAAATTTTGCGTTAACCATGAAAGACAATTTTTACTTATATTTGTACATTTACTATGACTGATATAATTTTATCAGAGATAGTTACTAGTCCTCTTTTCATTCATTCAAAACTAGCCCTCTTTTCATTCATTTAATTTTAATATAAATTCTCCGTGCTCATCTGAACATACATTGGCATTAAATTTCTCTCGCCTGAAATAGGTACAATAAGGTATCAACAAAGATTTTACGAATCCTTTATAACAAACGGAGTAAAGGACGCTGGATTTCTGTATTATAATTTATATATATGAATTGAAAAAATTAATCGAAAAGAGAATTAAAAAAATGGGAATTTTTTTGCGTTTGTGGAAAAACTATGTTCTTCACCTGATACAGAGTAAAAGAAGGCACTGCTCAAATTTACTATATATATTTTTACTTAAATTTCTCTTCAGGAAAAATTGGTTTAATTATCTGGCAACATTGATCTGTTTCCTGCTTTTTGGTATACTCAATTAAATCGTCTGTTCGCTTATATACATTTTGTATAGTTTTGTTTGAAGTGGGAAGTGGTATTTTCGATTCAAGTTAACAAATTAATCATTTTCTTTTTGTATTCGTCGTTTTGTGCAATGTGAGTTTTTCGGCCCTTCATCTTATTACAAGCAGCTCAATATAATGCCTGAAAAAGAGTGGGTATGTATTATAATTTTGACAGCTTCGAAATTTTAAAATTATTTTGGTGTATGAAGCGAAAACGTCACGATTAAAAGACTGTTGGATTTATTGTATGTTTCAGAAAACGGTTCATAAGAGAATAAAATTAAAATTATATTTTAAAGTTTTGTTGTAATGCAAGTATCTATCCTTATTCTATCAGTGTAAAATTTAGTTTATACGAAATTCATAGTAATTTATTCTTTCGCGTTACCGTAAATATGTTAGGTTCTCTTATTTTTTTTAATATGAGCCGTTGATATATTTAATAATTCGAGAAATAATGTTCATTACATTATTAAATTATATTTGGTATGATCAGATTTTTAGAATGGAGGATATTTTCAGTAGAAATGGGATGGAAAATTGGTATTCATTGGATTTATCATTAAAGAACGTATGGATCATAAAAACGAAACACAAAATTAATATGCAGTATATTCATATTTTATGTTTAGTAGTTTAAATGTGACTGAAAGTAACAAGAAAAAAAAAAAAAAATTATATAGAAAAATGCAGTTATAAGTATTTGTCAGTATATGCTGTTTTTTCCTGTAAATCTGGTCTTTTCATCAAATAGTAAAAACGTCTGTGCAAGCCATCTGTTTATTCATCTGAGTTGAACATATTTTAAATGAATATCTTATGAAAAGCTGTACTTATTAGCTAGATTTTTATAATTTCATATTGTATTGTTTGTTTTCATAATCTTTCATTCATTAGGTTGAACACTAAAGAAAGTAAGTGAAAGCTTTTGAATACAAAAGCAAAATATACCAAATGACAACAGATGACATAAAGAAATAGAAGCAGTCATGTCACTCAGAAAGTTAAAAATTTATGTACTAATCATTAATGTTATTGCTTTTGTTACTTTTAGAGAAGAAATTTCCAAACTCTTTAACTGAAATGCTATTTAAGAGTAGGAAATAGTTTTTAATTACTCTGAGTGTTACTTTCAATTTATTGAATAAAGCAAGAAATTCTGTTGTTTCATTAACAAATGCAAAGTATGAGACATAAGAAATATTCTGTTTTTATATGTGCAGGGATATATTTTTTTTTATTTGAATCTAATTATTTGAGGTAGCTGTACTGTTTCTATACATTTAGTTGAAATGATGGTTGATTCTGTAATGATCATTAATATGTTTGGTAGTACTTGTGTTCAGTAAAAATATATTTAGAAGTGCCGCTTGGTGAAAATTGGTGATTTTTGGCAGTATATGGATACTGAATTTGTGCAATTCTTTGACTTGTTATTTTCAAAAATCACTGCTACACAAAGCCAATTGACCTATTTTCACTTAAAAAAAAAAAAAAAAAAAAAAAAAAAAAAAAAAAATCAGAAAATTGCACACTCTCTTGAGTTTATTCATGTACACATCGACCTATTTTCACTTAAAAAATATCGGAAAATCACACGCTACTTTAGCAAATTGTCAGTAAATCGCACAGCTGGACCGCATCCACTATACTCCCTAAACCTAGCACCCTCTAATTATCACTTATTTTTGTCCTTTGTGAAGGCAAAAAAATTCAAAGCTGAAGCAGATGCCATCTCAGCACTATTTGTGTTCTCTGCCTCTAAGGACGAGATACTTTTCAAAAATGGTATTTGCCAATTACCATCATAATTCCAAGAGGTCATAAGGAATGATGGAATTATTTTGTACAATAAATATGATTAAAAGTAGGAAAAATATATTATTTTCTTTCATTTCCCAAATAGATAGAATTTTTCTGTAGACTTTATATATACATATATGCGATAATTCCGGAACATAGAAGAGGAATCAGCTTGCAGTCATTGTAGCTGAGAGTGAAAGTTTACAGATGAAGACAACAAAACATGAGCTTGATGAGTTTTGAGTCTTTATTTCCACGCATATAAAAACATCTCCTTAGATGTTTATCCAATCATAATGAAATCTGAAACATTTCTATGATTCAATCATAAAGAAAATACGATAAATTTCTTTCTATGCACATTGATTCTTAAAATTAAGACACAGGCAGTTTAGATGGGGAAGCAAAACGAGGAGATATTAGCAAGGTGAAAGCTAGGAAAAGAGTGGTGCAGTTTATTTCCGAGCGGTATTTATACAAAGTATGTGCAGAAAGTTCTCTAAGCTATGGTTGGTTAATTTGAAGTTGTTATATAATCATGGAAGATTCCCAAATTTAGGTGAACAGATGGATTTAGGTGGAGAACACCATATTGAGAATGTCAATTTTGAGGTCATCAATTATTTTTTAAAGCAGCTACCATATTTTGTTATATCTTATATATTTATATTAATCACATACCTCCTCTCATAAAAATAATTAACTTTTTTCAAATAATCCCATGTTTCAGTTTTGTTATGTTAATTTAATAATTTATTAGTTAAGATTTTAATCAGAATGTGAATAATGATAATCAGTATGAAATACTGGATTTTAAAACATTCACTCATAGTTAAAATCATATAATATTAAACTAATGAATTATTTTCTTGAAACAAAAAATATATTTGAAAATATTCTGAAACCCATTTGAAGTGATATGTCTTTCAATTTTATGTAAAGAAAAATTTAAACTGCAAACTAATTAAACCAATTTTTCATTTACTGACAGGGCTGTTCGAAATTATGTAAAGAAATTCATATTTTGGAAAATTCAGAATGGCAAGATTATTTCATTTGCACTGAGGTAAGATGTTTTTATCCATGTGTATTATTTTTTTATGTAGGTATCCCCCCCCCCAAAAAGGAAATGCAGACTGCATTGCTGTCAGAATATTTGACATAATGGACAGTAGATGCATGCAGTGCATGTGCTTGCATCAATAAATATAGCAGACCAGTGTTGGTTAATATGAAGTTCCACTAAAGTAAGATCTTTAACAACATCAGCAGTCATAGATGCATCCAAACATGGCAAAAAGGATGTGATTAATTTCTTATATAAGGATGGAATGTATAGAAATATTTTGATAGATGCAAAGTTTTTTAATATTTGAATAGTGTGAGAAGTTTTGAAAGGGAATTGCACAAAGGATTACATGAGAGCTGAGAGGTTATGCATATCATGATTGCAGAGGAAAATGTAGGGATAAAGGTGAAGAAAGTTCACTCTTCCTCAAAAAGGAAAATTAAAAGGAGGTAAGCATCAGGTCTGTGTCTGTCAAAAAAATTAGAAAGTGTGTATTCAGGTGGTGTGTATTCACCAAAACGTTTAACTGAACAACAAAAGTGCTTGTGTATGGGAATAACCTTGTATGCAACATCTCATTTGTTAGTATAAGCAGAGGCTGGCATTGCTGTCCTAAAAAACAGTGGATGATGAATTCTGGTACTACCATTTTCCACCAATAGGTTATAGAGTCATTAGTTTTTTTTTTTTTTTTTTTTTTTTTATTCTGGACATGTGAAAAATGTGCAATGCTCTCACCGAAATTCAAACTCCGGACCTTCTGAATAAAGCTTCAAGTGTGCTTCCAGTTACTGCATGAGGGCATGCGGAAAGGAGGGAGAAAATACCTTATAAGGCAAATGGATGATAAAAAAAATGGCAGCAAAACTGTCCTTATATTGTGCACACTCATCAGAAATAGATGAAAAGATCATATTTACAGAGTTCTTTTTTAAAGTGGAACTATGCTACTTAAACATCTAGAAAGAAGGCCATGATTAGTATTGCATGATATTGTGCACAACCTTTAATATATTCTGCAAAATCATTAGAAATCAATACCAAAGAAAATAGTCCCATGGAATTATTCTAGTTCAAAATAGTACTAAGAGCCCACCAGCAGCAGAGAAATAAAACCGTTGATGAATAGTAGTTTGATCCAGGTTCGGATTCTGGCATATAGGCTGGCTGTATAGGAGTTTCCATGGTTTTCCCTATGTGTAGCATAAATATGAGCTAGTTGCGTTAACTATGTCTCCATGAAGGCATCCTTCTTCTTAGGCATGAAGAAGGCATTATTGAGAATTCAATTCCCAATAATGTCAAACCTTAGATGATGCTGGCAGTAATGAATGTCCTGTGACATTTCTGCTTTTCACATAATTTTAAGAGATGCCATTTCATCTTTATTCAGAAAGTCTGTCGTATAGTGTGAGAATAATGTTGACTGTAACCCTTTAGCTTATTTGGTAAAGGTATATAGAAACTTGTGACATGAGGTTTATATAACCTGATATTTTAACATGAGTTTGGGAGTCTGTGATAAATTTATTGCTATTGTCACACTACTGATATTTTGTCAGTTGTACCACAGTCTTTGTTTCATATGAAAGACCCTAATGAAATAGTTCTTTATTGCTAAATTGAACTGAATATTTATAAAGGGAGCTTTGCTAAGAGGTAAAAATGTGAAATAATTTCATATTTGCAGAAGGGGAATGCTGTCAGCATTTTATTCAGCTCCTACGTATTTACAAGGAGTGGCTATTAATTTCCAGGTCTGCTCTAATAACACCAGAACAGATGATGTGAAAAGCGTAACCTTTTAATATGTTTCGAAGTAATCCCATCTGCAATACACTTCTGTGCTCGGCTGTATAAGTTGTGGGAACAACTTTTTAAAGTTCTCTTTCAGAAGGCTCTTCAATGTTGACGTCACATTGCATGACAACGTCCGCTCCCACATTGTGTTCTCAGTGAAGAGCTTTTTGGCCAAGCATGAGGTAGTGAAACTGCATCGTCCGCCATACTCTCCTGGCTTGGCCCCCGCAGACTTCTTTTCATTTCCCAAACTCAAAACTGTGGTCAAAGGAACGCTCTTTGTGGATGTTGAAGACATCAAGAAGAACGTGACTTTGACATTAAAGAGCCTTCCGAAAGAGGGCTTTAAAAGTTGTCTCCACAACTTATACAGCCGAGCATGGAAGTGCATTATGGCATATGGAGATTACTTCGAAACATATTAAAAGGTACGTTATTCACATCATCATTTCTGGTGTTATTAGAACAGTCCTGCAAATTAATAGTCATATATTGTCAAAAAAATTAGAAGGTGTGTATTTCAGTGAGTGCAATTCAGGTGGTGTGTATTCACCAAAACGTTTAACTGAACAACAAAGTGCTTGTGTATTGAAATAACCTTGTATATAACGTCTCATTTGTTACTATAAGCAGAGGCTGGCATTGCTATCCTAAAGTACAGTGGATGATGAATCCTGATACTACCATTTGCCACCAATAGGTTATAGAGTCATTGGTTTTTTTTATGCTGGACATGTGAAAAATGGGCAATGCCCTCACCAAGATTCAAACTCCGGACTTTCCGAATAAAGCTTCAAGTGTGCTTCCAGTTACACCATGAAGGCATGCAGAGAGGAAGGAGAAAATACCTTATAAGGCAAACTGATGATAAAAAAATGGCAGCAAAACTGCCCTTATAGTTTTAGTTTATGAATATAGAAAACTTCTTTTATTCAAGTTTTGGTCTTTGTCAACATTTTCTATACTTATTTAATTTATAAAACAGAAGAAAATAATTTAAATTTAAATAAATGTGTATGTGTATTTTGAGTTTTGCAAAGGGGGGGATGATTGTTTAGTTATGCTGAGAGGGAAACTTGGAGCATAAAAGGTTGAAAACCACCAAGTTAAATGATTGATGGTGCCTTTGTATGCTGCGGTCAACACAGCAGCTGTAATTATAATTTCTCTTTTCAAATCTCTCTTTATCATAAATTGAAAAATATCCATAGAAGATGAAGTAGCCTTGATATTTGATTTATGAAGATTTCTAGCAATATGTTGTTGGATCTCAGATTTTCCACCATGGATAATGGCAATATGAGAATCACAAATAGAGCACATGCTTTAGATTCAATTCATCCTTTTTCCATAAATGTCCAATTTTTAGTATGTTCATCTTTAAAATGATACTTTCTCTTTGTCACCTTTTTTATTATAGGTATAAAAATGGAGTTAAAAATAGACTTGACATGCAGGAGCGAGCAGTTATTTATTTTATTACATGTCATTAAACAAATTAGTGTCCACCAAGCATTGAGAGTTGAGACTGACTAAGAGATATGTGGCTTTGCTGTGTCTTTAGAAACCCTGGAAATAGCACCAAAACAATTTTACACCGAGCATTGTCTATTTCAGTAGTTGTGGTGTCTTACACAGAGTTTAGGGAGAAAACTGGACAAAACATGGGATTGAATAGTGAAATACGATAACAGTCCCATATACAGTCAAAAGTCGTCAATCCGGACTCGTCGGGACTTCGGCGATTCCGGATTATCGATCTTTCTGGATCATAGATCATCAGTTTAAATCTCGTAAGATGGCATGCAGAAATTCTAAAACTAAAAATATGAAATCGTAATTTATGAAATAAAGAACAGTTATGATCTAAAGGGTATCAAAATTTACAAAAAAAAAAAAAAAAAAAAAAAAAAAAAGCTTAATATTTATTTGTTTACTTTATTAAACATTTCTTTCAATGTAAGTTGTTTAAGTTGCTTCATTTTATGTGATAATAATTTCTCTTTAATTCTATAAACAGACATAATTTCTTGTTCAGTTATAAAGTTTCGCTGTTCAAGTCCTATAATTGCTGTGCCGAGAATACCGACTAACTTGTCAATCGAAATTTTTTCGTTTTCACTAACCTCTCTGTCACCTTCTTCACGTCTTTATCCATTTTTTGTAGCAATTCCACTTTTTGTTTGATGGACATCGAAACATACTTTCGTTTTGTAGATCCTTTGGGAGCTCCAGCATCGGAAATTCTATTTGACATAATCCAAAGTTCAAGTTTACTTTTATAAAATTACTCTTACAGTCTGCAAAAAATAATAAGCCGGATCCACTTCGAAGATTAAGGAACAACGCAATCATCAACATTAACTGAAATAGATAATTTTAGCTTATACCGTCCGTTATACATTAAACGTGCACGCGAAAACATATTCTGCGTTTGCGCACACGCATATGCGCAGTAGTAAAGGTCGTACGCGCACATGTAAACACCTATGCACGTGTGTCAACGCGGCATGTGTGCAGAATTTTTTAGCTTTGAGGTCCGGATTATAGATCATTCCGGATTATGGGTGTCCGAATTAACGACTTTTGACTGTATATGGGACGTATGGCAATACTAAATATTATGTATCTATAATTTTCTTTTCCAAAAAGACTGCAGTTTTTCAGTTTATCCTAGTTTTCAGGTATTCAAGGTAGCATTAATGCTCGTTAATCAGCATTTTACTACATTTCCTCACATTTATAAGGTTATATCCGATAGTAGGATTGAAGTAATTTAACAACAAACTTGCTGCCTAAGTAAGTATTAATTAGTTATACTAACTAAATGATGATGAACTGCCTAAATAAAAATTACAATTTAATTTTAACTACAGGTTTGGTAATCTAAAAATATTTTAGGAAACAATTTTGATGACCTCTGTGAACAAGCTGAATTTTTAGTCTGGTTACCATTTTATTGCAATTATAAGTTTTCTGTGTTGTTCTGAAATAAATATATATTTTATGTATATTATATGTATTGTGCATGCTAATCATTGCAGTTTAATTCTTATTTCTTAAGTCTTACAGATATTAATTTTCAAATATGTGCTTTTTCATGCAGTTTTTTGGCTATGAATTGTGTATCAGAGACTAACATAAAATATGGCTACCAATTATGTTATTGTGATATCTGTTTTAGAAGGTGAGTAATAGTTTTCAATCTATCTTATGCCATATTCTTAGCAATTCTTACATGAAATTTTGAACTGAAACTCATTGTCTTAATTGCAATTATATTGCTGCTATCTATTTGAATCTTGGAAATTTCCTGTCTCTAGATTTATTAATAATAAATGTGCCTTCTCATTTCACATTATCTTTTTAAAGAGTTGGAAATTTTTTTTCTTTCGGGCTTACTTAGGAAAACATCTAATGTTTCAAATTATCCATAGATCCTATACAATGTAAAAAAAAATAATTAAAAAATGTCTGGTCATAATGAAAGTTTTCCGCCAAAAAATTGTTCTTAATAAGTACCTTTAGTGTGAGTAGTAATACCCAAATCTATGATTTTCTGCCAATGTTCTGGTAGTTTTTCAAAGTCTTGAGCCCAGAAACGTGATGGCCATGAGTCCAAAAACATCAACCTCATTTCGGATATTCTGTGCAGAATGGAAGATAGCACTAGCAAAATGTAATTGCAGGTGGGAAAAAAGGTAGAAGTTCAAAGGAGCAGTGTTTTCAGGGCTATGTGTTGGATGTGGCAAAAGAGAGTCCAGCTGGTGAATGCAGACACATGTGGTCTTGCATTATCTTGAACATTACCTTTTTATGCCAGAATTCAATTTTATGTTCTTCCTTGATAGCAGTATCAACACAAACTAGCATGTCGCTGTACACCTTGCTGTTGAGGGATTTACATTTTTTTCTGATACTCTTTGCGGATAATGACAATCCCACCAGGTACAAAGCATGATCTTTTTGATAGCCAATTGCACTTTGTAATGCTGCTGAGAAGTTTTTCGGACACAGACTAACCCCCTTTTCAGCCTGTGTTGTTGAAATAAATCCACTTTTCATCACAAGTGATGATCCGGTCCAGAATTTTGTCTTTGCATTGATAATGCAAAGAATTGCATTCTTTCACTGCAAGATTGCAAAGACATTGCATTGTTTTCTTTTCTAGGAGATAATTGTAAAGAGAAAATTAATAATTAAATTTATATATATGTTTTTCTTTGTTTCTGCATAGCAATACACTTATTTAAATATGAAAAGGAATTTAAAATTGATACTGGACCAACTAAAGAGGAGATATTTTTTACATTAGTAATTTTCTTTTAATCCAAAAATCCAAGGTCAGATGCGTAGCAGGACATGGCACTGACATCTAACTCCTTATCAAGCTCTTGAATGGTTGCATACTGATCTTCTTCCACAAGTTCTTGCAGGCGGGCCTCATCAGCAGGCTTGGCAGAGCGCTTTACTTCTTGAATGTCATAGTCTTCATTTTTGAACGTTCGGTACCAAACCTTCACAGTGTCATATGATACAGCATTAGTACCTGAAGCTATAGACATGACTTGTGACTTTCTGTAGCTCACTTTGCAACAGAATGAGAAGTAAATGATTTTTCTAATCTGACATCATAATAGTTCCACTTCAGACACCTTGTATTTAATGATAACAATATTTATATACAAATTTCACACCGCAGTGTACTAAAGCGGGTCTCTTTCTTTCAAATGCCAAAAATCATTTGACATGACATGATTAAACACTCCAACATGAACTGTTTGCGCAGACAATATTTGCGGTGGCGGGAAACTTTTGTTAAAACCTGAAATTAATAATTTTTGTTAAAAAAGAAACAAATGACACTTTAGATTTTAGTAATTATTTATGGAGGTAAGTATGCAGTACTATACTAAGTTAAACATAGTTATAGAGCTTTCATAATTTATATACATTAAATATTTTTTTACCTTTTAAAGTTATGAAAATACACTTTGGTACTTTTCCGTTTCGCCGGCGCAAATCTCGCCAAGCAGACTTTATTGGCGTCAACATACAGTATACACATAAAAAATATTTAAAAAAATGTTAGTTTTAAGAATTCTTTTTTTAAAGGCATAAACATTTTAATATCGCTTAAAATTTTATAAAAAACCGATAAATAAAGACAATAAATTTGTAAAAAGACATTAATTTAAGAATTTACTACGCTTTCATGGTTCATATCACGTGACCCGAAGCGATCTCTTCTCACGTAAACTACTCTCTACAAAAATCTAATGCTCTCAGTAATTATGTACATTAATTTCAAGTTAAATCTTAATTTGGAACACAAGTTTAAATGCAAGAAATATTTCAATTCGTACGAATAGCTTACTCAGAAATTATGTAAAACTGCAGTACTTTACTTTGCTAATGCATTCTCATTAGAATTGATGAATTTAACTCTTGACTTTACCTTTTCTATATATTCGGCTTCGGGTAAGCGCTGTGATTGCATCCTAATTGACTTAATTACCGAAAATGTCCTTGGACATAAAACTGAACTATCTGATAAAAATTCTATGTAATTATATGTCAGTATTGAAAGAAACAATCAATCTGATAAGAAAAAGCTGCGACTTGTTTTGAAAATGAGGCGTAAATGGTTACCAGCGAGAATATTCCGTTTGGCATCGGTTGCACCATTATTAGCGACTTTATCGCTTGCGCCGGTAAAACGGAAAAGTACCTACACTTCTGTGCCATCGTAGGAAAGTGTTTATTTCCGATGCTTATATTCAAATTTCTTTTAAAAATAAAAAATACAATTTAAAAAAATAATGTAAAAGATGTAAAAAGAGAATGAAATTATCTATGAAAAGAATGTGAAATGTTAAATGAATATAAAAGGAAATCTAAATGCCTAGATCAGGTGTTCTCAACCAGAAACTTTCTCATGGGTTAATTTATTTGTGTATTAGAGCCTTTTATTTGCATATTAGATATTTAGTTTTAGTTTATGAGTCTAAAATTCAGCTTTTGGTGTTTGTCAAGCTTATTCAGCTTTTGGTGTTTTCTATACTTTTTTCTGTTTAATTTATAAAACCACTAAAAAGTAATTTAAACATTCTAGGGAATCTTATGTTAATTAACTAGTAATTTATAATGTCAGCTTCTCCTTTCTGTATTCCTCACCAGAATGTAAATGAGTATTTAGTGTGTAAACACCAGAATAAGGGTATTATAAAAGTTGTCAAGGTCATTACAAAAATCATATTCAGAAAAGAATGAACATAATTGAATTATGGGAAAATGCAAGTACTTTGAAAGCGATAAGAAGTCAATAGCACTGCCTGGAGCTATGCAGGGGTCTCTTAAACCAGTTAAAATTGTTTTAAAAATAGGGCTTTTATGTAGATGAAGCCTTAGAGGAATTGCAAGTTATGTCTAATGTTTGAGACATCAGTGTGATTATATGTGCCAATTTACAAAAATATTGATGCAATGTGTGTAAAAACTGACTACAAAAGTATTATTAAAAGAAATGCCGAAACGGAGAGCAAAAGTGATCTAAAAAATAGTCATGATATGCCAACATAACTAAATCTAGAAAAGCATTGCAAACTTTAAGAAAAATTCTTGAACTGAAAAGTGCTGATCAAAAAAGCTACCAGCAGTTTTACAAAATTGAGAATATAATTGAAAATTGTTGTTGAATTATATGAAGTAAATGCAGATAAGATAGTTGTGTGTGAGACATAAAATTTCATCAAGAATATAATTATAAAAATATTTTTATGAAAAATTTTAAAATGAATTTTAAAATTACACAAATAGTTTAATTTTAATTATTATTTTGAGATTAACTAATTAGGATTAATTATTGAATTAGTTGTTAATTATTATTGGTACTTTTCCGTTTCGCCGGCGCAAATCTCGCCAAGCAGACTTTGTTGGCGACAACATACAGTATACACATAAAAAATGTTAATTCTAAGAATTTTTTTTTATTTTGAAGGCATAAACATTTTAATATGGTTTAAAATTTTGTAAAAAGCCAATAAATAAAGACAATAAATTTGTAAAAAGACATTAATTTAAGAATTTACTATGATTTTATGGTTCAATATCCTGATTCGCCGGTTCGTATCACGTGACCCCAAGTGATCTCATCTCACGTAAACTACGCTACTAAAATCTAATTCGCTCAGTAATTATCTACATTAATTTCAAGTTAAATCTTAATTTGGAATACAAGTTTAAATGCAAGAATTATTTCAATTCGTACGAATAGCTTACTCAGAAATTATGTAAAACCGTAGTGCTTTACCTCGCTAGTGCATTCTCATTAGAATTGATGAATTTAACACTTGATTTCGCCTTCGGATGAGCGGTGTAATTGCGTTCTAATTGACTTAGAACTAATTGACTTATTACCGTGAATTGTCTTAGGGGATAAAATTTAAATATCGTGTAAAAATTCTATATTATTGTATGCCAGTATTGAAAGAAACAATCTGATAAGAAATGGCTTCAACTTGTTTTGAAACTGAGGCGTAAAAGGTTACCAGCTAAGATATTCCGTCTGGCATCAGTTAAACCATTATTGGCGACTTTATCGTTTGCGCCGGCAAAACGGAAAAGTACCTTATTATTTAATTTGTAAGGTTTAAAAGTGATATCGGGATTTTACAAATCACTGTCTATTAAATTCAGTGGCTTAATAAACTCGCATGTCTTTGGAATGGAAGTAATTTTAAATAAACGGCAAGTGCTGTAGTAGATAATAATTTAAAATATTTTGCTTTGTAGCTTTCTTGAAAAATGTTTGTTAATGAATGAAAGTTACTGAACATGAAGACTAAAATTATTAATTATGCAAATTTTGCTAATAGATTCTGTTTAAATGCAGGTCTGCATAAGCAGATTAAAAAAGCCTTGCGAGTCAGATGATTAAATGTCTCATATCATTTACTTAATTGTTTGCTTCTGTCTCTTCTTTTGTACTTCTGTCTTCTATAAAACATAATTTTGAAATTTAACTTCATGTAAAATTTGGTTGCAGTAAAATAATAATTATTATTTGTTTTTGTCGAAGTAAATTTTTATATTTGTGTATGATTTGTAATTTCTTTTAGGAAAAAACTTTCCTGTTCGTCATGACAAATATTTGGTTGTTGAAGCCAAATTTGATGGAGAAGTTATGTCCACTGATCCTGTGACTCACATTATTCGTCCTCATTTTAACACAGAATTAGCATGGGAGGTGGATAAAAAAGGCCTTCAAATGCATCGGCTTCAGCGATCTCCGATTAAACTTCAGTGGTATGCAGTTGATTTAGAACTGACAAAAAAAGAAACTATTGGTTATATGATATTAGATATAAGACTAGCTCAGGAGAAGTTGCAGGTAATTTGTTTCATTATACACTTTAAAGTGAAATAATTTTATCTGAAATATACCTTAAATTTAATCTGTTAAAATTCTCCATGCAAAACATTGTTATGAGCTTGGGTTGCCTTTCAAAACACAAAAAAGCAAACAAAGAATTACTCCATTAGTATAGAATGTGGAAATTATTCTGACGCATGGATTGGAAATTTGAGATGACTATGGGAACATGCTGGAAATGCCTGTCTCTCTCTTTTTTTTTTTTTTTTATTATTATGTTGTTTGTGTGGCCAGCCACCTGAAATGACTAAATAATTATTTGAAAATAGAACATATGTATGATGGTTCTAGTGAGTTCACTTCACGAACTGAACTCACTAAAACCATCATATATCACAAATCAGAAAATGAGCTTAACAAAATCAAAAAATGAGCTTAATTACATCAAGCTCATTTTTTGATTTTGTAATAAACCAGAAGTACTTCTTTCTTGATTACACTAATTTAAACCTCTGAGCGCCATGACTGGCTTTGTCCAGTTGTGAGATTTTTTGTCACTTGCTATATATTAGCTTAAATTTTACAATATTTTGCTTCTTTGCTTTCTTTAATAATATAAATGTCATGTTAATAAACGTAACTTTATAAAGCCCAAACTAATTTATACAAATTTAGTTGAAAGGGTTCTTTAAATACAGGTTCTTCATGACAGATCCAAAAATCCAGGCTGAGTAGTGCTCAGAGGGTTAATTAGTTGCTCCAGTCCAATGATTCTAGACGTTAGATGTATTAGAAATTATATAGTGAACTATAGTAAATACTGCTGTTTATCATCACTCTGCAATTTCTTTAACATGGCAGCTGTTTTTAGTGTTGCTATGAAAAGACATTGAATGAAGAAAAATTTTTTGCTTTATTTTTCAGTGAACAAATGTGATCTTTCCTTCAGATCTTTTCAACTAAATTTATATAATTTTTGGCATGCTATTGTATTTTTCAATATATATTGGCATTACTGATATTAATTCAAATATCACTTGTTTCCTTTTGATTTGCTTTCATTTTTATTGAATAGTTTGGTGATAGAGAACACAGTGGTTGTTCTATAGCAAAAATCTTTTTTGTAATTAACCAGTCTAGCTTTTTAATTTTAATCATACACACATATTGACACAGTAAAGACTGTAACATTTAAAAAAATAGCTCTTTTTGCCTCCTTCTTTTTAGCATTTTAATTTAGTATTTATTTTGTAAGCATGTGGGTAAAAATCTTGCTTTTATTAAACTTTTATTAAACAGAAATGAGGATATTTATGCACATTGTATACTTGCTTTTTTGTCTTTTACTTATTTCATATTTGCTGTTGGAATCATGATACTCTGTCTGCTCTGTATTCAACAGTTTAAGATTGAAAATTTCAGGTCATATGTCATAATTTATACAATCTCTAAAGTGCAAGTGTTGTGGAGAAACAAAATTTTGTGCAGCTGATTTGGTAGTTTCATCATATATTTTTGTTCTCCATTGTCTCTTCATTGGCATAGAACAGTAAATTTTTCTTCCCTAAAATAGTTTAATTATCACTCTGCTAGAAATCTTCTAGCTTCTGCAGACAAGCTCTGTAATTTTCAGAACATCAGTTTTTAGTTTACAGCTATTGCCTCTAGACAATGCCAGTGTTAAAATTTACAGGTGATATAATTCACTTGTAAAATATCTTGTTATGCATTCCTAGCAATTTTACAGCTACAGTAGTTTGAAAAAAGAAATAACAGTATGTCTGTGTTTTCCCATTGACCCAGAAAGTTAGTGGAAATCTTGCCCAACTTGTTACAGATGGTTACCAGACATTCTGGTGGATCGAACATATAAGAGACTTAAATAAATGAGATCTCAATGCTTGAAATTATTTGACAAACAAATTCATTTAAGCTTGGTCCAATTATTTCGGCACTCGAAAGTCTCTAATGGCATTTAAAATATTAAAATACCAAAAATATAGTCATCTTCTTTGTGAATTTGGCTCCTCATAAATTCACTTAAATGAGAATCTAATTGATGATGCACAGCTGTTTAATTACACCACTTTCCCAAATCCCAGAATCTTTCAATGTTTTGAGTATGTGCACTGATATTATGCACTGATATAAACAATCCTGTAAATTCGAGTATACTTCTTGATCTTCTATAGAAGGTAGATCTCAATTTTTTTTTAATTATAAGAGAAAAACATAAAAATAGGAATTACTTGTATCCTTCTTTTACTGAAGTTAATTGAGTCTAATTGAGTTTCAGGATTACATAAAACCAAAGCAAAAATTGTAGGAATTGTAATGTTTTTCTTGTATATTATAGGTGCCAAACTGCACTGTTTGATGACAGTTTTTGTTTGTCAAAAATAGTTGACAGAAAAATATATATTACCAAAATACACTATCCAACATTGAAAATGCAAGACCAAAAAGGAGTGGCCCGAAAATTATGCAAATTTCAAGGTAGATGCTTGTCACTGAGTTATGTGAATGATATGAAGTGTGCAGCTCTCCAGTACGCATTGAAGAAGATATAAGGCAAGGAACCTGCAGAACGTTGAATTTTTGTGCCGTTATTTCTGCTGGGGAATCGTAGAAAATTTATTCTTGTCTCAGAAGACAAGTCTAATAGCAGACAATGCCACACCATTGTCAATGAAGGCAGTTCCAGCAGGCAGACAATTTTACCAGGGCCATGGTGATCGGAATAAGAAGGGCAGGTTGGTCCATATGGCAAATTTCACCTGACACACACCTGGATGCATCCACAGTGCACCGACTGTGGTGACAATGGTTGGCATAAGGAAATGTAGCAAGTTGGAGGGGTACTGGTGCAGCCAGACGTCAGCATGCATAGATTGACACATACACTAATAAGCAGTGGCACGCCCTCTAGCCACTTCTACCTCCATTATGTGACATGTTCAAGATACCCTGGATAATCCCACATCAACCAGAACCATTTGCTGTTGATTGGTGGCTAGTGGTCTGCATTTGTGACATCCGTTAAGAAGACTGCCATTCATCCCACATCATAGACGGCAAGGTCTGCAATGGTGTAGGGCTGGAGGGATGCGGATGATGGATTGGTACATGTTCCACTTCCCAGATGAGTCATGCTTCTGTTTCTCCAATGATAGTTGCCGTGTATGAATGTGGCGCTGATGTTGAAACAGGTACAATGCGGCAGCAATTTTAGAACACACCATCACGCGACAACGGGGCATCATGGTTTGGGGCGCAAAAGCATACGGTTCCAAGTCACCTCTCGTTCGTATTCAGGGCACTATGAAGGCCCAACAATACGTGGATGATGTGCTGTGGCTAGTGACATTCCCCTATTTGCAGACCCTGCCATTGCTACGTTCATAAGATGAATTGTGGCAAATGGTTGACAAGGAATGGAGAACCATTCTCAGAACACTATCCATAGTCTAATTGACTCTAATTGACTATCCATAGTCCTAGATGTGTTGCTTCGTGGTCCAAGGTGGTCTTGTATTATGGATATCATTTTGAAATAAAGCTCACGTATTGCTCGTTTCTGTCTCTGTCTGTTTGCTGAGTTTCATCACTTTCTGGCCACTCCTTCTTGGCGTTGTATTTTCAATGTTGGGTAGTGTATTACTTTCTCTAAGCAAATCTGAAAACAGCAAACTTGCAGAAAAATACTGTGTGTTTTGTAATAATTTGGAAGTACTATATTACTTTAAATGATAAATTTTGTTAACATTTTCATTTAATTAAAGAAATCCATCATTAAAGCTCTATTGTGTAAAAAATGGAGACTATGAGTATGTGATTTCATCACATTGTGAAAAGATAGTGGCGCCTAAATCCACCAGATTTTGAACACATATAGTCCTGCGTCCAAACATGTCCTTCTCCACCTGAAAGTTTAAATTTTGAATTAATTTTTGTTTGTTTTATGCTTTGTGCAAATTTAACAAAATTTTATTTAAAAAGATTCATAAAATCAATGCATATGTTATTTCCATATGCACACACTGTTATAATGATGCATGCATTTTTTATGACTTTGTGCTTAAGAGGTTAAAATTTGAGAACTGCGTAGAATATAAGTACAAAAAAATTTGGTTTTAAAAGAAGTTCGATATGTAGTTTTTTACGGACTAAGATGCTTATTATGTGCATTTTATTTTAATAGCAATGATAGTTATATTTTTACTGTATTTTTATTTCAACCAGTCACTTGCGTGGCTAATCAGTCAGGTGAGATTGAAGACAGCTGTTAAGTAAAAGATGCCATTAAATCAGGGTTAGACTATTTATTAACTAAAATTAAATGTTGGTGTTTAGAAAATATTTCTTTCTGAATTATTGTCATGCGTTTTTAGGTTTATCTCTTACATCGGGAAAATTTTTTTTTAAATCTCTGTCATGTAGAATAAGAAAAGGAGAATAAATATGAGTGAAATTATTTAGAAACTCCAGCATAATAAATTTATAGGCAAAAGACAAGGTTCTTTGTTACTGAGTGTATCCAGATGAATAAGAGAATAAATTCTAAGAATACAACTCAGACTACTGAATAGCATTAAAATGTTTGGTTTGAAAGAAGTAATAGTAATAAATATTTTAAAAATAAAATTTATATTGATATCACTCAGATGTACAGAGCATTACTTAGAATAATTCATATTCATTATTACTTTTTTATTTGTTTAAAATTTTCTGTTTTTATTTTTTCAGAGCCCAAAATGGTTTCCCTTATTAAATTCAAAATACCAGAAGGAAAAGCCAGAAGTATTGTTATCGTTGTACTTAGAAAGGGTAACTGAAGATATTGCACCACCATTACCAGATGGAAATCTGTCCTATAACTACAAGAGAAATTCCATAAGTGATGACAGGAATGGACGTAAGAAACCTGGCCTAAATGCTGGTACACAGAAATGTATAAAGCCAACTAATGGGCCTTTACATACTAATTCAGTATTAAAACCAGTATTACTCTCTCATGCTGGGTGTTATCAGATTGGTCCACCTGAACTTTGTAATGAAAAATTCATATTTTCTGTAACATTATCTTTTGCAGCCAATCTAAATAAAGTGAGTTTCTATGCTTCTTATTTATTATTAAAACCATCTTATTTTTTGTAGTTACTTTTTAAAGGCATTGACATTTTCTTGATTTTTTAGCTTACACCACCAGCCATGTTAAAGTCTTCCAAAGGCTTTTATTTTTATTATTCTCTTTTTGATAATGATGTGACAACAGAAAAGTTTTCAAGTCTTTCCAGTCCTGATTTCCTTGCGGAAAGAGCTTCTGTACGAATTTCTAGCTCTTCAAAATTGCTTTCTGAATATTTTGAGCAGCATCCTTACCTAGAGGTAGGTCAGATATTATTTTTAATTTTATAAGACATAATAAAACTGCAGAAACATAGCCATTGACTATATTAATAGCTCTAACTGCTATTAATATAGTCTCTAATATATATAAGTCTGATATTTAATTGCAGTAATAAATGTAAAGAATAAATAGATAGTCCAACATTTCTTCTGTTCTTCATTATGCTATAAACTTGCAAGTGATAACTCTAGGTGATAAATCTGGGGGGGGGAGAAGAAGAAAAAACAGATAATCTTATAAATAAACTTCATACTATGATAAAATGTAGCTTTCTTTCCTTCTTCCCCTCTTTTTTTTTCCAAAAAATATTAGAGATAGATGTTGCCAGTTTAAATTAATCTATTTAACATAAACATTAGCAAATGTCCTCAGTAATATGGGCAGTATTCAGTGATGAGGCAACTAAATAACTAATGGGATTAGCCATACCATATAATGAGAAAACAATACTTATAAAAATACATTTTAAACTTATAAGTTTGCTACTTTTTTAAACCTGAACTTAGAGCTGCTGAAAACTCTCTGTTAATTTATATGCATTGTGTATATGTAATTTGTATGCATTGTATGGCACTGTAGTAATCTTGCTTATTTACAAAAGATATATTTCGTATATGGTACCCATGTGTAACGTGTATACGAGCCAGTTTCCCTTAGAAAGTCCTCCACGAAGGCATCCCTCCCTTTAGGCAGATAGCCCTCGTGTGCTTTGCCATAATTGAATAACCCATAACCCGTATATGGTACCTGGCCCTAAAACATGCATATTTAACACGAAACCTAGATCCAGTCACTATCAATGAAGAATGCTTTTGGTGTGCACCTATGAATTTGAAGATCTTGGAATTAATTCTTGATGATGTAAATTGGGTATTATCAGTTTATGTTGATAGATGGCCCGCTGCCATATCAGCTATAAAAATCGAAGTGAAATCAACAGGCTTCTTCGGTTGTGACAGTAGTCTTCAATTATGACATGATCTTATCTGATTTTGTCTATTTATCATTTGCATAGGCAATACGCTTCAGTGTACCACAGGCTAATACATATGATCTCCAATGTGTTGGATTCGTAAACTAGATACGAAGTGCAAAAGTGGTTGTTTATATCGTGGCCATAATCTTGAATATATAGTGCTGCATGTTGGATGGAGGATTATGTAATGATCTCTCTTGCAGAAGAGATGTACCATATTCATTTCATGAACTTATAGCATCTAGTCCAATTACTGTAATACGTGGCTGTGAACTGAAATGTTTGCAATTCTAGGAAATGGGAACTTAGTACTCGTAATTTAGATAGGTATGCGATATCACTGGTATAACCAACATTAAAATAAAAGTATTGCACTGCTCTATTTTTTGCAAAATGTTAAAGTACTTGCATCAAAAGAAAAAAAAAATGTTATCCATTTAAGGCTGTGACATATCAATTATCTGAAATGTATACGTACTGATAACTTGTTCGTAACTATTATTAATGATATGCATATGTATGGGTTGTGTCAATGCCATTGAGGAGGGGTGGGGACATCAATAACTGCACTGATAAATTTCAGAAGTGTATGGAGTAAAATTCTTAGTATCCAAACTGAGCCTTCAACCTATCTGTGTTTAAAATATATATGAGGTAATTTGGCATAGATGATTTGAGGATTTGAAGATAACACAAGTACATCAGATGACGTAACGTAAAAGAAAAACTTAGACATTGGCCTAGACAACAAGACATAATTTTATTTCTTGATGACTAAATTCTGAGCGCTCAAATTCTCGCACATCACTATGGATGCAGTAAGCACCCTATAGTAGCATAATGTGGGGGGAGAGAAGAAAAAAGAATGAGATTATTGATGTTCTTAATGTGTAAATAAACCATGCTTGTCAGTGAGTTGTTTTATTTTAGCTTAAAAAGAATAAACAGCTGAGTAACTGAAATTTGAAATTCTAGGTGACTGATGCTTTACTGTATAAATCTCCGGGTATCATACTTTGTAGGTCAGTCTGTAGTGTAAATATTTGTATTTTTTTAAAAAAATAGGTATTTTTTGATTATCTCTTTTCAAAAAAATTACCAGCTAGCAGGTGACTAATTTTTGCAAGTTAATATGCGAAAGGCAGCAGCAATTTTCAACATGGCAGTATTGTAATAAGATACTTCTCTTTTTAAAGAAATCCTTGTGTATTTTTTTTTATTGTTTTCCCCTCATCACAGTGATTTGTTTTCATTTAATTATCAGAGAATTGCATAAACTTGACACTGTGCATGCTTTTGTTCTCTATGTACTCTATGTTCTCAATTTGTTTTCGTGTAAAAGAAAATCAGAGAACTGCACAAATTTGGCATCCTGTATTCTAACATTTTGCTTGTAATTTTTCACACTTCATTTCCATAAAATTCTGTCCTTTAAAATAGTATGAAAAGTAGAATTTCATGAAATGCAAGTTTTTGCATTTTCTTCCGTTGGTCAAAATGATATATTTTATATTTATATATTATAAAGCAATGCTCTCTTTTTTATTAGCCAGCATACTTCACAGTCCCATTATGATTTGTTAAAAGAAAAAAAGTGCTGAATGCAAAAAGAAATACTAGTGAGAAAAATGGCTATTGAATTTTGATGGTTGTGCATACATAGGTTGCCACATAAATATGTTTTAGCAATATCATGGATTGCCTCATAGCTATTTTGGAGACAGTGCATTGCCTCATGATTACTTTTTGGTGAGGTGAATAATAAGAAAGAACCAAAAATTGTGCAGAACAGTTTGATAAGTTTTGTTTGAAAAATAAAAATATATGAATAATTCAGTTGAGGAACTCTAGAGACATCATTTGTATGCTTTATTTTTAAAGTTTTAATTCTTTTTTTTTTTTTTTTTAGTTTGAATATTGTTGTATATATATATATATGTATGTATCAGGAAATGAAAAAATAGGGACCTGAAACTCCAAAAATGTATTTAATAAGTGGCACTGCAGTGTATACATCTGTCATTTTAAGTATTTTGTCACTACAAAAGATACAAGATATTTTCTAAAATATGGTTTACCGTGTTTTTATTTTTTTGCTACAATATTTTAATTTGTAAAGACGAAATATATGAAATTTTGTTTGAAATGCTGCAAAACTTCCAAACATTAACATTAATCTGAAGTAGTCTAATAAAGGATGTTGAAATGAAATACAGCAATATTCTTTAGTAGGAACTTATTGTTCCTGATTTTTCCTATAGGAAATCTTGATTCTACTCATACAAGGACTTCCTGGCTGTATATGCAAGCTACAGTTCTGGTAATTTTACCACGAATCCTATATTGACTTAAATGCCAGGCATGACAGGCAGTACTTTAATTTCTTCTCTGAATGAATTGTACCATATCTTTTTTCCAATTTAGTATTGCTGCCTGGATAGTAATTCTGTAGTCTAAGCATCTTGATTTGGTTTCATTTGTTATGTGTTATAGAAACAGCAATAACAGTCCATACTGCTTGGCTGATTGTAATCTGTTATATAAATATTTTGATTGTAGCATATATTAGAAATACTGACAATAAATATTTTTTGTGATAAATTATATTATTGCCAAATATTTTTTATCAGTTTAATTAAGAAAATGTTTTCTATCTTCTCAGCAACGAATTGCAAATAAATTCTCTTAGTGAAATTTAAAATATTTTTTAGAATTTAATAGTATTTTTTCACATTAATGATAAAAATATGTAGTTTTTCTATAAGCCTATAGTGTAATCGTTTTAGAAATGGAATGCTAAATAATAGTTCAATTAAAAATTCTAACTTCCCTTTCTAGTAATTAATAGTTAAAATTAGTCATAAAAAATTTCTGATTGCCATCTTTATATTAATTTTGTATATTCAACTTGCATGATGAAATCTTTTTCTGGTATACTATTAGCAATTTTGAAACTTCTAAACTAGACATTTTGTAGCCTCTAAAGTAGCTTGTTTTGCATTTTTTTATTTCACTTCTAGTGATAAACATTTTATGATACTTTTTTAATGTTACTTCCTAGAGATTTATTTATTAAAATACGTTTTTCTACAACAATTCAACAAAACATTTGAGAAGGAAAAAAAAAATTTTAGTCTACATTTATATTTGTAAATGTATCCAATTATCAATATTTGTTCATTGTTGAAAGAAGTTTATTTGGTACTTTTCTGTTATGTATTTGCCATGCTTTTTGGCATCTGCACATAAAGCCAAACACATGTCAAGAACCAACCATAGCACCATAGTTGAATGTGTGTTTTTAATTACAAATAATTTCTGGTGTATGTGTCTGTATGTATGCATGCATGCATCATACATATACATGCATTACAAATTGTTTGCAATTAAAAATGCTGCTAAAATGAGTGATGGGTGCATAACAGAAAAATACCATTTATTTAAATATCTTGATTTAACTTGTAAATAATAAAGCTGAGTATAGCAGAAAAATTTAAGGATAAAATATGTGGCATTAACAAAAGTATTAGGGATAATTTTAATAAATTTTGAAATTAATTTAATAGTACAGCAATAGAAGTAGAGTATTTCATTCATATCTGTTTGTCTAAATGTGTCACAGTTTCATGTAAGTCTAATCTGTAATTCATAGATATTTTTAACACAGTGTAAGAAATGACAAAATAAAATGGAATGGACATGCGTTTAAGGAGACATTTAGTGTACTTACACATTGCATCCTTAAATGCATGCCCATTCCACTCTGTTATTCTTCCAAGCATCTGCTAATAAATGAATTTGTCTGAAAAACAGTACTGAATAGATATATGAATGTAGAACTGTTATTATACATAAAAAATATGGTCAATATAACAATTGTGTTGTTACATAGCATAAAATAAACAACTTTCATAGAGCGCTAGTGTTACTATTTAAAAGAAAGCAGGTATACCTCATAATAACCATGGAGATGAAGTTTCATTGCTGATTGGTACAAAGATGAACAATCAGCATTGTTTTGCAGAAGGAAGAAAAAATGTATGTATTTTTCTTTTATTGGTAAATCATGTTGAGAGGTAATGTTGTAAATTCCAAACTGTTAGTTGTCATAAGCAAAAGGGTGTGTGACAAAGCTATAACCTCTTTGCTTCCAGTGTATCCAAATATTTAGATAAAAAGCACTAATCCAAACTGTAAGAATCCAAATATTTAGATGAAAAGCAGGTTTTAGAGGAATTATTTTTGCATGTTAGGCTTAATTGCAAAATGCGCTCAGGCACTTATTCTCAAATAATATATTCTGCAGCAGTATTAAGTTTTTCTTAAATTGGGGAATTTGTTATTGTTGGTATGTATTTACAGAACTTAATTCAGTAAGACTAATTTTTTGTAATTGCATTAAAATAATACTGTAAAAAATTGTTTAGTAAATATTTCTTTTTTATGAAAATGTTATTGATTTCTGGAATATAATTATGTATGGAAACGATTTAAAATAATCTAATCAAGAAATACTAGTTGTTATTTTGTGATTTGTTATTTGAATTAGCTTGATAGTTGGGTTATTTATACATCTCTGACAATTTATCTAATTATTTTTGTAGATAATACTTTGCTGTGGTGATATGTCTTTGGGCTCTGGCCAAATTCCATTAGGTCCCTTTTCATGTGTAAATAATCATGATATAAATAAAGATCCATTGTGCATTGAAGGAAGTGTGCAGGTGGGTTTTGCCTGCTGTTTTCTTTCTTTCTTTTTTTTTAATCCATACTTGTATCTTAAATATTTAGCTTTCATGATGTAGATTTTGATAGAATTAGATTTATGTGTTATTCACAATTGCAGATAATTCCAACAGAAAGAACATCTAGAACTGGAGGTGATGATTTATCTCCATTTGTTGGTGTGACGGTTGTTTTGCAAGCTGATAAGGTGAAATATCTGTATTTGATATTTGTGAACAGTTACTACATCATTTGTTTAACAGCCTTTAATGTCATTATGAAAATCTTAAAAATTTTATAATTATTCAAATGGGAAACATAATTTTAATAAAAGAAGAACCATTTTGTATTTTAATTTTGTCTAATTTCCTGTTCCTTTTTATTTCAATGCTATCCAGCTCCTTTTTGTTTGTATAGGTTATCTTTTTTTTTTTTTTTTTTTTTTTTTTTTTAATAACAGATGATATCACAATCTGCTGTTGAGCTTCAAAAACATAAAACGATGATTATTAATTTAGTACTTATTTCAAAGAAAAGAAAGAAGCATAATATTTATAAATAAATATAACTTTTGATAATTCAAAGAAATTAGATCATAAATGTTGAAACAAGAACTACTTAGCTTAGCGCCTTTTAACACGTTGAGCCCGTCGCCGGTCCCTGAGGACTTGCAGTGAACTTTCCGTTTGGCTGGCGTAAAAATTGGCTGGAATTTTCGTTTGGCTGGCTTTCAGATGGTTGAATGGAAAAGATAGCAAATTCAGCGCGGGGCTCAGCGTGTTCACAATTTTTCCCAAGAGATAATTTTTGATACAAGGTTACCACACAATTGACAAATTCTAGTGCAGCTTACACATTAGTGACCATAATTAATGCTGTTTTCATTGCAATTAATTTATTCAGCTATATTTTGTATTAGAACAATTTACAGCAGTAATATTAATAATATGGTAGTAGGTATAATAGTGACTGCTCACAGCTGAGCCATAAGCACAATATGGTGAATGTAGCTCATGTAGTATACATAGTTCATGTACTTGGTAGTTCAGTTTGAATTTTAGTTAGCTCGAATTTTTAGTTTCTGTTTAGTTAGTTCAGTTTGAATTTTAATCTTTTGATTTTTAACTATTATAGTGATGCATTGAAATGTGACCCAGATATAAGTGAAAGGACTAAGAGAAAAGGAGTAATTATACAATTGCAAAGCATATCATTATTTAAAAACTGTCTGCAGAGCAGTGCATCTTTCTTCAAAGAAGCAACTGCTGTTTAGTTGGTTAAATTCAAGTCGTGATGTTTTATTTTTTGCCCATTATACTGAGGAACTGGAATGTTACCTAAACAAATAGAATCCTAAAAAAGGAGAGTAGTTATGCACTTGCAAAGTGTGTTATTGTTCAAAGTAAACTTCCTTCATAGCAATTTATATTTTCTATTGTTCTGAAAACGCTTTTGCTCTTTCTTTGACAAAAGGTGTTTTATTAGGTGCATAACCTCTTTTGAATTGCTGCGATGGTAACGAGTAGCACTTGGAACTAAATCTGAACTATAATACGAATGTAGTAACATATCCCTGGCATAGAACAACACTGCTTTAAACCAGAAAAAAAAAAAAAAAAAAAAAAGCTTCTAAGTGGGAACAATACCCAGTGATTTATTATGATGATCTGGTGTTCCCCTTACTTTTACCTTTATCTCTATCCATGTGTGTATGACAGATATCGTTCTCCATATTCTCTACGAAGCCTGTCAAAAAAAACTTGAGATCTCTTCACTCACTAAAAATTTAACAATAACCTCTTGGCCTGTTGATTAGAGTTCTTCCTGGTTACTTATCTCTAAAGCTTAGGTTTTGATATTAAAAATTAAGGGGAAAAAGTTTTTAAAACAGTTAAAATGGGGCACTTAAAACGAATATATGGATAATTGATTAAATCTGTCATAAAAAGTTAATGGGAATAGTGAGTATGCAGATAGTATCATATTGAAAAAAAAGAACAATATATAAATCATATTTGAACTGCACTGACAAAAACTGAGCTGCTTCATCATTGCTGAAAATTTTGTTCAAGTAATGTAGGAATGCTCAGATTTTACTTATAAAACTGTACATTATTCTTGTTACACATTGCTACTAAATTCTAAACTAAATAAAATATGTTTGAATAAACTGAATAAAGTATATTTGAATCATGAGCATCAGCTGTAACTGATGTAGTAAAAGTTGTATTTGATATAATTTTTTGCATATGCCAAAAGTAAAAGCTTCAGAGAAAAATATTCACTAAGAAATTTTTCAGTCTCTTTAGTGCATTCAAATCCTCATTTGATGCTCTGGTTTTCTCACATTCTTTTCTGAGTTTTACCGGGAATGTAGTTTAAATTACTGTACATTTTTCTGTGAAATATTTTAGGTATCACTTTATTTGTTGTGATTTTAATTTGATAATTTAAAATAGTTTGAAAATATTTCTTGTAAAAAAACAAAAAAACATTTGCACCCCCCCACCCCCGCAAAAAAGAGTAGATGGAGAGTCTTACCCAAAGAAATGAGAAGCAAATTTTTAATTATAGAATTTGTGGTATGAAGTACAGCTGGTTTATTTGTGCCATAAAATTATCTTCTAAAAGGATGCTGTGTAATTTTGAATGAATGAATTTGAGTATTTTTAATGAGGACAAATTATTTTTTGAAATACTTTTATATATGTATATATATATAAATTGTAAATTAATGACAAAATAAATTACAAAGAAAAGGAATCAAATTTGAAGCATGCTAAGTTATACTTTAAAAATAATAATTTATTAAATTAACAGAATATTTTGCATATTAAGCTGTACTGAAAAATTAATTATTTGCAAACTATAAGATACTGTATGACATTTTCAGACTTAAAAAATATAGTTTGAATAGTTGTGTGTATATTATCTTGATGGTTTCAAAGTACTTTTGTCTTCATTTTGTTCAGAAAATAACCAAATTTTTAAACTATTTGGAAAATTATTTCATAAAATAGATAAGAGGGTTAACCTGTGCAAACTATTAGAAACAAATTTTATGCAGACTTTTACTGTTACTTTGTGAAATAATGCTTCAGGTACAGGGTGATCAGCGAATAAGCTCTGATTTCAAAATTAAATATCTCTACAACAAAAATCTATAGAATTATGTGGTAAACTGTACATTTATTAGCAAAACTGTAAAAATGGTGTACAAAAGTTTAGAAAATTTAGGTACAAAAATCATTAACAGATCGTGCTCTGCACTGAAAACTCTCTCTGAAAGGAGTAAAAGAATAAAGTGAAGCAGCTTTTGGAATCAAAATACAATTTTTTCAAAATGTTTACCGTTCGAAACAATGAGGTGGTGTAAATGAACAATGAAATTTGACATCATGTCTTGCAATGTCTCGACGGAAATGGAATCAATCACATGCAACACCAATCAACGATTCAAGCTCATCTAGAGTAGCAGGATTTTTTCGATAGACAGCGTCTTTCAATGCGCCCCTTAGAAGGAAGTCACAAGGACTCAGATCGGGAGAATATGGAGGCCAAGCTATTCCTGTGTCAGTAAATTGAGGATAATCTAGCGCAATTACTCTATTCCCAAAGTATTCATAAAGAAAGTGAAAAACTTTATTTGTTCGATGTGGTCGATGCAAACCAGTCGATATCTGGTCGATCCTCCAACGCTAGTTGAGTGCTGACAAATTGTTCCAAAATTGTAATGTAACGTTCAGTAGTTATCGTTTCTCGTATGAAAAAGGGTCCGATAATGCCTCTGGCGCATACCGCAGCCCATGCCATAACTTTAGGCGAACGCAGTGCTTTTTCTTCACACAAATGAGGATTTTCGGTACCCCAAAATCTCCAGTTTTGTTTATTAACGATTCCATTCAAATGAAAATAAAGTGAATGTGCCTCATCTTTGAACCAGATGCAGCTCACATCAAATCTGTCATTGTCAATCATTGTTAGAATCTGATTCTCAAAGTCAACCCTTTGTTGCGCAGCTTTTATGGGTATGGCCTAATGTCTTTGGATTTTGTATGGAAACAGCTGTAGGCTATTTTTAAATATTTTTTGTGTGCTCGTGTACTTCAAACCTGTCTCTGATGCAATCCATTGGATGCTTTTCCTAGGATTTTGCTGAACAAATCCAGAAACTTTGGCTGCATTTTCAGGAGTGATTATAGTTTGCTTAGGCCCAACATTTCCCTTTCGATCATCAGCCACGCTGCCAGTACATTCGAATTTCACGAAGAGCATCGGGTCCAACTGGAACATTAATTCGGTTTTGAAAACTGCGACGTGTTGCCGTAGGACTATGCTCTAATTGGTGACATTCCAGAACCAAAATACACGTTGTTCAATGGAATACATTATTTCACTTTCTATGCTAGCCTCTTTTCACTAGTCAACAGTTGTACTGATCACTTTCGACTTCGAAGCACATTTTAAAGGCTATTGATAGGTCATTGCGATTAGAGCGCCTTCTGTTAACGATTTTCATAACTAAATTTTATAAACATTTGTACACCATTTTTACAGTTTTGCTAATAAACGTACAGTTTACCGCATAATTCTATCAATCTTTGTTGTAGATATATTTCATTTTGAAATCAGGGCTCATTCACTGATCACCCTGTAGTTGCTGTTTTAATTTATTTGTAAAATTTCAATTCTACTAATTATTTTATTTTCATTTTGAATTGTTATGTTTTTACATATAAGAAACTTACTTAAGATTTACGTTATTTTAAAATATAATTTTATTTTCAATGGCATTAACTGAAAAAAAAAGTTTTTTTTTTCTATTAAAAAATTGTAATATCAAGGATTAACAAAGATTTTGATTTTAAGCTTTCAATGAAATTATAAAATAAGTGACAATATGATTTTATAAAAAAAAATTACAGCTTTCTTTCAGTCTAAATCAAATTGGAGCTTTTAAATATTTGCTTTATGAATAACATAAAATGATTGTTTTTTCTTTCAATTAACTACCCTAAGATAGTTTTTAATAATATGCTGTGATAATTTTTTATATTCTTGATTAAAGCCTGAAGAGCAACCAGCTGGGCAGAAAGGAGAAGCTACTCCTTTACGTGAAGAATCTGTTCCTGAAGAAAAGAAACAAACTGTCATTCAACCAGAGAAAAAACAAAATGGGAGTCAAAATTTTATTCAGAAAATGTTTTGTTTAAATAACGAAGAACAATTGGGAACAAATAACCATATGGATAAGAGAGGTAATCCAAGCTCTGATTTGTCATATGAAACTAAACTGAATTAAAACTTTTTGAAATGCTCTAAGAAAAACTCTTCTATCCCTCATACATTTTCAGAATTGTGTGGTTATTTCCTTGAAGTCTTCAGTTGAAATACAATTAATTAATTGTAATTATAATGGTTCATTATGTCTGATAAGAACAAAAATTTTAAAAATCATCCATTATCATTCAGCCCAATGTCATGTTCACTGATTTCACAGAGAAATGTTCTCATCAAAATGCTTTATTAATCTATTAGAAATTTGCCTCAATAATTATAGTATTAGAAATTTGCCTCAATAATTATATTTCCAAATGTAACAGCAAATTTCCATAGTTTGATTCAGTTTCTGCCAAAAAAGCTTTGAAGTGCTTGTGTACTAAATGCTGATTATGCTGCTATCATTTTTACGATCTTTTTACTATTTAACAACACTGTACAACCTTTTTTACTATTTAATTAAACAATTATGAAACTTATCTAATTGTCATTAGATGAGTTTATTTAATTAGACAATAATTAGACCATTTTCTTCATTGTGACACAATGAAATGATAAAAGTGCATGGCCAAGTTTATTTTTCAGTAGTTTCATAAATCTTAAGAGATTTTCCTTTCATTGCTAGAGCACCATCAGTTATTTTGGAAAACAGTTTCCTTTTTAAATTCAACATTTGCCCAGTTTTGAAATTTGTAAACTCATGTACTTCATGAAAAATCTCGGTCAGGTCAGGTCATGTCATTCATAAAAGCAAGACTGCAAAGTTTTTCATTGACTTTTGAGCTATTTATTGATGCATATCTAATAACAGTTTCAAGTCTATGCATACTGTTTGCATTGGTATCTTCATCGAGTGCAATGCTAATTAATTACATCACTAGATAATAAATTATTTTTTACCTATTTATCACTGTTCTTGGGCATAGCTTCAATGTGATGTTGGACTGTTTGCTGACGATGGCATTGCTTTAATTCTCAATGATTTGTTTTTAATCTTACAAAATCGTTACTTTGTTTTCCAAAATTTAATATCCATTTAACAATATATTTAGATTATTCTCAATTTGGCATTTTACTCACATTTACTAACATTTTTATGTTTTAAAGAAAATATTGCTCAAAAGTGTTAAGTTCTGGTGGTAATTACATCTGTGCATAAAGTACATGTCAATTTGTCATTATTTTCAGTACACCCATACATTTCTTTCCACACATCTTGAAGTAATTTCTTTTTTGGTTTTTGTTTCTCCATGGTAATAATAATAATTATTTCATTGCATTGCTATAATTGCATCACTATTCGTGCACTACTGAACAAGTGCTACTTAGTGTGAGCTGAGAGAATGACACCAGTTTGCTAGATGTTTGTCATGGAATTATGGATTGGCATTGCCAAAGATATCAATTTCTCTTTGAAATTATGCTACGGTTTTTTTTAATATTTGTATGTATTTTTCAAGTATCCATTTCATATTTTGATTTTGCAATTCATTTATATGTATTGTATTTTCGAAATTCAATTAGATCACTTGAAATTATGAAATGATCACTCGGTGACCGTCAAGTCATAAGTTGCTGAGCCCTACTCAAAGGCATAAGTATCAGAGTTATCATTGTTGTGAGTCATGAAACTCTGGACTAAACTAGTTTAAGCTATAGCCTATCAGAGAATGGTAACCATATGCATATTTGATGCTGGTAAAATTTTTAGTAAACTGCAAGGTCCTGCTACACATACCTACTTCATCAGCCAGATAAATTGATCAATAAAAAAATAAATGTGTGGTCATTTATTGCCAAAAAAAGCGCATAATTATCGAAGATAAACATTTTACACTTCTAGATATTTAGTATCATTCTGTCAAAGGTAGCACATTTCCATATCTGATATGAATACCAAATGATGGTTCTTCATAAAGTTGGGAATGACATCATCTTTTTTGCTGCAGTTTTCCAGTTTCCCTTTTCTTTATACCTGTCATAGACATAAAGTTGAAGGCTTAAAATTTCAGAACGAACAATTCTGTACCACTTCCACATAATAATGCATATTAAGGTCTGATTGCCTAGCAGTTCTGCTTAGTGTAAGCAGGCAGTCTTAAAGCCTCGGCATTAATTTCATTAAATACTTTTGAAGTTACTAGATGTAGTTCACCCAAACTGCTGAACTGTTTGTTATGCTATTAGAGTAGTAAAAACATTTCTCTGCGATTAGTTTTGATGGAACATACATGCATATAAAAAGTGGAGGGAAAAACACTTTGGTTATTAAGGTTCAGGGTAGGTCCTGAGTAATAATAACCATAATAGCAAAGACAGAAAATTTAAGCTTTTCTTACTAACACTACTGTTGGTCTAGGGATTTTAAACAGTAAAATAAACTTTCCATTTTTAGCTGCATAATGATTTCATAATTTCTTTATATATAAGACATTCAAAAATTAATTGCTGGCTAGCATGAAAGAATAAAAATGTAACAATAATTAGACCAATTTTGTAGATAGGGGGATATAATGTACATTACATTATAGTGTAAAAGAGAATGGTTTACAAGTCAAAAGTAAATAATTTTGGTATGAAAATATCATTGATCAAGTATAATGTAAGAATTTGTCCATTATAAAAATAATTGAACTTAATGTTGCATTTTTACTACTTTTTCTCTCGAGAAGAAAATCTGATAGCTGTTCTTAAAAAAAAGTATGTATACATATATATATATAGAGAGAGAAGATAATGTGTTAAAATTATTAATAATAATCACTGATAATGTGTTAAAACATTAAAATAACACATCGATAATGTCTTAAAATTGTACAATTGTTCTCATGAAAATATCATAAATTTTCCTGAATCTCTTTCCCTTAAACATGAGAAAAATAAGACTAAAAGAAAAGACAAGATTTGGTTCATAGCATAAAAAAAAGAAAAAAGAAAGAAAAGTCGAATTTTTAGAATGTCTTGATGCTTTTTGAGTACAGTCAAAAGTCGTTAATCCGGACTCGTCGGGACTTCAGCGATTCCAGATTATCGATTTTTCCAGATTATAGATCATCAGTTTAAATCTCGTAAGATGGCATGCAGAAATTCTAAAATTAAAAATATGAAACCGTAATTTATGAAATAAAAGAACAATTATGATCTAAAGGGTATCAAAATTTACAAAAAAAAAAAAAAAAAAAAAAAAGCTTAATATTTATTTGTTTACTTTATTAAACATTTCTTTCAATGTGAGTTGTTTAAGTTGCTTCGTTTTATGTGATAATACTTTCTCTTTAATTCTATAAACAGACGTAATTTCTTGTTCAGTTACAAAGTTCCGCTGTTCAAGTTCCGTTAATTGCTGTGCCGAGATTACCGACTAACTTGTCAATCGAAATTTTTTCGTTTTCACTAACCTCTCTGTCACATTCTTCATGTCTTTATCCACTTTTTGCAGCAATTCCACTTTTTGTTTGATGGACATCGAAACATACTTTCGTTTTGTACGATCCTTTGGGAGCTCCAGAATCGGAAATTCTATTTGACATAATCGAAAGTTCAAGTTTACTTTTATAGTATTGCTCTTACAGTCTGCAAAAAATAATAACCCGGATCCAATTCGAAGATTAAGGAACAACGCAATAATCAACATTAACTGAAATAGATAATTAGATCATTTTAGCTTATACCGTCCGTTATACATAAAACGCGCATGCGAAAACGTATTCTGCGCTTGCGCACACACATATGCACAGTCATAAAAGGTCTTACGTGCACACGTAAACGCTTATGCGCATGTGCAGAAAGTTTTTAGCTTTGAGGTTCGGATTATAGATCATTCCGGATTATGGGTGTCTGAATTAACGACTTTTGACTGTATAAATAATTATTGCATAATCCCTTTGTAAAATTTATTAAATTTTTCAAAGTATATAATTTTCCAATCTAATTAGCAAATTGATTGAATGATTTGAATCTGACTCTTAAGGGCTAACCAAAGTAATGTAAAATGTAATTGAAGTTGAATACCAGAATACTAATCAACTTGTATTATAGAAAGTTTGCAATCTACTCTAAATTTTCAGATTCAGAAAGCAACAATTCTGTAACATTTAAGATATTGTAATTTTCATTAGATTTGTTATGTTGTTTGCAGATTTTGTTATATAACATATTTTCAACTTCAGACATTTTGCAGCTTTATGTACACTTTTTCATCAAATGTTACAAACTTGAAATGAAAATTTTCATGAATAAATAAAATATGCATGGATTTTTTAATAAACTATAAACTTCAGATAGAAGGATTTCATATTTCTTTCAGTTTACTAAAATTTATTCATTAAATTAATTTCTTCATTATCTTCAATTTTAGCATTTTTGCTGATGTTTAAAATTTTGTTAACTGTCTTGCAAAATATTTCTTTATCTTTTTTCCCCTGAAGATTCACCCAGAGATGAACATTCTACTCACATCAAAGAACCTAATGCCCCTGATGTTGTTCCATGTAATCATTCTTCTGACAGCACCCCTCCAGACTGTGGAGATACTAGAAATTTGAATAGAAGACCTGTGTCTGTACCAATGAAAAGTGATGGTAGTGCTAGGCATTTCTCATTTTCATTAGATTTATGCAACTTTCGAGCAACTCGATTAGCACATCCTATTAATCTTTTCATAAGGTTTGTTCGTGATTGTCTTTTTGACTATATTTTTAAAATGCACAAAATATTACAAAAATAAATATCAGTCATTAATATGAAATCTAATTTAATTTTTTCTACCCTTGAAAATATTATATCTTGTCAGAAATTAATAGATTTTCTGTATTGTTGCTTTGCCAATAGTTTTACATGTTGAAGATAAGATATAAAATATATAAAAACTCTGCTCAATGTCCACCCCCTTGCCACAGTATTTATAATTATTTAAAAATAAGTAAGAATATATTTATTTCATACCACCAAGAATATTTTTTTTAATTATTTTAAACTAAAGAATTAAACCATTTATGCAGAAAGAAAAGTATTTAAAAAAAGGGTAAAAAGAAAGAAATGGAATATTTTAATAAAAAAAATCATAGAACTTTATAAACCCAATTTTATGAATTTCATTACTTTTAAGAAGCTAATAAAAGAATTTTATGGAGACTGCAATGAAAGTAACTGAATGCTGCTGAAGATAGTTAGTTATTCAAATACAGAATGCAATGTTGCATTTTGTATTTGATTAACTAAATATTTTCAGCTTAAAAGACTCTGTATTTAAACTTTTTCTTCAAATGAAAACATTGCATTTTATAATTGGAAAGTTGCAATAGAAAAGGGGGGAAAAAGCAATAAAGGAGAGATTAAATGTGCTACATTTAAATTTTTATTTTGGATAATTTTAATAATGGTGAATTAACTGTAAGAATTTTATTATCAAGATTGAAATAAAATTGAAACAAAGTGTAATTATTTTTAATTTTATTTGTGCAAGACTTGAAATCGTGGTACTGTATTTTGATTAATTTCTAACACAAATTTACATTATACTTTAATCTGATATACTTAAAATGTGGGTAAAAGATTCTACGAACATTTTATATGTGATAGGAATCAATTTTATTTTTGCAATTTTAGTAATAATAATTGCAGTTTTTTGCATTATGCACCTGCTATGAAATATACTGTATATTCCAGTTTATAATGCACACCTGACATTTCAAACTACATTTTTAGGTATATTCGACATGTAACATACACCTCTTTCTTTGCGAAGAAAGCTGAAAGATACGTGTCGATGCTCTTATCTTCTGAACCCATTCATTTGAAGATTTTTCATAAAATTGTGAACTAATTTACTAATAGTATAACTAATTGTATACTGAATTGACAAACGATAAGGGTAACAATATGTGTGTGGGGTAAACACTTGAGAAAGTAAATAATTCTGCAAAAAAGAAGGTGGGCTGTATTCAATGCAGATATGCACAAGAATGTTATTCTAGGGTTTTGAGAAAAGGGGGATATAATGTGAGGTAAGAATGCACTTCTGACCCTAATGAATTCACAGAATTAAGAGATAATGTTTTCTTTTTCTGTAGTGATTTGAAGCTATGACTTTGAGGTGAATATTGACGGCTTTATTTGAAATTCAGTTGATTTAGAGTCACTTTTAGTAGTAAATATGGCTCCTGCCAAATAAAAAAAAATACAGTGCTGGTTTCAAAGTCATTCAGTTTGTGAAAGATAATGGAAATCTTGCTGCAGTAAGTATGTTTGGTGTTGCTGAAAACTCCACACAAGAGTGGAAGAAAAATTAAATCACAATAATTAATATGCCAAAGAATGAATGTGCTTTGTATAAAGGAATAACAAAATGGCCTTAGAAGAAAAAAACTGGGTCCTAGAAAACGATAGAAGGGATTAATTGTAACAAGAAACAGGGAACGTTTTATTTGCCATAAAATGAGCAAAAAGGAATGCCGATGAAAGGGAAAACTTTAAAACAACTTTGAGTTGGTGTAGTTGATTTATGGCATGGAATAATTTAGTTATACAAGAAAAAACAAAAGTTTCTGAAAGATTTGGACAACAGATTGATAAGTTTCCAGACGTGTGCTATTGATATACGAAAGCAAAAGAAATTTTTTTTTACTTTCAGATATTGGAAATATGGATGAAATTCCTGTAATGTTTGATATGATAGGACATAAATCTGTTGATATGAAAAGGAAAAAAAACAGTTATGAAAACAAGTTGTCACGATAAAGGTCACCTCACCATAGTGCTTTCTTGAATAGCAGCCACTGCAAAATTAAACCCATGCTTATTTTTGAAAGACGTACAGTGCGGAAGTATAATTTCCTAAATGGTGTTTTCATTCATGCTCACGAGAATGGATGGGTGGACAGAAACAGTGTAAAATTGTGGATAAGCATCCTTTTGCATTAAAGAATCAAGAAAGTCTTTTAGTTTAGGATATGTTCAGATCCCATCTAACAGATAAGAGAAACGGAGAAATTGCTGAAAGTGTGTAATACAGACATGGCAGTTATTCCAGGGGGATTAATGCCATTAGTCCAGCCATTAGATGCATCTACCAATAAACCATTCAAAGAAAATTTTAAATAACAGTGGAAGGTGAAAAAATGGTTACAAAAGGAGGCCAAGTGCATCATGCCAGTTTAGTAATAGTGAATGGGTTAATAATCAAAGTATGTAATGAAACTAAATCCGACGTATTTCAAGTCATTTAAAAATGTTATTGTAAAAGCCCAAAGTCTGGTAAACCTAGGTTTTACCAATCAAAATCTAGCTTTTTCCAAAGTGGTTTCGTAAAAGTCCGAAGTATGCTTTAATAAGATTGCATTTTAGCCTTTTACCAAGCCTTTGTGGTAAAACCTAGGAGTTACCAATGCCTTCCGGTAAAAGCCTGAAACAAGGGATTTAAATTGATTGTGAATAAGCCCACGTACACAAATTCCGTCGCAATACTTTTGTGTTCTTGCCCCTCCTTATTTACGCCATTTGCAGTCTAACTTCTAGCGAATTCAAGCAAGTGTAACTGTCTATGAAAAGGATTCTGAAAGACCTAAAGTGGAAGCAGTTTGTTTCCATTTTAACATATTTTTTATTTTGCTGAAAGGAAATGAGTGATGTTATGCAGAAAAAAATTTACAACATTTTGTCTGAATCAATAAAAAATAAGCATGTTAGCTGCTTTTATTTAACAAATGAGAAATATACTTCTCTAATAAATGAAATGAAAGAAGCAAAATATGTGAAGTTAAAACAAACAGTTCATTACAGAAGGTTGAAATGCTATGATATGCTAAATATTGGAGGAGAGGACATATTTACTGCACCACTATCTGTAAAAAAAGCAGAAATCCTGTATTATGTTACAACTGGTGAAGTATTCAATGTCATACACAACACTCATATCACAGTTGGCCGTGGTGGAAGAACCCGTATGATTAAGGAACTGAATCGCAAGTGCAGGAATGTAATAATAGAATCTGTTATCACATATTTGAGATTATGTGAACCATGTCATCAAAAAACAAAACCCTGTGAAAAAGGAGATTATAATCAAACCAATTGTGCATAGTGAAATGAATTCTCGAGGATGAGTCGACCTGATAGATATGCAGTCCAATCCTGATCGTGATATAAAATTCATTTTAGCGTATCTAGATAATCTTGCAAAATTCGTTCTACTTCGAATTTTGTACTTTGGATTATTAATTTTAAGCACTAATTTTGTACTTCTAATTCGAAGTACCAATTTTATGCTTCAAATTTTGTACTTAGTGTGCTTTTTTACTGTGTAAACTTCGAAGTTTACACAGTAAAAAAGCTAATGAAGTAGCATTTCCCCTCCTGGATATTTTCACAAATTGTGGAGCTCTGAGTATTCTCCATTCCAACAATGAGAGGGAATTACCTGATATTGATAGATCAAAAATGCAACCAAAATCAGTAATAGCTGTTTTCACAGATGTTAAAGATGACGAGTTTTATATTCTTGGTGCTAAGTTTGGTAAATTAAAATCATTGTACACAAGAAACAAGTTTACCTTTTGCAAAGAACATTTTTTAAACATCGAAGAACTTGATACAGAAGAAATAAGGGTACATGATGTAATAAAAACTTACTTTAGTTGGGGGACAAGGACTCAGAAAATGCAACTGTTCAAAGAAGTGTATTATGAAGATGTGTTTATGCAAATCAGCTGATCTACTTTGTAATTCAAAATGCTATAACAGTCAACCTTGTTGTAACAGGTAGTAAGAAGTATTAAAGAAAAACAAGCTACATTTTTCTTATTTTTTAAATTTCAAAATTTTTATTTTCTGAGATATTGATTTAATTTGTTTAACAATTGCCAAAATTATTTATAAAAATTATTGAAATCTCTTCAGTAGTTATCAAGAGAATTGTGCATTAGTTTAGCTTTTTCACGAGGGATCTTATTTGTGAAATGGCATAAATACTGCATTTTTTTTATTTCTTGTAATTCTTTGATAAATAATTGCAAGACAGTTCAATCAACATAATCTTAAATCATAGCATATTTTGATCACTTTTACAATTTATATTATGAATTAAAAAATTAAAGTGTGTTTCAACCTTTTTGGGACACTTAGTATACATTGTATCTGAAAATGGAAAATCCTAATATAAGTAACCCCTCGTTTCGGCCTTTTACCGGAATGCGTCGGTAACTTCTAAGTTTTACCGCAAAGGGTTGGTGAAAAGCCAAAATGGAATCATATTAAAGAATACTTCAGACTTTTACCAAGCCACTTTAAGAAAAGCTAAGATTAGCAAGACTTAGGGTTTTTACTGTAGCATATCTAACTGTTAAGGCAGAATGGAAGATGATTATTTATTTATGGATCGGAGTAACAGTGATGGTGAAGATGAAACAGAATTTGATGATGTGTTTGAAAGTATAATGGAAAGCAATTGTGACAAACTTTTCATGTTATCTGATAATGAAAAGTTCATGAGATATGTCATTTCTTTACAATGAACAGCATTTAAGTATATGTGGAAATCTAATTTTTGTATGCTCATCCTTTCCTTATTTTTAAATCTATCAATTTTACATCTGGCAAATGATGCACACCCGTGAATCTCAATCTTATTTTTTGTATGGGAAGTGCACATTATACACCACAATATATGGTATGAGTTTCAAATTCCAAATACTTAAGTAATGTTAAAATATTTTATTTTATATGAGTCTTTGTTGCTATTTTTTACTATAAAAATGTGTGAATTTATTGTTTTGAATCAGAATTTTATTGTTTATTAATCTCAATTTTCTCTTCATAATTAATTTTTAGGTATTCTTATCCATTTTTTGGAACTAATTCAGCTATGATTACTCACCCAGAAGTGGAAGTTAATCCAAAGTGTGAAGTCAGTATTCCACATGGTTACTGTGCCTTTAAATTTGCCACATCATTCAATTTGCTGAAGTCAACATTTTGGGAGTAAGAGCTTTTATTTTTTTAACTTGATTATAAAGGGTTATAGTTACTTTTTCTCGTATGTACTTCAGAACTTTTTTGAAGTATTTTAAAAGGAGCTATGAATATATTTATCAGAAGTTCAAAAAAAGTTGTGCATTTAAAAGAAAAAATATGCACTGAAACTCTTGTTTATGGAGCATATTTACTTTTTTTAAACGTTGAATTTCATACATAAATTTTATAACAATAGTCATCTAGTTAGTTATTCATTTATTCTCATATTTTATTGATAGAATTTTAATTATATTTTGTAAGTATGGAAAATTTAGAACAAGTTAAGTGGGCTTAAATTATATAAGTTTTTATTTTTTATTTTTAGGACACCTCTTCTTCTAGAGGTTCTTCATAGAAAAAAGAATGGTCAAGAACAGTCAGTTGGTACTGCACGCATAAATCTTTTTCAAGTTTTGGATGCTCCTTCTATTAGCCATACTGTAAGTTTTTTTTTATTTGATTTTATAAGGTTTCACCATATTGATTATTTAAAATCTGTTGTATTCTGGAAATGTTTCTCATCAAATATTTTTAACGCAAAAGGGCTATTAATCCCAAAACATGATTTTGCACTGCTTCACTTCAATGCATTAAATTCACTTTGTCATTCAAGTCTATTGTAATTTAGGAAAATGTAAAATATTTACCTTTTAAATTTAATCTGTCTTCTGTGTATTAAGAGATAAAAAATAATGATAGTATAACAGAAGTTTTTCATTGCGATAACAATGTCCCAATCATCAGTCAACTAAGGAATAGTGAACTGTAGAGAGTTTATCAAGAATGAAAAAAATTTCGACTGGCAATTTAATGGGAATTCTCGGTGCAGCAATTACAGAACTTGAACAATGGAACCATGTAATTGAGCAAGAACTTTCTCTTTAATTCTGTGTGTAGAATTAAAGAGAAAGTATTAGCACAAAAAATGAAGCAAATTAAACAACTTACATTGAAAGAAATGTTTAGTAAAGCAAACAAATAAATGTTGAGCTTTTTCTTTGGTAAATTTTGATTCCTGGAAGGTCATAAGTACTTCATTATTTCATAAATCACTATTTTAAAATTTTAATTTTATAATATTTACATGTCATTTTTTTTTTATTTAAACTGATAATCTAATATCTGGAATCGCGAAAGTTTCAATGAGTCCAGATCTCAGACTTGGTACTGTAAAGTATCATGGGATAAGCCAGAAGAGCCTCCATTAGTAACACAGAGGGGTGGGAGAATACATACCAAAATCGCAATGCTTTGTGTATGATAGGACTGCAAAGAAACTGCATTTTATGAATTGTTACCATTAAATCAAACAATAAGTTTGAAAAATTACTGCTCCCAAATGGCAGTTTTGAAGCAAAGCACTCAAAACTGACCAGTTGTTGAGCTGCTATTTTCCATCAAAGCCATGCTAAGTCCCAAATTTTGATAAATGCCAGGAAAAGAACTTATTGAATTATGGTTAAGATGTTTTGTGTTACTCCCCCCCCTTACTTATTCACCAGACCTTGCAACCGTAGATTTTCATCTCTTCTGGTTACTTCAAAATTCTCTGAATGATCTGGAATTCACTTCATTGGAGATTGTCGATATATTCTTTACACATAACCCCTTGCCTGTGGAATATATTTGAGAAAATTGTGCCAAAAATGGAAAAAACTTTTTTTTTTCTCTTCAATTTTGTTTGGTATTATCATCAAAATGTTGGAAATAGATTACTTTTTAAAATTTTTAAACCAAATAACTACTATATTCAATATTTTCACATATATGGGAAATGTTAGTGGATTACGGTAATTTTTGCTCAGTATTTTATAGCAAAATAAATCTAATGACATAATTTTCAAGATCAATTTTAATTAGATCAATCATCAATTAATTTATTTATTTTGATAATTTCAAGATCAATTTGACTGTAACAACGCCTCTCATAGTGTTGTTATAGTCAGCAACTACTTTAGATTTCAGTTTCTTTTGCTTCTTCTAATCTTTCGTCTCAATCATTTCTGCAGTATGGAACAAAGAAAGCAGGTAAATTTCTTTCTTTTCCATTTCAGGACTGTGACTTTCCCACACTGGAAAGCCAAAACATCACCTTTCTTTCTTTTTTTTTTTTTTTTTATCTAGTGGTAAGTCCTTCCTGGTTGCCTGCACAGTTCTGTATATGTGGAATATTGTTGCACAAGCTCATCAGCTAACTGTGCAGAATTATAATAATTATCTGTGATCAAACAAATCCTTTGGCTAACGGAGATCTCATATCATCTACTTGACCAAACATGCCGAGATATGCATATTCGCTGTCAAGCTTTGTGCCCTTTCGATGATGCTTGAAAAAATATAGCCAGCCTTACTCTCGCATAGCATAAATGTTTTTATGCCGCAGCGAGATCTTTTTAGAGGCATGTGTTGTATCCATCCCGGTTACAGCCGAAAACATCGCGAACGAAAACGTCGCGGAGTAAACAACGCAAGGCAAAAACGTCATGCTACAAAACATCGCAGTTCTAAAACATCGTCGTCGAAAATAAAGCGGTTCAAAAACTTCGCAGTTTAAAAACATCGTCGTCGAAAATATCATGGTAAAAAATAAAAGTATCTACAAATCATCGCATGACGATAACATCGCAGACATGCTTCTTTCAGGCTTTAATAACTGTAAATGGATATTCCCATACTGATTTGTGATCGCAAGATGGAAAGAAGGATAATTTTTACTTTCATACTTTTTATTAACTAATAAATTTTTGCTGAGAAAATAAGAATGAAACTTAAGCATAGAAAATTAATGCAACTTATAGCACTTAATAGAATTTTAAACCGACATCGTTAACTAACAAAGGCCATTAATAAATCATTTTTATAAAGTTTTTACTGGTAATTTTTCATGAAAAGTATAATCTATAATTTGCATTTAATTTTTTATGCTTAAGTTTCTTTCTTTTTTTCAGCAAACATTTATTAGTTAATAAAATATGTGAAAATAAAAATTATCCTTCTTTACATACTGCGCTCACAAATCATTATGGGAATATCCATTTACAATAATTAAAACCTGAAAAAAGCATGTCTGCGAAGTTACGTCATGCGATGATTTGTAGATACTTTATTTTTTACCACGATATTTTCGACGACGATGTTTTTAAACTGCGAAGTTTTTGAACCGCTTTATTTTCGACGACGATGTTTTGTAGCACGATGTTTTAGAACTGCGATGTTTTCTCCCACGATGTTTTGTAGCATGACGTTTTCGCCTTGCGTTGTTTTCTCCGCGATGTTATCGGCGGACACCATCCATCCCAATCTACCATATACCATCAGGCTTTCATCAATAGTGACATCATGATCAGTGATGTAAAGTGAACAAAATTTGGCATTGAAAAACTGAAAAATGGGCCAAATTTTTTGCACTTTTGCATTAGGGTGTGATTCAAGGTTGACTTCTTCATTGTTCACAAAATGCAAATATTTTCTTATCATTTGAAATCTGTCATAAAACATAATTTTGTGAAAGAATGGAGTCTCAAGAGATGTCTTTTTTGACCAAAACAATGAGACATCAGGCTTCTGAATAGTACCCTGTAAAACATGGAGCAACAGAAATGTTTTCATTTCATTGTCATTTGTAGGCACCCACCTTTTTGATTGGCTTTTTTTAGTTTCAGATGTTGCCTTTAAATGCATTGTTGTGCATATCTATTAATCTTTTCCATAATTGTGGGAAGCAAATTGTTATTGAAAACTAGTTCAAAACATTGTTTCTTTTTTAGTAAAAGTGTCAATTGTTGCACCTACTTGTGGTTGCTGTAATGGCAATCTTGGAGGAAGGTTATTCAAACATATTGGCATCCAGATTCGGCATGAAAGAGTTTCACTTTTGTCGTCACTCTCAGAATAATCATACTCTTCTGTTGAAATATTGGTATCTGAGCATGAAGAGCCTAAAAACTATTCTTCATCATCATTTGATTTTGACATTGCGAACATAATGTGGTTTGAATGAAATTTGGGAAGAACTTCAAAATTACAAAAATCTGACAAATGGCATGAAACTGTCAAACTTTTCATGGGAAAGTATTGCCATTTATTGGAAAAATGGTAAATTACATACTATGCATTGGTAAATTACATACTATACATACTATGCAAATTTTTCTATTGCCCAGACTCAGGTCGGGCTTTCCAAAATTGCAACATTTGCATTGCCTAACCTGAGTTCAGGCATCACAGGCAAGGTGTTAATAACTTTAAAATAAATAAATAAATAAAATTTTTTTTAAAAAAAAAGGATTTTTCCAACTGCTGGAGAGATGGCAAAGTGTCATAGCATAAGAAGGTGCTTATGTGATTCAATGACGTTTTCGTACATTCTTTGTTTTTATCATAAAAGAATTGAAGAATTTTCTGAGTGACCGAATATATATATGTGTGTGTGTGCTTGCATGCATGTGTGTGTTTGTGCACATCAGGTGATCTAAAAGTTACAGTAAAAAATTCAACAGCAAGAAAGTCTAATACACAATAATAATGAAAGCTTTTATTGCCAGAATAACTACATTTTTCATTCACAGGTGGTGCTTCAATCGTGTTAGAAATTTGTGTGTCAGAAGTTCATGGTGCAGCATGCATTGCAATGCAGCTAGGATAACAAATGTGTAGTTAATGCACATCATTCTTGAGAATGGCAACCTTATATTGCACAACCATTGAAGGAGGTGTTGACCGTTGAAGAAATTATAATTCCTGTCACTTGATGGCAAATAATTTCTTTCAGTATATTAATTGTATTAATAACATCGCCCAATCTGTATATTTGATTCCAGCAGATGCTGTGCGGCACCCATTTTGAGGCAATGCATATGTATAAATGTTACACTATCAAGCAAATTATGCTCTTAAAGGTGCTTCATAGTGCTTGACTGTGATAAACAATTTGAAATTGATATCTTGTGACCTTCCTCAAAGGGGCTAATTAATGATGCAGTGAACCAATACCATGCTGCCATCTTAGATTGCTACACAGAGGTTTCTACAATTGCATGATGGCATCTCCCTCAGACGTGCAAGCTGTGTGCATTTATATTTTTGCTAAGCAAACAGTACTTCTCATCAATCCCTATGATATTTGACAGCCAGTCTACATTGTTTTCCATATGTAGAAAAGCCCAATTCATGACATCTCTTGAAATTATGAGGTTTCAGTTCCTATATATGTTGAATTTTGTAAGAATATATCTTGACAAGTCCAAACGATCATCACACAGTGTAATGTAAAATGCCAATGTAGCATTGGGACCACTTTAGACCATCTGTTAGTGAAAAATATAACTATTCTGTCATTTAAATTTTTCATTTTTTAAAAAATCCAATGTCTTTATGTCATTTCTGAGAAAACTACATACTGCTACCATCTATACTTTTCAAATTATTGATTGTCTACTTTTTCTCTTACTTTTGAATCACCCAGTATATATTCATTTAATTAAAATGTTTTATGAATCTTGTACAGAAGTACTAATGGGTTAAAATGGGGGAGACAATTGAATAGAAAACATGTTTTCTATCAGTATTCAGTTCATTTTCACAATTATTAAAATTTTCTTTATTAAAAAAAAAAGAATTCTTTGCTCAGAAACCTTAATAAAATTATCTGCCTTCCCTTATCTTTCTTTTTCATCAATATTGTTTATATGATATGAATAATATATTAATCTGTGACATGACTTTCTTTTTTTATAAGGGAATACTGTATGCTAAATTAAATTATTTACTATTTCAAATTTATATAAATTGAAAATTTACCTTTCATATGATCAATTAACAATAATGAAAATATTGTTACGAAAAGTACAGGCGCAGTAAGATGGCTTCCCCGCAAAGCAGTTTTAGGGTTGCCATAAAATGTCAAGGGAGGGCAGAGTTGCCACATTTGACGAGAAATTGCCCATTTAGCGATATACCATGGACGGATGGAGAACCTCCTAGAACGAATTCTTACCGGTTTAGCCCAGAATATTCTCGAACACAAGCCGAAAGCTATATAAACTCTGCTGGTCCGCAGTCAGTTAGTGTGTGTGCCTCGTCTAGAGAGCTGATAGTTAATCATTGAGCGAGTGTCTCGAAGTCTAGCGCGGAGTTGGTTGTCAAGTGCATCGAGAGAGTCTTTTAGTGCATCGTTGAGTTTTGTCTTAGACTGTGCTGAGTCGAGAGCTATACTCTTCTGTATCGTCGAGTGCATCGCGCGGAAAGTCTCGAGAGTACGTGAAGTTCCGAGAACGACCAAGCAGAGTTGGGAGCTGTACTTGGGTGCTTTGTAGTGAAGCTGTCTCCACCGTTATTGCCTGACAGTGTGAAGGCTGTGTTGCTGAACATGTCAGCATGTTTATAGTAGTTCGTCAACGACTGTGAAAGTGATTTTGGAGCTATCTGATTAATATTGGTAAATAAAGTGTGTTTCGATACTTCATCAAGTGTCGTCGTTATTCACTCCAAATCTACGAACCCCATACGAATGAAAAGGAAGCAAATAATGTAACAACTGGTGTCAGAAGAGAAAAACGTAACAATATTTTGTATTCATTCTCATCTGCAAAAGTTAGTTCTAATATTTTTAAATCTTTGCCTCTGAATGTGACTGTTTTTTTATGAGAAATCTACATTTCAGAAATGTGTATGTACTTTTCTCAGAGGCAATATATTTAAGTGTTTTGCGTTCAAAATTAACACAAATTTTGCTCTTCCATTTGCTTTCAGAATATAACACTTATTTAAAGCTATTTGAAATCAGATTCACCTCCTCTCTCAAGTTCTTGAAGAAATGTCTGTTCATAATTGCTCTTCATTTACACTGCACTTTTATATTTAGTTTTCAAAATTGTAAAAGTTTTATTTACAGAATACTGCAACTAAAAGTCGCAGTGATTAAATAAGACTTTTAGACCTGCATATAATTTTGAGTTTGTATGCAATAAATTATAATTTTATGTTGTAATGTTTTTCAAATATTTCTTATTATATCCATTTAAGTGAATATTACATTAAATCATGCTTTAGTAATTATTTGTCACTTAAATTATGATTAAAATTAAGTTTACCCTTTTTATAATATTAGTTTTTAAAAATAGCACATAAATTTATTATATTTATTTCATTAATTTATTTAGGTTGACAAAAAGCAAGGCATGAGGCAGATGAGTACATGTAAAGTTGTTGTTACATCCCCTGAAGGGTAAATATTAAAGAAATAGTTCATTTTTTATGCAGACAATTGCATTTATATTAATAATTAATGTAATTACTGGAATCTATTTTTAGGTATGAAATAGGGGAAATATATGCAGTTTTGACTTTAATTGATTTTGGGCGCACAACTTCTCTGTGTGATCATCATTCAAATCAGTCAAGTGTTTCTTATTATCCACAAGTAAATAAATTACTTTATACTTAAAACATTAAAATCTGTGTCCATTTCATTTTGTACAATTAAAAACATTTTGCTTTCATCATTTTTTAGATATTTATTAGCTATTAAATATTTGCTATATTTATTTTTTCTAAAATAATAACAATTAAAAATTATCTTTTAGGTTCATAGTTTCATACCTAATTTTGATTTACCTTTGTTACGACAAAATGGCTTGACCCAAGATGAGTTGCTTCAAGCTGCTTTGGAGCTTGAACTGTGGCAAGAGCGTCAACGGGAAATATTTAGAGCCCAGGTAACTAGGAAATGTTTGTCCTGCTCTATTTTGTATATTTTAAATGGTGTTGTCATTCTTAATGTGTATTATTGTTTTAATTTTTATAGCTTAAAGACAAAGAAATGCAACATTTGTCAGTGCTTACATCAGAATGGAAGCAAAGAGATATGGAAAGGGAATTATTGCTTCAGAGACAGGTATTATGTTTCAGAAATAATATTTCTTAAGAAAATAACTTTTTATTCAGTACATGTTCTCTACTGCTTCTAAAATTGGTTAAAAATTTATAGTTAAACTCCCTGAAAGTATGGAAAGAAAAATCTGTAATTTTATTATTTTTTTTAATGTGTACAATTCTTAACTGCATTTCTTGTCACTTAAGTAACAATTGTTATAGAAAAATACATGTGATAGTGGAGAGTATTGTTATTCATAAAATAAACTTGTTAGTAATTATTCTGTAAGAAATTTCAAGCCATGTGTGGGTAGTTAAAATATTGACTGAGCAGAATGCAGGAACAATTATGTGTATTTCTGTATAAAGAATTATGAAGGATATTTTTAATATTGCAAATGAATTATTGTGTCATTTGTCATTAATTTTAAATATGGGTGTTTTTATTTAGTTGAGAAAACTGTTAAATAGAAGCTAGCTTTATACATTATTCCAAAGAATGCATTTTAGGCAATTATTGCCCAATTTCTGTTAATTCAATATAGTATGAAAAGAAAAGTAGTCAGCAAAGGGAATTACCGTGGATGTTTATAAAGGCAGGCATTCGAAAACCACTAATGTTTGTTCTATACACTTGAGAGTCTGGAAGAGGACATAAAATTTAATATTTAAAAATTCTTCTACTATTCAATTGTAACATGCAAAGTAATATAATTTGCACATGTAAATTGAGTGGGTAAATTAATAAAATATTAGTGACTAATCGGGAAGAATTATTTATTTTATTCATTTCACATTAATAGTTTTTGAATAATAGAAAAAGTCATCTTTGCTTCATAAAAGTTCTGCTACTTGCAAGGAGGTAGCACTCATTAAATTGTATAACAGAGTGTCAGACTTATGATATCCACTTATGTTCTCTGGCTGAAGGTAAAAGCAAATTAAAAGGAATTTACTAGTTGGAGTTTAAAAAACATGAACATTACTTTCAAAACAGTATATCATGCAATTTTTTTTTTTAATTTTAATTAAATTTTTTTTTTTTTTTATGTTTCTTCTCAAAGCAATACATCATTAAAACTTTTACTTGCAGTATTCTGTAAGTATTATGCTTTAGCATTGAATGTCCCCATGCCTGAGGCAGGCTGGATCATATTCATACTTAATGAACATGAAATATTTTTCAGTTAATCTTTCGTGTTAAAAAAGTATATTCTGAGAACATATGTTCCTGTACTTTTCTGACTTAAACATTTAGTATTTATTTCATGTGATTAGATAATATTTTTTTGATATTTTGAGAGGAAGCAGCTATCTTTTGATATGAACAATATTCTTTAAAATAATTTATCAGTTTGCTCTTTATTGATGCTTCAATATCTTAATTACTGAGTGAAGTAGTGGAAGATCTACCTAGAATTCAAAAATTTCATAAGAGTTAAAATATTCCAAATTTTAGTTTTATAGTTATTTAAAAGCTTAGAGGTGTGTAGATTAAATAATGTCAAAATAATATATATATATAAATGAGTAATGTAAACTATAAATAAATTTGAATAAAATAATTGAAACTTAAAAATACAAGTTTTACCCACTCAAGAATCACTAAACATTCTTGAAAATCCTTTTTTCAGTTAAAGCAATCAATTAATGAAATATGCAGTTTTTTTTTTTTTAATACTGGGACAGAAAAGTTATCTGATAGATAGGTATGAAAATGGCAGCATATAGGAATTGTGCAACTAAGGTTCAGCTTTTCCATATCTGTATTATTATAAAAGAACATTAATTTCTGACATTTTTTATATAGATATTGCTACCAGTAATATATAAAGAAATTAAAGAGTAATAAAATATCATTCTTGTTCAAATAGCTGTGTAGCTGCATTACTACTGTCATTAAATTCATTATCTATATTATATAAAATAATCATTTGCTTCAGGGTTAGTGTTAAATTACTAATATTATAAATAGGCTAGTTTCATTATTTTCGATAATATACACAAATTAATAAGAATTATTTTCGGGAAACCAAAGAACTGTTTAAAATTTGGTAAAGCTCCACAACACTAAATTTTTCCAGCTACCTTGTACCTTTTTTTTTTTTTTTTTTTTTTCCAGCATCTATGACTGTTATTTTTTTGTCGGTTCAATTTTTGACTACTTTAAAATTTCAGTTAACAGCATCATGTGAACTAAAAACTAGAGTATACATTTTAGCTCATGATATTAGTAGGTATGAGCAGTAAAGAATTAATTATCACCAGTTTTCTGAATGGCATGGACAAAGATGCTGTTATTCAAATATTCAGATATTGTAAAGTTGCATATTATAAACAAGAAACTGGAAAGAAATGCGATCGGATATCCAGTTGTGTGCTAGTTTTTAAGATAAATTTTTAGAACACTTTTTTAATTCTTATATAAAAGCAAGCAACAACTGTAATATTATGTGAAAAAAAAGTAAGGTAAATTTAAAAAATAAATATCAGCAAAACAGTTTTCTATATTAATTTTCTTTAATCAATTTTAAAATAAACTACATTGCTGCTCTGTATTTGTTTTACTTGCTATAGCATATTTAGTTTTTTTTTTAAATCAAATGGCAGTTTTGTATGTTTATGTGTCATTTATTAACAGTTGCAAGAATGTCAGAAACTTGAAGATAAATTAAAAGCAACATTAAAAGATGCTGAATTGAAAGAGAAGCAGCTATCTTCTCAAGAGGCAGAGGTAGAGTATATTTTATAATGCACTTGATATTTTCAAATAATTTTAAAATAGAATGGTGACTTTTTTTCTGTATTTGGTGTAACAGTTTATAGTCAAAGCTTATTTTATATTATATTTGAAGTAATTGAAATGCGTGTGTTTATATACAAAATTTCTATAAATTCCTATAAATTGCTGATTTAAAATATAAATACAATCCTTTTAAGGCTGTACTGTGAAAACTCTTGCCCAGTCGCTATCAAGAATTCAAACAAACAGTATCCTGACTATAAGTATTTAAGTTGCCCGTCTGCATGTTCTCTTTTGCCATCTAAACTTGCTTGCTGAATAACATCTCTTTGCTTGGCTGCTTCGATTCATAATTAAAAATATATGTCATAATTAAATTGGTCCTTGAACAGCGTTATATTTTCAGTAGTAACATAATATGCCAAAAATGCTGCTTTTGATTTTCTGTATTTGATGGAACTCTAAAAAAAAATTGCATGGAATCAAACAAAAGTGTTTACAGCGAAGTTTTGAAATATCAGCTGTCAAACTATATATCAACAATATGGTGTAGAATGAAGTTGGTTGCTTAAAAATACAACTAATCTCTGTGATGGTTAAAAAAAAGGTACTTTCCTAGGAATCCAGTATGTGACTGAGAGAAAGCAACTGTACAGAAAGATGTAGGTGCTAAAAAATTCATATATTCATAAGTATAAAAACGCAATTTGGTTTCAGACAATTTTTTAAGCTTTCTAAATTTTCATTAAATTTTAAGTTAAATATATCGGCAAATTAATTGCAGTCAAAAATATTAAATAATTTACAAACTGAAGAATATATATTTATGTGTGTGTTTTGTAGAAATTCAGTATTTCTAATTTATGTAATATTAAATTTTTGACAGCTGTAAATATTTTGAAACTATATGAACTTGAAAGAATATTTCCCTCCCTAGTTGTCTCAGAAGTTGCGTAATATGGACAAGCAGAAAGAGCAGCAGCAGAAGGAAACAAAGAACCAAATTGAATCAATCAAAATGGAATACAACGAACTATTAGCTATGGAAAGGTAATGCAGCATTGTGCATGATCTGCATGTGTTGTAATCTTAGCTTGAGAATCTTTATTTAATTCTTTAATTAAAAAAACTTTGTATAATTAAATATGAGGATATATCATGTATCTGTGGTGAAATTTATTTAAAATATGTTTTTGTTTGTTCATTAAATTTATTTTTAATGCAAAATTTAGCACTTATTGGATAGTGTATAAAGGAACTGCATTTGTGTTTAATTTTTGATTAGAAAATTAGACAACATGTATAATTTAATTTTGCTTTGGAATTGTGATTACTGTTATTGATGAAACTTATAAAAAGATAAGAAAAGTAAAGGTGTCTCTTTTCTGATAAGGTTGAATGTTCGAGATTTAGAACAGAAAAATAGTTCATTGATGCGACAGGTACGTATTTAAATTGCTCTCGAATACATTTTTAAATTTGTTTCTTTGTCATTAATTTTTTTAAATAGCTTTCAGGATATTTGCTATTATAATTAATTGTAATACTTATCTTACATATTTAATAAATATCTTTGCTGTATTAAATATAAATTCTAAGAATGTGTATTATATGTAAGTTTAAATACTTATATACAGACTTTTGCCTAGAAATAAGAGAAATTTTTAATTCAAAAAACACATACTGTGTTTTTTTTTTTTTTTTTTTGGGGAGGTACAGTTACTTTTTTTTTTCCTCTACGAACTTAGTCATGTAAATTGTTTTAAATACAATCTGTAATATTCACAATTATTTTATTTCATGTTGTTTCACTTATTACAGATAAAGGAACTGGAAAGAGATTTACAGGAGCACAGAAGTATCATTGAAACTTTGAAATCTCAAGTAAACAAGGATCCTGATATTCATTTAAGAACTGAAGTTAATATATTAAATATGGAAAAGGTATGCCCATATTTTTATTTTAGTGTGGTAAGATCATTATATTAGTTCTAATCCCTAAATATTAAATCTCTTAATCTGTTTATATACATCTAGAATTTGTCATAATTAATTTTTTTTTTTTAGCCCAAAGGGCTATTGATTTCATTTTGGCAATTTACAATGATTCACTATAAATGGCAAATCACTTTTTAAATTGTTGTCACCAAATACTAGAGCCCTGTATTATATTTAAAGAAATTAAATAATGAAGAATCTGCATAAATGTATGTATGTTATGTTTTAGAATGGGTCACTGTGTGAGGTTTCACTGTATTATCACTTTATTGAAGCTCTTTAAAATGAGGGCAAATAAACATTCAAAGCATTTTAAACAGACACTTTGTGGGAAATAGAATTGTAGGTAAATACTAAAATAGATCTTTAACGTCGGGCGTCTGTTTTAATTTACTTTCAGTGTAAGTTAAAATATTATCTCATAGAGGGTAGTATTCTGGGGCCATTCTGTCAATTGATAATTTAAATTATGTAAGATATCACTTTTGCAAAGCTGTGTAATTACATTATACAGCCTGGAAAGATTTAAAAAGAAAATAGGTATACAGTACTACTCAAGAAGTGATGCAGTGATAAAAATATGTGGTAGAATGACTCATTGTAGAATTAAAAAGGTACAGGGTTGAAATGGTTTAAAAATTTATTTTTTATTTATATATAATACTTAATTTCAGGCTGAATTGCAGCAGAAACTAGAAGCTACTTTAGCATCTAAACAGAAATATAAAATTCAGTGGGGTCAAGCTGTAAGGCAAATATCTCTTCTCCAGCAAAAACTTCATTTGATGGAACGTCTTGAACTAGCTAAGAAGGATGAAGAACTCAGTTCTTTGCAACAGAGAATTTTAGCCTCAGAAGATAAAAATGCTATTCAAACAAATGAGGAGATTCTTGAAATGGTTAAAGATAAAGTTGAAAGGTAAATTATTAATTTTAAAGTTATGCATATATATTTAATTTTTTGATTAACAAAATGCAGTATGCATATCTAAATTTTTAATTTGACTGTAATTCTAAAATAAAATGTTATATTTATTTCTAAAAGAACTATGAAATTACCATTTTATGTATAAATTAAAAAATAGTTGATTTAAATCATATTATATAATTTTAACTGGTCTTTTTTTTTTTCTCTTCCTTCCACATTCATCAGAAATGTGTGAAATTTTTCTTACGTATTTGAATTTTAATCTAATTAATTATAAAAAAGTTAATTAATTATAAAATTTTTAGTTTAGTATTACTTTTGAAATTATATTCAATGTAAGCAGTAATATGTCACAAAATAATCTCATTTAAATTTTCTACTAGTAGTTCCTAAAATTTAGTAATTTATTATGTAATAACAATTATTTTTCAAATAATCGCTTTTCTTGAAAATGCATTAAGATAGCATTTAGTTCAAGTCTATTGATGCCAGTCTATCAATTCAAACTAGCAGTATGTCCTACAAGATTTTTTTTCCCTTATTGAAAATCAGTGTAATAAATGCATAGTTATGTGACATGCTAAAAACATAATTCATAAGACATATAATACGTATGACTGTTGTAAAATTGTTAGTCTTAAATCTCAGTATTTGGATTGCTGAATCATCATCTGCATTTAGCATTCCTAACCTGGTAGCCCTAAGTTAAAAATAAATGGCTCTAGTGTTGTACAGCAACTTACCAAGCTGGACTGTAGATGTTTCAGTGTTCCTGTAATGTGATTGCCGTAGCATTTTCTCAAAACTTCAGGCTCGTAGTGCATAGATTCAGTGATGCATTCACTACAGCTGCTAATGAAATTTGGATTAAACAAAAATACAAAAATATACTGCCATTTTCCAATTATCATCCACTAAGCTTTTAATTTGTTACACTCATTTAAAGTAAGCAGACCTTGATCTTCTTTATCAGCAGTGGATTGTTCATGAAATGACATACCTGCAGGCCCACACTTCTATGCAAACCTCCATTAGTTCAGGTTATGTCTTGTCTTCCAAGTATGCTTCCCCAATGCATTTTAATTCCTTGAATGTGCTAACTGTGTTTCTAAGTGAATGTATTGAAAAAAAAAAAAAAAAAAAAATACTAATTCCTTGTTCTTGCCTTAAATTTCTTCAATCTTATTAGTTTTTATCTGTCTCTTGAATAGTTATGCAACTGAAAATTGCTTAAATTTAATTCTTTGTGCAATCCCTCAAGTGTTTTTTCTCCTGTATGAAAGTTAATATTTATACTCGTTTTTAGCATGTCATTTTCATAGTTATCTTTTTGGTGAAGTACATAAAAATATGCTCAACTATCTTTTGAATAAATTATGCTGTTCTGCAGCTTAAATGCTTGTAATGAAGTGAATAATGCTACTGCTGTCAAATATAGTTTGTTAAACTTTCTGCTGCACCTATTTGCAGATGTTTCTAAATTCTGGAAAAATTAAAAGCGAAGCTATAATATTTCCTTTACTGTATACAAATTAAAAAATTTATTTTCATCATTAAATGTGTACAGTTTGTACAACCACTGAAGTTTTTTGCATAAAAAATATGTAGAAATTGCATCAGTAATTTTTGTAAGAATTTTGAGTTTTAAAGCTATACTATGTGATATTACCTGGAGCTTCAGTCTTGATAGAGTATAAAATTGAATTAAGTTATGCAGTAAACTAATGTAATTGTTTCATATAAACTGCTATAAATGCCATTTAACATTGTGTGTGCTATAAATGCCATTTAACAATGCATGTTAACAATGTGTGTGCTATAAATGTCATTTAACAATGCATGTTAATAATTTTCCTTTGTGTTAATCTTTTAAGATTTCAGTCAACATATTTTAAAAAGCATGATAAAAGCATTTAAAAGCTTTTTTTACAACTAAAAATTAATTTAGTCCTCTTTAAAATCAGCTTATTTTTAGTATGTTATCAGATAATGTAAAGTTATCATTTATATGGCTCCAAAAAGAAATAGTTTTTCCTTTGCAATATTTCATGCAGTTTTTAAGCTATTGTACTAAATAACTTTTTTTTGTATGAATAATATATTTCTTTTTCCTATAATTTTTAATTTCAGCTTAAAATCTGTTGTATCACCCGAGAGTGTCAAGTTGTTAGAGAGACAAATCTCATTAGGAATTGATAATGCTCAAACAGTTCCAGCCAACAGCAGGACGAATTCAAATCCATTAATGAATAAATCTGCTGTGAACAACAGTGTTCATATAAATGGTTCAAAACAGTTAACCAGTGAGAGTACAAGTGTTAAGTCAAATGTAAATGTTTCCAGTAATGCACAGCCCCTTATAACTTCTAATAGTATGAAAACCAATCCTAAATTTGCCAGCTTAACTAAAGCAACTAAAGACACTCCTGACATGAATGGAAATACAACACCTAAAGAATGTAATATACATCTTCAAAATCTCTTGGCAAAAAAGGAGAACCTTCTTACTGCTGGAAAATATACAGAGCAAGATCAGCTTATTAAAGATTTGAATACCCATATAGATAAAGCCAAATTGGCATCCAAATGAACCATATTCCTCTCATATTTACTTTCATGTGTCATCAGTGAGATTGCCATTCCTGTGTAAATAAATTTGTAAATATTTATTTCTTTTAGTATACTGTTCTGCTAAAGCTTTTTGAAAATTATACTTAATGTAGTTTTGTAATGTACATTAGGTAATGTAATGTTTTGTAATGTAGAAGGTATATATTTCTTAGTTTACTCTCTAAAAATATATGAAATGAATATGCTAGTAATATTATAAATAGCCATTGAAGATGTTTTACTTATTGTAATACATTTTCCTAAATATTGTTTTAGAATTTCATTTTATAGTTATGAAAAATATGGTTGAAAATATTTTTAAAAGTGTTCATGATCATCATGACAATCAGCTTATAACTTAAAACACACTAATAAACAGAAGAAAATCCAATAAGAAATTTGTATGAAATTATCCAATACATGATTTCATGTATTATTAAATCTCTAAATGAAATGGCTGTTCATGTCTAACCTTGAGTTCTCTCTGTTTACATTGTCCTTTAATTTGATCTTGTATCAAGTAAAGTAATTTTATGAATCATTCTTGTCACCTAGATTACTAAATTAAATTTAAAAGCAAATTATTGTTTAAAATAAGTAATAAAAGCTTCATAAGAAAGAACACATTGTTTAGCTCTAAAAGAATGTACCAATCAATGAGTTGACAGAAAAAAACTTAGTTAGCCTATATTTTTTTTTTTTTAAATCTTTTCACACTAATGATATAATTGAAAATTCATGTGCATAAGCTGTGCATCATGGTATCTATGAGAGTGGCCATTATTACGTATTTTAAACAATAATTACTAACTTGTTTTATCATTAAAACAAGTTAGTAATATAAATTTCAGTTTCAAAGAAGAAAAATTTTTACTTCTATATATCTCTTGATTTGTTTTAAGAAAATGCTCTGTGTCAAGCATGCATTTGCTCTCTTCTTATGTATTTGTAAACAGGTGAAAAGCACTAGACAGATTTTTGTTTTCATGACCCTAAGTAAAATCTTGTCATGTTATTTTAGCAATTATTTTTTTCATATAAATAACATATATTATTGATCTTCCAATATTATACCACTTTCTTACTTTTTCTCACAATTGATCTCATTGCTATATCAGTTTGAGGATAAGCTGAATGCAAGATCTTGTAATTAACATGCTTATTGTGCACTTAAGAAATTGTATTAAAGTTGTTATTAACCATTATATGATAAGAATTTTTAAAAATAACTAGAAGAAAATAAAAATCCTTCCATTGTTTAGTGTAATCTGAAAATATAAATATTTCTGAAAATTTAAACCATTACCTTTTTTTTATGCTCATTAGGAAGTAATTAAAATGCACACAATATTTGTGGCTGAATGTGATTAAATTGTAAGAGATCTGACTCATGGATATTAGATATATTTTCATCTTCAGCTTGAAAAGTTTATTCAGATAAAGTTAAAAATTTTGTTAGCTTCGAGTTTCTGATAGATTTGTATATATTTATAAAATTTATTATTTGAAAAATATGTACATATAAATGTTAATTTTGTACTTTTGAAGTCTAGTCATAAACCAGCAGCATTTGCACTTCATCTCATGGTATTTTAAGTTGAGCTTTTAAATTCATAATCATCATCTGATTACAAAGAGATTAAAATATTTTATTATGATGACTACTTATGATGTTTATTGCGATTTTTACTTTCTGAAAGCATTGCCTATTTGTCTGTTGTAATTTGTGTGATTTTGCTAAATGTGCATTTCATAACTATTTTGTTGCAAGTTTATTCTGCATATATTTATTTCATTTTCTATCAGTTTGACTTATTTGCATTCTTAATTTCACAAGATGACCTTTCTCTTAAGGAACCCAGAAAAAGAGGCATGTTTACGATGATTAAGTTACAAGCATATAATATAAAATGGAACCCTTGAATTTTTTTTATTACTAGAATTTGGCTATTGGGGAATGATAAAGCATTTTAGCAGAAAACTATGTTATGTATATTATTATTTTCATAACATATTTTTTAATCAGGGTTATTACCAGAACAGTATTAAAAATGCAGGTATTGAAATGCTGATTTTAAACTAAGAAACTGATATTTGTTATTAACAAAAATTTATATTCTTTTACAAACAGTCAGTGTGTTCCTGAATGGCTCTTGTGTGTCTTTTGATCTGGAAATGCTGTGCTCTTAAATTCTGAAAATTATGCTTTCTGTTTTGAATTGTCATTGTCACACATGATATGTGACAAAACTTTACCCTAGTAAAAATATCACAGCTCATATTAACTTTTGTCTTCCATATAATGTAGTATTTAGATACCATTGTAATGATTTTTTCTTCTTATATGTATTATCAATCTTTTATCTCTTCAAAAATGTTGACCTTTTTCTCTTTCTGTTCAAAGTGAACAAGAATCTAATCATTCAAGAATGGGTTTTAGAATCTACATAAATGCTGTAAAAGTAGTGAAAAAAAGTACCGTGGAAGCTAACATGAAACTCTTAAATTCAGAATTTCTTGTTATGATGATTTGCAGTTACTGAAATATAATCTATATTTTCAGGTGATTTTTGTGCAATTTATAATTTAAATTTTATTGTTATTTAGAGTCATAAATTAAAGTATAATATTTCAAACATGCATAAAGTATATAAGTTGTTAAGTAGTTTTTATTTGGCTGTGTACTAAATTTCAAAATCTGAAATATCACGTGTATAGCAATGAATTTTTCTATATATATTTGGAAGTAATCAATTTAGACGATTTTTGTAACATCTCTCATTCCACTGAATTTTAGAAAAAGAAGTTAATTTTCATTTTAATTCAAATATTATATTTTCAAATCAAGTATATTTAGATTTCAATCATAAGTACTGACTTTTACCCTTTCTGTTAAACAAATGCAAACCTGGCTTGAATGAGGAAAAATGTGTATACTCAAACTCATAAAAATTTCTATGTGTTATTATAATTATTGTACTGGTTGATTAGCTACTGTGCATTTAATATAATGAGTACTGAAACTATGACAATAATCTGTATACTTCCATTACTCTATTACTATATAATTTATAAGATATATTTACCAGCTGTACTTTCAGCAAATATGCCTCACACATCTCATGATTAAGTAATACTTAATAGTGAAAAATCTATGACTTCCTGCCCCCCCATGTCATTTTGAGAGAGAGTCATATTTGGCCTGCAGGATCATTGTTTCTTCTCGTATCTAATTTTCTTCTTTTATTTCTAAAATATCTCGCATGTTTATGTGAGTCTGAAATGTTATTATATTCACTTTATTATCTAATGCAAACAGTTATTCTTTTTTTTTTTAATCCCTTACAGGTGCACAGTGACTTTTTGATCATCATGTAATGTACTCTTTGATAATTTGTTAGTACAAAAGTATACTTAATAAATTAAAAATTTGCCAATTTTGTAATTTTATGTCTCAATATTTATTAAAATTTATTTCTTATATTTAAAATTAGGATCTTTTAAGTACATTTCTGATTTATGTAAAGATGTGAATTTAAAAAGTTTATCTTTGCTCTAAACTTCCGTCAGATTATAAGCATCTAATTTAATGCATAACTTTTATTTTTTAATAATTTATAAAAATTAACTTTTGTTTATAAGAAGTAAATTTACTTTGATTCATTCATTTCAGAAGGAAAATAACATATTAATACATTAATTCAGAAAATACTCTTTATTTTATTTTACTTTTTCATGCAGGAAAGGGGTAGATTTTCTTACGAATCTAAAGTAAGGTAGGGATTTAGAATATTTTCATAAAAAGCGGTTTTTCTGTTTTATGTATGAATTTTGATTTCTTAGTTACAGTAATTATTGCAGTGAATGTGCAAGAAATTTTTTGTAAAAATTACTTTTTACTTAAAAGCAAAAAATTTGCTATATTTAAATAAGTATAATCTGTTTCTGTAATTATGTATAATTTCACAATGAAATGTAAAACAATACTTATTTGAATGTGTTAAAATTAACTTTAGTGCACTAAAAAAATAACTGACTAGATCTGTGAAAACAGAATATTCATGGTGTTTGATTTTTAATGATATATAATTGGTTTATAAGGGATTTTTTTTAATGTCTTTCATAAAAGTAAAGTAATGTTACTGTTAATTTAATAATACAGCTCTCTTTGTTTATTTATCTGAATTAATTTGTAATTTAGAAATGCAGAATTTGTTATACTTAAAGGTTGTTATTTTGTACTAAAATTATATATATATGTATATATGTGATGTATTATAATTGTTAAATTAACTGTTAATATTTTTATTGTTTTGTTGTGCATTGTCTTTGTAAGTGAAAGGAATCTGTGCATGCTTTCCAAGAACAAAGAAAAATGGCCAAATTGTGTGTACATGGAACATATCTGGAGTGTATTGAAAAATACTCTCCAAATCTTTGTGAATGTGTTCTTCCAATAAAAATACAGTGATAATTTTAGTTGTTTAGTTACATATATAATCAGATTTGTAAGCTTTTAGAGTAATAAAACTGCATTATCTATGACTTACAAATTTAATTCTTCTAATTATATAAAGATTGGCTTTTATAAATAAAACATAAAATATTACTATATTGTTGTATGAGTAAGTTATTAGAATGTTTCTAATTTTTGAAGATAATATATCAACTCATTAGTTGGCATTATTGACACATCTACTTAAAATTATTCTAAAAAATATTTTTAGAACTTCTATTAGGGCTTTACCTTCAAATAATTTTTTAAGTTATTTATTAAATTATATAATAAATTGATAGGAAGTTTCTTAGCTTCTGGGGAATATATAATTAGTGTGTATTTCATCCAAAACTAAAATTTGATTGTTGTGAAACGTAAGCATTATTTGCACTGATGATCTTCTACTAGGCAGATTTCTGATATCTTCCTTATAAAATTGAGCCACTTTATACACAAATAAGTTTTTTAGCCTTTCATTAGCTGAGAACCCTACTAATAGCCAATTTATTAAGGCCGTTGATTGCTGATAATTTAATGTGCATTGGATCCTAGATTGGTTTCCTTGGTTTTCCCACATGTAATGTGAGGCATTTGCCCACTTAGGCAGATAGCCTTCTGTGTTTTGCTGTGTTCAAATAGCCTAGCTTCATTTAGCTAAGTTTTGCTAATGAATGCACATTCTTCTCTTGTTAGTTATCGTTATCTGTTCATCGTGTTACTAAATACACATCATCAATTCCATGTATGCTAAAATGGGTTTAATGGCTATCTCACCAATTTCCAGCTAAAATGGGTATATCCTCATTTTAGCTGATGCCTAAGCAATTTCTTCTTCATGCAAGTTCATCTAGGATTTGTATTGACATTAAGCTATCATTTTTTATACACTCGGACTATGTAATTGAACAAGGTATATTTCATACACTCTGACAACAGTAAAGATGCAAAAGCTTCCACATGTGCATATATTAGTGGCCAGGTGCAGCGTCACAGTGATGTGTACTCCTAAAATATCTTATAAGCTCCTGCACAATTAATTATGTAGATCTGTTGAGATTAACTGCCGAAAGCCGTTCTGTGTGGGATCAATCATTTCCTATCACGGAAGTGATTGTACCAATCTGCATTATATTCTTATATTATATATTCCTCGAAAAGTGATGTTTACACTTCATTGTATCAATACTGATACAAGTTACAAAACTAATTTCTTACCTCCTTGATAATTCCTTAGACCAGGAGTTCCCAGCACAACTATTATTGACCTCCTGTGGGATTTAATGAAATTTTAAAGAGGTTTAATGATGATCCAGAAGTCCATAGCCAAATATGTGTGACAATAGATCTACATAATTAAAATTTCATGTGTTACAAAAAAGTATTTATAAAATTGATAATTAGTTGTTACTGATATAAAGCTACAATAACGTAGTTAGAAAGAATAGTGTGAAATAAATAGGAGAAAATGCACAAATATAATATTTTTGTTTAAATATATAAAAAAAAAAATTAATGAAATTAATGCAATATGAAAAAGGAACACAGCCAAAAAAATATGAAAAATGCAAAATTTCCTTAGAAGATAATATTGTTATACACAAGCCACTTACAAAATTTAAAAGAAATTTTAGTGTTCCTTTCCAAGACATTGAAAATTTGTAGATGTTGGGCATGGCTCATAAAGCTACTGCTATATGTATGATCTTGATAGGATGCTATAAGAGTTGATTGCACTTAAAAAGGATATTCAAGCACAAGTTATTATTCAGACCAAATCGGTGCACTAAGTTTTAGAATTTGGTCATCCGAGAGAATATTCCAAAATAAAAGTTCTTAACCAACAAACATTATTGATTACTTAGTAGAAGCAGTCACCAGTTTATTACAGAACACAAGATGCAGGTTGAATATTTTTGAACAGGATAATTGAAGAGTTTCATATCAAATTTTAAAAAAAATTTCATAAATATACCAAGTATAGCTATCACATTAATTAAAATCGAATTTTTGGGCAATTAGAATCTGTGATTTTGTTTTGACAAAAAAAAGGTGTTTACGTTTGGAAACTAATAATCATAATACAAAAATAATAATAATACAACAAAACTAATAAGTACTTTTAAAAAACTCGTGTTTTTATTTTTAGTATAATTTTTGTCTTTAAATTATTTGTGTTCATTTATCTGTGTCATGATTTGCTGTGAAGTCATAGAGAAAAAAAGTAAGGGATTAATGAAAAAACTATCCCTTTAAAAGGGCTTGATGTAAGAAAAAGATTGAGAACCTCCGCCCTAGATTTATTCTTGAACGGACAATTCATGGTCGTTGCTAAATAAGTTTATACTGATTAACTAATATTACGTTGCTGAATATAGAGGGCGATATAGGTTTAAAGAAAGATTGTTGGATGATTGTAAAAAACCTCTGAAATGTATTGCTTCGGAAAGAATAGATAAAACCCACGATTTAGCTAAATTTGAGTGATTTAAATACTCGGAACAGTAAAACGGACATCGGCGAAATGTCTGCGTTTCAGCAGAGTAATTGCTATGCTTGCACTTTAAGAGCAATTGCTATAGCAGGCTAAATAAATGATGTCAGCATACGGTTGAGATTCCGTGTCTGATAGTTGTCAATTAATAAATACTTGAACTGAAAAATAGTTTCCAGACTTGATTAGTCCAAACATTACAACTGATATTAATAAAATATCAGTTCCGCTACACTCTGAATGTGCTTACAATTAGTAAAGAAGCAACTTTGGCATAGATTTAGACAAAAACTATCGATTTCGAGAGCAAACGGATCTTTCTTCATCAAGAGCAAAGAAATTTGCAAGACTGGAAAGCAGCTTGGATCTTGAATCATATCTTTACTGCTGGCTTTAGCTACTAGGAGCTCTTACCAGTATATTATCATTATACCATAAAAATTTAAGAGGTGTATTTAAAAATACACCGCGCCTGAAGGCGAGATCAATAAATGAAAGAACTCATAAAATAACTTCTGCTAAATTGCATATCATGGGTGATTATATCAATAGCGGCGAGAGGCAAAATGAAAGTCTAAGCTTCTGGGTGAGTCTAGAAGAGCAGAAACATGTGATCAGCGTCCAGCATTAAGATTAGTCGAGGAGTCAGAATTCGAAAAATGAAGTTTTTTATAGTTTTTAGAAGTAAATAAAGTTCGAAAATAGTAAAAGCAACATCTATCTGTGAATTTAAGAGTACTATGTCTTTTGAAACACTTGAAAATTATCTAAACTTGCAATATAATCATTAAATGAATAGGAAACTGTAAAAGGCGAAAATGAGGTCATGTGGCTCACTAGGGCTAATGAGTGAGAGTAAGCACTTGGTGTTGACCACGAACTTTGATTTTAAAACATACGATACAAAATAGTAAAAATAAAAAGTAAAAGTAAAAATCTTGGTTAAATAAGTAGTAAAATGAAGAATTCATCGATTAAAATTCTGCAATTCTGACATGAATTTTTTCGTAAAACATTAAATACGATAAACTGGTTAAATATATAAAATGCAACAATTATGAGCAAATTAAAAATTGGACACAAATTTGCCTAAAATAAGCTCAAAAAGAGTAATTAAAAAGGAAATCTGAAAGGATTCAGATTTTAACTTTGTACCAGAAGGTTTGTTAATGCTTCTTATGATCTTGCTGAGCTTGAAGTTTAACAACTTGCTCTTGGACTCACGCCTCTAGCACATTTTTAGCCCAAAGTTGCAATTTGCTCAGAAGGATTATTCATTTCGTTTTCCTAACTTTGCAAAGTTCATCTTTCTTGAATAGTAACTGAAGAGTAATAGTAAAATAAAAAAATTTTACAATATATACAGTATCAGCACTTAGAATCGTGGTGGATCGTTCGAGGTCTTTTCATTACATGCTCAATAGTAGGGTCCGTAAGCAATTTAATAGCTTCATAGGGAGAATTTCTCATATTTTCAAAGAAGTTGTGTGCAGAAATTAGGATTTGGTCGTGAATTGGGTGGAAAGCAGCAGGCGTAACTGTCCTATTTATACCATGCCGCAGTAAAGCGAACATGAAGATAGCGCCATCTGTCGGCAAAATTAGTAACAAAAATTGAAAAATTCAATTAATTAAAGAATTTTAAAAGAGTTAGGAAGAACTGGACTGGACTTAAAGCCATTAATTAAACTAGTAAAACTATCTTTGTAAAAGTGAAAAGCTTAAAAATAATCTAATTCGTCAATGAAAGAAGCTTTTGGGATAATTTTTTTGAAAAATGTTTGCCCTCGAAATCAATTGAGTTTTTTTGTCTAAATCTATGACAAATAAAAATTCTTTACTAATTTTAACTTTCACTTTAGCATTCTCTTCTGATCTGAATGTACTGTTCGCCTCACATTACAACATATTCAGAGTGGAAGCCGAAGAGTCTCATTTTAGACCAAAATGAAACATCTTAATTTCGTGTGGGATCCAAAGATTCGAGAATTAGTGAACAGTCTTTTCTCATGGGTGAGGTTTTGAATTGTACTAGTTACCTGACTGTGTAATAATATGGAAAAATCAGCCCTGATAACATTTCAAGTTAGTGGAGGCAATATTATTGTGTGGAGATGATTTCATGTTATAATCTAAACCCTTTAATTTGCATGAATGCTAATTTTTTATTATTATTACAGCAACGCACAAAATGTTGTTTGCCAAAGGAGGACTTTGAAGGAGAACTGTCTTGTATCCATATTACACATAAAGAAAATCACGAATCACATCGATACGGCTAACCGGTACGCCGGAATTCGAACCCCGAACCGAAGTACCACTGTTCAGCGACTTTACCGCTCAGCCACTGGTGGTCAAATTATTTGTATTGTTGCTGACCAAATATATCTGCACATTGAACTGAACATTAAAGACTAAACTAACTCAAATTTCCTGTTTACTACTATACCTTTCTAAAAGGAAATGGATTACTAAAACATTATAGAACCTTCTGTGAAAATTGATGCTAATATCTTGAAAATGCATTGTCTGAAAACGGCCCACCAGCGGCCGAGTGGTAAAGTCCCTGAACACTGGTAGTTCGGTCCGAGGTTCGAGTCCCGCGAACGGTCTGGCTGCATGGGCGTTTTCGTGGTTTTTCCCATGTGTAACGTGTATACGAGCCAGTTTCCCTTAGAAAGTCCTCCACGAAAGGCATCCCTCCCCTTAGGCAGATAGCCCTAGTGTGCTTTGCCATAATTAAATACACCACCACACCACACCATTGTCTGAAAACGTCACCAGGCTGGCGAGAAATCACCGAGGTCCAGTGGAATGTAAAAATATACATCTCGAGTTCTGAAATTCTGACATGAATTTTTTCATAAACATTAAATACGATAAACTGGTTAAATATATAAAATGCAACAATTATGAGCAAATTAAAAATTGGACACAAATTTGCCCTAAAATAAGCTCAAAAAGAGTAATTAAAAAGGAAATCTGAAAGGATTCAGATTTTAACTTTGTACCAGAATGTTTGTTAATGTTTCTTATGATCTTGCTGAGCTTGAAGTTTAACAACTTGCTCTTGGACTCACGCCTGCTAGCACATTTTTAGCCCAAAGTTGCAATTTGCTCAGAAGGACTATTAATTTCGTTTTGGCATTTTGCATCGATTCACTATAAATGGCGAATCACTTTTTAAATTATTGCCACCAAATATTAGAGCCCTGTATTGTATTTAAAGAAATTAAGTAATGAAGAATCTGCATAAATTTATGTATGTTTCTCACATTATAATAAAACAACGGTACCTAGAGCAATCCAATTTTGAATAACGTACGTCTCCACTCGAATATGGGCATCTGGAAGCCCAAATGGGGAATTTGCTTTATTATCTCTTTCAAATTTTGAAAAACTTTAACGGATTTTTGATTAACAAACTCAACGATTTCAAAGCGAGCAATGGCAACACCGTAGGGGAAAGTTTTTGTCTGATATTGTTCCCACTCCTAACGTTTTGGGTAATTTTAAAGTTTCCAAATTAAATAAAATTTTTTATTCGTTTTCGGCCTCTTAAACCATGGGATGCTAGTAAATCAAATAGATAGCTAGATGTTTTTCTTCCTTATTTAGATAATGATAGGTTATGCAAACTGCTATGTAATCTGATTTTTATTTATGTGGATATTTCGTTATTTGATTTACTGGAAATGATCAGTCGTCTTAAATAAAATATGCATAACTGAAAAAAGAGTGGAAGAAAGAAAGAATTCGAAGAGCTTAGTCGTGGTTCTTGACTAAGTATTTTTAAAACAAACATTTCTGTTCTCAGCTATCTTCAGATGAAAAATATATTGCGTATTTTATTTAATAAATAATTCTTAAATTAAGTGATATCTAAGAAACATATTTATCGATCTTTTCTATTGCAGGACTTAAAAGTACACTTCATGTTTAAAATTTCAATTAAATGTATACTTTCAAAAATAAGTACGCCCCCTCCCATTTTTATCTTTCACCCGAACTGCCAGTGAAAAAGAACAGATGTATTTATAAAACAAAAGTAGGGATTATTAAAAGCAAAGGATGATAACAGTGTTAGAAGGCAAAGAGACAGCTGTGATTTTTCACACTGCAGCTATAAAAGAATGCAGGCAAATCACAGCAAAAAAGTTTTTGAATAGGCTGTCACTGGCATCTTCTTCGTCTCTGTATTAAAGTAAGCGTTTATCTACTTCCATTTATAATAAATGTAATATTTCAGTAATTAGCCTGATGCAGATTTTAACAAATTTATTTATATTATTTTTTCTTTAAACCTTTCAGTTAATTTTGATGTATTTAATTTTAAAAATTTTCAAGTTTGCTAATGATATTTTCTTCAAGTTTTTGTTATGATTCAGTTCATCTCATGATTCATGATTCATGATTAAATTTTTCCTTCGTGTAGAATTCAGTGCGCACAATCTTCCTAATTATTTAGCCAAATTTGCCATTGCATATTTTTTTCAAGAAAATTTCTGTTTCAAACTTAAGCCTGTAACTAAAGGCGGAAAATTTCTTTTCAGACTGTTCCTTAATCTGAAATTAAAGTTTCAATAACTGTAATACATATAAATCAAACTAAAAAAAAAGTATAGTATAACTTAAGGAAATTAACTTATTTAACTGATAAAACTTATAGCTGATGAAACTGATAAACTCATGAAACGCTAATTTAAAAATCACAATATAGCAGCAATTTTATTTCCTTCCAAATCAGTGGAAATAATGATACTTCAGTTGTCTTTTCTATGATATAAAAAGAGTTGCTCTTCAAGAATTTTTATACGCGATAAAAGATCTTTCATTTAAAGGCATTTTCTAACCCAGTAAACTAACAAGCTATACGCATTTGATTTAATACACTCGACTGCAAAATTAAAACAATTTGCAAATTATGTCTATTTTTTACGAAACGTTTTGAATGAAGGGTATTAATTATGTCGCCGGAAAATTATGGAAATATTCGGAGCTGAATACGCAAGCGTGTCTGCGAGGCTGTAATTATGGAAGGAATATAAGAGCGTGAGGAGTTTTCGGCGATTTGTGTTCTCGTACGTCTTCACGACATTTGCCGTATTTCTCGCAAGAGCTCGGTGTATACAGGTATTTAATAAGTTATCAGGTCAAATTATAAGGTATTTCTCCCGCCTTCCTAGCGTGCCTTCGTGGTGTAGTGATCGGCACACTGGGCCGGTATTTCAGAGATATGAGATATGAGGGACGCAGCCCGACTCTCCTGGCAGGCTTTACGTCGCCCTGTGGCCTTTTTGCGGGCTGCGCTACAGCAAGCCAGAAACAGCACCTTCAACAGACATACAGAACACAACCAGTGATTCGATTCCCGGCGAAGGCGATTGCTAATTTTTCATCCCTCCGGCTTTTCCAAATAACCTAATGTCTCCACAGTGGCGCCCGAACTAAAAGGGTGCTGGATGATGATTCTCCTCACCCAGGATTTGGCGATTCGGTCTCCTAAAAACCCCAATAGCTCTTTAGAAGGGGGAGTATATTAAGGTATTTCTCCCGCCTTCCTAGCGTGCCAGCACACTGAGCCAGTATTTCAGAGATCCGTGTTTTCGATTCCCGGCAAAGGTGTTTGCTAATTTTTCCTCGCAAAAAATCCTAATGGCTCTACAAAATGAGTAGCCGCGAATGAGGTGGGATGCAGAATCGTCGGTAAACTGGAGGAAAGCCAATCACAAGCGCAGGTGGCAAAAGAAATCAGTGCAGCACCCAGTATCGTCTGCAATTTGGGAAAGAATAGGACACTGTATCCATATCGAGATCTGGACAAGGTCGACCAAGATCTAACAACGATGAATGAGCATCGTTATTTGGCACTTTCAGTGTGGCGACACACGACTGTTACAGCTTTACAGTTCTTACGTGAGCCGCATGCGGCCACCGGAACCCACGTTTCATGATCTACAGCTGCCCGAAAACTACCGTATAAGGTCATAAGATAGGTCTGTATGCCAGAAGACTCTCTGTTGCGTCCTGCTCACTACAATACACAAGGTCGTGGGTTTAGCATGGTTCAAACAACACGCGCCTTGGACCAGACTTCAGTGGAGCACTGTGTGTTTTATAGATGCTGTGATAGAGATGCAATGGTTTTGAGCAGGCATTACGTTGGACAGCCGTACTACGCTGCATGTGTTTGACAAAGGCTACCTGACTGCTATGAAGTACAGAGAGGAGATCTTAGAGTTCTATGACTTTTCATGGACGCAGTTGGTTCTGGTTCCTGTTAATGAACGATAACACTCTTCAACATAGGGTTCAGCTGGTCGACGACTACCTGGAAAGTGAGTATATTCGCCACGTGGATTGTTCAACCAGATATACTAACCCTTAAGTCTATTCAGCATGTTTGGGACGCTCTTGGAAGGGCAATTTAATCTCGCCATACCCCTCCGAGAACCATCAGCATACAGCTTACTAAACATTCAGCTTTGGTGAAAACTGCCTTGTTGCAGTAGTGGGATCGACTGCCAGCATGACTATTCAACTGCTTCGGGTCTAGTATACCGTCACGCTGTGCGACGGGTCTGGCTGCGAGAGGGAGTCATACCCCATATTACGACCTCACTGCATTATAAACCTTACGGATAATCATGCGTACATGAAATGAGTTTTGAATGATACATCTCTTTCTGTGTTATAAATACATATTCATACCAAATTTCAGTAAAAATATGTGCATTAGTTTTCTAGAAATTCGACATAATGTCCAAATTCTCTCAGTTTTGCACACGAATGCATTTAGAATATATTTCTCAAAAAGTCAGGAATTTTACTATGAAAGTACGTTGCATTTTATTTTATTACAAGTAGTAAGAATCACAGAAACATATGAGGTTATACTATAACTCGCAGATGTTGTTTTAGACTCAGTTCCTCAAAAGTAATTTGAATTTTTTCTTCTTTCTCCTATAAGCTTTGCTCCAAGCATTAATAAGAATTCCTTTTTAACCAGACCGTTCTATGTTTGAGATTTGCCATCAGTTGTTAGCAGCATTGTATTTTCTGCGTTATGATAATATATAGATAAAAGGATAGAGAGCCTCCTTTGCTAAAAATTAGACAAATTTTTACAGTAATAAATATACAATTAGGCTAGAAAAACGCTTTCAATTTGGAAAATTCAGCTTACAGTCTTTGAACAGAAACTTTCGAAGAACGGGAAGAAATTTAAGTATTGAAACACAGAAATAATTTATATTTGAACGGGATAACTTTGACAGAGATATTATATTAATTATTCAAGGATTAATGAAGAAAATCTAGTTCTACATATATTGAAGAAATAAATGTTCTTTGTCTGGTTGAGCAATAGAATAAACCCACTCAACAGCCAATAGAAATCAAAAGATTGACTGTAAAAAGAAAACATAGGATTAAATAAAACCTACTGCAACTAAATGATAAAACTTAATTATTGCTTTGAATAATATTAAAACCAATATCGAAAAGAACTTGAAATTTAAAAAAGCTTCATCTTTTGTATTCATCTTCATCTGTGTTGTCTTTGTAAGTTAAATGGTATAAACAGGAAAAATCAAAATATTAAAAAGTAGGTTACCACCAGAAAAAAAAAAATTAAAAGGATGCCCTTGCAATCTGCATACCACTATAAAATTTCTTAATAATTATAATATCATGATATATATTCATTTTGGCAGCAAACTGCAGTTTATACGAGAAAAGGAATTAAGAGATTTTGCACTCGATCTATTGTAGAATGTTAGAAATCTATTTTGTATGGCATTGATGTTATAAAATAATACTTGTTTCAAAAGGCTATTAAAATTCCAAAATAAGTGATTTTTTTTAAAGATATAACAATTGTGATAATATTATAATTGTGATGAGCAATTTACTGTTATGAATGTTGTATTTAGATGCATAATTTTAGTAGAATTATAATTTAAATTGTTGTATTTCCTCGTGCTATGCAGCGCGAGACAAGTTTTAAGAGAAAGCTATGCCGGAAAAGTAAAAATACAGGGGCACGTGCATTTAACATTGAGTAAAAAATCTGATGTGTACACCACATGACTTCTTTGTACGGAATATTAAATTATATGCATTTTTTCTTGCATTTTATTTCAACTTATTAGATTGAGTTAAACCTACTTCGCCGACAGCGCATAAACCACAATAGAATAAATGCATTCTTTAAAATTCACTTTGTTTACCATAGCGACACTTTGGCGCTAGGTTTACTTAACAGTATTATATTTCGTTCATATTATAACTCAGAATGCACAAAATGTATAACATTTAAAGAATTAACTAATCGTTGCCACATGTTCTATTCAAATACTATAATAAAGCTAGAACTATGTATAAAAGAAATTAAGCAAACAAAACAAAACAGAAACAGTTTCTCACAGACGATTGAGTATTTCTCATTTAATTAATTCAGTTCTCACTTCGCGAGAAGGCAAAAATACATAAAAACTCAAAATATCTATATTACAAATTACGAAGTAAATCTCAAACGCTTATTTCCTCGAAAAAATTCCAGAAAGAATTAAGCATGGTTTAATTGGCAATAATAAATGAATGCGTTATCTTTGTTGTTGCGAAGCTAAATTTCTCTAGATTGGCAACAAATCCACTAGTCTCCTGTTTCAAATGTAAACATCAATGGCCGCCATTAAAATAGGCCATTAAAAAAAGGCTTAGCGGCAATTAAACAACTTTAAAATTGCTGATAATTCTAAAAATATTGCACGCAGATTTACTAAAGGCATAAAATCCTTAACCGGAAGATAAAAACAATATATTTCAATCATTTTTAAAGAAAAAAAATGTACAATTTACAAACATATAAGAGTAAAGAAACTGAGATCACTGAGCCGGGTACAGAGTGGATATATATATATAAATATATTTATATACGTTTGGTGCGGCCGATTGCAACCAAAATACGAGGTGCACATCTACATGTTATAGCAGTCCTATATACAAAATTTCGACGTTCTGAGGCTACTCGTTTTTGAGTTATGCGAGGTACGTACGTATGCACGAACGTACGTACGTACATACGTTCGTACAGACGCCACGAAAAATTCTCTTCAGAATTGATTTTAAAGCAGTTTTATAATTTTTTTGAAGGAAGAGAGTATTTTATTCTGTCCTTACGTACAGATATGACGCAAAAACATCGTTAAATTGCATTCGATAGCGGTCAAAATGGATATTTTCGTTGAAATATGCTGCCTGAAACATTTCGCGATTACAATACTTCCTTTTTACTTCGTACAAGGAAGTAATAGAGATCTCGGTAAATTGTATTGAAAATGAATAAATGTTATTGACTACTATATTAGCTGTAGCCGTAATTCCATCCTCTTATTGCTTTCCAGAAATCTCCAGAAGCAAAAATGACTAGAAATATTTTGGGACTGGTTGAAAGCTATAAAAGCCGGAGAGAGAGCATCTGAGCTCAGTTGCTTAGTTACTATTGTTGCGAGTTGTTTAGTTCCGCGTGAACTGAGATATCAGCTTTAGCTTACTCTTTAGATGCACTTTACATCGCTTTTGTATTCAACGTTTTTAGTAGTTTGAAGTGCAACTACCGATTATACTGCGTGATATTGTGAACACTTGTAGGAATATCTTTGAGGAAAATTCCAGAGTTCTGATTTATTTCTTTTGATAAGAATAAATTTTATTAGCCTATTATCGGACTTGTGCATTTAATTAGTTTATAGCTAACCATAAAAGAGAATAAGTTTTTGACATGCTAATAAATTCTATATAAGGCCTTCATAAAGACCAGAATCTTTATTTTATGCATGTATGCCTCTTACCTTCTCGGCCTTTCCATTACAAGTCATTTCTTCTATTTCCACGTTTTTAACGTTTTATCAGAGGATAAATAGACATATTCTGTTTCGGAACATTAGATATAATATGTGGAAAATACTATATTGCATGGGAATAAATTAATTTAATAACATAAATCAAAGCAAAAGTATTCGCTAACTGTTAAAATTTCTATCAGAAAATATTAAAAATCGTACCTTAAAAAAAAAAAAAAAGATGTTTATGCTCTGCACAAATGTTTCGATAAAAGAAGTTGCAACATCAAAAATTAAAAACGAAGATCCTGTGAGGTCCTTTTATATTAATACATTTCCCGCCAGAATACAAATTAATTCGCATGTATTTAAGGTTAGGATTTTGAGATTGTATTGTAAGACAAAGCGTGTTCTGCCCTTCGAGGCCGTGTTACTAGGTTTCTATAAGGGCTCTTGTCTTCGGCCTTGCAGTATAATTGCTGAATTGCATGTCGGTCAAGTTTTGAACCAACTTTGCGTTAAATTTATTGTGTAGCCTAGCTACTAGTTTATTTGAATTTAAGTAATGTGTTTGCGTTCTTATTTAGTTTTAAATAAAAGGTCTTTTACACCCTTCTTCAGTCGTTATTTTAGGCTTAGCGATAAATCGCTGCCAATCTAAGTCTAGTTACAGTGTATTATTGCTGATAAGATATCTAAACTAAAATCCAGTTTCTACAAAAATATTAGTATTTTTTCTCTGAATTCGACAAAGTGTATGGAAAATTCTAAACGCAAATTTTGAAAAGCATTTATTTTAAAATTACGTTTCTTTCTTCAAATTACTGATGTAGTGAGAATTTAGATATTAGGAAAAGAAAAGCTTTTATGGCTTCATTTTTTCCCCCCTTGATTCAAATATAGTTTCACGCTTTTAATTTTGAATTTGCATTTATTTGTATTTCATCCACTGTATTTTCTTCTTTTACCAATTTTGTGTTATTTTATGGTACTTAGTTAACATATTATAGATTTTTATTTTTATGTAGTTGTTAATATCTATCAGCAGTACAATGATCCAACTGAAATACAAACTATTAACAACAAGCCAAATACAAACATATTTTTTTTTTAATTTAATTTATTTTTTAACTGTTTCAGGTTTTTAGCAATGTTGCTGAAGTGTACAGTGCTTCCCCTCCTGGCGATTATGGTTGGATATGCAACCGGGTCTAAAAAAGAATGTCCACCAAAAGAATCCATTTCGAAATGCTTTTGTGTTCCCAAAAAGGAAGGTATGTATGAGAGATATCTTTACTTCTTCCTATTATGATCCAAATGCTGTAGTCATTAGATTATTTTAAAGAAGGAGACATGAAAAATGAGCAATGCCTTCTCCGAGACTCGAACCTGGACCTCTCGAATACGCGCCTAGTGTGCTACCGTTACACCACATGCAGAAGGCATGCAGAAGAGACGGAGAAAGTACGTTATGTAAACCCCCTTCTAAAAGGCGATTGGGGATTTAGGGAACCCAATTGCCAAATGCTGGTGGTGAAGAATCATCATTTACCACCTTTTTTAGTTCGGGCGCCACTGTAGAGGTATTAAGATTTTTGGACGTAGTAAACGTGAAAACTGATAATGTCCTTGCCAGGACAGGAATCCGAACCTCTGTAATACGCGCCGAGTGTGTTACCGTTACATCACGAAAGCATGCAGAAAAGAGGGAGAAAGTACCTTATATATTCCTCTTCTAAAAAGCATAGAGGTAGGAAAGTAAGATGGAGTTGCCCTAAACAAGTTTCTCCCGTACCCTGCTCTGAAGCACCGGCGATCCCTACGTGGTGACCAAAACATTGGGTCATTTACCAGATTTCGATGGGATTTGACGCGTTCGGATGTAAATATTTTGTAATTACGTCGTAAATATACATATAAATGTATATATTTTCTTTTTCTACAACACTTCAGAGTCCTAAGTATATGAAAACAACCTATTTTTAAACAACATTTCATTCTGAACGGAATTAAATGCTATACTTTTCACAGGACAGTTTTCTCAGAATGGTTTAATTTGAATGAAATATTTTCACAAGTTTTCATTAATTACATTAGAAAAAAAAATTAAGGTAATTCGATTTTATTCGGTTAAGGTACAAAAATTAAGATCAAAGTTTATTGTATTATTAATATTAAAATTATGCATTATTTCTTTCCTATTTATAGAGCTTCTTCCTAAAATACTTTCTTAGATATGACATGATTTTTTGGCTTCTGAGGCATCTTTTAAATCGAAAAATGTAAGTCAATTTATAATTAATGCTCTATTCAGTTCATTTTAAATTAGAGAATTTTTAGGAATGAGCGAAATACTTTAAATAGTACTTGACTTTCTCTGAACATTTCTGAAAGGGAATAAAATAAGTTTTTTTTTTATAATTCTTTTAATTATGCTTATCAGATTTTTTTTTTTTTTTACTCTTCATTTCAACAATACATATTCCAAAACTCTTTATTACGTTCTTAAGTGCGCATCTCATAGCATTTGCTTTACAATACCTTTTAACAGATTGTTTTCAGTACGAACAATTCTTGCTTAAATAGTTTTATAACGTATTTGTCAACAGGATTTCAATTTATGTTTACAATTCAATATTAAGGTTATATATTTAGATAACATTTATAATCATTATAAATTAGATACATTTAATAATTAGATTTCTTCACAGTACTTTCACAGTTGTTTATAAGGGAATAAATTCTTCATTTCAAATACATTTATAAATCATTTAATGAATATTTAAGTATTTTGTCAAAGGCAGATACATGCTTTTTGCAAGCACATAAATAAATACCCATACATATTTCCTATTTTTCATTTCCGGCATGTGCAAATCTTTAATTTCTGTGCATTCACTATATTTTTCGTGTATAGTAATTTACACTAATTTAGCATACCCCCGAAAATATTTACATAAAAAATATATATGAATATAATTTGAATGAAAATTATAAGTATTATTTTTAATACCCGCTCAAAGGTCAGTTTTTCTTCAAAATTCCTCCACGATGGTATTTCTCTCTTTAGGCAGATAGCCCTTGCATGCGTTACTCTATTTAATAAAAACTTAATCTGACCTATGTGCCTAATTACAAATATTTTAACATACATAATTTTATATTTATAAAACATGTAAGCCCAAAGTGATTATTTTTCAGATATATAAAATTAAAAGGATGGGTCTAAAATGAGCAGCAGTAAAGCCTCTCCTCTAAAAAATTTTAAAAGGTACATGTTACAATAATATATGGATGTGGAAAAAATTTGTTTTATTTAAAACATTTTGACGTTTGGAAAATAAAATAAAAGTAGCGAATACTTTATCAAGTATCGAAAGACATATACAATTTTAAATGTACCGTAAGGTATTTTTCATTCTTTAAGCATAACATTTTTCTTAAAATCTATATGTTTGTAGTGCAACAGCTTATAATTTTAAAAAACAAATTCATAATCAAAATCGCTGTTGTTAGTTATCGAAAAATAACCAAGATGGGATTTTTGCGTAAATGTCACTAAACTATACAAATTGCTATTATCCATCACACTATGAATGTTCCTTTCATGCGAAAGGGCCCACCAGCGGCCGAGCAGTAAAGTCGCTGAACACTGGGAGTTCGGTCCGAGGTTCGCATCCCGCGAACGGGCTGGCTGCATGGGCGTTTTCGTGGTTTTCCCCATGTGTAACGTGTATACGAGCCAGTTTCCCTTAGAAAGTCCTCCACGAAAGCATCCCTCCCCCTTAGGCAGATAGCCCTAGTGTGCTTTGCCGTAATTAAATAAACCAAACCAAACCAAACTTTCATGCGAAAGTGTCCCTTTTTCGATTTCTATGAAACTGTCGTGTGTCGAAATACTATCAGAATCTTGTCAAGCGAGCTTCTGAATGTAAACAAAGAACACCCCATCTGGTGACCCAAGCTTCAAAGCAGTGCTTCACTTTTAGCGCGGGTTGGCCCCTCCTCCCTTTCCTACCTCCATGTTAAAGGGCTACTGGGGATTAGGGGACTCACTCTTTTAATCGCTACTTATATACTGATTCCAAACTCACTTCGAATTCGCGTATGGAATACACGTCATTAAAATTTACATTCTGGTAGGAAACTGAAATCGGAAGGGAAAGGAAAGTTTCTAAAACTAAAAATAATTGGTTAGAATAAAATAAGGTCTTTCTTCATTTGACATGATCAGGAAGGTGAAAAATTCAGAAGTTCATTTGAATTCCTAAATATCTTTATTCACCTTGCGTAAATTTTCAAAACAAATTTTGTGCTTAGTTTTGAGTTTTAAGAATTTTTTTAGAATTATTTCAAGCAGAATGCAGTCCTAAGCAAATAGAATTCTAGACAGACACTTAAAGCCATATGTTTATAGAGTTTGACCTTCTCTGTGGGCATACACTAGTATCAATCTTCTAACAGATTTGGAGCGAATTATCGCTGTTCTTGAAGTAACAAAAAGAGTCTTGAAAAGGTTTTTTTATTAAAACAGAACTTGAACATAAACGCACTTCTTGTGCTTGATAAGATCATTTACCTCTTGTGACAATGTAACTGAAGTAACAGTGAAATTCAAATTTAAAACTAAGCTCTGTAGTGAAAGACTACACAATTGATATTAAATTCTAAATTGATTCAGAACTTCTCGCCAGCGTAACAGTTAATGTCGGCAGCAATAACGCAAAGACGAAGAATTACAATCTTACAGCTGGCGAAACCTAATGACGTGGCCTCGAGAGATAGAAACACGCTTTGTCTTACAACCCGAAACCCTCGACTTAAAACTCTCTAAAATGATTTGAATTTTTGGTGAGGAAACGGAAAAGAAGTGATAGTAAAGGTTGAAATTATAAATAACTGGTTAATTAAAATAGTAATAACCCTACATACTATCTAATAAATGTGGATTAGACATGGTAACTAATTGTTACGGACAGCCGATAGCTACCCTAAAATATCTAAATCAGATCTAGAAGATTACCAGTGGATCTCGATGAGCAGTTGTTTGGGGTATTTAGATCAGGTGCAGAACACATCCACTTGATCTAGAGCAGAGCATATAAAAGTTTAAATGTTATACCAAAAAGACTGAAACTGAAAATGCAACTGTCTGCAAACTGGACATATTGAAAACTGAAGAAGAAGATCAAAACCGGCCTCTATTATTATTACTCAGCAAAAACCCTTAGAAAAATCCAAATCTAGCAATAAATTTACAACTAGAAAAAACTACCAATTTTAAGAAAGTTGTTTCGGATATTTTAATCCCTCGTACAGTCCAGGGCAGGCTGTATTCCCACCTAGTTCAAAATAAAATCCTCCAAAATAATTATGGAAGCACTGTCTATAAAGTTAATGGGTACTTTTCCGTTTTGCCGGCGCAAGCGATAAAGTCGCTAATAATGGTGCAACCGATGCCAAACGGAATATTCTCGCTGGTAACCTTTTACGCCTCATTTTCAAAACAAGTCGCAGCTTTTTCTTATCAGATTGATTGTTTCTTTCAATACTGACATATAATTACATAGAATTTTTATCAGATAGTTCAGTTTTATGTTGTATGTTTTTGTTATTTATCAGATGTTCAGTCATTTTCGATAATTAAGTCAATTAGGATGCAATCACAGCGCTTACCCGAAGCCGAAAATATAGAAAAGGTAAGGTCAAGAGTTAAATTCATCAATTCTAATGAGAATGCATTAGCGAAGTAAAGTACTGCAGTTTTACATAATTTCTGAGTAAGCTATTCGTACAAATTGAAATATTTCTTGCATTTAAACTTGTGTTCCAAATTAAGATTTAACTTGAAATTAATGTAGATAATTACTGACAGCATTAGATTTTTGTAGAGAGTAGTTTACGTGAGATGAGATCGCTTGGGGTCACGTGATATGAACCGGCGAATCAGGATGCTGAACCATGAAAGCGTAGTAAATTCTTAAATTAATGTCTTTTTACAAATTTATTTTCTTTATTTATCGGTTTTTTATAAAATTTTAAGCGATATTAAAATGTTTATGCCTTTAAAAAAAGAATTCTTAAAACTAACATTTTTTTAAATATTTTTTATATGTATACTGTATGTTGTCGCCAATAAAGTCTGCTTGGCGAGATTTGCGCCGGCGAAACGGAAAAGTACCAGTTAATGTTATAAGTTCCATATCTAAGATTGCTAAGGTAATAAAATAAATTACTAAAGGTTTCCAGTTATCAGATGTAAAATTATATATAAATATTTAGTAGAATGCCGGAAATCTATGCATTCAATAAAATTGTTCATTCTTTTCTCGATTTTTGATGACATCTTATAGAAGGTAACAATAATTAATTACTTTTTGTAATTCGTTGTATACTATGAATATTTTGATTTTCATGTTGCTAAGTCTCGTTAATGGTATACCTCGTAGCTTTCTACTTTGCGTTTTTGTGTTAACTTACTACCTAAAATATGAGAATTATTTAAGGTATAATTTTGAGGACTGACAATCAGCTTAATTTGCACTTCCTTACTGTAATTTCCTTATTTCAATTCGACTGATTTACATTCTTAAAATGACTCAAGGATTTTTATAATACCAGCTAGGTTAGCTGAAGAACTGTTTCTGCAAAACTTTAAGAGCTGTACGACTTTCTGATAATTTAGATGCCTTTACAAGTTTCTATCAGAATTTATTTCTCAATTTAGAAATTTTCGATAGTGTTAGTGTGTTGTGCACAGGTATCTTAGAGTTAAACCATTCAGCTGAGGTTAAATTGAGTTTCAAATATTAGCACGATTCGGTGAAGTTAATCAAAAAAGGTCTTTTACGTTTAACCAAGTGGCCACACGTTGCTTTTAAATCGCTGAGTTTGTTCGTTAAAAATTCATTATAATTGTATAAAACATGAAATAAATAAAAAAAATTAGTAATTAGAATTGCTATTTATCTCTTTTTAAAATAATTTAAAAAAAGTTCTAATAACACTTAGTGAGAAAAGCTTTATCAATTTTTTTTCTTTCAAATTAACGATCAACATTTAAATGCAAATTACTGCAACTGATAGTCTTGAGAGTTCAGAACATGAACTATGCTGCAGGCATTACATAAATAAAATTTTCACTTATTCTTTTTATAGTGCTAAAGTAATAACAGTAGTTAAGAAATTAAGCGCACTAATTCGATCAATATGTAGAGTCATTAGGACTTTTGAAGCAGGAAATGTGAAAAATGAGCAATGCCCTTGTCGGGACTCGAACCTGGACCTCTCGAATACGCACCGAGTGGGCTACTGTTGCACTACGAAGGCACGCAGAAAGGAGGGAGAAAATACCTTATATACTCTTCCTTTTGGTCGACTGGGGATTAGGGAAACCATTCGCCAAATCTTAGTGGTGAAGAATCATCATCTACCACCTTTTAGTTCGGGCGCCACTGTAGAATCATTAGGTTATTTTGAAAGAGGAAGACGTGAAAAATGTGCAGTGTCCTCGCCGAGACTCGAACCTTGTGATGCTTCTTTGGCAATATGAAGCAACTCCAATGATGGAACACAGAAATAACTTTTATTTAACACTAAAAAAAATGGCGACATACAATCAAGAAGAGAAAACATATTCTAACATTTAAAAATAATTTACATTCTTCGTGCGAAAGTCGCACGAGGCACTCGAGTCTGGTTTCAAATATTGCCATTCACAAATACCTTAATGTTCATCTATTTAAATTATTTAAACTACAAGATTTTAATATTATTTAAAGCTGTTACAACTTCTCCCCCAACGGAGAGACTTTTGCCGAAGGGAAAATTTCTGTAAAATTCGAAAGTTTATAAGCTCGGCTTGCTCATTTGCTTAAAGAGAAAAGGTAACTTCTCTAATAAGTTTCCAAACTTCAGGCCAAAATTTTTAAGTTTTAAACAAATATTTTTACACCACATTTAAATAGGAAGAAAATAGACAGTGTTCAAATTAGTCTTCCTTTTTTTCCTTGATGGCGCCTAGATCTCTTCCACGTTGGACCAGTTCCTCGGCTATAATTCACAGCAAAACCTTTCCTCAGTTCATCTGTGCCTTTCGGAAAATATTCAATTGTCATTTGCTTTCGACAATTGTTTTCTTCGTCTATTAGTAGCGACTTTGATATTAAATCAAAAGCCGAAAGATGGTGATAACGCTGCGTTGCAAAATGATTCTCAATATTAATTTCTTTATCGTTTTTTAAATTTTCGTGAACATCTTCCTCTTTTAATTCTGGTGATTTAACTTCTTCTTCAAATACATCTCTGGATGCTTTATTTTCTTCCTTCATCGGTTCCAAGATCTGTTCTTCAGCTATTTTTCTTTTCCTTTGAGCTCTAGTAGAAACGGCATTAAAATGTATCACTAAGTTTACGTTCAAGTGATAAACTAATAAAATAAGGCAGTTCAGTGTTAACAGGAAGTAATAACCTGATATCACTAATATTACGTTCAGTGATGAACTAATAAAATAAAGTAATTCAATATTAACAGGAAGTAATAACCTGGTATCACTAATATTATGTTCAGTGATGAACTAATAAAATAAGACAATTCAATATCATCAGGAAGTAACGTTCAGTGATGAACTAATACAATAACGCATTTTAATATCAACAGGAAGTTATAATCTGGTATCGCTAATATTGCGTTCAGTGATGAACTAATAACATAAAGCAATTCAAAATTAACAGGAAGTAATAATCTGGTATGACTAATATTGCGTTCAATGATGAACTAATAAAATAAAGCAATTCAATATTAACATGAGGTAATAATCTGGTATCACTAATATTATGTTCAATGATGAACTAATAAAATAAAAATACGCACGATTATTCGATCTCGTCGGTGCCTCCAAAACAATTAAGACTGTGATGCTTCTTTGGCAATATGAAGCAACTCCAATGATGGAACACAGCAATAACTTTTATTTAACACTCAAAAAAATGGCGACATACAATCAAGAAGAGAAAACATATTCTAACATTTAAAAATAATTTACATTCTTCGTGCGAGAGTCGCACGAGGCACTCGAGTCTGGTTTCAAATATTGCCATTCACAAATACCTTAATGTTCATGTATTTAAATTATTTAAACTACAAGATTTTAATATTATTTAAAGCTGTTACAACCTGGACCTTTCGAATACGCGCCGAGTGTGCTACGGTTATACCACGAAGGCATGCAGAAAGACGGGAGAAAATACCTTATAAATGTATTACATATGAAAAAAACATTAAAAAATTTAAGTTGTATACTTTGTTGGAAGGGATAGCGGGATAGCTAACATTTTTCATTATTCTAAAATGGCTTATTTAAAGTGTGAATTGACTAATAGTATACATGTACGAGTTAATGGAGATTATATATTCCCTATAAATTTTAAAAACCAATATCTTTCCCTAAAGCATTCCTTTCATTCCTAAATTTTATTGTCGTATATAATGTCCCATATTATTATCAGCATGCCGCATATTATGTCATACATCATATGCATTCATAAATGATATTTTAGCTTATTAGTTTCAATATGATACGTCATGCAAATAAATTAATTTCATTTCATTGAATAGTTTTTGACAAATCTGTATTTTAATCCATATATTGATGATTTTAGATATCAATACACTGACATATGATATCTGATTGCAGGTCCCCAGGTGGCATGCCATGGCCTAGAAAGCGATACAGAGCTGAATAAAGTTTTGAATAACCTTAAAGGTTACTATCTACATCAGTTGGAGATAACAAAGCTTAACGCTTCTTCTTTGCCTACAGAAATGTTTAAAGGTCTTGAAATAGAAGAATTTGTTGCAGAGAAAGTAGAAGTCGAAGATGCCTCTCTCCGTAGAGGGCGTCGTCATTTCCAAGGATTGGAACAGTCTTTACAAAAGCTGGAGATAAGAAAGAGTTTCCGAGGCAGTCGTCAACTAGTTAACCTACAGCTGGACCACTTGAAAAAACTAGATGTAAGATTATTATGACTATTTAACGATAAAAACTTCATCAGTATATAACACTAATCGCACTCCCCGAAGAACTCACGACAAAAATTTGTGAAGCTTGTTATAGAGTTCTGTCCATTAAATCATCTTAATAAATAAAATGAATGATATTATAATTAACAGCATAATAATCGTTTCTTTACGAAAGCATTATTTTAGAGATAATTAATAGTGTATCCAAATAAGACGATCGCCTGTTGGCACTTTATTTTGTTTAATAATGGAGCTATTCTGTATTGCTAATGTGAAGAAGCTGCTGTTGCATAAATGCTGTTAGATTGTTGAGGCGGATGTTGTCGACTTATATGGAGCTATGAGCGAAGGTTGGTGTTTGACGCTGTTTTGCTAAAGTACGAAACTCGATACCGAGTCTGCTACAGTTCTTACATGACGCCTCAAACGACCAAGTTAAAAGCATGTTTATAGCTAAATTAATAATCCTGATTTTATTATTGGAAATTACTGCAACTAATTGTCTTCAGAGCTCAGAACATGAATGGTGCTGTAGGCATTAATTAATTAAAATTTTCACGTACTCTTTCTGAAGTTAAGCCTAAGGTATTGACGGTAATTAAGAAATTAAGTGTACTTAAGAAACTAAGTGCACTAATTCCATCAGTGTGTTACATACGAGAAAATATTAAAAAAGTAATAGGCTGTGTCGAAAGGGATAATTAACAATTTTCAATAAATTAACAATCGAAAGGGATAGTTACTCTTTAATAGCTTATTTAAGGTGTGAATTGACTAAGTGATATGTATGCATGAGTTAATGGAAATTATATTTCCTCTTAATTTTAAAAACTAATATCTTTGCCAAAAGCATTCCTTTCTTTCCAAAATTTTATTGTTACATATTATTTCTCGGTTATTGGTTTCAGATTCATGAATTTCACGTTTATTGGTTCACATTTAGTGGCTTATAGCTTAAGAGCTAAATGTCTATGTCACTGTTCTGTTCTTCATTCTGAGCTCGTTGCAAGTGAGGAGGGCCTTAAGGCACTTGCACTGCTTGCCTACAAACACATCTGGATTGACTGACAGCCGCAGTTCTATCCAACATCTGCAAAATTGGCCTCGTATTGGAGGTAAAACTTCATCCTCTATTTTGGCTTTACTGGGATAACTCTCTTCCCATTATGATGCACATCTGCAATCGATCCCTTCACATATTGGCTTCGGTGGTAATGAAATGCCTGATGCCCTAGTTAACAAAGGTACTTAAATTACTCTGACCACTGGCACCCTGAGCTTTTTGAAGTTCTGCTGGAGAGTTAAATCTAATTTTGCCTCTTCCTGGCATTCTCCTCCGGCTCATGACTAGTACTTCGGCAGGCAGCCGGGAGGTACTGTTGCTTTTGGAAATAATCGTGCTCAGCAGACTACTTTGACGAGGTTCCTAAGTGGATACCTAAAACGCCTTAAATCTGACTTGGCAAATAAGATCTAAATGTAATACCGATGATTTCACTCCTGAACATCTTCATGTTTGAGATTTGTAAAGGAGGACCTACTCAAAAGACCTACCTTCGGTGATGATGTGTCATGTACTCATAGATCTGATCTAGACAAATGGCTAAGTTAGGATCAGTAACAGCAACATGTCGATGTCATTTTACAGCAAGCGAAGTTGCTCAAAGCCTCTCAAAATGTATTTCTTTGATAGACATGATATTTACAAGACAGCGCATTTGCATTTTTTAGAAGGTCACGAAAACGGGTTCCTGGGCAGCAGCTATATCTCTGAGTATCCATTATTTTTTATAGCTCTAAATTTTGTGAACATAGCATGCAAGATTCAAATTTGTTCTGCAATGTCGAACTTTAGGAAATGAAGTAGCTGGTCCGAAAAAGAACGCAGAAGAATGGTTGAAGAAACTTCCACTGACTGGAGGCAGCTGCACAAGATGTGTCAGGCTTTTCAGATGAAGAGCATTTTCTACACTAAAAGCCATTACTTGCGAGAAAATGGATTACAAAACCGGTTTCATCTATGAAATTCTTAAAGATGACTACGCCATTCATCTCTTTAAACAAGGATAATTCTACCTTCCCCCCACCTTAGCCATCCTGCACTAGATCGGGACCTTCCACTACTTCGGCAACTCAACGGCTACAACACCAGTCAACATGTCAGAGGATCGGGGGTCTGACCCTCTTCCATTTACTCATTTCTGTACCTGCTCCCTCCTCAACTCTTTCATGATTATTTTCTTAACATTACATTACAGCTCCTTGACTTCTCACATCGTATTTGTTTTGTCGTGCATCACCATTTTATTTCCTATGAAGTACTCACTGCATAGTACTGGTTTACTTGTTTTTGTTATGTGAACGTAGTACTTATTCAAGAAGCAGTCGCTGCATTTCTGTGTATTATTTAATCTAGAATTTTTATTTTTACTTCCTTGTACGAAGTAAAATGTAAGTATTGTAATCGCGAAAAGTTGCAGGCAGCATATTTCAACGAAAATATCCATTTTCACCGCTTTCGAATGCAATGTAACGATGTTTTTGCGTGATATCTGTAAGGACAGAATAAAAGACTCTTTTCCTCCAAAAAAAAATATAAAACTGCTTTAAAATGAATTCTGAAGAGAATTTTTCGTGGCGTCTGGTACGTACGTATCTCGCATAACTCAAAACCGAATAGCCTCAGAACATTGAAATTTTGTATACAGGACTACTATAACATGTAGATGTGTACCTCGTATTTTGGTTGCAATCGGCTTCGCCAAACGTATATAAATATATGTATATATATATCCACTCTGTTACCCGGCTCAGTGATCTCAGTTTCTTTACTCTTATATGTTTGTAAATTGTACACTTTTTGCTTTAAAAATGACTGAATTATGTTGTTCTTGTCTTCCGGTTAAGGTTTTTATGTCTTTAGTAACTCTGTATGCAATATTTTAATAAAGTTGTTTAAGTGCCACTAAGCCTAATATAATGTTTTTTTTATGGCGGCCGTTGCTTGTTTATATTTGAAACAGCAGAGTAGTGGATTTGTTGCCAATTTAGAGAAATGTAGCTTCGCAACAACAAAGATAACGCCTTCATTTATTATTGCGAATTAAATCACGCTTAATCCTTTCTGGAATTTTTTCAAGGAAATAAGTGTTTAAGATTTACTTAATTTTTAATAATTTAATGTTTAATAATTAGTAATTTAATTTTTGATACAGATATTTTGAGCTTTTATGTATTTTTGCCTTGTCGCGAAGTGAGAACTGAATTAATTGAATGAGAAATACTCAATCGTCTGTGAAAAACTGTTTCTTTTTTGTTTTGTTTGCTTAATTTCTTTTATACATCGTTCTAGCTTTATTATAGTATTGGAAAGAACATGTGGAAACGATTAGATAATTCTTTAAATGAGATAAATTTTGTGTATTCTGAGTTATAATATGAACGAAATATAATACTGTTAAGTGAATCTAGCGCCAGAGTGTCGCTATGTTAAACAAATAGAGTGAATTTTAAAGAATGCCTTTATTGTATTGTGGTTTATGCGCTGTCAGCGAAGTAGATTTAATTAAATCCAATAAGTTCAAACGAAATGCAAGAAAAAATGCATATAATTTAATATTCCATACAAGGAAGTCATGTGGTGTACACATCAGATTTTTTTCCCCAGTTATCAGAACACTGTTGTACACATTCTGCACATTTCTAACTTTTTTTTTTATCTGCTTACTTGCATCCTACGCATTTTTCATCTCCGCTCCACATATTGTGCCATATGTTCTTCTCTCGTTGATTTCTTTTCTATTCACCATTACACAATCACCAGCATTTCTCACAGTTGTGGTCAGCAGCATTTTCTTCATAATATTCTTATTTAAATATTTTCATGAGCCTACACTGTCATGTGCCAGAATTCTTTGGTTTACTAATCATCGACCTTGCAAGAGCTCTAATCCAATCGAGCTGAATCCAAAGGTTCAAGTGTCAATATAACGCGACTCTTTCAGTACAAATTTCGAGAAGAGACCTAAGCTTGGTGGAGAAAAGCAAAAAAGAATACAGTGAGAAAATTTGAATTCAGTGTAAATTTTACTAGAGAAACTTAAAGCAGGGAAATAATGTAAATGATTAAGTTATAATATTAATGTTATCTACGTCAGTGGAACATCCAATCAATCGGAGCTCTACTTGAGAGGCAGACTTGTTTCCAGTCTCTTGTTTAATAGTGGCGCCATCTGAACCTGATAGACCGAACAAAATGCTACTACAGAAAGTTATTAAAGCTGATGACAGGTGGTGTCTTATTATTTATTTATTGTTCATTATTGCTCTGCCAGAATACGTGTTTCGATCTTGGATCTATTACAACCGTGACATGACCCTCCTGCGTTCAAGTTAAAAGCATGCTATAGCTTGAACTCTGATCAGGCAGTGACATTTTACGACGAACTGTATCACTCGCCGTGAAATGACACCTATATATATTGACAGCTATGAAACGCGTGAAATGTCATTTATGAAATATTACTTTCATAGGTGACATAGGTGAGAAATAAAAGTTACCTCCAAAGATTTCAGTAAAGACTGGTAATAAAAAGTTATGAATTATTTGAAGAATTTTGCAGACGGTTAAACAGCTTCTTAACCTTTTAACCATAAAAGAAACTATTTAAATATCAAATAAAAGATACGTAGTATGCATTTGCATAACCTCATTTTGACATTCTTGGGTAATGTAATTTTTCTTCTTTAAACTGCAGATGCAATCATTACTTCAGCTACAAAAATCGGTGGTTTATTTGTTTACGGCAAAGCAATTGAAGGCTAGCTGCCTAAGGGGCTGTATGCCTTCGTGGAAGACTTTCTAAGGGAAGCTGGCTCGTATACACGTTACACATGTGGAAAACTATGAAACGCCCATGCAGCCAGCCCGTTGGCTGGTATTTGAACACAGACCGAACTACTAGTGTTCAGCGACATTATCGCTCGGCTGTTGGTGGCAGTAAAAGTCGATGAATCACTAATCAAAGCAGTTCTCAAAAGCTGGTAACGTAGGTGATTCTTATCATGAATTTATGGTTTCATAATCATATAGTAAACGGTGTGAATATAAGCGGGAACTTATCGAAATATTCTCACCAAACTGTCATTTTCCTAAAAATGTTCCTAAGCTTGAAGAAATATCGGAAATCTCTAAACTCTTATTTTACAATAATAAATCTTTTCTAGTGAAAGCAGGGGAGAGGGTCGTTGCTATCTAAGGATGAACTTTGTTAACGTTGCAGCCATTAATAATGTACCTTAAGTTTCCATGCATGCAAAATTTAAATAGGAATGAGGAAAAGGTATTCAGCTAATTTCAGTAGTTATTTAGGGTAAATCCTGACGTCCAACGAAAAATAATAAACGCTTTAAACAACTAAGCAGAGCCCTCTTACTTCTTTACTTTCTTGGTCCTTTCTTTAATAATGATAGTTTCGATTTTCATAGTTGTCGGTTCTTTTTAACTATAATTATTTATGTTCGAACAAATACAAATTTAAACCTCGAGACTATGGATGAGAATACTGTTGCATGCCCCATGTTTGTAGAAAGTTTCCTAAATTAAACATTTTCGAGTTGATGAACAGCCCTTAAAGTTTAAAATCATCTATATATATTTGTAGTTCAGTGAGGAAAGCAAGAATAAAATTCCTCCTAACATGCGAAAAATATTGCAGTTCACCAAGATCGTTCACAGAGCAAACCCGAAATTAATGATCTTTGATCGACCAGATCGGTTGTAGAACGAGATTGTAGCACAACAACAATGTAGTAGAGTGAGATTAAGTCCCAACTCAACTGATTCTTAACCATTCACATCTCTTATTTATACCACTGGCCCAAGCGTAGGATAAGTACTTCTGCAACTTACCTGAAAAATCGCTTCTGTGGTTTCAAAGGCGTTTTCTGGAAGCTTCTAGAATGTCGCCAAGGCCCACTATGGAGTTTCTGCCCATAACTTCGGTTTGCTCTATCCTTGCAATTCCAACAACATTCAATTTAGACTAGAAGAGAAACACGTTAATGTGACAATAAAAATCGTAAAAACAACCTTGTATTTAGCGTAAGTATATTGAAACACTCAATCGATTTCGAGGGCAGCTAAAGGTCCCTCCTCATCATGAGAAAAAAATACCTAGAGAGACGAAAAATAAAGGGGAAGGAGTCTCAGAAACACGTGGTCCTTATCAGCACTGCACGTGGTTATAACCGGATTTTTAATCAGAGTTACACTGGCTGCCTACTTTTACTGAGCCAGGCTATCTGATCAAACATGTAACACAAAGGAACAAGGAAAATTAGCGAAGTTAAAAATAGAGAGCAAGGGGCAACTGCACCTTCACGCTCAAAATCTGAACTTCGAAAAATGGAAAGCAACCACTGAACGGATTTTTATACCCTCTGGTAGTACCAAACGCGAGGAGATAACGCAATCTATCGGCAAAAATAACTGAATTAAGATAGTAGAATTTTAAAGGCATTAGGAAGGACTGGATTGGACTTCAAATCCTTAACTAAACCTGCTCTAAATCTTTGTGAATATGAAAAGCCTCAAGAAAATCCAATTCACCTGTGGAAGAAGCCTTTTGGATAATTTTTGCAGACCCAAAGTCAAAATTATGGTTAAATGTCCAACTATGATACGCTATTGAAGACTTGTTAATTTCGCCTTTTCTGACATAAGATTCATGTTCCCTGATACGAAACTTCAACGCTCTTTTCGTTTGGCCGATATATCTTAAACCACATTGACACGATATACTATAAATTCCCCAAGAATTCAAGACAGAAACGCAATCTTTTAGAATCGAAGGGTGAATTTTATTAATAGGGGAGAAACCGACTTGAAAATTGAATTTCTGGAGAATCCGTGCAATTTTATAGCTAACAGAAGCATAAAATGGAAGCACGACAAGGTCGTTAATATTATTTCTAACAGTGAAATGTCTTCTTTGATGGGAATCTGAAAATTTTTTAACGGCTTTATCAATAATCACGGGAGAAAGTTTCGTGATTATTCGAAGTTCAGATTTTGAGCGTGAAGGTGCAGTTGCTCCTTGCTCCCTATTTTTAACTTCGCTAATTTTTCTTGTTCCTTTGTGTTACATGTTTGATCAGATAGCCTGGCTCAGTAAAAGTAGGCGGCCAGTGTAACTCTGATTAAAAATCCGGTTATAACCACGTGCAGTGCTGATAAGGACCACGTGTTTCTGAGACTCCTTCCCCTTTATTTTTCTTCTCTGTAGGTATTTCTTTCTCCTGATGAGGAGGGACCTATAGCTGCCCTCGAAATCGATTGAGTGTTTCAATATACTTACGCTAAATACAGGGTTGTTTTTACGATTTATATAATCAATTTAGAGTTAAAATCTTTACAAAATAACATAGGAATTACACGTGTTCAAAAAAAATAGCCGCAAGCTCAAAATTAAATAAAATATGTAATAAACATATATAAAATCACCATGCAAAATGCATAAAGTAATATAAATAAAAACACAAAAATTACATAACAAATAAAAAATTCCTAAACAACCAAATATAAACAAATAAATATCTACAAAATTTCATAGCAATACGAATTTCCGCTATTATGATGTTCTTGCGTTACAAAACATGCTGCCGTCTGATGTCTCAACAATGTGTTCCAATTATACATAAAAATAGTAATAAATAAATAAATAAATAAAAACTAATTACACGGTATTTGAATAAATAAAGAATAAATTTATTTGCAGCATCCAAAACGTGGAGGCATTTATATGAATTTACCTTTACCTTTTATTTAAAAAAAATTTTTAATATATTTTCACTACACATTAAATTGCGTCGTTTAGCATCTGAAATGTGTATGTCACTAAAAGACGCAAACTCAAATTTTCCTGTCACAATTAACCTGCAATTCCTGTCACAATTACTTGCAAACAAATACTTTACTTACTTCTGATTTTCTGCTATAGGTTATTATTTTGGAGGACAATGGTATACCTGAAGTAGGCAACGACTGGTTTACTGAAGGTCCCGAAAAACTAAGCGTACTTATCTTCGAACGCAACGGTATTGAGGTGCTGGGAGATAGCGCATTTCGTTCTTTAAAGAATCTGAGATTGCTAGCTGTGGCTGGCAATGACATTAACACCTTATCTAGATCGATGTTCCCACAACCAGCCACTCAGTTGAAGACACTAGATCTAGCGTAAGTATTGCACTGAATTCTATATTTTGTATCTTTTTGCATACAAGAGTTGATAAACTCGAAGTTTGAAGCCAATTGTTATCAAATTAGGCATAAAAACTTTTCGTTCTTTTGTATGTCTTAATTCTACAAGCTCTATAATGCTAACCTATCTTTGGATGAATTTGCGAGATGCTAAACCTGTTCAAAAATATATTCTTCATTCTACTGGCTGCAAAAGAACTTATATTCAACTACAGTGGTACGTCTGGCGGACTTCAACCTGTTTTATTGAGAGATTCTAATTCCCTTGGCAAATGTGCTGTCGAAGTCCTTTTTAAAATAACTTGATGTGATATATTGTGCTTTATTTCTGCGATTACGATGTCATTCATTAGGTATTTATGGACGTACTCTTAACGTATTGCTTGCTTATGAAATCGCAAAAATTTGCTACCTCTGTAGTAACTCTGTACTTCTTCTGTCCTTTATTCTGCACTAAATTACTGGCTACACCAGTAATTTTGTATTACGCCACGGCATATATTTTTTACAGTGGCTATATATATATAGCTACTTTTTCATTACGCCACGTCAGATATATTTTTTATTTCAAAAAATATCTGACGTGGATTTTTTTTTAAATACATTAAAGCGCTAGGCAAAAGTACATTAAAACTCAAAACGTGTTCCTTAAAAATTGTAAAATACGGAAAAACATAAAAAACGAAATACAATTAAAAACAGTGAAAAAAAATTACAATTAAAATTAGAGTTTCTGCACAAAAACAAGCAATTCGCCAGCGGGCAGCAAGACAAATTTTTCAATGAACAAAATTGAAAGTTTACATTTCGTCCCACTCTGCAAAAAGACATTGAAGTTGGTGCACAAACTGGCTTAATTCACTATTCCACCAAGAGTTTCAAATGCAAACAAATGGCGGCTTCGTTAGCCTTAGCACCGCTTAAATTTTACATTTTTATCAATTCTACAACTATTACATGCATAAATACTAAAGGTATAAAATTAACATAATTCATTCACTTTTAAAGAAAAAAGTGAACAATTTACCAACATCATAAGTATAAAAAACGGAGTTCACCGAGTCGGATAACAGAGAGGGTATACTATATATGTATATATATATATATATGTTTGGTGCGGCCGAGAGCAACCAAAAAGGGAGGTTACCAACTACTTGTTATAGCAGTTCCATATTACAAAATTTCAACGTTCTACGGTTAATCATTTTTGAGTTATGCGAGAGACACACGTACAAAAACTGAGTAATATTAATGCAGAAGTTACAAAGCAGCTTGTTCATTTACTGCCAAACGATTGCAGTGAGTGATAAAAGCTAAAGGATATCCAACAGGTTACTAGCCATTTAAGAAACTAGCAAAATGTTGGCTTGGTTTATTTGATCTCGTTCTTTCTTATCAATGTTGGTTTGGTTTATTTGACCTCGTTCTTTCTTATCAATGTTGGTTTGGTTTATTTGATCTTATTCGTTTTCATTGGTTTAGTTTTATAGAAACGTTTCATATTTTACGTATACTATTATGAACATGTATTATATATATTTGCAATTTAACAGATGGTTCATCTTCCTTTTTCTCTTCTCTAGCTTAAAACATAAAATATCCATTAGTTAACTATGTATATTATTGATAAGGCAGCCTATCAGTAGCAGAGCAGTTAAGTTCTCTGAATAGTGATTATTTGACTCCGGTTCAAATACCATCGAACGGCCCGGCCGATTGGGGGCTTTCGTGATTTTCTCTATGTGTAACGTGAATATGAGCGGTTTTTCCTTAAAACGTCCTCCACGGAAACATCACTCCTTATAGAGGCAGATAACTCTCTAATCGCTATGCTTAAATCAGTTAATCTACCATAACCTTTTTTTCAATACCAAACTACTGCAATTACACTTTCGGGAAGTCAGAGTCAGATGTGGTACAATTAAAAGTTGCAGAGATTTTTAATTGTGTGCGATTCAGTGCCCCAACCCTCACATTATTCAAGTGACAATTGTTATTCTGGTAGATGAGCTGAATATTTCTAAAATGGTACTACACTGACTACCAATAAGTATTTGGACACCTAATGCAAATGACGATATATGCGGTCCTAAGGTACGTCACGGACTCCGCCGGTATATATCGTGTAGGAAACAGCATCGGCTTTAGTCGCATGCAAGATGCCTCGCAGTTCGGAGCTCTCTGATTTCGAGAAAGGTATAATTATCGGGTATCACAAATGTAGCCAATCCTTAAGGGACATATCTAGCGATCTGAAGTACCCAAAATCGACGGTGGCCTATGTGATTAAGAAGTGGAAGGTGAGCGGTGATTGTCGGAATGTGTCCCGAATCGGCAGACCAACGAAACTGGGAGAAAGAGACCGACGAGTGCTGTCCAGAGAAATTCGGAAGAACCGCACCCAACCGATGGCCCTCATCCGCGAGGAGTTTCAACAGACATGCGGGAGTATTGTTTCAATGAATACCATTCGTAAGGAAGCACATCTGCTTGGCTTTCATAATCGTGCTGCTGCCCATAAGCCTTTGAACAAAAAGTTCAACCGCGCTGCTCGGTTAATGTGGTGCAAAGCACATCGAAATTGGACCGTAGATCAGTGGAAACGGGTTCTTTGGAGTGACGAATCAAGGTTCACCCTTTACCGTTCGGATGTCAGGGTCTGGGTCTGCCGTCTACCTGGAGAACGTCTCCTGCCAGAATGCATTGTGCCAACAGTCAAGTTCGGCGGAGGTGGAATTATGGTATGGGGGTGTTTCTCCTGGTATGGGCTGGGACCCTTGGTCCCCATTCATGGTAATCTCAACTCCGATGCCTACTGCACTATTTTGGATGACAATGTGCTTCCTACGTTGTGGCAGTTTTACGGGTTGGACCCTGTTACTTTCAGGACGACAATGCCAGTTGTCATGTTTCGACGATAACCGAGGCTTGGTGTGGTGCCAATGGAGTTCATCGAATGGACTGGCCTGCCCAGAGTCCAGACCTGAACCCTAATGAGAACCTCTGGGACGAGTTGCATCGCCGAATTCAGGGGTGCACTACCCGTGCAAAATCGGTGAAGGAACTTCTATGTCTTCTCCAAGCCGAGTGGAAGAAAATACCACTAGCTGTCATACAAAGACTTATGGAAAGTATGCCCCAGAGGGTCCACGCTGTAATTACCTCTCGTGGAGGCTCTACCAACTATTGATCTTGAATAAAGTTATTTTTTTCTTTTCTATCACAGGTGTCCAAATACTTATTGGTAGTCAGTGTATTAGGTAATGAATAATTTTATAATTGCTTGATTGAGGGTAAATGTAACAAGCCTGGGAACCTGCATCAGTGACTCCCTGTTCACCCGTGTCTGAGGGTAAATATAATGCATCAATGTGCACAAAGAGCATAATTATTGATAATGTGAAATATTAAAGTGCCATGTTTTCTCAAAAAAAAAATATTTCTTTTCCAGGTACAATAAAATTCGACAGTTACCGAAAGATATGTTCTCTGAAATGCCAGCCCTAAGAGACGTAAATCTAAATTCTAATCTTATTCATGTAATAAATGAAGATACGTGGTCACCTGTGTTATCTAGGCTAAACAGCCTTTCCTTAGAAGGTAAGAACTAATTTTGTTGCATTTTATAGTCATATAAGTTTTGGAAAATAATTGTTTATATGTTAACATTCGTATAGTTTAAGAGAGCATCAAATTGATTGAAGCTTACTGACTGAATGCTATAATAGTCATGTTTATTTTTTTCTATTGAAATTACAAAAACAGTTATTTAACGGCTCTGATTTACATTGCTTTCCTGTTAATTACTTCTAGAATGAAAAGTATACTTTTTATACTGAAATAAACCAATGAAAAAAATAAATCGAGTACACAATGTACCTGTAGAAAGATAATATGATAATGTATTTAAAAATGAGTTACTGAAATAAATGAAAGAATTTCAGATATCTAGTCATGTAAGCAATTCAGCAAACAAAAGAAAGGAGTACAAAATATAAACATATAAAATACAAAATTACATTTAGGTTTTGGGAGATCTTATTCCGCATTTTGAAAACAATAGTTTAGAATCATGACACTGAATTTTAATCTACGTTTAAACTTGATTTGTTGTACGATGAAATTTTTAATATTTGAAAAATTCTATTACTTAATAAAGAAATGCACTTTCTGTGAACATGAGCATCACTTTGGAGAGCACCAACTTATGAAAAACGTGAGATTACTTGAGCAGGTTCACTATTAAGAAATGAAAATAATTTTTATTGTTGCATTCAAATTTTACTCTATATTTCAAATAAAACTTGAAAGGTTTCATCGTGTTTTGATGCATTTTAAAGAAAATGTACCCTCATATTAGCAAAGGAAATTAGAATGCTGTTGTATAAATTTATAAAACTAGTTTTTTTTTTTTTTTTTTTTTTTTTTTTTTTTTTTTTTGTGTGTGTGTGTGTGTGTGTTAATGTTTCAGTCAAAATTCGAAAAGAATTGGGTACGCTTGGTTATCGTAAAGTTTTCGTTAACGATTCAATTTTTTTTAAAGGATTTTCTTCAATATAAATTAATGCAGATTTTTCATTAGAAATAAAGTTAGTTTATGATAAAAATGCGGATATTTTCAATAGACACTAGACATCTTTAATTTTAATTAATTCAATAAACGAATCCCGAAGAGAATTAGCAGAAGGACAAAAATATCACAGTTTTATGCCCAATCTTGAATCAAAATAATGAATGTTATAATTGTTATAAATGAACAATTTCTCTCCTTGAAAAAAAAACTTCTATAAATGAATTAATAAATAAATTTTTGAAGCTTATCTTGTCTTTAATCTTCTCCTTGTTTTCATTTTAATCATATAAAGAAAATAATATGCAGTCGTTATAGCAGGGAAAAAACCGATAATTTTTGCGTTATACCTTTAAAATATTAAAACCAGTGTCCCACAAAATGAAGTTCAAGAAGTATATAGAGGACATTAATAGCAGTATAATATAAATGCTGAACATTTAGCAAAAAAGGGCAAATAATAAAAACCCATACTCCGTAGAACCATTAAATTTTCAGGTTCAAATATTTTCTGGCAGATAGCCCTTGTGTGCTTAGCCATAGTCAAAGTAACCAATTATCATTAGAAACTTTTCATTTGGAAAACTGACAAGAACAGTGTTAACAAAATAACTGATAAAGTTTCACTTGGGATGTATTACGTTTTTAATAACATATTGAAATCTTTGATGCTTCGTTGTTTGCTAATTTATTTCACTTTTATGTATCTCTTTCAGTGCGAAAGAACATTTAAGGTCATCAGTAAACTTAGGATGTCTAAAACTCATATTATGGATCAAGCTTTCACAAGCCTTTCTTTTTACCTACGATATTATGAGATCACTTCTTTATGTTATAAAACACGTATTTATTTCTATAGAATAAGACAATGAGCAAAAAACTTGAATTTAAAAACTCTTTTCTATATTCAATGATTAAATGTTAATTTTCTCTCTTGCTTCGGTTAAGAAGAGTTCGGTTACGAGAAACGATGGTTATGCATTTGATCGCATCGTATGGTGACAGTATTATTCTTACAGAAAATGGGACACTACCTTTGGGTAACCAGTTCTTTGTTACAGAAAATGGGACACTACTTTTGGGTAACCAGTTCTTTGTTACAGAAAATGGGACACTACCTTTGGATAACCAGTTCTTTGTGACAGAAAATGGAACACTACCTTTGGATAACCAGTTCTTTGTGACAGAAAATGGGACACTACCTTTGGATAACCAGTTCTTTGTTACAGAAAATGGGACACTACCTTTGGATAACCAGTTCTTTGTGACAGAAAATGCGACACTACCTTTGGATAACCAGTTCTTTGTTACAGAAAATGGGACACTACCTTTGGGTAACCAGTTCTTTAAACTGAAGAACAATATGCAAAAGTACCTCAAACTGCTCGCCGTTTTTACTTTATCCTTACGATCGATAGGATAGTAACGATCGGCAGAAAAGGCTAGGCTCTTCCCGATGTTGACATCACTTATTTACATGAATGGAAAAAAACAAACAAACATAAAAGTAGTAGATGCTTTTGAGCACACTAGGAGTCAGTGATGTCACATATGAGTAAACTTTGTAGTATAGTAATCTTGGTTACTACTGCCAAACCTTCTAGGAGGTTTCTTTTACTGAATGTTTCCCTTTGCAAATAAACGGTTTTCTCTACTTTTCCAAAATCGCTCACTAAAATGTTGTCTTAAAATCACATCTCTCCAAATTTATCATGATAATCTCGTGATTATTCTTGAATACTATCGCCCATGCTTGAATTTGTTCTGCAGGTTCAGCGCCATCTTGGCGAATGATATGATCTCGAAAATGTAAATCTTATTTGAAATATAAAAATGCCGTTTTGAATTTAATATGCTATTTATTACTCTCTGCAATTTTACTAGTTCCAAACTACATTTGCTTCAAACATGTAGCAATATTTCTGTTTTTCTCTGAGCTCTGTTCCTACAGAATTCTACTCAGTTTTAAAGAGTAGACTTCTGATTCCCCTTCATTCTATCCTTCCGTCAGAGTAGGAATTCCGTTCCTACAGAGTTCAGGGTTCTTTTTTCTTTTCGCATTTATATCGTTATATTCAGTAATGTCACTTCTGGGGTGGCTAGAACATTTGAGTAATTTCCCATCCTTCATTTCACATAATACTATTCTGAATTATTTCAGTAAATACTTTTCTAAATTATTTCAATATGCAAACAAAATTGATTGTTGCTTCATTTTTTAATTACTGTTTTTTCTCTTCAATAGCCAATCCAATAAACTGTAATGCAGATATCTTCTGGGTTTGTCAGATTAACATTGAAGCTGTTTCTGCTAAGTGTCAAGCTCCCGCAGCAAAGAGAGGAACACCACTTGAAGAATTCTGCAAAGTCTGATAACGCTTTCAATTTTTGTTTCTGAAATAACAGAAAAATCTAAATAAATTATTTATTGCACTTTGTTTTATAATAATCATTATTTTAATTTATTAGACCAAAGAAGCGTTAGTCCAGGCGGGTTATTAGTCTCAAAAAGCCATTTTGCGTCGTTTCACTATAAACGGAGAATCACATTTTTAAATTGTTGCTACCAAATATTACCGCCCTGTATTATATTTAAAGAAATTAAATAATGAAGAATATGCATGAACGTGTGTATGTTTCTCATACTGTATCAAAACGACTGTACCTACAGTACAGCCATCAAATCTTAAATAACGTAATCCTCCACCCAAACATGAGCAACTAGAATTTTGAATTTATTTTATTATCTGTTTCATATTTTGTAAAAACTTTAACAAATTTTTGATGAACAAACTCAACGATTTCAAAGCGAGCAATGGCAATTCCTGGACGTAAGGTGTCAGAAATGTACCCATCTGCGTTCAAATTACCGACGATCCGAACTAGAGATGTGCGTGTCGTGTACTCAATAGCTGTCAAAACCACCAAATCAATTGCAAAAAAGCAAGGAATTTTCACATCCTACTACCCGGATGATTTCATAAAAGTGTTATAAGAATGGCACCTTTATACAAGTAGGCAACTTTTCGTCAAGAGTAAAAGATCTTCATGTGTATTACCGACAGCTTTAAGGAGAGCTGCTTTTTTCATGATATCGAACTTCATAAGAGTGCCAGCACATTTATATCAGGCCATCCTTTTGTCCTGGCAATCCGCGGTAAACTTAAAAAGATACCGACACCTCAGTTGGTAAATATTCGCCTAGATTAAGACCTACAGAAGGGTATCCCGGCAGTTTTGATCCTGAACTTCATATCTGCACCTGCACCTTTGTGCATAAGCACCCATGAGCCTTGGCGAACAATAGGTAACTTTGGAAAATGTGCCAGCACCCTTTTCCAAGTTGCCCGGGCCCCGGTTAGGTTAATCCCATCCACACCTGATTCAAATTCATACTATGTATATTCATTTTTGTTTATCACCATAAGGTTTAACTGATAGCAAGAATGAGTCAAGTTTTCTGGATTTATTAATAGCTTCTTGTTCAATTTGGGCCATTTTTTTATGGATAATCACTCAAATGCTTCCTTCCGTAAGACATTTCTGATGATAAAATTAATAAACAATAAATTTAATCGTTTCAGAAAATTAAAAAAAACTTTAAACAAAAGTCACCTAGATTAATTTAAATTTTCCCCACTACGAAGATCACTTTTCAACAGAACTCGCCTAATTTGGTTTCAACATCACCTTAAAACACAAATCGTAAGACCAACTATAAACACATCTAAACTGAAAAAACAGTTTTTGTTTGTGTACGACACACAGATGCTTGATCTGGCACTCTAGGCTTGTTACATTGTTGTAAATCAGTTGCAGGTCGAGAGAATGAAGGAAATTGTTGGTAAAGAAAAGAAAGGATATGTCTCAATTCAATTTTAAACATGGCAGGTATTACAAAATGCTATTTACTAGTTATCAAATATCAAATTCTTTTATATTTTAATCAATAAGCATTACTGTAATTTTTTTTTTTTTTTTTTTTTTTTTTACCGCTCCTCTGCTGCATTTTAATTTTCATAGCAATAGTGGCCATTGTTCTGTCAACATTATCCAACGCGTTAAAAAGAGTTTTATCTTATCCATGTCAAGCATACATATATTGTTTCATTTAATTAGAAGAGATGACTTTTATACGAGCTTTATACGATTTACACAGTTTCGATTTTTCAATAATTTCAGAGTCTTAATTTTAACTTTTAAATTTAACTTTTAAAATCTAATTTTCAAATTCGTAAACTCAGTTTTTTTTATGGAAATTTTGAAAATAGCAAGTTAATAATGTACCATACTTCTTAGGAACTGTCTGGGGGTTTATAGAATATTCCTACAAGACTTATCTTTAAATCGAAAAAAAAAAAAATCTGTCAATAAATAAGGGATAATTTGTCATATGTTTCATATATTCCAAACCGAGACAGTGAAAATAAGGAGTAAAAATCACAGAAATTTATGTAAACTGAGGTAATACTTGAAACCATAAGGAGGGTGAGAAGTGGCTTTTTGATTCAAATTATGAAACATATTTTTTTTTCTTTTCATGAACAGATTTTTCTCAGATCTTATCTGAAATATTTTACTCCAACGTAATACAAATGTAAGTTTCCCAAGGAATTTATTATCGTTATCTTGTTGCGTTTCACCATTTGTGTGTGATAATATTTAATAAGATTTCAAAGCATTGGATCACACATGCTTTAACAAAACTGATTTTTGGAAATCGGTTGTCTCATTCCTCTTTTTCCATTATGTGCTTAGTGAAAATTGTCCTTCCCGAGAAGGAGTCTATCCATGTTATTGCAGTGAAAAGGGAAAAGCGATTGCCTCCCATTGTTTGCATATCAATTCATTAAAAGAACTCAGAAACTCAATTAAAGGATATCATGGACGTCATCTATCCTCGTTTGTGATTGAAAACTCGTACTTCGACTATCTTCCATCTGATATTTTCGAAAATGTTACTATTAAGCATTTGAAAATCTTAAAATCCAACTTCACGAGAATAGCTAACTTAGGAGAAAGGCAATTTCAAGGCTTGGAAACATCACTAGAGTCTATATCTATCGTGGACACTTTCACAGCAGCAAGACCTTTTGCTTACGTCTCGATGGAAAATCTTAAGAAACTGAAAACTTTAGACCTTGAAGGGAATTACATAGCAGTGGTGAATAATCATTGGTTCGAACGTGGACCAACAAGCCTGAGGAAGTTACGATTTGTAAAAGGACAAATCAGTATCGTTGGCTACAAAGCATTTGAAGTTCTAAAGAATTTGGAAATGTTAGATCTCTCTGATAATTCAATCACGTATCTAGCACGATCAGCTTTGCCACAGCCAGCTTTACTTCTCCAGGAAATAAATTTAGAGTTAAGTATTTCTAATTTCTAATACTTAATTACTCAGTTTAAGCCTTTGAACTCGAGGAAATACACTGTGTAGCAAATGAGAGTTACATTTCGAGTACAAAGGACTAAACTTCTATTTATATTTATTGAAACGGGGAGAAATGATGATTTATATATAATTTATATATATGGACTTTTATGTCACATCAGTAAATTATTACGTATGCATTTTTCTATTTTATTATGCTGCAAATTTTCATAACCGAGATATTCATCTCTTAACCTAACGAAACAATCAAACAAAACAAATATTCCTTAAAAAGATTTTTATGCCAAAGATGTAACTGAAGCTTTAAATCTAAAAACTTTTAAAAAAGGATCTCAAATTAAATTGATTGAAAAGTTCAGTAATCCAAATTACACATGACTGAATACTTTCAAATTTATTTAGCATCAAATGGGACATAAAATAAAATCCAACTCCATAAGGGACTTCAGTTCTTCCCTCAACTGTTTCTCGAAGATACACAGTCAGGTGAACTGGGAGTCACTTATGCAGGTAATTTAGGCTTTGCAGCTTTATCCAGTGTCCAGTTCACTATAGAAGAGAAGGTCCTTTTCCTAACTAGCATAACACGTAAAAATGCTATATGGGAGAAATCTAGCTAAGTTTGAAATGCAAAAGTCGGTAAATAAGTAAAATGATGAAGATTACTGTAGGTTGACAAAGGCTGAGAGCCTGGGAATTCTTAACAGCAATGTGCATTTATTTAATAGCGTAAGGCGAAGGGAATTGTCCCGAGAGTGACATGGCGAGGTGTTCTGCATGTTTAAAGGAAGAAACTCTAAAGATTCTCTAAAGTTAAAGCATCACGGTTTATTTCAGAGATATAAATATTGCAGTTCTTTCAACAACTAATCAGGTTACTAAATTCCAAGCTATGACGTAACCAGCTGCGCAGATTTTTAAATCATCCGCCCCCTTTTTTTGCATTAATTAATAATGGATTGTGGTACTTTTCCGTTTCGCCGGCGCAAATCTCGCCAAGCAGACTTTATGGCTACAACATACAGTATATACATAAAAAATGTTAACAAATGTTAGTTTTTAAGATTTTTTTATTTTGAAGGCATAAACATTTTAAAATCGTTTAAAATTTTTTAAAAAGCCAATAAATAAAGAAAATAAATTTAAGAATTTACTATGCTTTTATGGCTCAACATCCTGATTCGTCGGTTCATATCACGTGATCCCAAGCGATCTCATCTCACGTAAACTACGCTACAAAAATCTAATTCTCTCAGTAATTATCTGCATTAATTTCAAGTTAAATCTTAATTTGGAATACAAGTTTAAATGAAAGAATTATTTCAATTCGTAAGAATAGCTTAATCAGAAATTATGTAAGACCGCAGTGTTTTAATTCGCTAGTGCATTCTTATTAGAATGGATGAGTTTAACCCTTGACTTTGCCTTTTCTATATTTTCGGCTTCGGATGAGCAGTGTGACTGCATCCTAATTGATTTAATTACCACGCACGGTTGAACGGCGTGATACCATCCTAATTGGCCTTAGGGCATAAAATTGAACTATTTGGTAAAAATTCTATGTAATTGTATACCAGTAAAGTAAGAAACAATCAATCTAATAGGAAATGGCTGTGACTTGTTTTGAAAATAAGGCGTAAAAGGTTACCAGCGAAAACATTCCGTTTGGCATCAGTTGTTGGCGACTTTATCGCTTGCAAAGTACCTGGATTGTTAATAATGCATAATAACTTCGAAAACAAAAATATCATTGAAATAGGAAAACAAGACTAGTCAAGTACATTTACGTAGATTAAATTTGCATGTGCAGTCTGCATTAATAAAAAAAATGTACCGTATTTAAATTTGTTATGGAAACTTTACTCAGCTAACGAATGAGATGTTTTTAGTATTTATTTAACTCATGAAGTTAGTCGCTAACTGTTAGAAAGAAGTTTTTACTGATTCTTTAACACTACTTCCTGATAAGCTATCGATCTCAAATTTAGTACACATACAGTTTCCATATGACAATATGATATGGTGAAAAGATTTTTTTTCAAATTCGATTTAGATTTTTTTTTAAAATTTAATGCTGAAACGATTTTTCTCGCATATCATCGTTTAACGAACAAACTAAAAATTTTATAAATTTACTGTTTCCACCATCAAATAGATGGAAAAAAAAAAAAAAAAAAAAAACCCTTTTAAATAAGATTTGTATGAAATTTTCAACATTTTTTAGAATTTTTAAAAACGCTTTTCTTTTCTTCCCTGTTATTTGACGTCAATAATTTTAAAATTTCAGCATTTAAAAATGTAAAGGTTACAAGGTTTTGAAATTTTCCCAAATTATAAAACAAGCTCTTCGTCTTCTTTTAAAACAAAAATGATAAAAAGATACTGATTTTCTATATTTTAGGGGAAAAAATTATGCTACAATATAAAACAGAATCGATTCTTTAGTTTCTTTGTAGTGGTGACATTAAGGTCACATTACAGTGCCCTCCGCTTAATGTGAACGCGGTTATTATCATTCGACGTAACAGTGCATTCTTTTATGAAACTTTTAAAAATTTAACATCCAGACATCTGTTATAAATGTTTGAAATTTTCGAAGATTAAGGAAAAAATTCTTCATCCTCTTGATAAAAAAATATTAATTAGGGAACTTGCTAGAATTTTTTTTTTAAATATACGGTCGTTTTTATAAATTTTTATTTAACTCACTATTATTCATTGTGTTTGCAACAACAATGAAAAAAAAAATTCGCATCTGTTTTTAAACTATTCCCTGATAAGCTATTCAGCTGAAAGTTTGCACATACACTCATTTTTTATGACAATAAAATATTGTGCAGCAAATTTTTACAAAATCTGGTTTAGAATTTTCAGAATTAAATTTTGAAAAGTCTTTTCGCATATACCTTTATTTAACAAATTAAAACTCTTAAAATTTAACTATTTACACCGCTGGTCAGAGCAGAAAAAAAATCTTTTAAATGAAGTTTGTATTATATTTCAACGATATTTCTAATTTTTTGACAAAATTGCTCGATTTGCACGATCATTTGACGTAACAGAATTATTGGAAGTAAAATAATGATTAGTTATTATTGAAAAATTATTTTTAAACTGAAAAAGTTGACCGATAACATTGAGACTTAAATTTTTTTATCAAATGATCGACTGTCAGGACTGTAAACCACAATATTTATAGTAAATTTATCAAGGGCGCCTCACGCTTTCACTATTCGTGGTACAAAAATGTAGATGAATTCTGTAAAGAGAATAATTTAATATCTCAATGATATTTCTCCTTTTACCTCATTTATGATTTTACTGATTTTAAATAGGAGCTTATTTTATAAGAACTTCTTATATTTTTATTTATTGTTTATTAGATAAGTATTTCTTAAAATGAAGAATTTTTATTTAAACTTTGAGTTTTTAAAACTAATAAAACTCAGTAAAAATAATTAGGAAAATTCTTTGCTGAAGTAAAAATGAATAATTTGAAAAAGAACATCCAATTACCTGGTTTATGAATCCAAAAACCGCCAGTCTGAATACAAATGAAGTATTAATTCCTTGGAAAATGAATCTCAATTTCAATTCACCAGAAGTATTAATTCACTTCAGTTCAACGAAAGGAAAAATCAAAGGGAATTAAACAATTCTTTTAATTCTAATGCATCGTGATTAGTTTTTTGAAAAAAAGTAAAAAAAAAAAAAAAAAAAAAACGTTTAATCTGAAAGTTTTCAGATTTTATATTATGCTCAAACGGGCGTCTTTTGAAGTTTCGTGTGTTACCTTTATTTATTAAATATCACAGCATAGTTTAGAATTTGTCATAGACAGTCTTCGCGTTGGAAATAAAAATATTTTTTCCGTACAGTGTTGCCATTACTTTCTTTGAAATCGTTGAGTTTGTTCAACTAAAATTCGTTAAAGGTTTACAAAATATGAAATAGATAATAAAACAAATTCGAAATTTCAAAATTTAGCCTTCCAGGTGTACTTGTTCGATGTAGGATTACGTACTTCAAAATTTGATGACTCTACCTTCGGCCGTTTTATCACAATGCAAAAAAACATACAAACATTCATGCAGATTCTTTATTATTTAATTTCTTTATATGTGATATAATGCGATAATATTTGGTGGCAACATTTTGAAAGGTGATTCAGACTTTTAGAATGATTCGAAGCAAAATGCCGTTCCGAGAATAAAAGCCCTTCTGGGCTAAATAAAATATAATTGGGATAATTAAAAATTGAAGAAAAAGTAAGTTTAAAAAAATCTGAAAGCCTTCAGATTTTACATTACGGCCAAAGGGACTCTTTTTAATCTTTTGTGTGTTACTTTCATTTATTAACGTTCTTTGCACTTAAACCGTAAAATTCTATTCAACAACAATATCGCAAAATAATTTTAAAATGAGCTTATCTTCAGAATTTCCGATACACAGTCGCGCTGGCGATTTTTTTTTGGGGGGGGGGGTGGCAAATACGTTCCTACCCCCGTACAGTTTTGCTATTGCTCGCTTTGAAATCATTGAGTTTGTCAATAAAAAATTCGTTGAAGTGTTACAAAATATGAAATCGGTAATAAAACAAATTAGGACCTCCAGATGCCCATATTCGGTGGAAGATTACGTCATTCAAAATTTGATAGCTCTAGGTACCTTTGCTTTATAACAGTGCAAGAAACATACATACATTTATGCAGATTCTTCATTATTTAATTTCTTTAAATATAATACAGGGCTGTAATATTTGGTGGCAGCAGTTCGAAAAGTAAAAGACATTTATCGTGAATCAACGCAAAATGCCAAACGCTATTAATAGCCCTTCTTGGCTAAAAAGAAAATCTGAAAGCTTTCAGATTTTATATTACTCTCAAAAGGACGTTTTTTAAACGTTTTTTGGTGTTACCTTTATTTATTAAATATCACGTTCTTCACACTTAAAACACATAAAATTCATCAACAGCAATATCGCAAAATATTTAAAAACAGCAAAACAACATATTTTTAGAATTTCTGATAGACAGTCTTGAGCGCTGGAGATAAAAATGTTTTTCGTACAATGTTGCCGTTGGTCGCTTTTTGGTTGCCGTTTGTTACTAATTTTTCCGTACAGTGTTCCCATGGCTTGCTTTGAAATCCTTGAGTTTGTTAATAAAAAATTCGTTAAAGTTTTACAAAATTTGAAATAGATAATAAAACAAATTCGGAGTTCAAAATTCGGGTTTCCAAGTGTCCATGTTCGGTTGGAAGATGCCTTATTCAAAATTTGATGGCTCTAGGTTCCGTTGTTTTTCACACTGGGATAAACATCATGCAGATTCTTCATTATTTAGTTTCTTTAAATATAATACATGGCGATAATGCTTGTTGGCAACAGTTTGAAAAGTTAATCGACCCAAAATGCCGTTTTGAAATTAATAGCCCTTCTGAGCTAAAAATTATATAGTAAGAGCAGTGTCAAGTAAACTATGAGAAATCTTACACAATGTAAAATTGGAATTTAGAAAAAATGTTATAAATTATAGCTAACCTAAAAGAGAATAAAGGTAGAAAACGAAAGAAACTGTCAAATGTTTAAAAATATAGAGCTTGCTCAAGTGGACTTTCTTGGGACTTGGAAGCTGAAATAGGCCAGTTTTGTTAATAAAAGAGATAGAAAACTATGATACAATCAAATGTAAATTATAACCCATGTTAGAATTTGACATGACTGCCTAATTCAACTGGGTTAATTACATCCAAACTATACCGCCATATTGGCTGAGGGACAGCTTAGAAAAACAAGAGTTGGGTGGTGCAAATAACTTTTATTAAGTTATAATAATATAAGTGTATTTTAATTAGTTGTTTTTTGATAACGTTGTATGGCAATTTGTTATCGTTTAATATTTTAATTAATAACTAAGCTGAGAGGCTATTTTAATTTATTTACTTCTTCTGTTGCATCAACCATCTGATGATGATGTAAATCATTTTTACTTCCTCGTACAAAATTAAGGAAGTATTGTAATAGCAAAAATTTTCGGGTATCATATTTCCACAAAAATATCCATTTTGACAGCTATCGAATTCAATTTAGCGATGTTTTTGCATGACATCTGTGCGTAAGAATAGAATAAAAGACTCATTTTCCCAAAACGGGTTGCAAAAAGATTTAAAATGGATTCAGAAGAGATTTTTTTCCATGACGTCTGTACGTACGTATGTATGCATCTCGCATAACTCAAAAACGAGTAGACTTTGTATATAGGACTGCTATATATTGCAGTTGTGCAGCTCCCTTTTTGGTTACCATCAACTGCACCATATATATGCCTCACTCTTACTCAGCTCAGTTATTTTATTCTTAAATGCTGGTAAATTGTGCATTTTTTGTTTTGAAAATGATTGAATTATGTTGTTCTTATCTTCCGGTTAAGGTTTTTATGCTTTTAGTTAATCTGCATGGAATAGTTTTAAAATTATCAACAATTAAAAAATTTTTTAAGCGCGGCCAAGCCTCATATTTTTTTTTTTTTTTTTAACCATAGCAGCCACATTTGTCATTTTCTGCATCTTCAGCGTCTATTTGCCGAATGGGACCAAAAGTAAACTTTAAGTTTTGTGCACAGAAAAATCTGCCTTCTTGTCCGCTATCCGAACTGCTTGTTTCTGCGTAGAAACTCTAATTTTAATTGTAAAAATTATTTTTTAATTGTTTTAACTGTATTTGGTGTTTTACATTTTTAATAAAGATATTTTGAGGTTTCGTGTATTTTTGCCTTGCAGCGAAGAGAGAACTGAATGAATTGAATGAGAAATATATCTCTAATGAAATTCGAGGAAATAAGTTTAAATGAAATACAGCAAAAAAAAAAAAAAGTGTATAATTTAATATTCCATACAAGGAAGTGATGTGGTGTACCCATCAGATTTTTCATTTTTGTTTTTGCCATGTTTTCCCTCTCTGTATTTCTTGAGGTTTGCCATTGTGCTTCTTCTTTTTTTTTTTTTATTTTTTTTTCTTATTTTATTTTCCATCATTAAAACTATTAGGTTTTTAATTGTTTTTACTTTGTATTTAATTCTTTATATATATACATATATATGCACACACACTTAACATCTACATCATAAGAAAATGTTCTCTTTAAAAGAAAAGAATAACATCGATTCATATTATAATCACGGAAAAATTTTAATGTAACCAAAACCAAGGAAGATTATTATTCAAAAAATATTTTTAAACAAAGAGCTAACATATTTAAAATAACTAAAATAGTGCAGCAACATTTTTTACTACAACCCTTCATCTCTTACAGCAAATAATAATATAAAAATATTATGTTTTTAGGCGCAATAAACTTGAGAGTTTACCAGAAAATATATTCCATCGAATGCCAAATTTGAAAAGGGTTAACTTGGAGCTGAACGAATTTTCTACATTTGATGAATCAATATGGAGGCCAGTTTGGTGCCATCTGGAGATATTAAACATTGACTGTAAGTAGTGAATTACAACATAATTTTACTAAATGTTTCTAAGAAATTGAATTTCTTTTTATTCACATATCAAAGGAACTTTTTTAATACCATGTATACTATATAAAATTTTAATTCGGCATTACTCTCTGCATAAAAAGTTCAAAGTTTCTGCTCTCTCACCTTTTTATTCTGCTCCATTACGCAGTGTGTTTCAAATGTTATTTCAAAGAACTTTAGTCTTGTGGAAAGCAATTTAGAGATTTGCAGCGATATTTACAGGAGTGAGTTGAAGGTATTAAATTATTCGAAAATTTCATATCTTGGCAACATAGAAAGTATTGCACCTTGATAGAAATACTGCAAGCTCTGTGAGCTAACCATCTGGTGAAATAAACAGCTACATCTTAAATAATTAAATTCCTATTTTAAAATTAAATAAATTCAAAGACCTCCACGTGACGTTAATTTGTGATGAAATAATATTGTAAAAAATTCTTTTTCTACTCTTTTGAACAGCTCATTTTAAACATAAGATTTTACTTTCGATATTCTTAATTTCTAAGCCATAGTAGGTTTGACCAGAAATCTTAAAATTGTTTCCAGTGTTAAACTGAAATCTACATACTAAGGTCCGACTGAAATTCCTTTTTTACTTTTAAAAACTTGAATAAACTCTTGGGATTTTTTCAGATTCTTCAGAAGTTATCAGATTACACTAAAGAAAGAGTTTATATACTCCATAAAGGCATTTAGTTCAAATCTAAATAAAAATATCCTAAGATTGCATGTCACTTGAATTAAAAAATGATTTCAAATGTAATAGGATTCCCATTATCACAAAAGCCATATGCAATTACCAAGGCATAAAATGAAAACCTAAATAATTCAATATAGGTTGATTCAAAAATAAAAAAAAAAAATAAATAAAAAAAATAATGATGAATTTATGATGCAGACATGAATACAGAAAAAATTAATATTTTTACTCTATTATGTTTATTAGTATAACATAAAAGATGTTATAATAATAAACATAAAAGAGTAAAAATATTCATTTTTAAGAAATAAGTTATTAAAACTGAGAAATGATCTTTGAACACTAAATATGTTTCTGCTTCAAATTCATTTGCATAATTTTATATGCTAATTACATTACACAATAAAAAAAGTCTTAAAAATGCTCTCGTAAAATTTTCTTTATCTATTAAGAATAAAATTTATAATAGTGATTTCCTAATTTCATTCAAATTTCCAAAATAAAATTAAACTGGGAAACACTCAATTAGAGGTGTATGTACATTGCATGTACTTTTTAATTAATGCTTATTTTTTTTTTCTATATTATATAGGAAATTTTATGAAAATTATAAATAAAAACTTGCATATTTGTTGAAAGAAAATATCATTTAAAGGGCTTTTGAAATATAATTATATACATACTCAACATTCTTTATGTTATATTATTCAGTATTGAGAAAAATTTCTGTTTCACTTAACATGCCATTTCTAATCCTATACTATTATTGTGAAATAATTCTTTCATTCCTTTTTTGATTAAAAATAAATAAATAATTTTAATTATATAATCTTCATTATTAGTAATCTCACCATTTTTCTCCCTTTCAGATAATCCAATGATCTGTGATTCCAAAATTAGATGGTTGTACCATGGAGCAAAAAGTTTGGCAACAAAGCTGATAGGAACATGTTATAAGCCATTTAAACTCATGGACAGAGATCTTCACTCACTCACAGTAAATGAACTTCAGTGATAACAATGTTGATACTCTTCAAATAAAACTAAAATGAACCATCACTAAGGCATTAAAAAACATCTTAAAATATTCGAATACATCTGTTAATAAATATTATTTAAAAATCCAACAGTTTTTACCAAAATTACAAACTTAAAATCCAGGCTTTTGGAATTGACTATAAATAGCTAGCTTCTTTACTCAGTTAAGTAGAAAATAGCTACAGAAAATATATATTGAATAATATAAATAAAACAAATGAAAAATCAGCATTCTAATTTATTTAAGTAACCAGTATTCCAAAATTAAATTCACTTTTTCCTATGAATTAACACAAAATTGAAAGTGAAGTTAGTACCATTTTATGAACATTTGAAGACTTATTTAACACTTTTTATATATCTAAGTTGTTTACGAAGTTCAGAACTTTCAAACGTACTGCATCATTCATTATGATTCATTCAGATATATTTTATTGACAAATTGGCACTAACATATTTTCATTCTATTTCTCAGTTCTTACTTACCACAGTTCATGCTGTTGAAATTTAGGTACCCAAATTCAGCACTGAATAAAAAATTACAAACTGAAATGGTTCATTGTGAAAAGTCTCTAAAAAACTTAATTTTTTTAAATATTACTCTGAAGCATTTTAATACTGATACACTTCATTCTAGAAACATCTGTATGAATCACACTTCTATGCTCAAATGATTTTATGAAAATGGTCTGTCTAGTACTCCATCAACAGAAGTGCCAATATGAAAGGTGGAGGTGTATTGAGAATACGGCAAAGCAAACTAGGGCTATCTGCCTAGGAAGAGGGATGCCTTCGTAGAAACCTTTTTAAGGCAAACTGGCTCGTATACACGTTACACTTGGGGAAAACCAAGAAAACACCCATGCAGCCAACCCGTTTGAGGGATTCGAACCTCGGACCAAACTACCAGTGTTCAGCGATTTTACCACTCGGCCGCTGGTGGGCCGCCAATATGAAAGAAAAATGACATCACTTCATATGCAGAAGTTAGTATAATAGACAGTTCTGGATGGCTATCCTCTGCTGAACAGGAAGGATGCCCTTGTGGGAAACTGCCTTGTAAATTATGTTATAAATGAGAAAATCTATGAAAATTTCCAAGCAACCAGGCCATTTCCTGGGATTCAAGTCCAGGTCAAATTATTGTTAAGAAATTTTACCACTTGGCTGCTGATTTAGCACTTAGGGACAGGAATGGAGACCTCAGGAAAAGACTATATAAATATATGAAGACAGAGAGAGAAAGAGAAGTTCACAAATGCATATTATTATTCCCATCAACAGTTATAAGTTGCCATCAACAAAATTCTATCAACACAAGTTCTTGATATCAGAAGTAAAACAAAATAGCTCTCAGGAAAAGAATGCATGAAACTACTAACTAGCAACTGCTTTGTAGCCTTTCTTCCCGTGAAACAATCTTTAGCTGCAGTATTATTTTGGTATTTTGATAAGTGTGCAATATAATTTCATTTATTGGTTTTGGAATAAAGTATGGATGATCCCTTTGTCTTAGAAAAGTTTAAATCTGATTTTGAGCTGCTAAAATCAGCTGCTAAATCACACAATTAATTTTCTTCTTTTGCTTCTTGAAACAAAAAGGATGGAAAAACAGAACTTCAACAAAAAAGCAACTAACAACTATTCTTCCTGCTCATTTGCAATTACAACACTACATAGCTACTCGTGATGTGAAATATACATTGTCATGTGTAACTCATTATGCATAGCTTATCGTATAGAGAACAGGTTACCACATTTGGCACATTATCTCACAGTTAAGACTGTTGTCCCATCAACCAAAAGGTACCTTATACCATGAACTTCATCAAGAAGTTACTTTGCTCACCAAGTATTATAAAATATTTCACAAAATATATAGGATATGATAGAACAGCTCATTTTTGGGAGCCTGATGAATATTGGAAGTGGATGGCTTTTGTGATTTGCTATGATAATGTAGGAAAGTAGAAAATAATTAAAAGCACTGAAATGCCATATTGAGTTAAACAAGATGGCAATATGTAAAGTAAGATAGAATAAATGTCAATCCTTAAACATTATTTTGTGCAATTTACAATTCCTGTTTCCCTATTAGCCAATGAGAGCATTATTAAACATTTCCAGTATTTTACAAAATAATTGAAAAGGAAAAGTAAAAAGCAGTAGAGAAAAAAAGTGAAGATATATTTAACTCTGACGGTAAATATTTACTACTAAAAAATTATTTAACTTTTTTGTACAAAAGTGCCCATATAGGTTTTCATTTAACCGAGAATGTTTTGATATACAATTAATTTCTCTTAATTTGAACAAAACTGCCCTAAATGCAATATCAGTGTAAATTTTATTTATAATACATACTTTAAAAATAAATAATAGCAGTTATTTATTTTTAAAGTATGTAATAATAGCAGTAAATTATAGCAGTTTAATACCATTTGCTTTGAAACTTTATAACCTATACATTTAGAGCTTCTAAAATGAATAATGTTATTTTATTATAATGAATAGCACAGATACCATAAAATGCAAATCAGATATTCTAAAATTAGGAGAAATTCAACTTGACATTGCTATTACTTTCATGACCATCAATAGTCCATTTATCAAGACCAGATAAAAAATTTTTTTAAAAAAAGGTTGACATACTCTCCCTAAAGCAAGCTACTTCTATCATTTTCCCTCTAAACTATTGATTTTATAAAAAAAAAAAAAAAAAAAAAAAAAACTGTTATAATTTTGCCTGTAGTTGTTTTTACAAATGAAAATGAATCTGACATTTGTTTTAATTTTACAAAATTATTTTGAGTAATGACTTTTTGGCATTTAGAGCAGTGCTAGAACAATAATTTAGAGAATTATTTATTTTAAGTATTTTTTAAAGTAAATCACAGGTGTTATAATTTAAAAAAGCAAATATTAAAAAATAATATATTTTTCATTTAAATTTTAAAGATATAATTTTTATTAAAAAAACACTCAAATTTCAAAACACAAATAAGTAAATAAGTATCTACTTTATATGTGCTGAACATCATTAATATCATCAAATTTCTTATTTTTATTCACTTTCAGTATCTTTTCTTAAAGAGCAGATTAAAGCTTAAGTCTCTTTACCATTCAATAAATATATCAGTTTAGAATTATAAAATGACCCAATGAATATTGAATTCAGTAATGAAATATCATTTTTTTTATTTAAAACTTAACAATTATTATGGGTATATTTAAAAAGAATTCAATTCACATAATCTTAAATAAATCCATCCCTCATGAGATTTTTTTTCTTATATATAGTACAACAGATTTTATTTGTTATTACATTTTATTCTATATTAGAACATTTTTATAAATTTAAGATAATAAATTGAAAGTCTTTGAAGTGTCTTTTTCAGCTACAAAATGCACAAAAAACAAAACCAGAGTATTAAGAAAACCAGCATATTTTCAATTCGGACTAAATAAGTCTTATACAAAGCAATGAAGACAATTTATATTTTAAATCTCACATCAGTCATTGTGATAATTAGACTGTGTTCACAATTGATACACACATATATATAGCACAGATTTATCTTTATTTTCAGGCATTATCAATTTAAAAAAAAAAAAAAAAAAAAAAAAAGATTCATTGCTCTTAAAAACTTATAAAGCATTTGCTATATTGATTAAAAGTATAATCAGAAAAGTATAACTAATCCAAATTTACATTTGTTAACTTTTAAGTTGGCAAATGTGTTGGAATACAGAAAGAAATTTAATTTACCTATAGATATCTTAAATATCATAAATTCCATAACAGAGACATTTTTAATTTTAAGAATAGAGATAGCACAAATCTAAATTATCTATATTATATGATTAAATTACTTAAATTATTTTGGACATTGTTTATCCAGTTTCTGAATTCCTCAAAAATAAAAGACATCTTTACATCTGTAAAATATTTAATCATATTTCACAGAAAATTTGAAAATAAATTCTAATACAAAATTTGGTTAGCACAAACTCATTTAAAGTTAATTAAATTTATAAAAACATAATACTAAACAAATATTTGTAAATATGATGCAAAATCTCATAATTCTGTGAAAACCTTGAGAATAATAAATTGGAATACATTTATGATACCAGATAATTTCAGTGCATAAAAATTCATCAGATATTAATTATTTTGTAATTTAAAATACATGGTCACTTTTTAAAAAACTAATAGCTTCACATGAGTTCATTCATTAAGATAATAATGTACAGTAGACTCACAATTATCCGCGAGCTGATCATCCGCGCCTACCGCACAAAGTTTTTTTTTTTTTTTTTCAAGCGTAAAGCAAAGAAAATAAAAATGTTCACAAATTCACAAAACTAAGCGAAACGTTAAATTTGCTAACATCATGCTTATTTATGGCATTCCCCTCTGATGAGTAATTGATTTCTTACTCACCCTTGCAGTGTCCGTTCTACTGCCCTCTCTCGTCTTAATCTTGGAATTCGAGAAATTGGACTTCATGGGGAGAAACTTAGTGGTGACCAACAAGCATCTGACAATTTTCACCATGAATTTGAAGAATTTGTTTTAAAAGAAGAGCTATCTTTTGAACAAATTTACAATTCCGACAAATCGGGACTTTTGTGGAAATGTCTTCCCACTCGCACTTTAGCATTTGAAAGTGAAAGTAAAGCGGCGGGTCATAAAAGCAGCAAGGAAAGGATCACTATCATGTCTTGCAGTAATGCTACCGGTGGACATATACTTAGACTTGTCATCGGAAAGTAAAAAAAAAAACTGAGATCTTTCAAAGGCACAAGGATAGAAAATTTGCCCGTTGATTACTTTAACCAAAAAAAAAAAAAAAAAAAAAGAACCGAAACATTTTTCAAGAATGGTTCGAAAAAAATCTTTGTTCTTCAAGTTAGTAAACATCTTAAATCAAAAAACCTGCCTGAAAAAGGTGTGCTATTGATCGACAACGCACCTTCTCACCCAGCAAAAAGCGTGCTAAAGTCTTCTGATGGACAAATTTTTGGAAAGTTTCTTCCCCCAAACGTTACTGCGCTAATCCAACCCATGGACCAAGGAGTCATTGCAACAATGAACAGAACATACTGAACCAAGCTGCTAATGACCAAAATTGAAGAAGGTTATGATATAAAAGAGTTTTGGAAACACTACACAATCTTGGACAGCATCTACGATATTGCATCTGCATGGGATTCAGTGAAACTGTCAACCCTCATAAAATCATGGAGAAAACTCATGCCTAATGTTGAAGCTAACAACAACCTAACCCCTTTGAGTTGTGAAGAAGTGAATGAAGATGTAGGCACGCCGACGGCGACTCTTGCCGATATGGTGAAAACAATTCCGTATGGTGAGAACGTCGATGCTGAAAACATTAAGTGTGACATCAACAAACCTGGCTTCGAACGCTTGACAGATGATGAAATTGTGAAGAAAGCAAGGGGACAGACCGAGAATGAAGGACAGAGAAGTGAAGGTGAAGAAAAGCCCACTGTGCAGATGTGGAAGACTCATGAAGCGGCTTTGCAACAAGTCGATGGACTGCTGAGCTATTTGGAAGAACAAGACGATGCAGAGTTGGCCGAGAAACTTATGCTACGAAAAATGCAATCTCGGATCAAGAGAAAATGCTTCCAAAGCAAGAAGCAAACACAAATGACTGATTTCTCTAAAAAGGTGTAGTTTTACAGCTATGCTTTTGTAATTACGTAACACATTACAGTATTAAAACAGTACATATGTATTAATTTTTCTGTGTATCCTTGACGCCTCTCGTAAGTACAAAGCACTTTTCTGTTTTCAATAGCAAAATGCATTTTAGGGTAGTTTTGAGTGATATACTAAAATATTAAGCGTTAGTTAAACATTTCCTACTGTTTATTTTATGTTTTATTGTACATAAAACGATTTTTCAAAGTTGGAATACCTGTTTCCTCTTTTGCAATACCCGTTTTTAGCTTTTTTCGGAAACTGCAGTGGCTGCGCCACCCAATTCCGCGGAAAATCGGGAGTGTACTGTACTTAATTCATATGTATTACAGTATTCCCAAATCTATAAAAACAATGACTTTTTGTTTTTAATTTACATAGAAATTCTTTGAAAATGAAACATATCCATGAATAGAAAGACTATATTGCTTAAAATAGATATCATAATGGCTTTATACAAAAATTTTCTTCCATTTTATCAACAATTATTTTAGCTATGGCAAGTGATGAGGTGGCAGCAGGTGATGGAGCATTTCTGACATGCAAAACTCTATCAGAAAATTCTTGTGCTCCTGAATCAAAAACAAAATCATCCACTAGGTTTCCATCAATATCAAGGGCTTGAGCACGAACACCAGTTGGGCCCCTAATTTGCAATTCATGAAATGATTAATTAAATAATCATTAAAAACCTACATCTGTTATACAATGAAAGCAATTTACTCATTTCTCTATTATTAGCCGAGTTAACAAACACAATTCTCATTAACTTATGATAATGAATTCACTATCCATAACATAAGATATAAATTTCAGATGTTATAGAAATCTATTAAACAAATTTTTATTTCAAACTTCCGTACTGATAATAACTATAAAAGTCTTTGCTCTGCAAAACTTTTTTGACCTATGACCTATTCCGACCTTTGAATATCTTACATAAAACTATTCTGATTTGCTTTTAGGCAATTAAAAATAATTTTTGGTTGATCTATACAATATGGTAACTGGTAGTTTGGCGACATTTTGGAGGCGATAAAGGTTACTACCTGGGACTTTGGTAATAATGTGAGCAGTACTCAGTTCCGATTACGCATTATTTTGTGTGAGGGAAATGAGAGATCATGGGATATGTCATGTGATATTAATGGACGAAATACGGTTCTTTAATCGGAAAAGGGGGGAAATCGGGAAAAAATCTGGAAATTTTGTATTTGGTTTATTCTGTGTTGTGTGAAACAGTGTTCGTGAATTTTTGGATCCCATGGCCGTAACTAAAGAAAAGTTTATCGGACACGTAATCAAGATTCTGAAGAAGATTAGGTAAGTTAGTATTTTTAATTATTTGAGGATATTATTTTTATGCATTGTTCTAAATGTAAGGTGGAAGTAAAGGAATTTGTTATTATTGGGAAAATTGTTATTAGCAATGATTTAGTTTAAAGTAATTAGGATTGTAAGGTAATTTTTATTAATTTAATGTATGTGCTCATTTATATTTTAAGTAGTGTTTTTGAATTTAATTATATTTTAATTAAATGATAGTTATTTTGTGAATTTTATGTTTGTAGGAATTTGGTATACATTTCAGTTGAAGTAAACGTGCATGGAAATAATTTAAATATCTGACACTAAGTATTTGTAATGGTTGCGGTATGAATTCGTTGGTGACGTTTATAATATAATAGATGATTTAGAGGTAAAAGTTTTTGGATATTTTATTTATTTTATATGTGGAAATGTTCATATTTGGAAAGGGTAAATACTTTTTCGCGATCAGGTAATTTCATATATGTTTTTTTTACCGGGTTTAAAGATTGAGAAAATTGTCATGTATTTTCGTGAAATTTTTCTAATTTATGAGAAAAAAGCAGTGTACATGGATATAGTGAAGAGTGTGCACAATGCCATTTTTGTACAATTCTGGGATTTTTTTTAAGTAAAAATAAGTCGGCGTGTACATGGTTTATGTGTATGTGTTATTTTGAAAAACGCGTAAGGAGTATGGTATTGTGCACTTTTTCCCAATTTTGCAGTGAATATTTGTCATGATTAAGCAGTTTTGTTAGATAAAATTTCTAGCATAAGTGTAATTCGGCTAGTAGATTGTTGGAAGAAGTGTTCAGTAGATAAAAAGAAAAGAAACATATCTTTACTTCGTGAAGACAAAATGGCGGCGGGAAAAAAAAATAGAAAGTTGCTGTAGGAGAGTTGGTCGCCAAATTTTCGCCAAAAAAACGCCAAGTTACCATAATGTAAAGATCAACCTAATTTTTTTATTGCTTCAACTCATGATTCAGTAAATTAATTACAAACTTTAACTGTCTAACTAAAATTTTTTTCATAATTTTTGCTACTCAAATAATGAGTCAAACGAATACCAGAATAATGAAGAAAGTGCAAACAATTCCAAAATGTTTTTGCAGGATACAATCAATGTTTCGAAAAGTGTTAAGACCAATTTCAAAAGAATGAAGTAATAGCAAATAATTTTTTCTTAATATATAAAATTCAGTTGTGGTTTTTAATCTAATAAAAAATATATCAAGTAATATTAGATTGCAGTTAGAATATATTCAGAAGCAAACAGAGTATCTAGCAGTATTACTTAATGCATTACAAAGCTATGCTACTGGGGGGGGGGGAATTGAAAAGGTATAAATAGATATTATGAGAATGCACAGAAAGAGGAAAGGTTTAATTAGGACTGAACAATGCAATAAACAAAAAGTTAAAATTAGGTCATTTATCTTTATTAGAAATTGAAATGATATATTTCTTTACTACTCTTTCCAAGCTTTCACAAAATATTCTAACCTTCTTTGTTAATCAAAATGGAAACAGTTTCCTTGCTCTATTAAACAAATATACTTACATGCAGGGCTGTTCCTTGCGGGGGTGCAGCGAATAAAAGTACGCGGGTGGCGAAAATCAGGGGCGACCAGCAAAAAAGCAATCATACATAATAAATTGATAAAGAAAAGACTATTTTCCCTTATGGTATATCAAATAGCAGTGCTTTTATTTTTTAAACACAAAACGTATCAGAACACATAGGAAGATTACAGTCTATGAAAAAATTACAACTTGAGATGACACTGGAAAGTAGAACCTCTAATGATTTTTAGAAGATGCACTTTCAAAATAAGAATACATTTGTTTAACCCAGAAGTGGAGAAGCTTCAAAATGTGGCCATCAAAGGCCACATTTAAATTAGGCAGTGATAAAGTAGCTAAGATACCTATAAATGCGACTTTAGTGAAATTATTACAGATTTTGTATAGTTTTATCACTTTATTGCATTATATTGAAATAATGAAAAAAAAAAAAAAAGTGCAGCCTTCGTAGATCCTCTAAATGAGGATCTGTTATCTGCGTTCTTAAACTAGTTTTAATTTTGTTTGAGAGAAAATGTTTACTCGCAGGAGTAAGTACTTCCAAAGCAGAAAGTAAATGGTGTGCAATGCTCTCGAAGACATGGATACTGAATATCACTTTTCCAGATTTCTATGGGATTCTTTTAAGGGTCAAAAAGAGATTTGAGGATATTATCTTCCCACAACAGAAATAACTCCATTTGTAATTCTGTATGAGATCTGATCTTTGGATATATCTACTAAATGTGGTCAAATACCAGTTTCATAGCAGAAGTGTGCTTGTCAAAACCTGAAAATCTTCAATATATTCTTCTATTAAAATATATTCTATATACTCCTATATACTAAATATATATTCTATATACTCCTATACATTCATCAAATGTTTTAGTTTTACATTTTTGCTCATTCAGCTTTTGTAGCTTCGGAAAGTGTTCTGAAGATATATCTCAGCAAGAGAGCAATACTTTGAAAAATGTTAATTTTTTTCGAAACTCTTGAATCTTTTGCCACATTTTATTATATGCTTTGCTTTGCCTTGCAAGCAAATATTTAAATTGTTTTGTTTTGTCATAACATCAGACAAAAATGCAATGTTTCTGCAAAATGCTTCATCTGATAGATCATATATTTTCTCCTGTTTTTGATAAAAGTTTAAAATTTGTCGTCGTAAAGTTAAAACTTTTATCAAAACCTGTCCTGTCGATAGCCAGCGAATCTTGCAGTAGTACGGTACATCAACACTATATTTCCTCATTAAAATTTAGCATCTGCCGAAATTCATGATGACACATTGCATTTATGCAAATATAGTTGGCAATCGAAATAGTTCTATTCACAGTGTCTTGCAAAATGGTTATTTTTTGTGCAAAGATTTTGTTGATGCAAAATGCTAACATTATTTAATTCTATTAATTTGCAAATTGTTGTAATCTATATAATTAATACAAGAGCTACAGGCCGCACAAAAATATCACAGAGCTTGCACGTTTTCCACCTCTGGCTTAACCTATGATTGTCCAAGAACTGTGATAGCAAACATTTCTGACGACAGTTGATTTTTTTTTTTTTTTTACTTTCGAAAACTTCTAAATTTGAAAAATTAAATACATGAATACCTAATACTTACTACAATTTATAAAGTAATATGCAGGAATACTTCAAATAAACTAACTTTTTATTTAGTTTTCTAGAAGAATGACACATTGTCCTTTCATTACATTTATTTATCATCTTTATATTAATAGCATTCACAATAATTTCTTTATGAGAATAACAATCAAACTTCAAAATACGAAGATAGCAATTAGCATTTTAGAGCCTGTTTGCTGTAAACATTTGAATAATGCATAAATTCGATACTAATGTTATGAACATCTCAAATATGGTGTCAAATCAAATAATTAACATTTATGATTTAAATCATAATTTTAACTAACAGATTAAAAAAATTATTAAAATCAGATATTCTCTCATCTTTTTAATTAAAAATTTTTTATATGTTAAAATCAAAGATTAAGAAAATCTGTAATGCTTTTAAAGAGATTTTAATTACTGAATAACACAAAGAGAAGCTTTTTTTTTAAAAAAAGAATAGAATACAAGAAAATGTTACAGTTAATAGAATACAAGAAAGTGTGTCATTCCCACGTTCATTTAATATACTGGCCATAAATCTGATGATTAGAGTCCTAATTCAAAATATAGGGTGCATGATTTAGGAAAATAGCTGTAAAAACAGTGTCTTCTCAAAGTCTAAAATAAATTATCAAGAAGATACATTTTTTTATACTATACACACAAATTTGAATTTCAAAGTGTAAAAATTTTCATTTGATAAAATTAATGGAGATCTGTGTCATAGGTATAAGCCTCTATCTAAAAGTGATTTAAATGGTAATTTATTAAATGATACAAATGAAGAACAAACATAGAAATGCAGTAATATTTTACTTTATCAAACAGCATGTATGATGCTAGTTATTAGTCTAATATCCAAAATTAACCAAAAATTTGTGCATGTATTTGTACAACAGATAGAACTGTATATTTAGTGGAAACTATTAATGAATCTTTAATGCCGCAGGCAAGTGAAAATTTACTTATCCTTATTGTTGATACCATTAAAAAAGTTGAAAAGAAATTTAAATGTAAACATAGTTTTTCTAACTGATAATACAGCAAATATGGCAAAAATGAGAAAACAATTAGAAAACAAATTTCAGGATATACCTTATGATTGTTCAGCACATATACTTAATTTATTAATAAAAAAATGTAAATATATCAAATGTTCTGAGCATATTATTCAAGTTATAGAACATTTTTAAATTTAAGTCACAAGATTGCCCAAGTCAAATTCAACAAAGACAAATGGAGCTTGTTTAAATATATCACATATATTGACTACCTTAAAGTTATATTTAAAAAAAAACTGACCAATTTCCATTACATTCTGGAAAAAAATCAAAACACAACAGATAACAGTATTCAGTCCAAAGTTCTTCATATCACTGTCAGATTACATGCAAAAGATATCTTACTTTCTTTGAAGGCAATTTCAGTCGCAGCAAATAAAATTTACTTGGATAATTGAAACATTATTAAAGATGTTATAGTTTGGAAAGACTTTGAAATCAGCTTAGAAAATCTTGATGAAGCATGCATAAAATGATTTAAAATGTGATTGAAAATGCACTGTTACCAGTAACATTCTTAGCATATAGCTGAAGAAACAGGCATTGGAATTAGTAAAAGAAAAATAGGCAGACATGATTTGTTAAGCATTATATTAAAATTTATAATTAATGCTCCATCTTTCAGCAGAACCATTTTTGGAAATGGGTAGAGTCAGTGACTACAGTTCATTGGTGGAAATCAATAGTTCTTGTTAGAGAATGTATAGAAGTGAAAAAGAACTGGATATTATTGAAATCCTATGCAAGAGCTTCATCAGCAAGAACTGAAAGAATAGACAGCAAATTAAGAAATCAGTTAGGGGTTAGAAAAGAAACTTTTATTTATTTATTTTTTAGATTTTTGTTTTGTTTAAAGCACTTAAATGGCAGTAATGCATATATATAGCAACCACCTGTTTTGAAAAAGCTATGTAGATTACAGCTATAAGTAACATGCCTATGATTACGTTCACTCTAATTGTTGTGTATATAAGCTTATACTTAAGTTATTAAAGTGACTTTGCAAGTTGCTAATGTCAAATAAGCTGCCAAGATATCTTATTGTTTTTTATGTTACTAATTAATAAAATTATGCATAATTTATGTTATCTCTAATTATTAATTATGATATTAATTTATATGCAAATATATGAATAAATTATTTTCAATATTATATAAGTACAAATTTAATTACTTCGAAAACTGTCAATCTGTGATAACCACGGCATAAATTAATGTGCAAAAATCTGATTTAATAAAAAGTAAAATCTAATTAAAATTTTAAAAAAGTATTTTTTTCACACCCTGCTACCTTTCTCTATGAAAAATGCAAGCATGCATTCAGATACTAATAACACAGCAACCTAAAAGACACCGCTAGTTGTAATCATGCATGAAAGCCCACTATTGACTAAATAACTTCTTAAATGTGAATCACACACACACACACACACACACAAAAAAAAAAAAAAAAGGTAATTCTAGGTACATTAATAAGTTTGGTGCAAGTTTCCTACACAATCAATCAATCTTCAACTAGACTTTGACTGCTCACCTCTAATCAATTAATCAAAGAACAAATAATAATCTGACAAATGATAAGCATAAAGAAACTACTCATAACTGTATTTACTAAATATATGATAAGATAATATTACCTGACAACATCTGAACTGCTTAAATTTGGAAGATATTGTTGAAGTATACGAACTTGGGCAGCAATATTGGAACTTCGATACATTTCATGCAAGCCATAAAAAAAGTGTTTCTTAGCTAGCTTTCTAAAGCCTCTGTTACGAAAAGAAAATTATCAATTGAAATTATTAAGAAATATTTAGCTTATACAAAACATTTTATTGAAACAATTTAAAAGATTTTAAAGCTGAAAATAGCAGTTGATGTTAAAACATAAATAAATAACACATTATGAATTTATGTAACAAAACCTGTCAACCACAGACAAAACCTTTTGTTATCATAGTTGAAAGCAACCAATAGATTTGACTGTACTTTAAGTAATTAGTACTAAAAAACATTGAAAAAAGTTAAAAAAGAAGTTAAAATCAAATCTTTTTATTATTAAAATAATTCTTTACAATTAATTTGAAGAAAAAATTCTGCCCTTTTCATCCATCAAAGAAAATAATTGCATTATAGTAAAGCTACCAGTCATATACATGAATCTTCCTAAATTTCATAGAAAAAATGATAAACAGAGATTATTAAAGCATACATTTTCCTCACATTTCTTCAAATAATGTTTCATCAATAGATTGCTGAGCATATGTATTGCTAAAACAATGCTTTCTAAATGCAAACCTAAACTATCAGGTAGATTACAAAAAGTAGTGGAAGAAGCACAGAGAAAATATACTGCTAACAGTACAAAACATCTTCTACTTTGGAAATCAAGATGCAGATTGTTAATTCAAAGAAATAGGGATGTCTGAAACTATCAGGTAGATTACAAAAGGCAGTGGAAGAAGTACAGAGCAAAATATACTGATAACAGTTAAAAATGTCTTCTCACTTTGGAAATCAAGATGCAGATTGTTAATTCAAAGAAAGAGGGATGTCTGACAGAACATTTAAGAAATAACCATATTTATCTGAAAGATAATTCCAGTTCAGAAAAATAATTCTAAAAATGTGGAAATAATCTTTGCAAAAGTAAGCTTGAATGAACTTTTATGAAATATCAATGATTATTCATAAACTTGCTAAATATTAGCAATATTAAATTTTAACAAAATTTTTAGAAGATAAGACTTATTTTTTTAAAATAGAGTCATATTAATCTTAAATAAAACCTTATATATACTGACCAACAGCATATTTTACAAATGGTGTAGGATAAGAAATGAAAAATCTATATAAAATTAAAGGTCTGCATACTAATTAAAATGTACAGATATAGGAATTAGATTGTGGAATACATAATGCTCAGCTATCAAATTGGAAAAAAAGTTCTATATTTTGAGGAATATATATATATATATTGCACAAGTATTTGCCTCAAAATAATTATTGTTTTACAGCATCTAAGAATATACCAAACTAGAATCAATCATTAAAAAAAAAATCTGAAAATTACTTCACAAAAAAGAGGGTTTTTTTTTTTTTTTTTTTTTTTTTTTTTTTTTTTTTTTTTAAACAATTTTCAAAATTTTACCTGTATCCCAGATAATTAATAGTATCTGCTACATTAAAATCTTTGGCACTATATCCTTCTCTCTCAAAAGCAAGAACAGCATTTGGTCCCAACCAAACTGAACCATCAATACGAGGAGTAATATGAACACCAAGAAATGGTAATTCAGGATGTGGAACCTGAATATACAAGATATATCATACACCATCTATATCATCATGCATTTATATATAAATTTTAAAATAAAAATTCTTAAACTTAGGCACATGCATATTCAAGAAATATTATGAAAGGAAATTACACAAACCCTAATATGAGAAAAAAAAAATATGTCTGACTTTTTAGAATGCATCAGACTAATTTTAGAATTAGATTATAAATAGATTAACTTTTCTCACCATGGCAAAAAAAAAAAAAAAAAAAAAAAAAAAAAGACCCCCCCCCCCCCTTTTTTTTTTCTATGTTAAAAAAGCTGGTACTTTGATTATCCACACCTCTTTTCCCAAAAGTCTCCAGTTAGTACTGAGTAATTTTTCACCAAGCTAAGATGCAAAAGACAATAGCCACTTTCAAAGGCAGTGCACAAAGAAATTACATAAAACACCACACAAAATTAAAAATGCAGCAAACATCTATAATTAGATATTTATGTTACTTTTCTCCCTCTGTTCTCCTCATATAGACAGCGACCTATTATAGCTTTAAAAAAAACCACCCAAGAATTGCAGAAGCTCAGCATTGCATACAACTTGGACCTGTGTACATTATATTTCTCCCCACGTACACAACAATCTCTTTTCATTTAAAAAACATCAGAGAATTGCACAAATTCAACACTGCACACAAATTTTCATCCATAAAATTTGATCGCTTAGGAAGTACAACTACATGAAATGTGAATTTTACATTATCTGTTGTTAAACAAAATGACATATTTCTGAAGAAATGTAATATTTTCTTTTTTTTGAATCAGCTGACAAACTCAACAGGCCTGTTATGATTCCTTAAAAGAACAATTAAAAGAACAAAAATGTACTAAAATGCATCGACTTTGAAGTTAGAAATCAGCTCTTGACTGTAGTATACATGCACATATTTAGGTGAGTTGCCACATACATACATGTAGGCAACATCAAGAGTTTCCCGTTTTAGTGACATGGTGCGATGCTTTGTGAGTTCTTTCCTGGAGGGTGACAATAATCAGAAAGAACAGCTTAGCTTTTCCAATTTTTGCATCACCTATTCATCACCATAACTGGCCTGAAAAACTGATAATTTTGACATCTCTTGTCATACCCTGTTACAAAAAGCATTTAATTTATATTCTGAATTTCATCAGAATATTGCTTGCAACAAAGAATAATTTAAAAACAATGCACATGCATAACAATATTATTGGTGTGCATTTTACATAATTCTAATAAATCAAACATGTCACTATTATATATCATACAGTTCTGCTAGAGAAGTGACATGTAATGATAGTTCAACTGAGTCTAGTTTGCCATTTTAAAAACACTTTCTCTTTCCTTCCTTTATTTTCATATCTATACAACAGAAAATTTCACAGCTCTGATGACCATACCTATACCATTTAGATATAATTTTTTTAAAAAAAAACTAAATAAAAACATTGCTATCAGTGAGAAAATATTCATAAATAGTTATAAATTTTGTTTAGATGAAATAATTTAGTTTATAATTTTGCTTTTCTTCACATAATGCAAACAAATATTAAATATAAAATTATATATATATACAGAATTTTGCATTTCCACCATCATCCAAACAAGCTCCTTTTTTAATGCTACAGAACATAAACAAACTTAGTTATGTTTTTATTTTAAAATAATAATGATAGAATTTTTAAAAAAAACTAAAACACACATTAGAAGGTTACAAAAACTTAGTTCAACAAACATGATAAATAAATTATTTAATGGATCTCATTTGTGTTTATGCATACCAAAGTATTATATATAATATAGCTAATCTTATGCTGTCATTTGGTATAAAAATTGTCAAAGCATTGATAACAAATTAAAATATAAACTTACAGGGTATATATTAGTTTTCACAAGATTAGATTTTTCTGGTTTTAGAACAAGATACTCTCCCCTGAAAGGGATTATTCTGGGCTCTGGACTACACCCTGTCATAATGGCTAAATTGTCCGAGTGCAAGCCAGCGCAGGTTACAACATGCTTACATAGCAATTCCTAAAATGAAAAATAATAAAAAGTTAAGCCTAATATTTTAAAAAGAGTATAAAAAATCTAGAATTAAAAGAATGTATCAAATAATAATGACTTCAAGAATTATATAAATAAAGCCTTAAATAAATTACTTTAGTTTTGCTTTGCACTAAAACAAAAGGTTCAGGTGTCTTTGTAGTTGGAGAAACAACATGAAGACCCTTGACACAAAAATTTAAATAAATATCAGCTCCTCGAACTTTGCATTCTTCAGCAAATGACTTGTTTACTTCTGCCCAATCAACAATACCAGTATTAGGAGACCATATTGCCTTTAAACCCTGTTAATATTATAGAAAATTTACAAGTAAGTTATTGAAACTACACAGAAAGTCAGAACACTGAATAATATATTCAATACACTAAAAATTATTATGAAGCCTAATATGTAATAATTAAATAAATAAATTTTTTATTTATTTTGTTTATTTCAGACAAAGATAATGTTTATAACATTTTTAAATCCTTCAGTTACGTAATTGGTTACATAAATATAAACTTAAAGAATAATTAATAAACATTACCATAATAAGCATAAGTGCAAGAGAAAAAGTACATAGAATTAACATTTATTTGCACATTTCAGATAATCAAATTAGATTACATATATATGATATCTTTAAATGTTATGAGGATTAGTCAAAAAGGTATTTGCACTGCTTAAGAAAACAAAACAGGATAGAAATTTTATAATAACTTTAATTGTATCTTAAAGTTCCATTCCAACTCTACTTTTCAACATAATTACCTCTGTTGTGTGGTACAAGTTTTTCGATGCCTTCTGCAAAGAAATCCTGTCCAATGCCTGATAACCATTCTTGGGTTGCAGCTTTCACCTTGTCATCTAAGTGGTATCATTGCTTTGAAAGTTCTGCTTTCATGGGACAAAAACACGCAAATCACATGGCACAAGGTCTGGGCTATAAGGAGGGTGATCCCACGCTTCCCACCTAAACGTTTTCAGAAGGTTACACGTTTGTTTTCCTGCATGCGGTTTTGCATTGTCATGCAGTAGCACAATGCCTTTCGACAATTTACTTGGCCATCTAACTGATCGTCACAATCATTTTAGTGTTTCACAATAAGAAGAAGCATTAATTGTGGCACCCTTGGGCATAAAGTCTGTATGCATCCAACCTTCTCTGTTGAAAAACAGCATCAGCATCACTTTTCCCACAAAGCCAGCCAGATGGTATAGTGGTTAGGGGAAGACAGTGATACTGAAGGGCCCAGGTCAGGGCCATTCCTAGGCCATTGGCTACCCATGTACTTTTCTAAGATTGCTGCCCCCAAATTAAAAAAACATAAAATGCTCAATGATTAAAAAAATATTTATTTCATACTTATTAAGCACTTACAGATAACAAATTGCATAGAAAGTACTTACATATGACAAGTACTTACAATGAATTTAAAATATTTAGACATGGTATCATGATAGTCTGGCTGCCCCTGATTTTCGCCGCTCACGTACTTTTACATGCTGAATACCTGCTAGGAATGTCTCTGGCCCCAGTTCAAATCCCGGAGAAGGCATGGATGTAATTTGTCTGTCCCCTCACAGGAAGTAGCAATAACTGCCTATTAGATGCTTCCATAATAAAATAGTCACCACTATTAAAAATAATCAACGCAAAACAAAAAAAAAAAAAAAAAAAACTTTCCCACAGATGGAATAGTTCAACACTTTTTTGAGTCGGGGGAAGTGGAATGTTTCAACTTGAGGGAGCTGCATTTCGTTTCAGGTGAGAATTGGTGAATCCAAGACTCATCTCCGGTCACAATTTTGTCCAAAATCTCATTTCCTTTCTTTTGATAACACTGCAGAAATTTCACTTTCAAAATGCTTCCCTTTATGTTCCTCCGTCAGTAGATAAGGCACCCATCGAGCACAAACTTTATGAAATTAAAGCTGATCAGAAATAATGTTATACCCACTTACATGATAAATATCTAGTTCTTTAGAGATTTTGTCCATTGTTATGCATCTGTTTGCAAGAATGCATTCATTCACGTGAGCAGCAATTTCAGAATTTGTGGCAGTTTATGGTCTTCCCTCGCGCTCAGCTTTGTTAATATCTGTACGTCCGTTCTCAAACATGTTGCACCACTTAATGATAGCTTGACGAGACATTACATTTTCACCATAAACCAAGTTCCACGTTCCTCTTTTGCTATGATTATCAAGCAAAATGCATGATTTGTTCCGGCTGTCATCAAGTGACTGCACAAAGGGTGCAGAAGGTAGACTGAGTCAGGACAGTAGGTCCAAGAGGGCAGGAGCTGATGGTGAAAGGGGTGTGACAGCTTGTCACATGAGCTGTAAGCAGACATGGCATTAGTTGCGGGATTCCCAGGGAAATTCTGCAAAGTTCAACAGGAAAGTTAACAAGACAAAATGATAGAGAGTCCGTAGGTCACGTGGGTGGTTACCCACCCAAGTGAATGCTCAGACGCATTCACCATAAATTTCATGCAACTGCCAATAAATATCAGAGCAGTTATACCTTTTTGACCAGAAAAAAATAAATCACTGAACGCATTTCCAATTTGGATGCCACTTGCAGAGATAGAGATGCTTACTGATTATCAAACAAACTAAAATTGCTTCATGAAAGCCACTACATAACATGATACAGCTAAGTGTCTGAAGTATTACCAGACAGTTTCATCAAAACAGCCTTTGACAGAAAATTTTTACAAAGGGGTTCAACTAACGTTCTGACATACATAGTATCATATTAATTTCTAATCGTGCATGTTATTCTAGCCCAGTAAATCTTTATAATAGATTTTATACTACATATTCTTAAAATAAAAAAATCATAAAATTATATAAAAATATTTAGCTTTATGCTACAACTAGCTTTTACCAGTAGCTTCCCTCGCATTGATGTCGTTAAATAAGTTTCAAACCCGCGTGAATTTTAAAAATACACTCCGTAAAAAATTTCAGTAAATACTGCCCTTCTTCAATACCCATAGGCTGCGGATATTTTGTATCGCCACGAAATCTAGTAAAACTGCTACACATATTTCTCAATGACTGAAAAGCGTTTGTGAAAGAAGAGCCAAAAGCTAGAAATCCTGAAGGATTTTAAATAATAAATTAAATTAAACAAATAAAAATTAATGAATGCTTTAATAAACAATTAATAAATGTTATGTTTCATGCCTTAATTACTTAACCAATCATTATGAAATTTTCAAGAAATATTTTTGATATATTAGAAAAGGCTATAAGCTATAAAATGTTCGTGTGGCTTAAGCCACGCACCTCGTGCACAGACAAACTTTATTGGTTCAATCCCAACAAGCCAAAGTAAGCAGTATAAAAATTGTAAAATTATTGCAACAAAAACATAAACTAATTAAACAAATACTATTACTTTAAGCAGACTCAGTCAAAAAAATTCGGCGATTCCGGATTATCGATTTTTCCGGATTATAGATCATCACTTTAAATCTGGTAAGATGGCATGCAGAAATTATAAAATAAAAAATATGAAACCGTAATTTATGAAATAAAGAACAATTATGATCTAAAGGGTATCAAAATTTACAAAAAAAAAAAAAGCTTAATATTTATTTGTTTACTTTATTAAACATTTCTTTCAATGTAAGTTGTTTAAGTTGCTTCGTTTTATGTGATAATACTTTCTCTTTAATTCTATAAACAGACATAATTTCTTGTTCAGTTACAAAGTTCCACTGTTCAAGTTCTATAATTGCTGTGTCAAGAATACCGACTAATTTGTCAATTGAAATTTTTTCGTTTTCAATAACCTCTGCGTCACTTTCTTTACTATCGGAAACGAATTATAATGACGGGGAATTTGTTTTAAATCATATCAAAGACGGAGTACATCATAATGAAATACTACATTTAGTAAGAAATTAAAAGCCAAATAAAATAAAAACATCTGCCCTGAAGATAAGGATAGTGCTGACAGATCAAGTTCCAATTCATTGCGTGCCACTGCATTCCCCCCCCCCTGCCGCCGCCGCAGAGCAGTGTGAAATTGATAAACAGATTTCGGAATGGTTAGAGAAACAAAGGATATGCCTTTATCCATTTTTTGCAGCAATTCCACTTTTTGTTTAATATACTTCGAAACACATTTTCGCTTTGTAGATGCTTTACATATTAGTAAATATATATCGGAAATTCTATTTGACATAATTGAAAGTTCAAGCTTACCTTTATAAAATTGCTCTAACAGTGTGCAAAAAATAATAAGCCGGATCCAATTCGAAGATTAAGGAACAATGCAATCTGCAACATTAACTGAATTAAATAATTTTAGCTTAGCTTATACCGTCTGTTATACATTAAACGCGCATGCGTAAACGTATTATGCGCATGCGCATAGGCATATTCGCAACCATAAAGGTCAACTCGACGCATGCGCAGAAAGTTTGTAGCTTTGAGGTCCAGATTATAGATCATTCCGGATTATGGGTGTCCGAATTAACGACTTTTGACTGTATTTTGATAAATATTCATTAAGTGAAATTTAAAATATTCTGTTAAAAATTTGATGTTGGCAACTGCTTTAAAATCAAGCATTGAGCCTTACATGCAATTTGAATTTCAGACCACTGGCTGTAAGATATTAAATTTCAGTTATTGGAAAATTTAAGATAAATCTCAATTTGCAAAACATGAGATAAACCACACATTAAAAAATACTGAGATTGACTACATATAAAATTTATAAGTTTAATGCAAATAACATACACTTTACTCTATATTTTTGTAAATGAATTTTATCTAATGTTAATCTGATAAATGACTAATAGGACTGGGTTTATTACATTATAGAAAGCAGACAATAACTAATTCCTTTAGAAGAAGATGCCTTCCACAAAAACTTTCTGAGAAAAATGGCTAATATTGTTGTTGATGAGGAAAACTACAAAAATTCTCATACAGCTAATCTATTCACTTAAAATTAAGACACCAATGTTCAGAAGTTTTATCTGCTTGCTACTTCCGGGACCCAACCACTAATTACGAAACATAACTTGAGTATGATGGCTTAATATGAACATACTTTAATGTATATACACCATTGTATATTCTATAACAAAGTAAGAAATTTTGATACATTAAAAAAGAGATTTGAGTATGACGAATTTAATTTAATGAAACTCCTTCATTTATTTAATGAATTTTATTTTTTTTTTAATTTTTATAACCTGCTTACATAAGTAACTTCACTTTCTTTTTAAATTTTTTTTTAAAGCTTTCAGATTTTACATTACACCCAGCAGTTAGATCATAATTCAATTCAACAGCAATATTGCATGATAATTTTAAAATGAGCATATCTTTAGAATTTCCAGCACACAGTCTTACTCATTGGAGATAAAAATGTTTTTTCCATATAGTGTTGCCATTGCTCGCTTTGAAATCGTTGAGTTTGTTAACCAAAAACTTGTTAAAATGTTACAAAATATGAAATCGATAATTAAACAATTAATTAAATAAAATAAAAAAATTCGAACTTCCAGATGCCTATATTCTGTGGAGGATTACGTTATTCAAAATTTGATGGCTCTAGGTACCGTTGTTTTATCACAATGTGAGAAACATACATACATTTGAGCAAATTCTTCATTATTTAATTTCTTTCACAGGGTGATAATATTTGGTGGCAACAATATGAAAAGTGAAATGGATATTTAAAGTTTTACATTTAATGCAAAATGCCAAAATAAAATTAATAGCCCTTCTGAGCTAATGCCCTTTGGGCTAAAAGTGGGGTACTATTTTGTTATCGGGACCAGAATCAGAAATGTATGAATGCATACAAGTGTGTATGTATGGGTATATGTAACACATACATACATTCGTACTTACATATATACATGCATACATGTATACATATATACATTTTTTTATCCAGTCCTGACAATAGAACAGCGCCAAAAATGTTTGCTTAGAAATAAAGAAATATATAAAGTTGGAAGAATGTCAACAAAATGTAAATGATATGTTATGATGATAATTCTAACACAAAGCCAATTCTGTAAACACAAAGCCAGATAAAAGGTTTGCATACTCAACATTTTAATGTATTCTTATTTGAAAACATAGGATAAATTAATTATTCTCAAACTTACATGAATGTTTGGTTCAAGTCTCTTAATTTCATCTTGATCAATGAGAGAGATATCTTTTACTTTATTTTCAGTTGCTCGTTTAAATAGTGCTTCAAGTCGGGAAATTTCTCTTTGATTAACAGCAACTATAAGCTGCAATAATAAAAGCATACTAAATAAAAAAATTGCAATTAAAGTCTAACATCTTAAAGAATTTACCATAAAGTTTTGAAAAATTAAAAAGCATAAAAATTACAGAGCTTTAAAAAACTGCAATTGAATCTTCATTATGCTTATTCCAGTTGAATGCATGAAACAATTTTAAGCTAAACATTAGAAACAATAATTAATATTATAATAGCTGTTTAGCTTAAAACATTAAAAACAATTTTAAGCTAAACAGCTATTATAATTAGCTCACTAGATTAAGAATTAATCTACTAGGAATTCAATGCACTGAATATGAAATGATATTGTTAAATAAATCAAATCGTTAAAAACAGCAATGCTAAATTTAAGGGGGGAAACATATTATTTCACTAAAAATCAGTGCCACATAAGAAACATGCATTTAATTCATAAAAAAGACCTAATTATTTAATATGTAGTTGTGCATGTTTTTCAGTGGATTGCTTGCACATAGGACTTACAATAAACATTCTTTTCAAGTGGCAATATTTTCCATTTTGCCAGGATACCAAATCTGCAGACTGAGAATAATAAACACCTCTAAGGATAAAAAAAAATCTGAAATGTTTCTTTTATTTAAGCCTTTAAAAAAATTATTGGCTTTTTGTGTCAAGACATATTATTCTTTAAACTTTTTCATGATAGAAGAGCAGTTAGCATTACATTAAACAAATACTCAATCATTCTTGATGATATAAGTTAAAATTACAAGTTGTAAAGAAATAAAGACAAGAATGATAATTTGAAACTGAGACATATATTCCTTATATTTTATTCTAATTTTTGACTTGCATATCAAATACTAATATGATCTAAGCCAAAACTAATACACCAGCCAGGAATAAAAACAAAAGCTAACTTATGCCTCAATTTGCTGTCTACAAGACTAATTTGAAAACAATCCTTCAGTGCTGCCAGATGTTGCTTCAGTTATTCAATAAAATTTCTCTCTTATAATACACTGTTTTGATAAGAATATGGATTTGTATCATTCCAGTGTAATCACTTTTTGTATGGCTTTTTCATCGAGCAGCACAGTGTGGAACTGAATAGCTGGATTGTAGTAATCAATATATACACTTAAGTAACAAAATTGGTATCTGTGTACCATTTTTGTAAAAATACTATAGCTTTCTACACTTTCACTAGCTAACAAACAATGAAAACTTTGTTAGGCTTGAACATGCAAAACTTTCATTATGATAATCATTAACAGTATGCCACAATTAATTATACACCAAATGAATGAAGAAATAATTATACATTTTTAATTTATTAATACCATCGTTCAAGATTCTTAGAATAAACATTAAATGCTACTTATAATCTGTAAGAAATGCTTCCTTATAATATGCATTATTAAATCACATATTGTTATCCACTTGCATATTTATTCACATTTTGTTTGATACACAATATTTAATGTTGTTCTGAACAAACTGTCTACAATAATACATTTAAACACAGATATAAAACTATATGATTAAACAGAAGATGAAGCTAGAAAGAAATATTCTCATATTTCTTCACAGAAAAGCTAAGCATCTATTAACACGAACCTTTAATAAATTATCACTTAGATATTTCTTCTTGTATCAAAAATTATAATTTTATTAAAAAAAAACATGAGTTTGCTAACCTATTACATGCATCTTACTTTTCCACATTTTTTGTAAGAAATATTGTGTTCAGAACAATATTTATATGCAAGTTCTAGGCCTTCTACACAAAGCTTTGCTTTCAAAGATCCAGGTGTATAGTAGATGCCAGAATGCATAACACCACTATTGTGACCACTTTGGTGTGCAGCTGAAATAAAATAATGAACATAAGAAGAGGACTAATAAGAAAGAATTAAAAATTAATAAGAATGTTATAAGAACTGATAAGAAAACTAAATTCAAAATAAATAATCATGGTCTATGTTTTAACATCATTCTTTTGCAGGTATACTTTTGGCTTTTATGCATCAACATAAATACAGTCATTCAAAATTATTTATTAAAATTTCATCAGCTTTCACTATTTAATAAATATATTCCCTTTGAAAACAGCAGAAGCCTTACTTCCAGGTAGAGTGGAACTGCTTAAAGAGCTACTGGTCAACTAATGAATTGCTTTTAAGTCAATTGTAAGCCAAACAACACTTATTTCACAAAGGGCAGTCTTTCTTTTTTCACAAAGGGCAGACTTATGAAAGACTTGGTATGTGAATGACCACGGAAATTTCTTGAATTTTGGATATTCAGGTGGAAAATGAATACAAAGCTAATAAAATTTTTTGGCAAGATGTTTTTGCTCTTGAAGAAGAGGAACATATGTCTGATAGATTTCAAAATCAAGAGTTTTATTCAAAACCTACAAAGATAATTGTTTATTCCAAAAAGTATGAAACCCTTTATAAAAGTATGAAGTACCAAAAAATATGAAATTCTGGCCTTTATTTATTACCTTTTATTCTTTTATTTAGTGCATCCATAATAAAAATCAACTTACCAATAACACTGGTGCCATTTAGCAGTACCTTTGTAATTTAACATACACAATACAAGAGTTCACTTTATTCATGAAAAAATTTCCTAGAATGGCCTTCTGAATATCCGAATGCAAAATAACGATAAAAAGCAGGTGTCAAATTATTGGGATGTAGTGAATATCATAATGCCAATCAGGAATCATATTACCTTGAAAAATGGTACCACAATGAAAATGATGCCCTAAATAACTCATCAGCAAATCTTAGGTACAGCAAGTGGCACCTGCAGCCACCAAATTTTGAACATACATACTCCTGCATCCAAACACGTGTACCTTGAAGCTCGATTTTTGAATTTATTCTTTATTTATGTTTTATTTAATTTAGAAAATTTCGTTTAAAAAATATTCATGAAATAGATGCATATGTCATTTCTGCATGCACATTGCTACAGCAACGTATGCTACCACAGCCAGGGCAAGGGTGAGGCGAAAAATTAAGAGGAATCAAATTAGTTGTGAAAAATTAGAAATTCATTTTAAAACAGGAGATATGACTGCTAACTTTAAACTTTGAAACATATCAAAAAGATATATTTTTAACCCACGAGCGCGCACGCTGGGTCCAATGGACATGCCCAATTAAAGAAACCTTTCTGAAAACGGCGCTACTTTCCCCAAGTGGTTGTAATTCAGTGTAGTCTCCTCCAAGGCCATCCTCTTTATGTTTCCAAAGTTTTTTGCTGGAAATTTTATTCGAAATTTGGTTTTAATCGGATCGGGTCTTTCAGACCCAGCGCGCCTATTCGCATTGCTGTAAGGTAGTTCATTTGTGGTAGCACAGAAAACTGCAAACATGTCGCATAATTTATAAGGAAGAAATGTTACTTTTGCAAAAATTATTTCATGTATCAACTGTTGAAGACTCCATTGAAGAAACTGATACAACTACTGCTCATAATACTATTACTAAATTGTCTGGAAACAACGGTAAGGCAAAATATGTGTAGACTCCAAATTAATCGTGGTAACTTTTACTAAGTGAACAAATATTGCTGAAAGTCGTCAGTTATACAAATATTTATATTGCAATTATTTCTGACAGCTTTCAAAGAGAGAGAGAGAGATGCTCATAATACAACTCTAACTGAAATTCGCACTTTTAAGAAGTCTTTTATATTTTTGTGACATAAGTCATCTCATGGAAATGTGCTGGATCTGCTGGCAATAGATGGAAGCGGCTTGGAAATTTTCCTTAAAACTATGTCCTACAAATGTTTTGTTTCTTTATAAAGATGTTTGCGTTTTGATAACATAGGAACTCGCGTTGTCAAGAACAAATCAGATAAACTTGCACCTATAAGAGAGTTTTTTGAAGATTTTGTGAATAACTGCCAGAAATATTACACTATCGGTGAGTTCATAACGATAAATAAAAAACTTTAAGCCTTCCGAGGAAGATGTTCTTTCAAGCAGTATATTCCTGATAAACCTGAATAATAATTCCTGAATAACCTGAATAATAATATAATGAATTCTTAATAAATTCTATATTAATATAATACGTTTTTCTATTCCTTAAAAAAAATTATTTCATAAAGAATATTATAAAATTGAAATTAAAATTTTAATTTTTATAGTTTGCATATTTTTTAAGTTTGATCACAAAATTTTTGGCATAAATGTAACACTTTTACCTGAAGAGCAATGGTTTTCTCTTCAAAAAACAGAAGCCGGGTCCAGGGCGTGCACTTGTGCAACTCAAAAGAGCGTGCGCGTTCCCGTGTTAAAACATATTTAAAGTAACAAACTTTACCAGCACTTTTATAAGAATTTTAAAGCACTGCATTCCTCCATTATATTAGCTGCCTATCTAATTTCCATTACTCTTTTTTTTTAATTTATTTATTTTTTGTAGTCATTTTTTCAATCAGAACAGTGCCTCTCAATTCACATTTTGACATAGTTTAATGTCAACATAATAAACAGCAAAATTATTTAAATTCAAATTGATTGACAGATTTTATTACTTTACTGTGTTTTTTCTATCGTATTTTACCATTAATTTTTAGACAGAAATGTTCCTAAAAATTGAAAAGAAATTATTAATGCTTCCATCTTTTTCTGTGTCATAATAGCTGACTACCTAATTTCTATGAGCACCCCCTTTTTTAGGCAGGATAGTCATCTTTTCGATCAGAATGGTGCCTCTAGATTCACATTTTGACATAGTTTAGTGTTAACATAATAAACAGCAAAATTATTTAAATATGAATTGATTGACAGATCTTTTCTTACTTTACTGTATTTTTCTATCATATGGTTTCCATTAATTCTTAGAAAGAAATTTAAAAGGATTTTGTATTATAAATATCTGAATTAAAAGGAGAATTAGTGGGATTAATTTGCTTCCCAAACATGCTGCAGCATTACAGTACTGTATATATAATTTTCTAAAGTTAAAATTTTTTTAATTGTAATTTATCATAATGAAGTTGGTTTACAGTAATAAGCTACACAGATTAAATGTTCCCATGTTGCTGAATCAGTAATTCTCTACTGTCTCCCTCTAACCTCAACTGTAGATTTTACCACTCTTATCTCACCATAAGGACAAAACACATTTATCTAAGTCCACAAACTGAGTATTGGCTCTATATCTGTTTCAGCAAGCCTAACACTCAAAAGCTAATTGTAATAGCATCCAGAGATTCAACTAGGATTTCTAATAAAAATAATAATAATAAAGGTTTTATAAAATAAGCTTTCATTTAAAACTTATAAAATCATTAATAAACTAAAAGAACAAAAATAATTTTTCTTATAATTTAATGAGAATAAAAGATTAAATAATTATCTTTATAAAATTCATATATGATTTTATCATAAATAATAATAGCGTTGGCACCCGTGATAAATTTATAAAGATAATGGTTTACACTTTTGACAATAAAATTCAATTTGATTTCATTATTTAGGCACTCATTTATCATTCATGATATAAAATTGTAGAACTTTACAAAGAGAGTTATTTAGTCTCTCTCTCACTCTCTCTTTTTTAAATTCTAATGGCATGTTACAAGACAAATGAGCATCAGATAAAATACATCAAATAAAAAAGATAAATTATTTTTCTCCTTTTAGTTTATTAATGATTTTAAGAGTTTTAAATAAATGTAACATAAATATAGGCCATGTGTAGCATAAATTCGAGCTAATTACAACCTTAAAAGATTTTCCATAATGGCATCCTTTTCCTTAGCCAGCTAGCTTTAATAGGCTTTGCCATATTGAATTAAACAAATAATAAATCGGTTGATCTTTACAATATGGTAACTGATACAATATGGTAACTGATAGATTTTGGAGGCGATAAAGGTTACTACCTGGGACTTTGGTTATAATGTGAGCAGTACTCAGTTCCGATTACGCATTATTTTGTGTGGGGGAAATGAGAGATCATGGGATATGTCATGTGATATTAATGGACGAATTACTGTTCTTTAATCGGGAAAAAATCTGGCAATTTTGTATTTGGCTTTATTCTGTGTTGTGTGAAATAGTGTTTGTGAATTTTTGGATCCCATAGCCGTAACTAAAGTGAATTCGAAATGGGTATTTAGTGGTATTGAAAAGGATAGTAATAAATGTTTTTTAAGGTTGTGCGAGAGAGAAATAAAGATGTTTTATTATGTTATTTATTTTACCTGGTATCTTGCTTTGAAAGATAAATATGATTTTAAAGATTCTGAAACAGAAGGAAGAAAAGTGTATCCGCCACGTAATCAAGATTCTGAAGAAGATTAGGTAAGTTAGTATTTTTAATTATTTGAGGATATTATTTTTATGCATTGTTGTAAATGTAAGGTGGAAAGGAATTTGGTATTATTGGGAAAATTGTTATTAACAATGATTTAGTTTAAAGTAATTAGGATTGTAAGGTAATTTTTATTAATTTAATGTATGTGCTCATTTATATTTTAAGTAGTGTTTTTGAATTTAATTATATTTTAATGAAATGATAGTTATTTTGTGAATTTTATGTTTGTAGGAATTTGCTATATGTTTAAGTTGAAATAAACGTGCATGGAAATAATTTAAATATTTGATATTAAGTATTTGTAATGCTTGCGGTATGAATTCGTTGGTGACATGTATAATGTAATAGATGATTTAGAGGTAAAAGTTTTTGGATGTTCTATTTATTTTATATGTGAAAATGTTGATATTTGTAAAGGGTAAATACTTTTTCGCGATCATGTAATTTCATATATGTTCTTTTTACCGGGTTTAAAGATTGAGAAAATTGTCATGTATTTTCGTGAAATTTATTAATTTATGAGAAAAAAGCAGTGTACATGGATATAGTGAAGAGTGTGCGCAATGCCATTTTTGTGCAATTCTGGGATGTTTTTTTAAGTAAAAATAAGTCGACGTGTGCATGGTTTAGTGATATTGTAATGAAATGATAGTTATTTTGTGAATTTTATGCTTGTAGGAATTTGGTATACGTTTAAGTTGAAATAAACGTGCATGGAAATAATTTAAATATTTGATATTAAGTATTTGTAATGCTTGCGGTATAAATTCGTTGGTGACGTGTATAATGTAATAGATGATTTAGAGGTAAAAGTTTTTGGATATTCTATTTATTTTATATGTGGAAATGTTGATATTTGTAAAGGGTAAATACTTTTTCTCGATCATGTAATTTCATATATGTTCTTTTTACCGGGTTTAAAGATTGAGAAAATTGTCATGTATTTTCGTGAAATTTTTTTAATTTATGAGAAAAAAGCAGTGTACATGGATATAGTGCAGAGTGTGCGCAATGCCATTTTTGTGCAATTCTGGGATGTTTTTTTAAGTAAAAATAAGTCGGCGTGTACATGGTTTATGTGTATGTGTTATTTTGAAAAATGCGTAAGGAGGATGGTATTGTGCAGTTTTTCCTAATTTTGCAGTGAATATTTGTCATGATTAAGCAGTTTTGTTTGATAAAATTTCTAGCATAAGTGTAATTCGGCTAGTAGATTGTTGGAAGAAGTGTTCAGGAGATAAAAAGAAAAGAAACATGTCTTTACTTCGTGAAGACAAAATGGCGGCGGGGAAAAAAAAATAGAGGGTTGCTGTAGGAGAGTTGGTCGCGAAATTTTCACCAAAAAATCGCCAAGTTACCATAATGTAAAGATCAACCAAGAAATCTTAATAGAAGGATAATAATTTTGTTTACAGCTGATAAGAGAAAATATTCTTAAGAAATGTGAAAATTTCACTGGAGAACTTAGAAACGAGAAAGGAAGGTTAATTAATCAAGTAATCAAAAATCAATTAATAAGAAAATTAATTTTCAGAAAGTACTTTTTCATTGTAGAAGTAAAAGGAGGGATAGTTTTTTAATCTCACAAACAAAATGGAGGTACAAAATATTAAATGAGATGTCTTTCGATTTTCCTTTTCTAATCAATGAAAAACTAATATAATTAGATTTAGGTAATTCAGAAATCAAACAACAAAAACCAGCGCCACATTTACAAAATTTTCACAGGACTAGTTTCGATGGTTTTACCGAACCACCATCTTCAGCTGCAAAACCGCAAATTTGCGGTTCTGAATTAGTATTTATTCGGCGTGTTATTGTGTCTTAATTAGATTTAGGTAATTTAGAAGGAGCTGCTTATAACTTAACAACACTGAAATATTCAAATGATATAAAGGCATTCAAATTTTCACCAGAAATGTCTAATATCAGTAACCAATTGTTTCTGAACACTATGCTGGTTCAATCTTTCAAAAGTAATTCACAAATCCTGTTTAGAATCTCTATCAGTTTAGAATCTCTATCAGAATTTGGAATTTATGTTGAAATTTTTGTTAGTATTGCCAAGTTACTAGCGCTGAGAGAAGCTTGAAAAAACTTAAGAACATAAAAATTACGCAAGGTCTTTACTTGGTCACTAAAACCTTCTGTCTCTAAAACATAAATTAAGTAATTAAATAATTTTAAAAAAATGACTTTGCTTCATTAAAGGCAAGGAAAATATAAAGTATAAAAAATGAAACTTAATACAGTATTTTTTTATATTAATTGCATAACTATTTGTAACATTTAGGTATTATTTGCCAATTATAGAAAAGGCACTTTTTTAATACTTTTCATTTAAAAATTCTAAATCATTACTTGTATCACTTTCCTGAATATAAAAGATTAAAATATTAAGATTTAAAATAATTACCTTTATGAAAATGCTAGTCCACAAATGTAGTTAATTTGACTCTATTTGGGGTGCATATTTACCTCTTTGCCTCAAGTGAAAATATCTAGTTGTAACTAAAGTTTTCCGCCAAAAAACATTCTTAATAAAGTTAGAAAAAACACATGAAAGCAATATCTTTATTGTGATGATGGAAAGCTGATCAGCATCTTAATATTAAAAATAAAATACATATAAAGAATTTATTATTTACCAAGAGATGCTTCCTTTTCAACAAGTGCCAATTTAAGCGATGGATTTCTTAATAAGAGTTCCCTGGCTGTAGCAGTTCCAATGATTCCACCTCCGACAACCACAACATCATATGCAAAACGCTGCATATTAATGGCAATTCAATGTTTTAAAAATTATTTTATTAGTATACAGAAAGACTTACTGAGCGCAAAAGAAACACATTTAACATATGTAATGTATACAAGTTCAATGGTTAATAAATTTGAAGCTTAGCATAAATAGTTAAAAATAACAAAATTCCCTCGCCGGCACGTTTTGTCAACAAACAGAAAACTGTTATAACTGTTGCCAATTTATTAATTACATTAAATGTTTATCTGAAGTGGTTTGTACATAGCATTACATAATTAGTAATTATTATATATTATTAATAATTTATTATTAGTAAATATTTTCCCATACGTAATTCATATAACAAGCTAGTCAAGCAGATTTACAAATGAGACTCCAAGAAATAAATAAACGAAATATGGCTTGAACAAATTCACTTAAAACTCGCTATCTCAGGTTTAGGCATTGACTTCGAATGTATTAAAATCGATTACACCAACTTACCTTTATGAAATAAATTCGAAAAGAATTTTCGCAATGAAAGGATAAAAGTGAAATTATGTTGTACTGATGGGCAGAGAAGATAAAATATGGTTGAAGGGAAAATATCTGCCAGTCCACTGAAGCATGCTAACTTACTTCAAGCGCTTCACAACAGAAAGATTATAACAGAATTTCCTTTTCGACATCTGGTTAAGATGGCATCGAAACTATAATCTTGTGAATATCAATAACATGTGATCTGTGAATATTAATAATAGGTCTAGGCCCTATACTTCAAATTATCCTATAAGTTCCCATTATCTTATTTATTTATTATAAAACTTAGAAAGTATTAAGAGTAGTCTCTTAATACTTACTTTCTAAGTTTTATAATTAATGAAAGAATGCTGTTCCCTGAATGATTATGATCTTACTCAGACTCTGAAAAGAATACGATATTAATGCTTGATCTTTGTCATTTCTTTCTGAAACTGTAGACCTTTTAACTTGCACTTCGCATCTCCGATGACTGAATGAACGTCATTCCTCTATCTTGAAATCTTCCAAGGCGCTGACGCAGTTTCAGATTGGCGATTTGCAATTGTAGCGAATGCTCACCGCCTAGTAGCAAAGAGACAAAAACAAAAATAGCGCTAAAAAAAAAAAGAAAAAAAAAAAAAAAAAAAACAGCGCAGTTGACAGTTGACTTACTATTGCTGAAAACGATCTGCGAACTGCTGTTGCAAATACCTACAGCCTGTTTCTTTATGACATAAATGTGATTTTTTTCGGAAATGGTGTTTAAGAAAAATATAATACTAATTGTTTTGCACTTTAGTGTACTTCCGTTTTTGTTAGCCAAAGAGAGGAATAGATTACAGTTCTTTGGATTGGAAAATTGGTTTCATGAATTATCTGGGCGTGTGTGCATTTCACTCCTGGTGAATATAATTTACTACCATTGAGGCTGTCTTAGGCCATGCGAGGCATGCTAGTAAACTTGAAATTGTGAAGAGGCACTTTCTCGTATGCCCTCATTGATACCTAAATTACTTTATTTATACAATGTAAATGCTTTGCAAACACGGTCTTCGTAAACTACATATATATGTGTGACAGGAACAATCATAATAAACTTCAGCTCATTAAACACTTTTTCTCCAAGTTTTATTTATGATCGAAAATGAATGAAAAAAAATTACAGCCTTGGCTTCATCAATGCAGAGAATGATTCAACAAGGAGTTTATGACTGTCACAGGATTCTCTTACAGAAGGAAATTAAAGTTAGGAAGCGATGAAAAACTGTTAAAATCAATTCAACGTACTATCAAATTTTACTTTTGAATACACGTAATTCAAACTTACATTCATTCATATAATTTTTTTTAAATTTGGTGTTCAACAGGAAATAAAAGTTCAAAATACGCCCGTTTCCTCCTTTTGTTTATCTCACATTTTCTTCGTGTTATTTTAACATTACAGTTTTTGATTTAGTATTTAGTAAACGTAATATTTACTGAAGAAATTCCATTTCTTTATCCTAAAGACTTTCAAAGAATGAAACTTCATCAAGACAAAGCAACAAGTAATACTTCAAAAGTGCCACTGCATTCCTTAAAAAATAATGAAGATTAATGCAGGTACTGCATATACATACTTTCAATTTCTTCCTGCAGTTCCTTGTCAAGGTATTCCTGCGAAGCACTGTATGTTATGTCTTCCCTAACCGGGGTTATTTGAGGTGCCTGTAACAGCGGGATATAATTCCTGCTGAAAACAGGCATATTAAAAGTATCAAAGTAAAGTAACATACTTTCAACGTAGTCTTGCGGTATCCTTTAAGTTTCACCTAAGCACTATTCGGCCTTTGGTATCTTGAAAAGACTTGTTTTCCTTTGGTCCAAAGCACAATTGTATCTAAAAGGACTATTGTGCCTTTGGTCTTTCTAAACACAAACTCATCACGATTGATAGACTTTGGAAAGTAATGGAAGAAGATGGAAATCAATTCCCCCAGAAATTTTACAAAAAGTTCTTCTGCCATGGAAATAACGATGCAGGCTTATAGCCCAGAAAAATGTTTTAAGAGCGAACGTTTAAAAAAGTACACTTTACATTTTAAACATTAATTAAGCAACCTCGAGATCATCCTAAAAATGTACCACCCTTTGTACTTGTATGACAGAAATAATTTTGCCTTCATTTTTTATTAAAATAATTAAAACCGTCCCAAGTCATCATTAAAATGCCTAATATTTATAATTTTCTAAAATCTTTTTCAACTTTTCTATAACGACACTTTTTTCGGGATTCCAGAATTTTAAACTAAGGAATATTTTAAAATTTTCTGTACTTCTGATATCTACTTCATTTTCCCGACCACATTCTGCTATTGTCACAATATGAATTGTAAAAAAAGAATTCAAAATAAATTTCGGCCGTTGAAAGCAATTTAAATGCTTCATACAGTGGCTCACATTTGTTTTCGGACACTTGAATTTTCTGTTTATTTGCAAGTATCAGTTAGTAAATATTAGCAAAATTACTTATATACAGCATATAATATTATTATAATTATTACGTGCTCCGCCCTAAGGCACGACACGGAAGGGATGTAAGCCTTCATGGAATAATTTCTAAGGCAAACTGACTCGTATTAACACGTTACACATGGGGAAACCCCGGGAATTGCCCATGCAGCCAATCCGTTCGAGGGATTTGAAACTCGGATCGAACTACCAGTGTTCAGGGCTGTGGCCGCTCGGCCGTAGGTGGGCCTCGCATATACAATTAATCATCTATTTTAAAACTTGCTTGTTTTGAAAAAAGTATTCAAAACATTTTTGGTAAAAAATAATAATTTATTCCAAAAGTTTTGCAAATGAACTCCCATAACTATATCAACGCTTTGAATGAACGGTGTATATTTAACAAAAACATGAAAATAATGGAATTTAAAATAGCTAAATATGAACTTTCAAATTTTAATATTTGTTACTGTAACTTGTAATGATAAAACAATTTATTAAATATTATTCTTATGCACAAGCTTAATAATATTTCAGATAATATTTTCGAGCTCTAGTGTAGAATTGGGTGCCCCTTCGATTAACGACAAATTTTGTTCAAAACCCCAAGTGTCCCATCACGTTGGAGATGAAACCCCATTTCTGGTTACCCTAATAGTTTTAACTTTGTTTTAGCTGCTTGATTTTTTTAAAGTGAAAATAAATCGATGTGTAAATAAAAATAATCGATGACCCAATTGTAAACTTTTACCTATTTTCGTTCAGTTTGCCAGTAACGAAATGTAATCATCATACAAATAAAAATAATTGCCAAACCCTTCTACTCTCCTGAAATTTCTTAAAACCAATTTAATCAGGATTCAGATACAGATTAATAGTGACCGTTACTATGTTCTAAACGAGATCCACAGTAATTCCATTTTTGATATTTTATTAGCTTCTATATAATTAAATCAATGCAATATTTCAAGAAAAATAACAGTAACATATGGAATGAGAGAATATTTAATAGTCACATTTATCATAATAAAAGTGCATTAAACTATATTTTAATCTTCGATTTGTACGTATCAAAATGCTGTTACATTCGTTATTCTGAGAACGTCGTGCATCGGTAAAGGCGAAAACACACACAAAATGCAAATACACTGCGGAAAAAAAAGGGAGGGGGGAGTTTTATATCTCCCTTTCTACTGGACCGATTGAAGAAATTCAAATTGTTTTTTTCATGTCTCGAAAGCGCGACTTAGGATATATATTAGATTTATATACAGCATTGTTCTGCTATAGGTATTTTCACTCAAAATTGGACTTTTTCTGAAATGACATGCCAATTTTTTTTTACATATTTCGATTCTAAGACTCAAATTATGCTTAAATATTAAATTTTGTAAAATTGGGTACGAAATTTAAGCATAAATTCACACATTTATCTTGGCGGGTTTTTATTTTTTTTCCCAGTTTGCGCCAAGAGTTTGCGCCAGTTTGCGCCACTTAGAGAACTTCTTAATATATAGCAACTATTTTCCTTTCCCTTTTTACATTGTGCATGAAGGGGAAAAAAGCCACATCGTTCATACTTTCAAATAATTTTAGCAAAGTGCTTAAATTAAATTTGATTTCATTACCGCTTTCAACAAATATGCCAAATTTCAAAACGCGCCAATATGTAAATTCACGTACTATATCTTCAGAAATTTTGAATAAAAAACTCTAATTTTTTGCAGGTGTGCCTAGAAGTACATCAACTTTAAGATGATGGCAAAAATTTCATAGATTATAATTCAAAAATTTTTTCGAAAAATTTTTAAGAATACAAATTTAAAAATAAATCATAAAAAATGAACGAATTTTATTTGTAATGAACCTAAATTTCGAAATGCGAAAGGAAAAATGAAATAAGTTTAATAAAAAGAGAAATTAATAAATATATACATTGAAGAGCTAAAATTTTGAAAGCTAATTTTTTATAAACCACTCATGCGATTTTTACAAAACTTGGCAATTTGGCATAATTTGAGTCGTAGAATCGGAATGTGGAAAGTCGCGCTTTTAAGACATGAAAAACACAAGCTGAACTTCGTCAATCGGCCCAGTAGAACGGAAAAAACAGGAACAGTCCATTTCCCCCCCCCCCTCTCGCGAATATACTTAAGAAAACCATTTAAATATTACATTTTTAGAATTCAACGCTTGTTGCCAACACTAATCAGACCATTCAAAATATAATGAGTATTCCATCTATTGCCAAACGATTGTTTGAATTTTGCCTAATCCCAACATTCTTAAGGTTTTTTCTTTTTTCTTTTTTTTTTTTTTTTTTAAATGGTACTAGTAATTCTTAAAGTATTGTATTATAAATTTATAGTTTAATTTTTAGCTATATGATTTAATTATTATGATGATTGATTCAGAATAAATTGTTGTAACAAAGTAGGTAAAGGTAAGAAAACTGCTGCAAAAAGCAGTCTTTTTTTATTTAAATATTTTATTATGCTTCAGTAACTGGCATTGCCTCCAAATATTTTGTATTATTATATAGAATTAGTTTGTTTGTGTAAAAACCTGAAGACAGTTTCATTTAGTTTTTTTAACGAATTGGAAATAGGTAGGAAATAGAAAATGGTACAAATATATGATTCCTTACACACTGCTTTAGAAAATACCATTACTTTAGTAGTAAGTTTTTATTTATTTATTTATTATTTAAGTCGTTATTCGCGTATACATGTGACCTTTCACTAGTACATATTTCCAATAAAATAATTTCAGCATTTGAAGATATAATGATACCTCTTGATCGCTTGCATTCGAATAAATTTAATAAGGCTTTTAATTAAATAATTATTTGTTTTGTAGAACGTGCAACCATTTTACTATTGAAGGAAATATTTATTTTAATTTTACAAAGCAAGACATTGAAGATTTTTTTAATTTTTATTTTTATTATTATTTTTTTTTTTTTTTTTTTTTTAGATTAGGATACTTGTGTGAATGAAAAAAACTTACTCAGTTCAAATTTTATTAATGACATGCTATCTAAATATTTATCTGTTTATTTTACACTCTGAGAAGTTCAAGCCATTGAAAATGCAGTTTCTAATGCAAATATTTCTCCTAATTTAGAAAATCGTGTTAAAATTAAAGAGAAAATACTGGGCTCTGTTATTTTGTGTACAATTAATTCATTAAGATATATGTAGACTGTGAAATTACAGAACAACTTTAAAATAAATATCATTAATTACATTTTAGTCTCTTTTAAAAGAGTTTGATATTTGAATCAATTAAAATTAATTCAGAAATAACTTATTTTGCCAAAAGAAGTTGGGAGTGAAACAACTTCATTTAGTGGAGGCAGAGAAATGAGTAACTATTAGCATATTTATACTTATCCGTATTTTACATTCGATTTTCTCATTTTTATGAAAATTTTTAAATCTTTTCAAGTACATTTTAATTTTTTAAACGTATTGATATGAATATTAGTTTTTATATCTTAGTAATTTAAGACAATTCTGAATCACAAAAGAAAAAATTGCTGGATTAATTTAGTTACAATATATTTCTTAGAGAGTGTAACATCTAGAACCTTTCTTGCGCATAGGTATAAAGGAGCATACCCACAAATCAATCTTACTATTGTCATATACACAACAAAGTATCGGGACACTAACTAAATAACAGCATTCTTCCAAAAGAAAAAAATCTGATGTGTACACCCCATGACTTCCTTGTACGGAATATTAAATTATACGCATTTTTTCTTGCATTTTATTTAAACTTATAAGATTGAATTAAACCTACTTCGCCGACAGAGCATAAACCACAATAGAATAAATGCATTCTTTAAAATTCACTTTGTTTACCATAGCGACACTCTGGCGCTAGGTTTACTTAACAGTATTATATTTCATTCATATTATAACTCAGAATGCACAAAATGTATATCATTTAAAGAATTATCTAATCGTTGCCACATGTTCTATTCAAATACTATAATAAAGCTAGAACGATGTATAAAAGAAATTAAGCAAATAAAACAAAAAAGAAATAGTTTTTCGCAGACGATTGAGTATTTCTCATTTAATTAATTCAGTTCTCCCTTCGCGAAAAAGGCAAAAATACATAAAAACTCAAAATATCTATATTAAAAATTACGAAGTAAATCTCAAACACTTATTTCCTCGAAAAAATTCCAGAAAGGATTAAGCATGATTTAAATAATAAATGAAAGCGTTATCTTTGTTGTTGCGAAGCTAAATTTCTCTAGATTGGCAAAAAATCCACTAGTCTCCAGTTTCAAATGTAAACATCAATGGCCGCCATTAAAAACAGGCTTAGCGGCAATTAAACAACTTTAAAATTGGTGATAATTCTAAAAATATTGCACACAGATTTACTAAAGGCATAAAATCCTTAACCGGAAGATAAAAACAATATAATTCAATCATTTTTAAAGAAAAAAATGTACAATTTACAAACATATAAGAGTGAAGAAACTGAGATCACTGAGCCGGGTAACAGAGTGGATATGTATATATATATATATATATATACGTTTGGTGCGGCGGATTGCAACCAAAATACGAGGTGCACATCTACATGTTATAGCAGTCCTATATACAAAATTTCAACGTTCTGAGGCTACTCGTTTTTGAGTTATGCGAGATACGTACGTACGTACATACGTTCGTACAGACGCCACGAAAAATTCTCTTCAGAATTAATTTTAAAGCAGTTTTATAATTTTTTTGAAGGAAAAGGGTATTTTATTCTGTCCTTACGTACAGATATGACGCAAAACCATCGTTAAATTGCATTCGGTAGCGGTCAAAATGGATATTTTCGTTGAAATATGCTGCCTGAATCTTTTCGCGATTACAATACTTCCTTTTTACTTCGTACAAGAAAGTAAAAGAAAAGCAAACTAGACATTTGGTCTCTCATCTAAAGAGATCAGATGCTCTGGATTGTATTAAACAGTATTAACAGTTAACATGAATATTTTAACGTATTTTTCTTGTATTTTCATGGAGATGTTTTAGCGGGATCAGAAATTAAATAATCCATGTGCTTAGATATATGTTTAAGAAACTCGCGAGGTTCACAAAAATGATGGTTATTTTATATTTATTGCGTGCTCCGCCTTTAAGCACTACATGGAAAGGGAGGGATACTCATGAAGGACGTTTTAGGGGAAAATGGCTCGTATCCACATTACATATGGCGTAAATCACGAAAACGCCCACACAGCCAGCTCGTTCGCCAGGACCTGAACTCGGAGCAGCGTTTAGTAGCTTTTACCACTCGTCCGTTGGTTGGCCAACAATGATTGTTTGTGATCAGTTTTCGCATTTTTATTCCAGTTATTGTTCGTACATTAAAATATAAACAGTAAAAGGTGCTACTATGGTAGACGGTTGCACGGATTTTGGCGATTTTTTTTTTTTTTTTTTTTTTTTTTTTTTTTTTTTTTTTTTGCTAGCGATACGACTTATGGTAAACCCATTGCTAGACAAGTTATTTATGGTAACCGATACTTTGTTGTCATTTTATTTAAAAAATAATGCATTTTATTACGCATAAATTCCGTGTTTTAAATATTATTTATGACTTCTAAATAATAAAAATGAATTTAATTTTGCATTTTTATTTTAAATAAAAATTTTATTGTTTATGATATTTTATGGAATTTTATGTTGTGAATGATGTAATGAATGATGTCACATTATTTTAAAAGTAATTGGTTTTAATATCTATAAATTTAATCTAATGTTTTAAATATTATTTATGGCTGTTAAATATTAAAACACAATTTAATTTTGCATTTTTTAAATATGATTTTATTATGAATGATTATTTAAATAATTTTAATTCTAAGCGTGATGTAATCAGCTCCCTGATTGGTTACTGAATATCTGTGCATTACCGCGCCATTTTAAAATTTTATTATTCATCTCTTCGAATTCCTCAGATTTCAAAGCGAATGGATGTCTCCATTTCGAAGATGAATGTTGTTATTGGTAATTACCAAGAATTATTGGTATCGGCATATAAAAATTCCCGTTTGAGACCTTATTTTGGCCAACCTGGATTTCCTAATCAAAGATTTATTTATTGTTACAAGGGTCAGAGGAAATTTATTAAAAATTTTTGGAGGAAACCTCGCTAATTGCTTCTTCAATGAAGTGCGAAAAATGTGGATAACAGATCAAGATTTTTTTTTTTTCCCTCTGGTACTTATCAATATATGCGTAAAGTAAAATGCTTAAAAAAATGTAAGTACATATTTTCATTTACTTTATTATTGTATACTTCAATTTTTATTAAAAAATTAATACACTTTTTTTTAAAAACTCCTGAGATATTTATTGCCACATGTTTTAATGTTAAATAATTTTATCCTATAAAACTTATTTTAAAGGATTTGAATTTAAGTAATTGAAAAATTTTAATTCTTTTAAACGTTGGTATGATGTTTTTAATTCAATATTCAATTTAAGTAATATTTTATTCCCATTAAATGTTGGCACAATGTTTTTATTCTATTATATGAAAGTAATAATTTAACCTTACTTTAGCATTTTATACTCTTAGTAAATGTATTTATTTACATTTGCCAGCCATCTTAATAAAAACAACGTTTTCAACAAAAAATTAATCCATTATTTTTAACGATATTTACTTTTTTAAAGTTTCGAATACTTTACTATGCGTAAAATACGTAAAAACAGCATTTTTCAAGATGGCTGACGACTGTAAAAACAGCGCGAACAATTGCGCCAATGTAAATGGCCAAAAATCCGTGCAACCGTCTACCAAAGTAGTACCCAGTAAAATTTAATAACCTATTTTTTTAAATGGATCATATCCAGAAAATTTCGTAGAATAAAAAAGCTCAGGGACAATTTAAATTTTGCAAGAACATATTTTAATAAATACACTTGAAAACGAATTATTCACTAAAATATTGCAATTATACGCATGTGTAACAGCCATAAAACTGAGCAGTTGCCCTAAACTCAGCTAAATAAATCGGTACTCTTCTGTTTTCAGGACCCGATTTCAGTAATGTATGTACGTATACATGTATGTACTCATGTATGCTTGCATATATGTAGGTAGTACACTGCGTAAAAACAAAAATGGGACAGTTCTGTATCTCCCGTGCTACTGGGCCTATTGACGAAATTCAAACTACGTTGTTTATGTATGGTGAAATAAATTAAGAGAATTTGCTTATTTGATCTACGACCTCCAGAACTACTGGACAGATTTTAATAAAATTTGGTGTGAACATAGGTTGATATAATACAAACAAAATAAACATTCAACAGCTATAATAGACACACATGCTCGTGTGTAACACTCATGGGAGTCTGAAGGTCTGAAGCAGCGGTTGCAGAAGACCCAAAAGAAATTTGTTAATAGGGGGGTATGGTCCCCTCTTACAGCCATACAGGCCTCGCAGCGTGTTGTCATACTGGAAATTTATCACTGCAAGGCAGTTTGTCAGTGCTTGTGGCAATTGGTCCCACTCATTGAGCAACGCAGTTTTCAGTTCCTGGATGGTTCTCGGAGGGGGGTTGCGAGTTCCAGTTGCCCTCCCTAAGCGTTCCAGACATGCTGTATAAGGTTGAAGTTTGAAGACCTGACTGGCCAATCCATCCAGCAAATATCCTCATTCTCAAGAAATTCGTCGACCAGAAGAGCTCTATATGGCCTCGCGTTATCGTCCTGTAAGATGAACTCGGGGCCCACTGCGACACGGAAAAAGCAAACATAGGGCTCCAAGACCTCATCCCTATACCATACTTTAGTCACAGAGCCTCTGTCAAAGACGTATAGAGGTGTGCGACCATCCAACATGATGCCTGCCCAGACCATTACATCGCCACCGCCATAATTGTTGATTTCGCGGGCATTGGAGGGTAGGTAGCGAGTCCCTGGTTCTCTCCATATGAAAGTACGGCGAGAATCGGTGTTTAGGCTAAAACGAGACTCGTCGATGAACAGAACGGTCGCCCATTGCTCCGTACTCCAATCACTATACTGCCTGTACCATGCTAATCGGACTCTCCTGTCCGTAGACGTGAGCGGGATGCAAACAGCCGGTCTTCTGGCAAACAACCCTCTCTCATTCAGTCTTTTGGAAACAGTCACTTTTGTTACACGGGTTCCTGTGGCCGCATACAGGTCCCGAGAGAGCTGAGAAGCTGTAACCCCTCTGTTACGCCTCGCTAAAATGGACAAATAGCGATCTTCTTTGGCCGTCGTGGCTCTTGGACGACCTTGCCCAGGCTTTCTCTGGAAGGATCCAGTATCCTGAAACTGTTTCCATAGGTTACACACGACGCTGTATTTTTATTAAATTTCCTGCATATCTGGACTTGCAATTGGCCTGCCTCTAGCCTCCCCACAATTTGCCAGCTCATTCCATCATTTAAACGTTAGTGGTTACTCATTTTTACTGTTCCGATGTGAATTTAACTTAATGCTGCAAGATAACACCAAGAAATTTGCCGAGGTGTGCTAGCGAACGCAATTCGTCTTACCTTCCCCACGCTTATAAAGCCCGTTTTTCTGCTGGCTCCGCCTACACACACGTGTACGCTTACATATTTGCCGTACAAGATTTACATTTTTATATAGAAGCAGTGGTATTTCCTTCAGTTCAGTTCTTTTTCTGAAATTAGATAAAATAGGCAAATTCTCTTACTTTATTTCACCAGTGTAGAACGGGAGATATAGAACTGTCCCCCCCTTTTTTTGGCCCAGTGTACAGAATATATTTAGATAACAAATGTAGTGAAACCTGGTATAGCAGGCCCGCTTCTGCAGATGATGACCATCTGTAAGAAGGGGTAGCATTTCTGAGAACATAAACAAACGTTGGTAATGAACATTGCACATACATATTCTCTAAGGGAACTATCTCCAGAGAAGACTACAATCGCTTGGAGTCATAAGCTCTTTAGGTGATTCCGCTGTAGTATATGCATCAATAGATATCATTTTAGCATACCGTTATAAAGAGGCCACTATAATTCGTTGCCAAAATCGGCAAACTAGTCGCTTGATCTATGACATGCAAGTTTCAAATGTCACCAAAGCCTTAAGCTTTTGCCGCTTGAACAAAGAAATACTGATTCTTATTTGTTATTTTTAATCCTATCGCCAAAACTATCTTGTCCTTGAACTGACTTCAGAAATTTAATAGATTCGCTCATTTTATTTTCATCTGTATGCCTGTGCTTTATTCTTGGGTAGGTAGCGAATAATTCATGTGCTATGAGGTAGGTAAATCTCAAGGCATACGAGCAGAGGATATGAAATAAAAGGGTCATTAATTAATGTATAAGGTTGTGCTTGATCTCATACTTGAACTTATAATCCTAGAACTGTTATAAACAAGTTGCTGTGCCTGAAATAGTACAATAGATTTGCGACGGTTTTTAAATACCTTTTTATTAAAACAAGCTTTTAACATAAAAGGCACGGGTCGTGCTATAGTTAACCACTACATGTTACGATGTAAATTAAGTAACAAATTTAAACGTTGATAAGCAGTCTAAGACTACATAGTAAATAACTAAACTATAAGCTGACTCAAATGACTTATCGACGTTTAAGTTTAAAGCAATCGTTTGCGAGAGAATGCAAAAGCCAGGGTACAAATACTATGTAAATATTACAGTACTATACAAATTTAAATATAGCTGGCAGATTTCTAGCAATGCTGCGTAAGTGCCATAAACTCTGCTCCGTTTAAGATTCAGAAACTTCGACTTAAATGTTAATTTGCATTCTGATGAAGAATACGGAAAGAAAAAGTTAAAGTAAAGATAAAAATCTAAAATGTGAACGAACAGTTCTTGAGTAACTGAAGTTTTAGAAGTAACCAATGCTGTTGGTCAAACCAGACTTGTCATAGAAATTTCAATTGAAATTCAATCTCTTATGTTCTGAATTTCAAGACAGCTTTCAATTATTACATATATACCAGTACACAAAATAAATCTTAATAAATCTTAGAATTTAATTTTGGAAGGAAAATAAAAGGTAAGTTAGCTTCAGAATAAAAATATAATGAACCCACTGAAAAATAACCACGGTTCCAGCCAAATTTGGTTTTCTGTAGAGGTAACTGTCATGAAATTAATTATTGGTGACGTCGATTACCAGTTTGCATTCTAGATTTATTATATTCAAGGCTCTTTGAGTCCGTTTAGTCTAATAATAAAAGTTCATTATAATAGTTTATCAATATATTTATATTAATAAAATTTTGAATTAATTGCAAATATATGGAGTGAATAACGTAGGGGCAAAAAAGTAAAATATTTCAATGAAACTTAGAAAAATTTTGTCTTATCTTTGCGATTCTGTGAATAAACAGAATTTTAAAATGCGGAAATTAGATCTCAACTGTAAAGCCACATTGGGAAATCATTACAGAAATATCGAACAAATGCGAAGAAATTTCGTATAGAAATTTCAAAAACTTTCACTGTCTATTGAAGTACACTGACTACAAATAAGTATTTGGACACCTATGCAAATGACGGTATTTCCTGTCTCAAGGTACGCCACGGATTCCGCCGGTATATATCGTGTAGGAAACAGCATCGACTTTAGTCGCATGCAAGATGCCTCGCAGTTCGGAGCTCTCTGATTTCGAGGAAGGTATAATTATCCGGTATTACAAATGTGGCCGATCCTTAAGGGACATATTTAGCGATCTGAAGTAACCAATATCGACAGTGGCCTATGTGATTAAGAAGTGGAAGGTGAGCGGTGATTGTCGGAATGTGCCACGAGTCGGCAGACCAACGAAACTATATACGAGTACCTACACGAGTATATATATAAACACGAGTATATATATATATAAACCTACACGAGTCCAGACGAGTCCAGACGAACCCTATCGAGAACTTCTAAGAACTTCTAGGACGATAGAGACCGACGAGTACTGTTCAGAGAAATTCGGAAGAACCACACCCAACCGATAGCCCTCATCCGCGAGGAGTTTAAACAGGCATCCGAGAATATTGTTTCAATGAATACCATTCGTAAGGAAACACATCTGCTTGGCTTCCATGGTCGTGCTGCTGCCCATAAGCCTCTGATTACAAAGTCCAACCGCGCTGCTCGGTTAATATGGTGCAAAGCACATCGAAATTGGACCGTAGATCAGTGGAAACGGGTTCTTTGGAGTGACGAATCAAGGTTCACCCTTTACCGTTCGGATGGCAGGGTCTGTGTCTGGTGTCTACTTAGAAAACGTCTCCTGCCAGAATGCATTGTGCCAACAGTCAAGTTCGGCGGAGGTCGAATTATGGTCTGGGGGTGTTTCTCCTAGTATGGGCTGGGACACTTGGTCCCCATTCATGGTAAGCTCAACTCCGATGCCTCCTGCACTATTTTGGATGACAATGTGCTTCCTACGTTGTGGCAGTTTTACGTGTTGGACCTCTGTTACTTTCAGGACGACAATGCCAGTTGTCATGTTTCGACGTTAACCAAGGCTTGGTATTGTGCCAATGGAGTTCATCGAATGGACTGGCCTGCCCAGAGTCCAGACCTGAACCCTATCGAGGACTTCTAGGACGAGTTGCATCGCCGAATTCAGGGGTGCACTACCCGTGCAAAATCGGTAAAGGAACTTCTATGTCTTCTCGAAGCCGAGTGGAAGAAAATACCACTAGCTGTCATACAAAGACTTGTGGAAAGTATGCCCCGGAGGGTCCACGCTGTAATTACCTCTCGTGGAGGCTCTACCAACTATTGATTTTGAATAAAGTTAGTTTTTCTTTTTTATCATCACAGGTGTCCAAATACTTATTGGTAGTCATTGTCTTCGTCTAATGATGTTTTCCTGTAATGAATTCTGCTAATGTCCTGTTTCATAGAACATAAGTATCACCCTGAATAACTTTTAACTGTATTTCTAAATTCAATACTTTTACATTCTGTGTTGTATAGCTATCTCTATTGAAACATCTTAATCTAAGTAAATCAATTAAGAGAAATGAAATTTAGAGTAAAAAATGTGCATATGCCTACGAAATGTCAACTTGCTGAAATGAAGAAAGAATTTCCGAACGCCATAAAGTCAAACATAAAAATGAACTGCCTTGTCGCAACTTGAAACTTGAACTTCATTTTTTAATTTAAAAGTCAAACAATAAAAATCAGCGTTATATTTTCAAATTCCACAGGACTAGTTTCGATGGTTTTACCGAACCGTCATCCTCAGCTTCAAATGAACAAGGTAAGATATAATGATAAGATAAGAAGGCCTGGACAGGAGATAAGCTACTGGCGCCATCTGTTGATGAAGCCAGAACTAAAACATTATTTATTTAAAGGCTGAAGGCCAAGATGGATTGGAATTAGGGTCGTTAAATAGAACAGAAAGATTTTTTTGAATGTGAAATGCCTCTAGAAAATCCAGTTCACCAATGGAAGACGTTTTTGAATAATTTTGGCAGCAGAAAAATTGAAAGTGTGATTTTTTGGACCAACAATGTTGGGCAACAGAAGACGTCTGTGTTTCGTTTCTTTCTAACATATGCCTCATGTTTCTTAACTCGAAATTTTAAGGCTCTCTTAGTTTGGCCAATGTAAATTAAACCACACTGGCAAGAAATTCTGTAAATACCCCAGGAATTCCTATCCAGAATGGGGTCCTTGAGTATGGAACTCGGAATTTTATTGATGAGAGAACTTCATTTGTTACATATTACGATTTTTGCAAGCAAGAGAGGAAAAGTATGTGTGAAAGTAATTTAAGATTGTGATGAATCATTTAAAGTGTTGTATCATAACCGGCTATTCAAGCTTATGTAATAAATTACTCGACACTGAAAACGGATGAAGTTAATGATTCAGAGATAATTAATTACTGTTTTTCATAAAAATGGTTTTTTTGTTGGAATAAGAATTAAGAAGGACATTCTTTGGGTTCTTTCGTATATAAATTATTTTAGACTGATAGTGAAGTCAAATATTTTGATAGGCACCTTAATACATATTTGATGATCTGGGTGATGTTAGGAAATGGTCATTTCAGAGAACTACACTTCTGTTCAAAAAGTAATCAACAAAAGCAAAACAAATAAATAGGGACTTTTTTTAACATTTTGTGTTACCTTTATTTATTAAATATCATGTTCTTCGCACCTAAACCACGTAAAATTCAATTCAAAAGCAATATCACAAAATATTTAAAAAGTGCATATCTTTAGAATTTCCGATACACAGTCTCGTGCACTGGAGGTAAAAGTGTTTTTTCCGTACAGTGTTGTCATTGCTCGCTTTGAAATCTTTGAGTTTGTTAAAAAAATTCATTAATGTTTTACAAAATATGAAATAGATACAAAAATTTCCAAATTTGGGCCTCCAGATGCCCATATTCTAATGGAGAACTACGTTATTCAAAATTTGATGGCTCTAGGTACTATTATTTTTCCACAATGCATAAAATATAATATAATGACGCAGATTCATCATTATTTATTTATTTTAACTATAATACAGGGCAATAATGTTTGGTGACAAAAATTTAAAAAGTGTTTCGCCGTTTATAATGAAACTCCACAAAATACCGTTTTGAGACTAATATATCATCTCAGCTACCTCCCCTTTAGGCTAAGAACTATTTAATGGATATGGGTGAAATGGATCCAAGAGGTTGTCGTGGTATTACTAGACCATTACACAAACAAACAATAAAGCAAAGACTTACAAAAACACATATATTACTACCATCACATAGAGAAAGACGAAACGGGTCGGCAGTGGAAAATCGCACTAATAACAGGTGTAATACCTTCTACCTGAAATGCATGCTTTACAACAGTTGGCAATAATGTAGTTGATCTCTTGTTGTAGCAATAGCTCCCGTTCATGTAATAATGCATGGCAGAATTCGTGGAATATGGAATGGTTTCACTTTCCAGATAACTCCGCCCCATTCGAGGTCTATGCTGCGGGCGTTATCGTCCATAAATATCACGTCGTTGCCCATTGCAGAGATAAAAGGACGCACAAGAGGGCGTAGAATCTCGTCGCGATGTTGGACGGTTGTGGCGGAACTACCAGGAATCACTTAAAGGTCAGTGTTGCCGTTCTTTGCTATACAAGTCCTAGCCCATGCAAGTAAGCGTTCTCCTCTGTAATGGTCTCTTTCGACGGGCAGCCGATAGCGTGCCCCTGGCTTTTAACGTATCATTCTACTGCCTTTTTCATATAGTTAAAAGAAGCGATCTTCTGCCTTTGTAATAATCCTCTGGCGTCCAGACTCACGTCTTCTACAAGGATTTTGACCCCTTTGGTAACGATTCCACCGCCTATCGATGACACTACGATGCGCTTTCAGTTCTCTCCCAACAACGGATCGTCTTTCACCAGCTTGCAACATCTCAATAGCACTCCGAGGCACTACTGTAATGGTGTCTTCGGCTCATGCTTTCCGCATTGGCTATCTCGGATTACACGGAAATATCGCTGCTTGCGAACTGACGTATTGATCCGGCATAGTGGTGTGACTGCGGGATTGCATTTTAATTGTATTGTTGCGTTTTTCTTTTCTGACACCAGTTGTTACGTTAGTTTCTTCCTTCACGTTCGTACAAGGTTCGTGTGGATTTGGAGTGAATAATAGCAATATTACTTGATGAAGTATCGAAACACACTTTATTTAGCAAATACTGATCAGGACAGCTCCAAAGTCACGTTTTACAGTCGTCGAAGATCTACTATAAATACGCTGACACGATCAGCGACACAGCCTTCAGGTTATCAGGCTATAATGGTGGAGACAGCTTCACTGCAAAACACCAGAGTACAGCTCCCTACTCTGCTCGGCCGTTCTTGGAACTCCACGTACTCTCGAGACTCTCCACGCTGCAACTCGCGATGCACACGACAACACACAGAGCACAGCTCCCGACACTTCGGTTCAGTCAACACGCTCTCTCGACGATGCACTAACCGCGATACACTACCAGATTCTTTCGGTGCACTCGACGACCCACTAGGCACTCAATGCCAGGCTGTCAACTCTGCAGGGATTGACTCGCTAGACGAGACACCAACTGGATACTAACTATATTGCACTCGCACTCTTGAGGAGGCACTCTCTTGCACTCTAGGCGAGGCACATACACAGACACACTGACTGCGGACCAACAGGGTTATATAGCTTTCGGCTTGTGTTCGAGAACATTCTGGGCTAAACCGGTAAGAATTCGTTCCAGAAGTTTCTTTATCCGTCCATGGAATATCGCCGATTTTGTCACCAAATGGGCGATTTCTCACCAAATGTGGCAATCCTGCCTTCCCTTGCCATTTTATGGCAATCTTAAACCTTCTTTGCGGGGAAGATATCTCACCGTGCCTGTACATTTCGTAACTATTAAGTTTGGTTGCTCATTTGAAATCGGCTATGCAGCCTCTGTCTCATATGTAAAATATACTTTTAATTCCGCCTTTTTACATTCGTAGTTTTTCTTTTAGCGTTTGTTGCTTATTTTTTAAGCACGATTGTAATTATGAATCCAATGTTTAATATATTCAGAAGGATATTTGTTATTTTTCAATATGATCGTTTTAGGAGGGGAAGACGGTTTACTATATTAGTTCAAATCAAGTACACTGCGGGGGGGGGAAAGGACATTTCCATATTTTCCGTTCTACTGGGCTCATTGAACGAAATTCAACTTGCGTTCTCGAAAGCGCAACTTAGGATATATATTAGATTTATATACACTATATAGGTATTTTGACATAAAATCGGACTTTTTCTGAAATGGCATGCCAATTTTTTTCCATATTTCGATTTTACGACTCAAATTATGTCAAACTGCCAAGTTTTGCAAAAATCGCACGAGTAGTTTTTAAAAAATTAGCTCTCTAACTTTTAGCTTCTCAATGTTAATTGAATTTGAGATATATTTATCAATTTCTCTTTTTATTAAACTTATTTGATTCTCCCTTTCACATTTCGAAATTTCGGTTCATTACAAATAAAATTCGCCCATTTTATGATTTATTTTAAAATTTGTATTTTTAAAAATTTTTCGAAAAAAAATTTTAAATTATAATCTATAAAAAGGTTTCCATCCTCTTAAAGTAGGTGTATTTCTAAGCATACCTACAAAAAATTAGACTTTTTTATTCAAAATTTACGAAGATATACGTGAATTTACATATTGGCGCGTTTTGAAATTTGGCATATTTGTTGAAAGCGATAATGAAATCAAATGTAATTTAGCCACTTTGCTGAAATTATTTGAAAGTATGAAAGATGACTTTTTCAGCTCGTGGACAATCAAAAAAGTGAAGGAAAATAGGTTGCTATAAATTGAGAAGTTCGCCAAGTGAATTTTTCTTGGCTCAAACTGAAAGAAAGTTGCCAAGATAAATTTTTAAATTCTCCGTAAATTTCTCAAGAAAAATTTCAAAATTTAATATCTAGGCATATTTTGAGTCGTAGTATCTAAATATGGAAAAATATTGGTACGTTATTTCAGAAAAAGTCCGATTTTGTGTCAAAATACCTATGTTAGAGCAATGCTATATATAAATCTAATATAAGTCGCGCTTTAGAGACATGAAAAACGCAATTTGAATTTCGTCAATCGGCCCAGCAGAACGAGAGATATAGAAATGTCCCCCCCCCTTTTTTTTTTTTTTTTTTTTTTTTTTTTTTTTTTTTCAGTGTACATGGTGGCATCTGTTTGCTGGAAAAACATCGTTTTAAGTTTAAAAAAAAAAAAAAAAAAAAAAAAAAAAAAGAAGAAAAAAAGAATTTTACGTAGCTAATTAAATAACTGCTCATCTATTTTTTCCAGTAAGGGAATATATTATGGATTTGCCTTTATAAACAGAAGATGTATCTGCTTTAATATAGAAAAAAGAAATTTGGTACCTAATCATGATGACAATTAAACAATATGGTAAGCTCGAAAGCAGTTTAAGAACGTTTCCAAATCATTTAGTAACATATTACCGGAATATTCATAAAATGACAAAAAAAGGGGGGGCTGACTTCAAGCAATGTTTAATAAACTTGGATACATTCAGTAAAGAGTTTAAAATAAATAAATAAATGTAAATAATGAAAAATTTTCAGTATTTAAAATTTTGCCAATTTCTTTTAAATAATAGTTTCCAAAAGAGGCTGAAGAAAATAAATATTAGCATAAAAAGAATGCGAAAGTTGGCATTTGAAGTCGGAGAAGAAGATTCTGTATGATCTTCGAAAGTACAGTTAATGCATATATTACTACTTAGTGCACACTAATTGTCATTATTATTTTTCCTTTCCCTACAAACTGAATTCATTAGACATGCCCATATTCACTTGTTTCATTTTTAACTTGAAAATTCTAACTGTAACTGTACCTTTAACTTCTGGTAAGAAGCAAACTTGTTAGTATAATTTCAAGAAATATTTAAAAAGTGAACAAGAAAGCCGAAAATCTCTGTAGCCCCTTGTTGCAGGTCTTTTTACTTCCTTGTACGAAGTAAAAAGGAAGTATTGTAATCGCGAAAAGTTTCAGGCAGCATATTTCAACGAAAATATCCATTTTTACCGCTACCGAATGCAATTTAACGATGTTTTTGCGTGATATCTGTACGTAAGGACAGAATAAAAGACTCGTTTCCTCTAAAAAATTATAAAACTGCTTTAAAATTAATTCTGAAGAGAATTTTTCGTGGCGTCTGTACGAACGTATGTACGTACGTACGTATCTCGCATAACTCAAAAACGAGTAGCCTCAGAACGTTGAAATTTTGTACATAGGACTACTATAACATGTAGATGTGCACCTCGTATTTGGGTTGCAATCGGCCGCGCCAAACGTATATAAATATATTTATATATATATTCACTCTGTTACCCGGCTCAGTGATCTCAGTTTCTTTACTCTTATATGTTTGTAAATTGTACATTTTTTGCTTTAAAAATGATTGAATTATGTTGGATTATTAAGGATTTTATGCCTTTAGTAAATCTGTGTGCAATATTTTTAGAATTATCAGCAATTTTAAAGTTGTTTAATTGCCGCTAAGCCTGTTTTTAATGGCGGCCATTGATGTTTACATTTGAAAGAAGAGACTAGTGGATTCGTTGCCAATCTAGGGAAACTCAGCTTCGCAACAACAAAGATAACGCATTCATTTATTATTGCCAATTAAATCATGCTTAATTCTTTCTGGAATTTTTTCGAGGAAATAAGTCTTTGAGATTTACTTCGTAATTTTTAATATAGATATTTTGAGTTTTTATGTATTTTTGCCTTCTCGCGAAGTGAGAACTGAATTAATTAAATGAGAAATACTCAATCGTCCGTGGAAAAAAACTGTTTCCTTTTTGTTTCGTTACCTTAATTTCTTTTATACATCATTCTAGCTTTATTATAGTATTTGAATAGAACATGTGGCAACGATTAGATAATTCTATTCTTTAAATGATATAAATTTTGTGCATTATGAGTTATAATATGAACGAAATATATACGTTAACTGTTATATAATTATTGGATTATATAACAGTTAACTTAGTTTCCGTTATATAATTATTATATAAGTTAACTGCTATATAATTATTAATACTGTTAAGTGAATCTAGCGCCAGAGTGTCGCTATGGTAAACAAATACTAGAGTGAATTTTAAAGAATGCATTTATTCTATTGTGGTTTATGCGCTGCCGGCGAAGTAGATTTAATTCAATCCAATAAGTTTAAATGAAATGCAAGAAAAAATGCGTATAATTTAATATTCCAATACAAGGAAGTCATGTGGTGTACACATCAGATTTTTTTATTGATGTAATTTATGCATCTTTCTGTGACTTTTGTCATAATACTTACAAATTTACTTTTTGTTGATGCCTAACGTCTGTCTTTATTTAATATTTCATATATGATTATTTTAGGTACTCTGAAGCTGAACTTGCGCATAATATAATTTAGCATCATGTGTGAACTCCATTGTATTTCTGGTTTTCAACATGCAGTGAAAGGCGGCTTGGCATTTTATGGATCCAACACATTATTCTACTTAGCAGGTCAAACAGGAGTCTTCCATAACCTCAAAGACAATTCGCAGAAATTTTTCCCTATAGATGAGCAACAAGAAGTCACAGCAATGACTTTAGTAGGAAAGGAATTTCTAATATTAACTACAAAAGGTTCGGAACCTAAAGTATCGGTTTATAACCTAAAAACAGGAGATAAATTAATACTTAAGAATCCTGAAATTATTAGAAGGTAAGTGTTTTTTAAAGAAAGGATATATTTTGTCATATATTGAAAATAATTATATAAACGCAATTTATTCCAGCACATGTCAATTTACTTGTTACAGCACTAATTTTTAGGGACGAAAGTTATTTTGTTTAGAAAAACAAAAATTTAAGGGAATTTTGAAGATTCTTATTTTGCTCTTCCGTAATTATTTTAGATAAACTTAGTTTGAATTATTTGGTAGAATGAACTATGATAAATATTTTAAGATAAGAGAAATAAAGGTAATAGTATTTTCTTGAAACAATCTATTTGAAACATATTTTAACGTCTAATAAGAACTTCAGCTCTTTTGATAGTACCAATTGTAAAAGAGCTAAATTTAGCAGACCGACGGTAACCAAACTGGTATGCATCAAAAGTATACAATAATTTAAAAATCGAACAACGCAAATTGTACTTTGAGGAAGGGGTATTAAAGTAATGATATAAATTTTTTTCACAAATTAAAACAAGTGAATTAAATAATTACTTTTTTTAATGTTAATTCTTACATGGAACTGAAATTAAAATAAAAAATAATACACTGAACAACAATTATTAGGGAATTCAGGCAACAGTATTGAGTTGTAAGTTTTATACATTTGCAATACTAATTTCGAAGGTTTGACTGCAGAATTTTCTTCTACAGTTACAGGATGAGTGAAAATGACGAAAGAAATGACTAGAAAGTTCGAGAAGAAAGTAATTTCTTTAAAAGCTGAGGATAAAGCGAGATAGTAGTTTGAATCATTAACTAGAGCTGAAAGACTTTTATCAATGTGAAATGCTCCTAAAAATCTAGTTTGTCAAGTGAATATGGTTTTTTGAATAATTTTGGCCGTAGAAAAATAAAAATATGATTTCTTTGGACCAACAATATTGGGCAACAGAGGATTTACTTCCCCCTTTCTTAGCAGATGCTCTATGTTCCTTAGTGTGAAGTTTTAATGTTCTCTTAGTTGGCCCAATGGCGAAGAATACTTTTTATATCCCAAGAGTCCATATCCGGAACGGGCTCTTGAAATATGGAGCTGCGCATTTTATTAATCGAAATAAAAACGATGCGAAATTTAAACTCCTGTAAAATGCAGGGAAACATATAGCCAATAGATAGAAAGAAAAAAAAATGGCTACGGAATTCTTTTATAATCTAAAAAGAGAAAATGCTTTTTGTTGTGCTGTGAGAATTTTTTAACCCACTTTGTCAATAATACTAGATAAAAGCCTCAGCCAATAGCAACTGCTTTTAAGTAGTTGAATTCTTTATGAAAAGCCGATTTGGAGGAACAAATTTGTAGTGCTCCGGAAAGGGAATAATAAAAGGAAGCTATCAAACAGCTGTATCAGTTCTTCTTTGTGATGCTCACCTTTTCCTAAAGAAAAACACAAATATCCTTCGGATATTCTTACCTAACATTTTGTTAATTATTTAAAGTACTTACTACCTTACTGATCCACATTTTTTTCACATTGCATGTCTATTTTCATTCATTACATCTTTCTTTGCCGACTGATGGCGGCTAATTCAAATATCTAATTCCACCATCTCGATTCTTCTTCTCATCCTTTTGTTGTTGCAGACATTCTTTTATCTGATGCAGAGTAAAAGCGCGCTGTCGCTCTATTTCCATTGGACACAAGTCAAAAGGAAGCTAACTTCTGGTTAGCTGGAGGACAGGATTTGAAGTGCGGTGGAAGACAAATAGATTAAAGTTTATGGTATACATTATTACTGCAATTAAATGTGCGACCGAGATGCGGAAGAAGGGAAGGAACTTAATATCTCAACTTCGAAAGTGAATTGAATAGCAGAATCTAGGAGAGAATTAATTACTGAGAGAACTTTATCTAAATCCTCTTTATTATCAAACAAAGTATCGTAAAAGAAGCGGAACTATATGCCGCTTAATTGATTGCGGTTAATGTTATTGAACTGTCAAAGCCTCACTCTTTTGTATATGAAAACATGGAAAATGCTTCACCTAATACGATCAATAAATCGGTTAATATGATCCATATATTATAGAATTAAGTTTTTAAACCAAAGTAATGCCATCAAATAAATAGTCAAATAAGTCAAAATAGATTATTGAAACTAGCAAGTGACACAGAAATGTCCCAAAATAAGGGTCTAAATCACAAACGGCTTAGTTTCGATTTTAATCAACCATTTAAAACTAAGCAAAAAGAAAAGTAACCTTAGTTTGGGGTAGATTTTAATAAATTTATTGGTTTTGTGGGCAGTCAGACACAGGTCCTCCTACTTCAAGCTGCGACAAACAGCTCAATAGCAGTCAGTTTCAAGCCCCAACTTTTGAAAACTTTTGACGGTGACTGGCAGCAATTATAAGGGTCTTTAGATACATTTTTAGACGCTGGGAAGTCGTGCGTTTTGATCTGAAAAACAAGATGTTTGAAAGAGTCAATAGGAATATGCTCCAACTGGTGTTAAATCTGTTGACCAATGAGATTTCTCGAGATGGCCGATGTTTTCTATAGAAGGTTTCTCAAATACTATAGAAACACTGCAATTAGATTAGGATAAGTAATAGTTTTATGGAAGAAACATGTGAGTTCTTTCTACAGCAGCGAAGAAAGATACAAGACGTGGTCGACATAGATAACAATATCGGATCGTATGCTTAAATATTTCATTGTACAAGCAAAGTAAAATCCGAGCGCTGTAAAATCTTTTAAGAATATGCGGTACAATTGGTAGCCTGTCAAACTGCTTCAAGGACTGCTTTAGCATTATGATTAGATAAGAGGGATTTTTATTCTCAGTTTGCTGGCTGTAAGCTAAAGATGTCTCTGATAACTGGAAGTTAGTTCTCACATTGTAATCTTCTAACATCCGCAGCATGCATGCAGTCTTACTTTGTGTTGTCAGTGCTCGAAATATCGAGAGATTCATAAGTAAAACATCGAGAGATTGCCATCTGATGGCAGAAGAAATCAGAAGTATATTTTACAAACAAAGTAAATTCCGGGTGCTGTAAAAACTTTCAAGTATACACGGTCCACATGTTTGCGTGCCAAAATGCTTCAACAACTACTTCAGCATTATGGTTTAGAATTGCTGAGAGATTCACGGGAAAAATATCGAGAGATTTCTTTCCAATGACAGAAGAAATCAGAAGTATAAGCAACAACCATTTTCTGGTTTACGAGCGCATTAATGTATAACTTTCACGCAGATGTTCTGAAAGGTGAGGGGAATATTGCTCTGGTTTAATTTCTTGTGATTGCTACATATTTATCGATTCTTTAAGGGGTTATAAACGATATGGAGTCATGACTTATATTAGACATCGGCAATTTACGGCATGTGTACAAAGAGTGGTAATTCCTGTTTTTATATTCTTTGAAAATGGAAGCTGTCAGACATTGAAGGTGAGTTATGTGAGATTAAGAATCAGTAAAATTTGAGGGCTTGTAAAAGTAAAGTTTTATTTTCATTTCAATAAACAACCGTAATTTTTTATCTGAAGGGATATGCATTTATTGCGCAGTTCACTTATGGGCTAAATTTAAATCATAGGGAGAGATTTTTCTTTCACATGAAAGAGGCTTTGGATCCAACAGATGCTAGCGGATGCTAATGGATCCAACTAACATCTTTGCGTACAGGCCTATGAGAAATGAAAGGTGACAAAATACATAAGCATTTGATTTTGAGCATTTAACTAAGGAGAAGAATCAAATTAATTTATTAATGATTCTGATGATTAATATTATTCAATAATTACGTACATATACTTAAATTTTAATAATATAATATTTTATGTTTGGTTTATTTAACTATTTTTCCTTCAATCTTTAGAGATTACGGTTTGCAGATAACAATTTTTTTTTCATTTTAATTAAAATTTTCAATAAACAAAAACTAAGGGAATAGTTAGTTTTAGTTGATAGTTTAGTTAAAAGGTAAGGAAATAGTTAACTTATTATTTGGAAACATATGTTTTTATTATTAATATATGTTAATACTAAATTAAATTAATGTTTAAATAATAAAATTAATTCAAAAGGTTGGCAAGTTGACTGACTGTGTAGCTGAAACACACTAATTTAATTTTGAGTACACTAAAGTCACAAAAAAGCTGTGGACACTCTGCTTTATGTACTAGTTAATGAAAAATCTGCTGGTACCTATCTAATTTATCGTATAAGTAATTTTAACATTTCTTGTTATTAAATGTGTATTTGCTTTCACGAATTCAAAAGTTAAAATATTTCACCTTCTCTGCGAAAATTAATGAGAGTTACTTAATTTAAAATCATCTTAAAAAGAAATATTATAATTTTTACCTTAACATTTCAGAAAAAAAATTAACCTGTTATTTCCCTTTTAGCGATAAATATATTCATCTTTCGATTTCCTGCGATGATGAATTTCTGGGTGGACAATGTGGATTTCCCGATTGGAAATTTGTGTTATGGAACTGGAATGAGAAGCAGGTTGAAAAGTGTTTTAGACCTCTGCGAACTGAAATAGGAGCTAAAGTGTATAAGGTATAAAGTGAACATTATCTCTTTCTCTCTCTATATAAAGCGAAATACCGCTGACTCATCACGAGATCTCTGAAATTGAACCCGATTGATTTGAAATTTCGCGTAGTTACTCATTTCACGATGTAGACACCCACTAAGAACGGGGCTCTAGTGTAGAATCGGGTGCCCCTTCGATTAGCGACATTTTTTTTTTTTTTTAATTTGGGCGATTAAACCTCATTTCTGGTTACCATGATAGTTTTAACTTTGTTTTAGCTTCCTGATTTTTTAAAAATAAAAATAGATTGATGTGCACATAGACAAAGCCTAGATTGTGCAATTTTGGGATTTTTTTGAAGTGAAAACAGATCGATGTGCAATTCTTTGACTTCTTATTTTGGTTTTGTGTAGTGGCCATCTTGAAATTGTGCCTTCCTGACGCCAATCTTGGCGACAAAAGAAAATCGCCAAAAAAACGAGGGGCTCCCAATTGTAAACTTTTACCAAGAACGGTTTTTACGTAAATCTTATCCAACATAGATTTTTGTTATACAATGAAAGTTTCTCATACATTTGTTTTTCAAATCCAAGTTTAGAATTTTCTTTTATTGTTGCCAAAACCAGATATGAAATACAATGTTGCCAATGAATACATTTTCCTCTAAAATTATTAAAATGGTAAATAACTTGCGTCTATCCAATGAATATAAACAATATTAAATTAAAAAGGTTAATAATAACATTTATATTTAACTGTTATCATAGGTTTCATGAAAATAAATCAAGAGATATAAATTATTGTGATGAAAAATAAAAATATTGTATTTATGAAAATTGCCATACATAAAGTATCAAGGACAAATAATTATAATTGATTAAAAAATGTGATAACAAAGATAATAAAATTTATTTTCATGAAAGGAAAAGAGTAGAATTACGGTCACAGCTAACACAGAAGTCAATTACATTTATTCAGTTTAAATATAAATTACCAGATATCCATTTTAATAAAACGATTCTAATTACAATTCTACTAAAAATTGCTAACTAAATTCAAAATCCACAACAATATATTCGTTATTCTCTCCAGATATAGGTATCATATATTATTGTGTTGTCTTATTCATCTGCATTACAGCTCTTATGTATTGCCGAGGAATTTACTTACTTCTACAAGCTTCATGACCTATCTAGTGGAACAAGTGAGGTTTCGCATTTCTTTTCTTAAATAACCATAATAACAATAAACTAATAATGGTTATAAAAAGGTAAAAGCAGTTCTGCCAGGAGGAGTGAGTTCAAGAGCAGGCAGATAAACCGCGAGCTCAACGGCAACAGAAAAGAACCTTAACAAATTCTCTGATGCAAAGTTACAATCTAAATCCTTTCAGACTTTTTCTTTCTTCCTTTTTTAATAGTACGTCCTTGTTTTGAGTGCTGTGTTATTTTACATAGCCAAATAAACTTGTCTACAACCGCGAGTGTATTTCGGTAAATCTTCAATTGCTGTAGCTGCTGTTACATTACCAGTCATGGTACAGATGTAAAAAATTTTTGCTTCGAAAACAGCAGTCAGCCTTAGCAGGCCATTATGTTGTTGTTCCAAGGCGAAATTCACATTTAATCAAACACGTGACATCATTTGCCATCAGAAGAATACTTTGCTTCTTTCATAAATTTCAAGTTAAAAATATTGAATTAAAAAAAAAATCCTTAAGAATGAAAAAAACACTCTTTTCCAAAGGCAGATGCTATATTTATCATTTACAAAGTTACAATATTATCTTTACAACTACAATATTATTATTTACAGTTATGGAATGGCGGGCCGAGGGTGGAACATGGCAAAATGGCAACTGCACGTGGGCCCCGAAAATAATTATTCTGTCCACGAATATGTCTTGTCCTACTCCTCCTGCTGCTGCTCCACCTCCTGCCGCCCCTCGAGCTGCTCCCATGGAGGTAAGAAAGGGAGAAGGGGCCATTCCGCGCTAGAAGTGAAGCACTGCTTTGAAGCTTGGGTCACCAGACGGGGTGTTGTTTGTTTACATTCAGAAGCTCGCTTGACAAGATTCTGATAGTATTTCGACACACGACAGTTCCATACAAATCGAAAAAGGGACACTCCCGCATGAAAGAAACATTCATAGTGTGATGGATAATAGCAATTTCTATAGTTTACTGACATTTACGCAAAAATCACATCTTGGTTATTTTTCGGTAACTAACAACAGCGATTTTGATTATGAATTTGTTTTATAAAATTCTAAGCTGTTGCACTACAAAAATATAGATTTTAAGAAAATTGCTAAAAGAGATTTGCCAAAATTTATTTTCTAGAAGATTTGAAAAGTTTGAAACTTGATGGCTAAATGTAAATATAAAATTATGTATGTTAAAATATTTGTAATTAGGCACATAGGTCAGATTAAGTTTTTATTAAATAGAGTAACGCATGCAAGGGCTATCTGCCTAAAGAGAGAGATGCCATCGTGGAGGAATTTTGAAGAAAAACTGACCTTCGAGTGGGTATTAAAAATAATACTTATAATTTTCATTCAAATTATATTCATATATATTTTTATGTAAAACTTTCGGGTGTATGCTAAATTAGTGTAAATTACTTTACACGAAAAATATAGCGAATGCACAGAAATTAAAGATTTGCACATGCCGGAAATGATAAATAGGAAATATGTATGAGTATTTATGCATGTGCTTGCAAAAAGCATGTATCTGCCTTTGACAAAATACTTAAATATTCATTAAATTATTTATAAATGTATTTGAAATGAAGAATTTATTCACTTATAAACAACTGTGAAAGTACTGTGAAGAAATCTAATGATTAAATGTATCTAATTTATAATGATTATAAATGTTATCTAAATATATAATAACCTTAATATTGAATTGTAAACATAAATTGAAATCCTGTTGACAAATACGTTATAAAACTATTTAAGCAAAAATTGTTCGTATTGGAAAGCAATCTGTTAAAAGGTATTGTAAAGCAAATGCTATGAGATGCGCACTTAAGAACGTAATAAAGAGTTTTGGAATATGTATTGTTGAAATGAAGGGTAAAAAAAAAAATCTGATAAGTATAATTAAAAGAATTATTCCCTTTACATTTTATAATAACTCAGTTACAAGTTTTAAATAATACTTAAAAAAAACTTATTTTATTCCCTTTCAGAAATGTTCAGAGAAAGTCAAATACTATTTAATTCCTAATAATTCTCTAATTTAAAATGAACCGAATAGAGCATTAATTATAAATTGACTTACATTTTTCGATTTAAAAGAAGCCAAAAAATCATGTCATATTTAAGAAAGTATTTTAGGAAGAAGCTCTATAAATAGAAAAGAATAATGCATAATTTTAATATTAATAATAATAAACTTTGATCTTAATTTTTAACCGAATTACCTTAATTTTTTTTCTAATGTAATTAATGAAAACTTGTGAAAATATTTCATTCAAATTAAACCATTTTGAGAAAACTGTCCTGTGAAAAGTATAGCATTTAATTCCGTTCAGAATGAAATGTTGTTTAAAAATATGTTGTTTTCACATACTTAGGACTCTGAAGTGTTGTAGAAAAAGAAAATATATACATTTATATGTATATTTGCGACGTAATTACAAAATATTTACACCCGAACGCTTCAAATCCCATAGAACTCAATGGTAAATGACCCAATGTTTTGGTCACCACGTAAGGATCGCCGGTGCTTCAGAGCAGGGTACGGAGAAACTTGTTTAGGGCGACTCCTTCTTACTTCCTACCTCCATGGCTGCTCCTCATCTTCCTGCTCCTCATCTTCCTGCTCCTCCTCCTGCTGCTCTTCCTCTTACTGCTCCTCTTCCTGCTGCTCCTCCTCTTGCTATTCCTCTTCCTGCTGCTCCTCCTCTTGCGGCTCTTTCACTTGCTGCTCCTCCTGATCCTCCTCCTCTTGTTGCTTCTCTTACTGCGGCTCCTCCTGCTGCTCCTCCTCTTGCTGCTCCTCTTTCTGTTGCTCCTCCCTTTGCTGCTCCTCTTCTTATTGCTCCTCCTCTTGCGGCTCCTGCTGTTCCTCCACTTGCTTCTCCTCTTGCGACTCCTCCTGTTCTCCTCTTGCTGTTGCTCCTACTCTTGCTGCTCTTCCTCTTCTTGTTGCTCCTCCAGCTTGCTCCTCCTCCTGCTGCTCCTCCTCTTGCTGCTCCTCCTCTTGTTGCTCATCTTCCTACTGCTCCCCTTTTTGCTGCTGATCCTCCTGTTGCTGCTCCTTTTCCTGCTGCTCCTCCACTTTCTGCTCCTCCTCTTGCTGCTCTTGGGCCAAGCAGAAGGAGCAGCAGAAATTAGAATAAGATGTGTTATAATTAATAAAAATTGACAGTTAATAATTTAACTATGTTTTGAAGCAATTTAATTTGTAGACAAGTTTATTTGGCTATGTAAAATAACACAGCACTCAAAACAAAACGTACCATTAAAAAAGGAAAGAAAAAGTCTGAAAGGATTCTGATTGTAACTTCATCAAATAGTTTGTTAAGGTTATTCCTGTTGCCGCTGAGCTCGCGATTTATCTGCCTGCTCTTGGATTCACTCCTCACGACATAACTGCTTTTACCTTTTTATAACCATTATTAGTTTATTGTTACTATTATTGTTATTTAAGAAACGAAATGCAAATCCTTACATGTTCCACCAGATACGTCATGAGGCTTGCAGAAGTAAGTAAATACCTCAGCAATACATAAGAGAAGCTGCGCTGAAAAAGAAAAATACTGGAGGATGCGCCTTTAATAAATAGATATCTGGGTGTGTGTGTGTGGTGTATTTACGGCAAAGCACACTAGGGCTATCTGCCTAAGGGGAGGGATGCCTTTCGTGGAGGACTTTCTAAGGGAAACTGGCTCGTATACACGTTACACATGGGGAAAACCCCGAAAACACCCTTGCAGCCAGCCCGTTCGCGGGATTCGAACCTCGGACCGAACTACCAGTGTTCAGCGACTTTACCGCTCTGCCGCTGGTGGGCCAATAGATATCTGGTAATTTATGTTTAAACTGAATAAATGTAATTGACACAATGCAATATTTTTAGAATTATCAACAATTTTAAAGTTGTTTAAGTGCCGCTAAGCCTTTTTTTTTATGGCGGCCATTGATTGTTTACATCTGAAACAGCAGACTAGTGGATTTGTTGCCAATCTAGAGAAACTTAACTTCGCAACAACAAAGATAACGCCTTCATTTATTATTGCCAATTAAATCATGCTTAATTCTTTCTGGAATTCTTTCGAGGAAATAAGTGTTTAAGATTTACTTCGTAATTTTTAATATAGATATTTTGTATTTTTATGTATTTTTGCCTTCTCGCGAAGTGAGAACTAAATTAATTGAATGAGAAATGCTCAATCGTCTGTGAAAAACTGTTCCTTTTTTGTTTTGTTTGCTTAATTTCTTTTATACATCGTTCTAGCTTTATTATAGTATTTGAATAGAACATGTGGCAACGATTAGATAATTATATTCTTTAAATGATATAAATTTTGTGCATTATGAGTTATAATATGAACGAAATATAATACTATTAAGTGAATCTAGCGCCAGAGTGTCGCTATGGTAAACAAATACTAGAGTGAATTTTAAAGAATGCATTTATTCTATTGTGGTTTATGCGCTGTAGTAATAAGTAGATTTAATTCAATCCAATAAGTTTAAATAAAAGGCAAGAAAAAATGCGTATAATTTAATATTCCGTACAAATAAGTCATGTGGTGTACACATCAGATTTTTCTTTTACTGAAACTTGAAATTTTGTTGCTGACTTTAACAAGATAACTTTTTTATAATGATGAAGTTAGCAGTAAATAATTTTGGTTATTTTGTAACTTCAGAGATATCTTTTGCCCAGTTGTTACAGATAAAATGCATTTTTACGTAATACGTTCTCCTTCTCCTTGCATTTTATGCGTTGAAAATAAATTTCAGTTGTTTCCTGCAGTAAAAATTATCGCATCACTATTAACAAACAAACCTGCCACAATAATAGAATATTCTTCTTTTCTTTCAGAACATAAAAGGATTTAATATAAATTAGAAAAATTCTTATAAAATTAGATAATTAGTCAGTGAAGCTAAGTCTTATTTATTCTGAAACTTTCACTTCACATTGTTATCATTCAAAGTTTGTTTTATAAGTTAACTACAATACCTTTTAAGCAAAATTTGTGTAAGTTACACTGATCAAAATTTTCCTCACAGTGATTGCGGAAGAAAAAGAAAATAATACATGAATTAAATTGATTTTTTTTTAATCATCGCAAAATTTTGATGACATTGCATAAGGTTTGTGTGGCAGAGTCTTTATTCAATGCCATATCAGTTTTCTTTCAGTCCTGAAGATTCGACGTATGTGGCAGTAGTTGGTCATGCCTTCCTTCGACTGTATCACTATGAAGACAGACATAGGTTTTTGGAGCATCCGTTTCATGATCAAGAGAGCACTCAACAATGTTTCCATTCCGTAGCATGGAAAGGAGAATCATGCACATTTGCAGTTGGAAGTTCCAACGGAACTATTCTGGTGTTTCGAAAACACGAATTTTTGCAATTAATTACTCTCGATGATTTACTCACTGATGTCTCCAGGTAAGGGCAGAAAACTGACTCTAATTATGCAAGTTCTAAGCTGCAGGGGCATGGCATTTACTAGCTGCTGAAGAAGGAAAAAATTCGACAAAGTAGGAGAAGCAGAATTTGGTGAACAAGGGAGTAATTTGGGAGTAATTCGGCAATTACTCCCAAATTACTCTAATTAATTTAAATTTCAAATTTAATCTGTCTGTTATTGAGTAACAAATTAAGCGATTTAAAAGCAATAAATGAAGTTTTTATTTTTTTTTCTTTTTTAATCTGATTGATTTAAGTAAAACTGAGTTTAATTCCTAGATTTTATGGGCTCCTTTTATCTTTTTTAATTTATCAAAGGTTTTTCGAACGCGTGTTGTACATGACTGTTATAGAATCTTCATATACATATATGCCAGGATTGATCCAAAAAAAAAAAAAAAAGGTTATAAAAAAGGTAATAAAAAATTATTTATTAAAAATAGACATAAAATACAAAAGGGAATTAAGAGATATACTTACCAATAATTTTCCCGCATAATAATCATATCCATATAAGCATTAATTTGAACGTAGGGATCAGCTTGTTTACTCAGCTTTGTAGAAATCATGTCCCTGCTCATTGAGCCAGTTCTCGGTGGTTTTTTTCACATCACTCTCTGAAGAGAACTTCATTCCAGATAATGTTCCTTCAGTTTCGAAAAAAGAAAATAATCACTGGGTGCTAAATCTTGGCTATATTGGGGGTGATGCCAGACTTTCCACTTTAACTTTTGCAGCAATTCTTGAGTTTGGAGAGCAGGATGTTGCCCGGCATCACCATGCAGGAAGATGACACCATCACTCATCATCCTAGGGCGCTTACGTCGGTTGGCTTCATGTGGCTTTGTTTGAGAGGCCCACTATAACGATCGACAGTAATGGTATATCCATGCTCCAGATACTCTAGGAGGACAACAAATCACGGATTGCACCTCCAAGTGAGACCACTTTTCTAAATGTCTGGTCATTTCACACCATCTGAGGAGTCTGCGAACTTAATCTACCTACTCGCACAACCGCTGCTAGACAACTAGTCCCATCCGCTAACACTCTGGAATAAAGTATTCCCTCGACAATAATTCCTTTTCAAATGGAATCTTTTTTGGATTTACCTTCGTATATAAACATGCATTTATTTATAACTTTTTACGCTTTTTTGCAAAGAAAATTCCTTTCTTGAAGTTTTTTATTGTAATATGAAGACTTTAGATTCTATTTTTATACGTAGTTGTACTCGTACTAGTAATTCGTATGGAAATTCTTCAATATTCATCATGTTTATTCTATCCATTCCACAAAGTATAGTTTTAAGCTATTTTTGTAATTTTTTCATGGTATTTTAAGGTTCCCCAGGATACGATGTATGAGGAAAAAGAAGAAGTTTTGCAATAGAAATAATATACATGATAACTGCTGTTGAAAGACCGTCATTCCATCAAATTCTTCAATAAAAACAAAAGCAGCCTAAAATGAAATTTGAGCTAATACTAGTACTGCCAATATATACACCGGAAAACAGAATAGATACCAAAAATAATATAACTTTATTTGAGAAGGTCTGAAGAAAGAAATAAGCTGATCCATATTCCATATTCAATTGTTAGACAAGAAGATGCTTTTGTGTAATAAATAAAATGCTTTAAAATACTTTCCTTCATTCAATGCCATTTAGAAGCATAATTAAAAGTAATTGTCTCATCAGAGAAATTGTACAATGAATCGCAGCAGACATTAAACCTCATGATATACACTGCTCGTCATTGAAAATGTAACACCAAGAAGGAGTGGTCAGAAATTTATGCAAATTTTAGAGTAGACGCACGTCACTGAGTTATGCGATGATGAAAAATGCCCAGCTCTCCGACGCACGTGAAGTAAGATATAAGGGAAGGAACGTGCAGAATGGGCACTATTCGTGTGGTTATTTTTGCCAGACGAACTATCGAAGAAAGTTGGTTTTTGTCCCAGAAGATACGTGTAATAGGAGAGAATGCCCGGCCGCTGTCGACGAAGGCACTTCCAGCAGAAAGACGATTTTAAGAGGGATATGGTGACAGGTGACGGAGGACGGGGACGCCTGGTGTCTAACAGAGGTAAACAGGCATATGTCTCACGCCCTCCCCTATCCAGACGCAACAACTCCTGCGGCTTGAGAAGGCCGGGTTGGTCCTTACGTCAAATCGCAGCTGACACCCACATGGATGTGAGCACGGTGCATCGGCTATGGCAAACATGGTTGGAACATGAAGGAAATGTGAAAAGAAGGAGAGGGGAAGCAGGTGCAGCCAGAGTGAAGTCAGGATCGATGCATCCGCCGACAAGCTGTGGCGGTCCCGGCAAGTCACTTGCACAGCGATTCTGCAGCATGTGCAAGATACCCTGAATGTTCCCGTGTCGACCAGAACCATTTCCCGTCGATTGGTTGAACGTGGCCTGCACTCACGGCGTCTGTTAAGAAGACTGCCATAGACACCACAGCATAGACACCAACGTTTAGAATGGTGCCGGACTGAAGCGATGTGGATGACAGAATGGCGAAACGTTGTGTTCTCAGATGAGTCACGCTTCTGTTTATCCAGCGACAGTCGCCGAATACGTGTGTGGCGCCGACATGGAGACAGATCTAATCCAGCAATAACTGTGGAACGTCTCACCGCGTGACAACGTGGCAAATTGGTTTGAGACGCTATTGCGTACGATTCCAGGTCACCTCTAGTTCGTATTCAGGGCACTATGACGGCCCAACGATACTTGGATAATGTACTGCGGCCGGTGGTAATCCCCTACCTTCAGGAGCTGCCTAATGTAATTTTTCAGCAGGATAATGACCACACAGTGCTCGCATCTGCCAACATGCTCTGCAAGGTATACAGATGCTTCCCTGGTCACCGTACTCTCCTGACCTGTCACCAACCGAACATGTGTGGGATATGATTGGACGCCGTTTGCAGACTCTGCCCATGCCTCGTTCAGAAGACGAACTGGCAAATGGTTGAAAGGGAATGGAGAGCCATCCCTCAGGACACCATCCGCACTCTTATTAACTCTATGCCTAGACGTGTTTCTTCGTGCATCGCTGTCCGCGGTGGTGCTACATCCTACTGAGCCGACGCCGTTCTCACTCTGTATTCTGACTATCATTTTGAAATAAAGATCACTTAATGCTGCTTGCTGTCTCTGTCTTTTTTCCAAATTTCATCACTTCCTGACCACTCCTTATTGGTGTTGCATTTTCAGTGTCGAGCAGTGTAATTTCTATTGCATTTGAAGTCTAGAATCGTTGGAATGGAACGACTATTAAATTGGTATAATAACAAAGCAATACTGCTGATTCATTATTTAAATTCACCAAATATTCTTTGGAAGTATATTAACTTAACCAAACGAAACTGTGCGAACCGCATTCATTAAAATCATTATGAGTGTCTTCTTTTTTATGGTAACTATTTTGGGAGGTTAGCATTATGTAAAGTTCAATCTTAGATTGAGATTAGTCTATACAGAGTAGTTATAATTATAGCGAAGATAAGCAGGTGTGTGTGAAGACTATACTAATGAAATTTAGTACGTATCCTTTACAGAACACAAGAAAGAAATTTAGATAGGTGGAAGCAGATATTAAAGCTTTGCCCGAGAGTAGTGAGAAGTTATAAAGAATAATAATTACAAGACAGGTGAACAACATTTTAATTGCTCTTTGGAAGATTCTTCATTGCTTATCACATCACTTATTACTCGTAAATTGCAGGAGGCGTTATCAACTACTGCATATAGCATTTGAAAAGGAATCTGGAATACGTGCCACACTATATTAACCTTCAACTCCAACACGTACAGGTTCTTACAAATACGATCTTTAGTAATATCACGGCCGGATGTACCATGGGCTAAAATCTGGACTGATATTCCATATACATGAAAAAGCCCTGTGACACATTGAAATAATCAATTGTTTATATTTTTAATGATGTTTTCGTCATATTTACTGACTTAAGATCTTTGCTTAAACTTTTCATTCGAGGATATGTTTTAAAAGCAAATGCAGAATTATTGCCATTCTGATGAAAGATTTCGATTAAAATGATATGGTCTTGCTTGTTTATAGGCATGAAAAATCAATTTGATTTATTTTTTCTGTATCAGTTTTTAAAAAATGCAGAGTTTCTCCTAATTTGCACACACTTTTGATTGAGCCCCGTCATCTGGGGGGGGGGAATTTGAACTATATACCTTTTTCTTTGTAATTCGCTTCTCTGTAAGTTGAATAACATATGTATATAAATATTATTCAAAACTGTTTGATTGTAACAGTCTGTAAGGTATCTTAATTAATCAGTTATTATGATTTAAGTCTTTTCATTATGCCGCCCAGACGGTATAATGGTTACAGAGTTATGTCCATGCGACGGAACAGCATCTACCATCCCCCGCTGGCGGCATTCATTGAATCAATGACAGTAATATTACAATGCTAAATTGACGATGTCATCTATACAATAATTGTTACATAATAATCCGTATGAAAAATAAATATACAATCAATTAATCATTACATTGTCATGGATAGAATTTATATTGTGGAGAGTGGAACTTATATATTAACCAGTTTCTAAACCTATGTCTTCTTCAATACGTCAAAACTTCGTATTCTTATCAGTTACACACCTAATGATGTGTAACCGTATTATTGTGGCAGTTACCCACAGAGTAGGCCAGTCACATCAGTTCAGGCAGTTGATAGTTCCATAGCCCAAGATTGTGTAGGCTATTCTATGTTCATATAAAACTGTATTTTAAGTTAACTTTTGGTAAATTTGAAGTATGCTTTTGTTAAGTTCATTACTAGTTGTCCACTTCGATACATCATAACTTCGTGTCCTTAACAGTTTGCACTCCAGTGGTTAGTGTCCCTGACTGCCGTAGGGATGGGTTGGAGTTCGAATCCTGGAGAGAGCAAGGTTATAACTGTTCGTCCCTTCATAGAATGCAACGGTGGCCGCCTATTAGGTGCTACCGTAAAGAAATGGCCACGACTTTTTGCCCTTGTAGCGGCGCAAGGCTAATACTATTAAATAAAGCGCCCGGCCATTGAAAAAAATGTCTTTACTTTAAACTTCTCCTTTCTGTATTCTTCACCAGAATGCAAATTAACTTAATGTATATTTAAGCTGAGGGTTCTAAATTGTTAGATTAAAGCTTGTGGCTGCACCGTCTTCTTGTTAGCAACGCTGTAGCCGATGTTTTAAATTACTCACTGATAAAATATTCTGAGCTAGTTTATTTTAGCTTACTTAATGTGTAGTCGTAGACTTTGTCATCAGTGTTTAAAATAATAAAGTTTTGAGCTATTCTCTTAAAATTTACCGTCTCCATCCCTACTAACGAAATAGTATGCCTTGATAATTTGTCAACAAACGATGTATTACTCGTAGCTATGTTCAAGTCATTTGAATTTATAAACAAAAATGTTTAGTTAAAATAATAATGGTCAATTTAATTATTCGAGTTTATTTTTCAAATTATTAAGTATCGGATTTGAAAATAAATTTGTTAATCTCAATTATTTTCTCGTTGTATTAACATCAAAATGTGGTAATTACACTTGATGCAGTAAGCAGTAATATTGAGTTTAATAACAAGAACTGTTTAATTAACTGCAAAATAAGCTTTTAAAACCGAATACTGTTTGATGCTTTTAAGGTTAGTTAATTAACGTTTATGATTTTTTAACGTTTTGTTTCCTGTCGTACAAATCACCCATATGAAATATTTCGTAATCGCATGCATTGTAATCATATGTCGTATGAATCACCATTATGTAATAAAATTTACGTAATATGGGATCACCGGAAATCAGTCTAAAAATTTGCTTTAGATAAATTTCATACTACGCAAATAAGCTGGGTTCTGTTAATTAAATTTTTGAATGTTACGTTAAATGCATTGTGAAATCCTGATCTCTAGTGTATTCAAAATTCTATTTACGTAAAATTTGCTTTTAGTATATTGATTAATTTGTTTCATAATTTCAGATATGCCAATAAAAAGAGTGTCGCAGACAAAAATGTATCGTGCTTGCTTACAACTAGATATGGACTACTCTGCAGTTATGACGGTGATTCTATTTACTGCTTGCACAATACTGTGGACGGTAAACATTTCAAGGTCACGACCTCTATTCATGTAAGAAACAGAGATTTCTAAAGCTCATTAGTAAATAGTAAATAACATACTTTAAAATTAAATCTAATATCAGTATATGATCATATCAGTTTAATTGTGTACAACATTGAATGAAATTCAGCATAAGACTATGTTTTACTCTGCATTCCAAAAATACATTTCATTTAATTGTATAAAAGTGTTAATGTAATTTTTTTAAAGTTTCATACGTATAAACTTTGAAATGCTTCGAGGCATACCCCATTCACCAATTAAAATATTTTATATTATTTTTTTTAGAATCCAAATTCGTAATACGCCTTGTATATACAGGGTCCAAATGAAAATTCCTTCGCATCCCTTTCGTCCCGAAATAAAGTAAAAAGGGTCAGTCATAGCAAAATTTATTTCGTATCGACCAACAACCAGAAATCTTCACTTTCTAGTAAATTTCTTAGGAATCCGGCTAAAGCATTCCTTTCCCTCAATAGATTGAGCTCCAGAAGTGAGAGAAATTTTAATTTCCTGTTGTAGGCATGCTTGCCTAGAGTTCTCTAAGCCTTCGGTCCCTAAATTTTTAGTTTTGTATCTATCAGAAAATAAACGAAATAGACAGTGTGTGCTTAATATTAAGAACAGTAGCTAAATATTTTATTCAATGTTTGTATGTCGTGTTGTAAAAGTACCGAAATAATAAAAGCTTATGTCATCTACCACATGATGATCTTTTTTAACAGATCAGACGGCACTGCTAGGGGTGTTTGTCATGCCCTGTCAACAGCATAGATATAATTAAATTTTCGTAATTTGTTGCCGAACCTGCTTATGTCAGTACATTCTGACACCGTTTGTCAACAGTAGTTGACCACTGATTATGAAATTCCAATTACACGTCTTTGGGTATAAATCGATTACAAGATGCTTTTGATGCAAACGGGGTTAAAAAAAAGAATTTCTTTCATACTTCTTGATACTTTTGGCCTACCTGGTCCTGACATACCTTTTGAACTATACCTAATCCAGTTCTTGTGCAACTATATCCGACCTTATGTAACTGTAACTGTGTATGCCATCCAATTCCGAGAAATCACAGTGCATATTTCGCTACTCATGATTGTGCTCCGTTATACTGAGAAGGGCTGTACGAGTACTTTTTTGTGAAAATTTCCAGAAACGTAAAATTTTTCTTTCTTTTTTTTTAAAATAAATTTCATCAACCTATCATCAGTTCTATATGCATTCAATTCATTACAAATATGTACTCAAGTAATACTATAGTACTATTTTTATTTATTTCATTTCGTTTTGCAGCATTCGAAAAAAAATATTATTATTGGATAATTAGTTCATGCTTGGCCAAGAAAATTGTTCTAATTAATCATAGAAATTCAGGGAAATTAAAAGCCCAATTTCAGTTGTCGAGATTCACACAAGGTTTACTAAAAGTATATTTATCATTTTTTTTATATTCTCTCCACACTGCGTTTTTACTGTAACTGTATATCCAGTCGGTTAAATGATGAAAATGGCTCTTCCATAATATTGCCCTAACTTGTGTAATTCTAACGTAAAAGTTCTTCAGACTCTATTAGATTACCAAGCGAGTTATAGCTCCAATTGTAAAATGCACGACAAAAATCCTATGAAGGTTTAAAATAAACTTTTTTTTATTAAAGCTTAAACTTAACAAAGGCACAACTTGTGCGTACAATCAAACTTTGCCACTTGGGGCTATTAAATGACAGAAAATTGAATTTACAAATCTAAACAACATTTGTAGCCTCAAACTACACACTTTAACCTGACTAATCTTGACTCAAAACTTTTGATTGCGGGATTTAACTTCGACTAGCAAAATAGATACTGCCGGAATATTAATTGGCAGAGCTGAGCGAAAGAAAGTATAACTATAGAATAACTGCGAGCGTCGTTGCCAAAAACTGTCTCCCTAAAGCTATTGTTGCATTTTTCTTCTGACACCAGTTATCACGTTATTTTCTTCCTTCACGTTCGTACGGGGTTCATGTGGATTTGGTGTGAATAACGACAACAGCACTTAGTGAAATATCGAAACACACTTTTATTTAGCCAGTTCTAATCAAGACAGCTCGAAAATCACGTCACAGTCGGCGAAGAACTAAAATAAATACGCTGGAACAATCAGCGACACAGCCTTCACACTGTCAGGCATTAACGGTGGAGGCAGCTTTACTGCAAAGCACCAGAGTACAGCTCCCGACTCTGCTCAATCGTTCTCGGAACTCCACGTACTCTCGAGCCTCTCCATGCTACGACTCGCGATGCACTCGACTACACACAGATCACAGCTCCCAAATCTTCGGTTCAGTCGTTCCCGGAGCTTAACACACTCTCTCGACGATGCATTAACCGTGATACACTAAGAGACTCTTCGATGCACTTGACGACCAACTCGGCGCTAGACTTCGAGATACTCGCTCAATGACTGACTATCAGCCCGCTAGACAAGGCACACACTATCTCGCACTAACTCTCCGCGTACCAGCAGGGTTTATATAGCTTACGACTTGTGTTCGAGAACATCCTGTGTTAAACCGGTAAGAATTCGTTCCAGAAGTTTCTCCAGCCGTCCATGGCATAGCGCCAATTTTTTCGCCAAATGGGCGATTTCTCGCCAAATGTGGCAATCCTGCCTTCCCTTGCCATTTTATGGCAATCCTAAAACTTGCTTTGCGAGGAAGCTATCTTTCCGCGCCTTGACAATTTCGTAACACTTTCTATCTATTCAGATATTGCCCCGAATATCGAGGATACCGCGGCGTGTTCAGCTCATTATATAATGTCACAGGAGCACTTCACACCAGTATATCTGCATATAAGTTTCCCAATGGGAAAACTGAGGTAAGGGTAAAAATGTAGCGAGATAAACCTACTAGCCTAAAAACTTTAAGGCATGTCAGAAAACGAAATTAATCTCTCTAAAACTTTCAAAATTATTGTATTAAATAGTTACAATTCATTTGTATCTTAGCGATCGCTAAAGAAAAAGAGTAGTTATAGTACAGATCCGAATCATAAAAAAAGGGTTAGTTAGGATAAAATTTAGAAACACATCTACACTTGAAAACTTTCAGATTCGTTGTAAATTTCATAGAATACGATTAGTTTTGAGTTTTGTTAGAAAATTCAAAATATTTTCAAAATTTCCCTTTTATTACAGATTTCCAGAGCACATGAACGTCACAAATTTCGAATTGTTCAACTGACACAAAACCAGAACGAAGATCTTGTTGCAGCAAGTACTGATGTTGGGCAGATTCTTACGCATTCCTTTGTCATGTCTGATTTATTAGGGGTAACTTAATATAACATTTGTTATAAATCCGAATGTGCGCTTATTTAGGAATTTTTTAACAAAGTATCCTTCATCCGCAAGGGAAAATTATAATCTTCTGGAAAAATTATAACCTACCATTACTAAGTATTTTCTGATATGAGATTTTTAAGTCAAAAGCCGAAAATCTTTTTAAGTTATTCAACAATTTCGTATGATTAATCCACATTATTTTCCAATCACTTATAAGGTATATTTTAATTTTATAACAGTTATTTTAATTTTAAAGTGCTTTCCTATCAGTTCTTATTTCTACTTACAACTCCCTACCAGAATGAGTTTTTAGAACCACTATGAATGCAAATGAGTTAGAAGTAGTACTTATGGTAGGTTCAACTTACTGCGAGAGAGAGAGCAAGGAATCCTGTGTACAGCGTGTTTGCATTCCCTTCTGCAGCTGTTACGCTCGGTCTTATATTAAGTGCCTTTTGATATACGCTGGCTAGTTTAAATTCAGGAGAAACTATGTTAATTGCGTTAGCTTCGGCTAAGTCACTTAGTTAGTTCTAATTTAGTTCTTATTTTGAGTTCAAGCCCGAGTGGAGGCTTTGTTAAAAGACCGAGAAAAGGGCTAACTGTTCATCTTATTTTGAGTGAAAGAAAGGATAGTTAACCCTTCTGGAGTCTACGTCTTTAGTTGTTTGAACTCAGCGATCAGTGGCTAAAAGGTTCACTAGGTTTCTCAACGTTCATTTTAATACAAACAAAGTCAGGAACTCCACAAGATTAAGATGAGGAACTCTACAAGATTAAGATGAGGAACTCTACAAGTGAGGAATTCTACAAGATTTAAGATTACATAATGATAATTTGAGACAAATATGTATTTCAGGTTCACTGAATTTGGATTATAGGTAGCGCTTAATCAGCAATTACTAATATCTCATTGAAGAATTCAAAAAAATTAATTCTCTGCTTATAAAACTGATACTTGTGCAATTAGGGGGAAAAAAAGGGTACGTACTTTTACCTAAACTTGCTCATAAGCATATTATTTCTTAATAGGATTTAGGTTATGAAGCTTATTTTCACGTTATTCTGGGCCGGCAGCACACAAGTGTAGTGAAATGCACGGATTCGGCGATTTGTAGATCCATCCAAGCAACGTGCTCATCTGAAGTTGTTATTCTTAGAGATTTTCTCAAACAGTATGTACATAAAAATTTATAACACTTTTCGCTATATTAAATCTTGTATAAATGATACAAAATTATTCATAAAAACAGACAACGAGAAATACAGACTTATAAACTGTAAGAAACCTACGCACTTTCCTACAATTAATGTTCACGAGTAATTTTATTACCAATAAATAATGTTTTGAAATGATAGCTCAAAAATAGATATTATTTTTTATTTCAAATTCTTTTATAAACAAATAAATAATAAATAATTGCTAATACCGCGTACCATTTTTTATTATAATTTGACAAAATATTATAATATAATATTAAAATATTATTAAATACATTATACAAAATATTATTAAAATAAATTTTCATTATACTTCATGTAATTCTAAAAGCTTGTTTAAAGTATTTATACACAAACTCCATTTAAATTCCCTCACACCAAATTTGCATTAAAATACAAAGAAAATATTACAACTTTTAAATATTCCATTCCCCTTTACTTTTTACTGTTTATAATTGCTTAAGGTTGTTGCTTCTGAATTGATTGCTCATATGAACAAAGAAGATTCTTCTGTACATACGAATCTGTGTGTTTTAGGATGTCCACCAAGAAAGCATATTAATTAAACATTTTGCACAGGTAATTATTCTCCTATTACATTACACATAGCAATTCTAAAAAGGATAATTAAGTTCTTTTAATTTAAATGATATGCATCCATTAATACAAGTAAACTATAAATCCTTTTAAACTTAACTCTTTCATACTTTGCTGAGCTTAATTTATTTCAAATGTAAGCATTTAGTAACTAAAGTTTAAAAGGTATACAACAGCTTTTCATTTGAATTTGACACTAAATAAAAAGGGCTATTTATTATAATTTTGTGTAAATTCTGTTGGTCTTTTTCTTATATTCGTTTTACTTATTTTCATATCACATTCATATGCAAAATTAAGAGAATTTACAAATTACGTCTATTTTTAAAAAATGTATTGAATTAACGGTACTAATTGTAACAAAAAATGATTCAAATATTCCAAATCGAATACGGTGTGTGTGTTGGTGTATTTAATTATGGCAAAGCACACGAGGGCTATCTGCCTAAAGGGAGGGATGCCTTTCGTGGAGGACTTTCTAAGGGAAACTGGCTCGTATACACGTTACACATGGGGAAAACCACGAAAACGCCCATGCAGCCAGCCCGTTTGCGGGATTCGAACCTCAGACCGAACTACCAGTGTTCAGCGTCTTTACCGCTCGGCCGCTGGTGGGCCCCAAATCGAATACGTAAACGTACATGTGCGTTTCTCCGGAGCTGTGATTGTGAAGGGAACATATGAGCTAGAGGAGTTTTCGGCGATTTGTGTGTTCATACTCCTTAGTAACATTCGCCGTATTTCTCGCAACAGTTGGTTAACGTAAGCGTAACGCTGATTGTCGTCTGTGATTCACAGACACAGTTTCAAGGCACTGCATTCATATCAAGAAGGCCTGGACGAAGTTAAGTAAGATCCACAGCGGTGAATGAGGATCGCTATTAGGCACATTCAGCGCGGCTACCCAGGACTGCTACAGCTTCCCAGCTCTCACGTGAGCCGTATGCTGCCACTGGAACTGAGTTTCATGGTCTACATTTGCCCGAAGGCTGCATGAGATATGGCTGTATGCCAGAAAAACCGCTGTTTGCGTCCTGCTTACTACAGCACTCAAGAGAGCGCGTTTAGGAATGGTGCAGACCGCATCCACGTTGGACTAGACTGCAATGGAGCACTGTGCTTTTTACATATGAGTCGAGGTTCAGCAATGGATACTGATTCTCGGCGGACCTGTATCTGGAGAGAACCTGGAACATGATACTATCCCTCCTTCGTCAGGAAAAAGGATCATTGCGGTAGTGGAAGTGTAACGGTTGAGCAGGTGTTATGTTGAACGGCCGGACACGTCGCGCAGCGTGACGCCGTACTGAAGACTCAGCTGAGGAGTCCCTGTGGCAGAGTATCTAACTCCTCCTGCAAGGGAGTTTCTATCTCAGGGATGGTTCTCGGAAGGATATAGAGAGGTGACTTTGTCCTCCCAAAAGCAGATGACTTTGTCCTGCATGTGTTTGAAAAAGGTCTCCCTGACTGCTAAGAGATACAGAGAGGAGATCTTAGAGTCCTATTTTTGACTTTTCAGGACCGAAGTTGGTCCTAGGTTCCTGTTAATGAGCGACAACCCTCGTTTACATCAGCTCAGCTGGTCGATGATTACCTGGAAAGTGAGGTTATTCACTTCAGGGATTGGCTAGCCAGATCTTCTGACCTTAACCCTATACAGCACTCTTTGGGCGCTTTTGGGAGGACAAAGTCATCTCGCTATATCCTTCCGACAACCATCCCTGAGCTGGAAACTCCCTTGCAGGAGGAGTTGGATCAACTGCCACAGGGACTCCTCAGCTGAGTCTTGTTCAGTACGCCGTCACGCTGCGCGACGTGTCTGGCTGTAAGAGGGGACCATACCCAAAATTAGAGTCATTTCCAGTTCGATATCACACAGTGGATTTTGGGCATCCCTGCACTATGAGCTTCACTGATAATCATGCCGACATAAAATGACTTTTGAATGGTACATCTCTTTCTCGGTTATAAATGTATATTCATACTAAATTTCGTTAAAAGTTTTCCATTAGGTTTTCCCAAAGTTTACATAACATGCAAATTCTTTTAATTTTGCCCACGAGTGCCATTTAATGTATGTGTTGTACTTTTGTTCTGTGAGGAACTAAAAATCTGTGATTAAATTGCATTGTCTTTCATTTGGACAATTTCCTATTTAAATGCCTGTCACAAAAAATATTTTAAATCCTCAAGATCTGTGCTGTTCTGGGAGAAAATGGAAAATAAAATCTGCAGTATAGCCATTCATCCGCTAGGACTTAACCTTTTGATAGGATACGACAAGGGCGTAAAGTTTTACAATATACTGCTCAACAAGTTGGTTGAAGTGAAGCATTTTGACCAATATTCATATCCACAGGTATGTTATTTTCCTCTTACTTTACACATAGCAATTACAAATGAGATAATTTAATCCTTGTAATTTATGTAGTATGCACTCATTAATATAAGTAAAACAAATTCTTTTATAACCTTTTATAAACTGCAGGTTAGCTTATCTAAAGCAGGCCATATGATGGTGCTTACGAGCGGTTCTGATATTCATGTTTACAATCTAAATTTCGAAAGATATGCTGAGCTCAAAGGACATAAAAGTGTGGTAAGTTATCTTCATACCTGAAATAATTATCTTTGTTGTAATATAAACTGAAGTTACTAACAGATTTTTCCCGAAAGCATTCTAGAACAGCTGAAAAGGTTTTTTTATTAGGATCTTTAATAATTTAATTTTAAAATATTTCAGTTTTTAAGAAACTTTTCCAAAATATTCGAACCCTATATATACATGCAGTGATAAGATTTCACTTTCGAGTGCATTTAGCATTCTATATTCATAACCTACGAAGGGACTGAGTTCTCATGGCTGTATTATGGAAACATCATTTCGCTTCTATATCTTGTTTGTGAGTTAAGATTTAAAAATCTTGTAATAAAAGATCGGCTGAAAGTAAGGAATTACGACGAACTTATTACCAATTAAAACTGTTAATATATTTATTCTCAAATTACATTTTTGTCATTAATTCTTAAACGTGTTTTCTTAAAAAAAGTCAAAATATTGTTGCCTGCATAAGGGTTCGTAATAGACTGAATACACATGAAATGGATGATAGCTTAATAAATTTATTTTACCAAAAGAATCTTTTCATAGTCCAGGAACTTTCTAAAATAATAGTCGTACTGCTCTTCACAGTATCAATAAATGCAATTAGTAATTACACTTAAAACTACTAAGAACTTTAAGCACAACGCGTTAAGCTCATTTAAAGGATATCTCACGGATATCTCAATACCCCGTAGTCGACTCTGAACTAACAAGTGAAAGCAGATGTTCTCTAAGGTCTTATATAATTTTCACCCAGCCGCCGAGAAAATTACTGGAAGGCATGTGAAAGCCTTCCAGTAATTTCGAAAATCCAGTATTTTCGATTACAGCTGCATAGAGAATCAATTACAATACTCATTACGGTGATACAGGAACCGGACCCAAATACTGCGAAATGATTGCCAAGTTTGGCAACTTTTGGCGATTTCTTGCCAAATTTGGTGACAAGCGTAAGTCGCCAAAACCGTTGACAGCTTGGTGATATCTCGCCAAATTACCTAGACAGCCATTTACTCAATGTTAAATAGACTAGCCCCTGTATTCTTACTTTTCCAGCGTATCTAGATTTTCATGTTACGTTATTAAAAAAAAAAAACAAATCACAAAAAATATTTAAGTAGATAAAAAACTCGTAACAGTATTATTCAAGATAGCATAAGTATCTCTGTAAATTTCATATATAATACATTTTAATTTTATATGCATATAAAATTAAATAGTATTATGCAATTATACGCATATGTTCCATAGCAATATGTAGTAGAAGAAAATAGTGAGTTCAGGCTGTTTTAGAATTTACTTCGTGTTGCTGGGAAAGCTGGTAAATTACCCAATAGCGCATAATTCTATGCTGCTTCTCTTTCCGTTTAAAGTATATTTTTTTACCGAATTTACTAATTTACGGAAGTAAATTTTTTTATTGGTTACTAATAATCCGTTTTCTGCTTTTCTGTTAATCTATGTTTTATCTGTCATATTAAAAGAAAATATCAAGATATCGCATTTCGTATGGCTAAAGTATGATAAAAATAAATGCATATATTTTTTTAAATGTGAATAGCTTATTTTGCCCATTTCCTTTTTTAGCTGCAACTTTTCACAAGTTATTTATGACGTTCATAACACATATAGCTACGAATATAATGCAATTCCAAACTGATTTTTGAAAACGTTAACGTTTTTTGTAATAGTAAATGCCCAAAATATACTGCTTTACTACAAGAGGAAAATGATGCTTACATATTAACGCAACCACCTTAGTTGAAGTCGCCAGATTTTCAACATGTGTCAAACTCTGACAACAGTGAGAATACCTATTTTTTCTGTGACCATGCTCATAACAGTTCTTCAATCGAGCAAAGCCGCTATTTTCGTAGGCGGTTTTATTTTTTTTTTCCTTTATTATTATTTGGTATTCCAAGTTCCAAAGGTTTTTTATAAATAAATCGCAGTATTTTTTGCCTTAGTCTTAAAATAAGAGCTTATGGAATTTGCCAACAATGGAAGAAACTGCGGTAAAATTTCAGAAGAAATACAAAATTTTGCTGACAATTTTCTAAAGGAAACAAGGAAGAAATTTTCTTTCTAGATAGCTGCTCTTTCGGAGGTTTGCACAAAGTCGAGTCTCCTCAGCTCTCTAATATCGTTTTAAGCGATGTGTACTTCGAGAGAAGAATAGCACAAGAAAATTACCGAAAGAATTTGAAGAAGAATGTGTTTCATTTTTTGAATGCATCACGTAATCTTTATTTGATAATTAAAATTTGGGTTTTAAATTGCTAAAGTATGTTTTCTTTTCATATGTGGATGATGCTAACTGACATACGATGAACATCGATAGTTTAGGAATCTTTCTGAAAAAAAAAAAGAAAAAAAAAAAAAGGCGCGAGAAACCACCATTTTGCACCCAACAAGTAACTTCTACTTTTTCATCTGAAAACAAATCGTCAAATTGCGTTAAGGTGGTTGTTTTAATACGTAAGTGCTGGAAAAATTCAGTAATATCCCGATCATCAATTCACTCATCATATCAAAGATTAAGAATAATGATTTAAATATGAATAATTGCAGAAATGCAAACTTTGCGATAATTTAATGCAATTGTTGTATGGCGTATTTCAGAACATTTTTACGTGCATATGTAACATTCAAGGTATTCTTCAGTAGCATGAAGGAGAAGGAGTATACCGTGTTAAAAAACAACAAATAAAACAATATATATCATTTCAAATATTTAGCTTATCAGGCGAAAGAGAAGTGAAACTGAATGGTAAAAAACTTTATGTGAAATAATTAAATGGTGATTTTCAGAAGATGTTGCTCTTAATAAAATCTTATTTCGTGATTTTTGATTCAAATAATACAATTGTGCTTCTTTGTTAATTTATTTCTTGCTCAATGCATTGAGAAAACATTTGAATTTCTAGGTTAATCAAGTTGTTTGGAGGGATGACAATCATCTGATTTCCTCTGATCAGGAAGGGACAATCCATGAATGGGATATTATTAAAAAGAAAGAAATATGGGTGTATAAAATACCTGAGCAAACATGCAGTGCTTTTGCTGTTTCGACGGATAACACGTATGTTGCATCCTCGGGCGGCAAAGTTAGACGTTTCAGCAACACTGTCGTATGTAATTTATTAACAAATATTGTTACAAACTGTAGTAATTTCCTGAAACAATAATACATTATTTTATCTTATGTTTACAGTTATGACGCCAGTTTCTTTTATATATGCAGTTAATTTGATATTTCAGCTATGTGAGCTGCGTGAACTACCACTTCCACGTCTCGTACAGGAAGCACTAAATAAACACAGAAATATAAACAATTGTACGTATAAGAAAATGATAAGCTTTTACAGGCAGTTTTTTTATCTTGAAAATATTTTAAGTACAATATATTTTCAGATTCTGAGCTTTATAGAAAACTGGTCGAAACTTTCTATATGTTTGTGAACCACGATCCAAAGACTCTTTACACCTTTGATAGCTATTCATGAATTATAACTTGAATCAAAACATCAGCTAAGAACAAAATGTAACAGCTAAAATTTATTCAATCACAAAAGGAGTCTGACAAAATAATGTAACAATTCAACTGCATAAGCAGTTTAGGCAACTATTCGATCAGCATAGAACAAGAAAACAAATTTGGAGAGTCTGCCATTTCCTGCTCAGCATTAGGTAGCAAATTTTAAATCTCCATATTAAACTAAGTTTTTTTGAGCCTTATATAATATAGTGAATGAATATATATATATATATAGAGAGAGAGAGAGAGAGAGAGTTAGAAATAGTTATGTATACAGTGGTGGCCAAAATTGTGGACACTTTTGGAAATTTTTATGTTTTTGAAATTTGTATGCTTATAGAAAACGTTACGTTTCACAAAATGCAAACTTGTATGCATCATTTTAAAGAGAATTTATTACTGAACTCAATACAAAACACAAAATTCAATTATTTTCAATACAAAAAAAGTTAAACGATAATAGTTATCGATATACATTAGATAGTGATGATTGCAGTGAGTTATCAGTACTTAGTAGGGTACCCTTTATTTTTGATTACAGCTTCATATCGACGTTTCATTGAGCTGACAAAAGATTTAAGCTGTTCTTTCGTTATTACATGATGCCAGGAAACAATTATAGCCTCAATTAGTTCCCTTTTATTTGATGGGCGCCTCATTCGGACAAGAGTTTTCAAACGGTGCCACAAATTTTCGATAGTATTCAGGTCAGGACTGTTTCCTGGCCATGACAACAATTTAATGCTCTTTGTACGAAACTACTCTTTCGATATTTTGGCCGTGTGGCAAAGAGCAGAATCCTGCTGAAAAATAAACTAAGCATTGTTGGGAAAGAGATCTCTGATGGAAGGTAGAAGTTTTGGTTCTAGACTAGTGTCAATGTATTTTCTGGCATTCAGTGTCCCATCGATGACATGAAGGCGTCCAATACCATCTGCTGACATGCATGACCAAATCATAACACTAACTGGGTTCTTCACAGTTGCCTGAATGCAGTCAGGATGTAGCTCTTCTCCTATTCTACGTCTTCCATATTTTCGCCCATCACTACCGAATAACGATATCTTAACTTGTGACCACTGATCATCTGTCCAATTAATGTGTTCCTTTGCCCACTGTAGTCTTTTTTTCGTTGCTGAAAATTAAGATAAGGCTTTTTTCGTGGAATTCTACCTCTCAGTTCAACATCTGTTAATCTTCTCCTGATTGTTCTTGAACTGACAGAAACACCAGCACCATTCAGATCACTTCTGATGGCCGCTGATGACATTTTCCTATCTTGGGGACATAGTCTTTTTATTCTTCTGTCATCAAAAGATGTGGTGCACCTTTTTCGGCCTTTTCCTTCTTTGTTTTTTTATTGAATTTGTCTCCTGATATGGTAAACAAAACTTTCGGACCCCAGATGTAGTCACTGAACCACCCACCTGTCTTGCAGTTTCAGCATAGGAAAGACCACTTTCTCGTAACTCAATAATATTACATCTCTTTCTAGGTGTCCAATCTATTCTTTTATTTGATGTCATTGCTTCTTGACTAAATATTAAAAATTTTTAAAAAATTCCTACTTGTAATTGCAGTGTATAAGAAACAGGTCCTCCTTCTACAGAACAAAGCAAAATAATGAATTGTTTCAAGTGTAAACATGATGTCAGCTTCTACTGGCAGTTACTAACATTTGATTGGTTCTCAGAACAAGAACAGTGATTGGCCAGGAAAGCTAGACATTACAAACCACTTCATAACTGTGTTTTTTATTTATATTAAAGTACATATAACTTTTTTTTGTATTGCAAATAATTGAATTTTGTGTTTTGTATTTAATTCAGTAATAAATTCTCTTTAAAATGATATATACAAGTTTGCATTTTGCGAAAAGTAACATTTTCTACAAGCATACAAAGTTCAAAAACATAAAAATTTCCAAAAGTGTCTACAATTTTGGCCACCACTGTATAGTTAAATATATAGTTAGAAAAATATTTTTCACTGAAATTATTCTTAAAATGTATCGCACAATAAAAAATGAATAAAGAAAGTTGGTAGCATGAAACATAGTAAAGCATAAAATTTATCGCAAATGAATATAATTTTAACTCTATTTGTAATAATTTATACGTCGCATTTGTTTGTTTATTATCCGTAATTAATAATAAAATGATTGTTAAAAATAAACAAATTCCACGTTTTTAAGTTAAATTTGTTGAGGTGCTCTAAGCCAGATTCGATTTTATCAAAAATAAGGTAGCCAGCTGAAAATTTAACGAGGAATGCTCTTTTATTTATGATGAAACTACTAATCTCAAAATGAACACCTTTCTTAAACTGCTGGTTCGAATTTAAATCTGTAATATGGCATGAAAAAATGAGCTGTGTCAATAATTTGTCTCAAGTATCTCTGCTAAATCGATTTTGCGCATTATGCTATCAAAGGTTTTATTTGTTAGCATTTTTAACGAACATTACGATACTTATAATTAATTATAAGGGCCCTGTAACATGTTAATTTTTTATACAGAATTCGAAATATAAATGCGGTCGCAATAATCCCGCAATTAAGCTTAAAAATTCGGAACAAAAAAATTGCTCAAAGATACCAAATTTTAATATACCGAGATAGTGGAAAAACTCATCTATGCATTACAGTCACAAGCTTAAAAAGAAGGAAAGAGATGAATGGTGTTTCTTTTAACATTATTTCACAAATATTCAGTATGTCCATCTTTACTGATATAGCAGTCATCTGCGTGATAATCTATTTTGCCTCTCACGGAAGCGAATACGATTCGGTTGACCAAAACTATAGTATTGCTGATATAGTAATGAAGACCCTGAAGATTAGAAAGAGCGAAAGCACAAATGCTTGCAAATGCAAAAAGCAAAAATTCCCGCAAAGAAAAATTACACATTCCGATCGATGATCTTCCCCCCCCCCGAATAGTATGCAGTTGCTTATAACGGCATTGGCCACTACTAAGGCCAGAAGTGGTGGCCATTTTGTTGTGGAAGCACCCAATTAGGCAGCCACCGTTACATCCTATCAAAGGACAGACAATTTCACATCCATATCTTCTGGGCGGCCCGATGCATTGCGTGCCACTTGTTGATACTGCTATCTGCAGTTCTGCTCAAAATTGTCTCTTCAAAATTAAAATAGGCAGCCTGTTTTATTATTATCATTATTATAATGCAGAAAATGATTCTCATGTTTACAGAACGCCATATTGCTCTCTCTTACCACGACAAATACGAGCATTAAGTTTTTGTTAAGAAAGTTCAAAGAACGTCTTCTTCCATCGCCGTAAGAATTACCATGATCCACTGCATAGCCTATTTAATATCAATTTTTAAAATGTCTCATGTAATTATGAATAATCTTATACTGTAATTTTATCTTATTTAAAAAATGCGGAAAATAAAGCTTAAACTGAGAGGTATTATGTTAATTGTATTCACTTAATCATAACGTCTGTATTTTAACTAGATCGACATATATAAGTAAGTGTTTATAGATTTCGGACCTTTCCCAACCCTCCGAAAAAAGGAGCTTCAGCATTTTGTTAATAAAATGTTTGAAATACCATATAATCAATCATCAGTATTACTAAAAGAAACATTAATTAGATTTTAATTACGTAAAATGGTAGCTTCACCTTCCGCATTGTTCGTGCTCATGATGTAACTTGTGGTATGTCCTGCTGGCAGTCGGAAGATACAGAGTTCAAATCCTGCTAAAGCAGAGTTGATTTTCTGCCTTTTCTGCTGCTAAAATTATGGTGCCCAACTAAACATATGCTAGACGGTAATTTTTTACCATCTGAGTTTGCTCGACTGGATCTTGTTCTTCTCTCTCCAATCGCCCCTTAAGTGAAGAAAACTGTAAGGATTTGTTGCCTTCTACGAACGAATAAACGAAAGAAAATAGAAGTTGTTCACTATAAAATAGTTTATTTCTGCTAAGTTTAAAGTGTATATAAATATTTTATTATGTATTACATCTCTATGTGCAGAAGAATGTGGATATTTCTGAAAATATATATTTGGGTACAAAACACGAGCAATTATTTTTCTCAAATATTGTGACCGTAGGCATTTTTTTAAAAATAAAGTATAGTAATATATAATGTAAAAGCTAAGATAATTTAAGAGGCATATGTATCAAAATAGCTCCTGTTTAATTTAAATTAAGAAAATTTATTGATTTTAATCAAGAAATTTTACTTTCACCTCAGAGTAGTCAGATCTCGTGGACTGTTATGTATGTTCTATTGAACACTTATTTCTTGTAGCTGAATGGGGAGCTAGACGCACATGTGCAAATGACTGCTTTAGTTATAGCCGATATTATGTTGCTTGGAGGAACCATGAAAGGATCCATTACTGCATTTCCTCTGACTCTGGAAGGAGGTGCAATATTTGAAATCCCTTGTCATCAAAGCAATGTAATCAATGTAAGTATCATATGATGCATTAGTCCTTGACTACTGCTCAACGTTTGATTTAAATTTCACTGTTCTATTTATTTGCATAACCACGAGTTGTGGTTATTTGTAGCGCAAGGGAGTGCCCTAATGTTTAAGTTCTGTTTAAAAAAGTTTTAAGTTATTTTAACCTTCTCAAGACTCTGTCATTGTTCTAAGACATAACGGTTACTCCCTTCACGTCTGTTAGGGTTACATGGTTACAAATTGCGAATCATGTTGCAACAAAAAAAAAAAAAAAAAAAAAAAAAAAGCAATATTTAGTCTGCCTCTCCCCCTAAAATTACTGGCTACACTGGCACCAGAAAGTCCAGCGGGAGGCTTCAGGTTCATCATAGGTGCTATGCCAGCGTCGATGAAACCTGCCATTATCTTTGATGGTAGAAGTTCGTTAGTGACATTTTTTGAACAGTTAGAGACTCAATTTCTACTGTATCCGGTTGCAGAGTTACAGATCACCATAGCAAACACCGCGCTTTGAGGACAAGCACTGAGCTAGTACAAAGGCAAGGGTAAATTTTTATTTGGTTAACCAGGCAGTGAGAATAATAAGTTCAGAATATTTAAAATTGCCCTTTTGAAAGATTCCTACTGATGATAGATTGAGGGAAATTAGAAGTGGTGCTCTTTGGTAGATATTCAAGTAAGGTGTAAGAGTTAAGTTAGTTTATACAGAGGAAAATACAAGTACAGTAAGACCCCGCTTAACGCTGTTTCGTTTAGCGCTGTTTCGGTTTAGCGCTCTTTTATTTCAACCCGGGGATTCTCCGAAATTGTGCGCAGCGCTAGGTTTCCAAATAACATATCCGAAACAGTGTAGTTGTGTTTCTTGCTTGGTGGACGCATTTTTATCATTTGAAACATTTGTTGACATTATTGTAAGTTTAAATTTGTATAATACTACAACGATTAATACAGTGACAAATATTATGATCTTTAGTTTTTATCATGGGTGATAATAAAAAACAAGAAAAGAAAGCAACCAGAAAAAGCATTTCACTGGAAACTCAAATGCAAGTGATTAGAAGATTAGATTCTGGTGAACGTCAATCTCAAATTAGCGCTGCATTGATTTTGGCAACTTCAACAATAAGGACAATTCTTAAGAATAAAGAAAAAATACTGTCATCGGCAACTGCAACTACGTCGAGCTCTGCAACTAGAATTACCCGTTATAGAAATAACATTATAGAGGAAATGGAAAAACGACTGTCTATATGGATTGGCGAACGAAATTGAACGCAATATGCCATTAAGCCAATCTATCATAATGCCTTCTTGACAAAAAGGCAGAAAATTGGAAACCCAGAATAGACTGAATGATCTGACTGAGAATTTTATTTGTTTTTAAAAGTATATGCGTTTATATTGTTTTTATTTTTGTAAGAAATAAATGTTTGATTTTATTTTTATTAAAAAAAAACATTATTAAATTTAATGCCTAACCATTTTTTATCCGTCTTCCCCTAACCCATTATTTACATGTTAGCCTCGCTTAGCGCTGTTTCGCATTACGCTCTACTTCGATGGAACGTATCCCCCACGTTAAGCGGGGTCTTACTGTAGTAAAATTATCGTGTTTGAAAAACCCAATGAGGAGGTTATGGAAGTAATATTCCCCATGTTATTGTCTTAAATTCTGTATTTTGTGGAATTACGAAACTCAAGCTAAAACAATTGTTTAAGCTAGCGGTGAAGTTTGAAATTAGGCGAGTGTCAATGAGCACAGCTAGCTATGAACAGAGATCGAGCACATATTTTTGTAGATCTGTAGCAGAAGGAAGTCCAAAGTTTGATTGCAGTAGACGTTTTGATAACCGGCAGGGAAATTTCACCCATTAATGGAGATAGCCAAAATAATTCGCAAAAGAGGAAATTGGGAAAGATTCTGAAACTTTAAATTAGTCAGGGTACTGAAATGCAAAAGGGTATAATCAACTAGAGAGGGGAAAAAATCCTTTTCAGATTCAATTAAATACGATACTGATAAAAAATTTGTCTCTCTCAATGATTCAAATTTTACTAAATAGCGTACCAGTAGATACATTATTGGATACAGGTACGCACAGTAGTTTTCTGACAGAAAATGTTTTAGGAAACCTTTAAACGGTACACAGAATTTGGGTTCGCGGGGTCGATAGTGATAGCTATCCAAGGCAAGCAATGTGTATGCGTAGATAGAGTAACCTTAAATGTACAATGTTAACTTCAAAAATTTTAAATTCTCGAGAAACGATTATCGAAGAACTACAAACTAACCTGGAATTTAAAACTACTTAAGCATATTTTAAAGAACCGATCACTGGTCTGATCACAACACCATGATCTGACTAGTAGTAGAAAGAGAGCTACAAATTATGAAATAATAAACAATCTTTTTTTCTACCCCAGTGTAATAAATAATAATAAGGCTTTAAGGTTGGTTATCCCAGCGAGTTAAACTATTTTCGAGGAAATGCTTGATACGCCAATTTCAGGCCATCTTGGAGTAAGAAAAATATTCCAGAAAGTAAGGGAAGCTATTCTTTTTTTTCCACAGCTACAAAAATTTGTAATCGAATGTACCAAGTATTGTAACATTTTTCAGTCAGTTAACGATATTTACTATAATGCAACTGAGCACCTAAACAATACAAAAGCTACTTTTCCCATTGAATTAATAGGAATCGATCTATTTAGGTCCCTACTTACTTTGTGAAAAAATAAAAATTTAAATTTGCTCCTAATATCATGCAGTTTTAAATAAATTTATATTAAAGTCTGAAGCACTCCTTAAAATAATGTCGGACAACGGAAAGGAATTCGATGGTCATGTTTTTGAGGTAATATGTATAGGTCTTGACAAACAACATATCCCATATCGACCACAGTCGAATATTGCCGACCGGATGAACAGAAACACACTTAAAATGATCCTCAACTATGTAAAAATTATGACAAACGTTGATAACACAAAACTTGTGCCAATAAAATCTCTTTTGCCTGGCGGACGGCTAAGCATGTTACTACCGGGAAGTCACCGCCTGAATTATTTCTTAGAATAAAGTTGATTGCGTCCCATTTGTTCAAAAGAGCTCCGCGGAATTTACGGTGGCAGACATTCAGAAATTAATGAAAGCGGCAATTACAAATTCGGATATGACTGAGGTGAAACAAGGGTTTTAGAGTAATTGTTACAAAAGTCTGAATTTCGTTTGAACAAATATTTAATCTTTCAACGATATTAGCTTCATTTCATCTTTTTCTCTATTTTATTACGAACAGTATATTAGTTTCTCAATTGATAAAGATTATAATGTTACACTTTCTTTATCCTTTTGATTGTAGCTTCGTTTAAAAGATGGTGGATGTACGTTATTAGCAACTGGAGAGGATGGTATGATTTCAACATGGAGAGTCCAAAATGTTAACAGTACCGAGACAGATTTATTTGCCGAAGAAGTTTTGATTGAAAGAAAGGTTCTCGAAGAGGAAGTAAGATTAGCTTTACAGTAATGCTTCCATTTAGACCCTAAAAATTTATGGCAGATGTGCAAGGTTCTTCAGTTTGAAAATCGCGGTAAATGTTATCATAAAGTCTTTAAAATCTTCGTATCTGAGCTGATAGCAATTAAAATCTGCACTTTTAAATTCAAATTAGCATGTTAAATTCCGAAATTAATCAACTAGCTTCTGCTGTTAATTATAAATCCCTAATGTATTTACTGCAGCTCAAATTTAAGCCTTTTATGCTCTAAATTTCTATTACATCAACATAATTAAATAAAATAACAGTAACTACATAAATAAAGTGCAATGATTAAATCGAGTGTCAAATATCTATTTAAAACTACGTCATATTAAAGCATGTAAAGCTGTCCTTTGTAAATATGATAAATATATATAACTAGAAAGCCCGGACGTCATATAATCTGCTCTTCTAGATATTATAAATTGTAATTAAAATGATTTGTGCAAAGGTGTCTGCTAATTTAAACTGAATTATCCAGGGCAGGCTTACTGCCCCACGGGGTTTCCCCCTTCTACTTTCTTAATTGCTTAAAGTAGAGTGCAATGAAGGAAACCACTGGCGGTACATTTGTTAAGAGCCATCGCCAGCTCAATAAATAAAGGTGATTTAAATAATGAAATGCTAATTCACATGTCAAAGATCTCTTTGTACGCAACATTTCTTGTGTACATCTTTCCACCATTTTTAAGCTCGCCTTGCAAAAGGCCATTAATTATTTTTAATTTGACGTCTGTTCTTTCACGAACTCTTGAACAGGCAACATAAAGTTGACCGTGTCCAAATGCAGGCTCTGGTAAAAAAATGCCAACACGCTTAAGCGTTTGCCCCTGAGATGGATGGTCATAGCAAAGGCAAGTTTTACAGGAAATTGTCTAATTGAAACGGCAACCCTGTGCCGTGGCAATTTCACCTCATTGGTTAGTACAGTTACGCAAGCAACCAATAAGCTATCGGAGACAAACAGACACTTAAGCCGCATATATATATATATATATATGATATATTTGGGGTGAAGTAACATCATCCCCTACGAAACGGCTGGCTCCCGGGCTTAGCGAAGCACACCGTTGGATTCCGCAGGTCCGTGGCACGTCATTTTGACCATTCGCGTCTTCTTGGGACTTTAATTAGCCGAGATATTAATTAAAAACTAATTTTCCCCTACGTTTTCTCTTTATTTTCCACTTTCTTTCTTGTGTTTTCTCTATTAGAGGGATTTGGCTACGTGGCAAATTCTTTTTTCTCGAATGTCTACGGAACGGCGCCGAGTTGAAATTCGAGACGCGTATCCTCGGATTCAAAAAAATTCTCCGAATCCATCAATACCGTTCTCATCTTCGTACGACTTTAATCGGCCGAGATATTAATTAAAAACTGCGGAAACGTTATTTGCGCGCTCATTTTTCCGAGTGACAACAATAAACTATCGGCGACACACACTTTAGCCGCTTATATATAAAGATGATTAGACATCTTTTTTATTTCCAGGTACAGAAATATAAATAATATATTTAAAAAAATCCTTCACAGTCGGTATCGATGCAGATGTACCTCTAGTACTGTTTCTCAGCTCTTCATTTTACTTCTAAAGGTTTATCTCCTTTAACTTCTTGATGTCAGGTTATTACAGCAAAATTTCAGAAGCATACATTATCTGAGTATTTTAATTATAAAATGTAATCGTAAAACTCAAAACGTAATTTTACAGCCAGATTTTCTAACAGTTCAGGTGAATTTCCCGACTAATAAGCTGAAAAGTAAGAACTCCAGTAATTCTAAAATCACAAAAGACCACTTAAATTTGTTTACTTGTATATCGAAGTACCATATGCAATGGAGTGAATATAAAGCGAAACGAAGACTGTTTGAAGAGTAATTGCTACATGCATAACTACAAACTTATTGTCTAAAGAATTTGAGTTCCAGAAATCACTAGGCACAGTTGATATATTTTTCAAATCCATTTAAGTACCATGATGACATAATTGCAATTAATAATTTTCAGAATCTTGAAAATTACAACTTTTACCCAACTTGCTTAGTACTAAATAAAACTAATACAAGCAAAAAAGAAAAAGAATATCTTGATTTATATATACGTGATTATTATAAAATTAAAAGGAAATTTAAAATTGAAACTACCAAATTAATCAGCTGGCAGTCAAACATTTCAAAAAAGCTTATAAGTAACACAATTTGTAATCAACAAAACAGAATTAAAATATTTGTACAGAAGTTTCTTACTTAGAAGAAGAAATTATTTTACTAACAGATACCTTAATTAAAAATCAAATCCCCAAAACATTTACCCATTTTTTTCTTAATAAAGCTGGCGTTAGCTACTAAATTTAATCTTTAATCTTATTATGATCGCACTATTTCACACCGTTTAGCAGAATAATGCAAGATGAGTTAAGTTTGGTTGGAGATTTGTATATATCGCAATTAAGTAAATTCCTTTGTAAAATTTCTGTATACAGTTTTTGGCAACTATTCTTTCAATAACAGACGACTGTAATTTCAATTTGGCGCTAAGATTATTTGCTGTTGTCTTTGTATTTTTCTGTTTCCTTAACATTTTGCCAGAAATAATTACAAGTAATTTACATCCAGCGTTAACAGCTACGTCTTTCCTTTGGCGACAACCACATGGTTTTATTCGCCAAATGATAGACACCAGAATTTCACTGCAACTCTGTACTTCGAAGCAGTAACGTTAGTTCTTTGTTCCTAAGACCAATCAGGAGTATGTATTATAAAATTTATTCGTTAAGTTAGCTAAATTGCTTTCTCCAACAACCTTAGACTTACTAATAAGTAGTATAATGTTACAAGTTTGTTCGCCCTTACGTTATTTTAGAAATACAAGCAAGCATTTAGTTGAAGATTTTCAGCCAAAAAATGATTACATTGCTCTACAATCATACAAGGAGGAAGAAAGGAGGAAATTCAATACCTAAATTTAACTCCGTTCTTATTTATCCTTAAAGAATGTTAGCCAGAAACAGCAATTTTATAACTCTTAAGCTCTTTTTAGTCCAAAGGGATTTCAGTCCCGAAGGACTATTGCTTTCGTTTTGGCATTTTGCGTCGGACTCATAAACGTCGGTTCACTTTTCAAACTGTTGCCACAAAATGTTAGAGTCCTGCATTATATTTGAAGAAATTAAATAATGAAAAATCTGCATAAATGATTGTCTATTTCTCGCATTGTGATAAAACAATGGTACATAGAGCCATCGAATTTTGAATGACGAAATCCTACTGCGAATATGGGCATCTGAAATCCCAAATTTGGAATTTGTTTTATTATAGATTTTATATTTTGTAAAACTTTAACGAATTTTTGATTTACAAACTCAATCCTTTAAAAGCGAGGAATGGCAACGTTATATAGAAAAAAAATACTTTTATCTCCAGCTCGCGAGACTGTGTATATCGGAAATTCTAAAGATATGCTTAATTTAACATTATTTTGCGATATTGCTCTTGAACTGAATTTTATGGTTTAAGTGCAAAGAACATGATATTTAATAAATAAAGGTAACACTCAAAACGTTAAAAAAACGCCCCTTTGGACGTAATTTAAAATCTGAAAAATTTCAGATTTTTTTAATTTTTTTTTCTAACTTTTTTATTGGTTAGAAAATTTTTTTGATATAGAAGAGTATAATTACAGTAAGTAACGCTTTTAGTTTTTAGGATTATTTTTTGTAATTATTTGTAACATTATTGACGTGACTAATTTCTAGATTTAGCAATTGTACGTATTTCTTATTGTAATTTTTAATTTTTAGTCCAAAGGGGCAGTTTGCCTTGAAGGACTATTAATTTCCTTTTGGTATTTTGCGTCGAAAACTTTAAAAGGCTGTATTACTTTTCAAATCGTTGCCACGTTATATTATTACCCTGTCTTATATTTAAAGAAATTAAATAATCAATAACCTGCGTAAATGTATGCATGTTTCTCGCATTGTGATAAAACAGCTGTACCTAGAGCCATCAAAATTTGAGTAACGTAATCTTCCATAGAATATGGGCATGTGGAAGCACTAATTTGAATTTGAAATTTGTTTTATTATCGATTTCATATTTTGTAACACTTCAACGAATTTTTGATTAAAAAATTAAACGATTTCAAAGCGAGCAATGGCAACACTGTACGAAAAAAAAAAAAAAATTTTTATCTCCAGCGCGCGAGACTCTGTATCTAAAATTCTAAAGATATGCTCATTTTAAAACTAATTTGCGATATTGCTTTTGAACTGAATTTCATAGTTTGAGTACGTAGAACGTGATATTTAATAAATAAAGGTAACGCACAAAACGTTAAAAAAAAATGCCCCTTTGAACGCAATTTAAAATCTGAAACCTTTCAGTCTTTTTGTCTTTTTATTAATTTACTTCATTTTGGGACAATTTATTTTAAATTTTAGTTTATGCAAACTCTTATGAATTTGGATGTAGACGAGTAGCTGAAATGCTATGTTGGGAGTAAAGGGACTCATGGTGTGTGTTTCTGTGTAAAGTGTTGCTCGTGTTGTACTTCTGTGTCACGATACTGGGTTGTGAGTAAAGGCATCGAGTTCCATGTTCTGTTCCATATTCCATCAACGCCAATTTTCGTTACACAGTCCCTCCACAGACACATCTTCTGAACGTTGCTTTATGACTGTAGTACATAGCCCTTTCAGGGGTAGTGGTTTCGCCTTGAAACCGCATTTTCAACATTTTTTTTAAATTTAGAAAATTTGGTTTCATTTTCTCAAAACCGCTGCTAAAATTAAATTACTTCTTAAAGCTGATAACAGATGGCAGCAGCAGACCTTACGGGGCATCCATTAATTGATACGAATCATTCAAAAATAGCTCCTTTTAAACACTATTCTTTTTGAGCCATTTTAAAAGCAAAAAACCCAACAAGTTTTAATTTTTCCACAATATATTTTATAAGTAGGCATCAATGATTAATGAAATGTCCTTAGTTCACAAAAAAAAAAGTAATTGAACCCTTTTAATTTTGAATGTTTTCATCGCGGTTTCAGTATGAAACCACCGCCCCTCTGAGACATCGAAGAAAGGATCAGATGACGCAGACGCGAGATTTTTTACAGCTGTGTTTTTTGCTTTCGGATCATTGCTGTAAATAGTTGCAACATATCTTCGTTTGAGTAGCTTCAAAGATTAGGATTTATGGGGCTTTTGAGAGAGAGAAAACGTTTCTTTTTTTTTACACAGGCACAGAGCACACTGAAGAACACTCACAGTTGCGTTTTTATTCTGCTTCTCTTAGACGTCGCTTTTCTCATGCTTCTAGTTCATAGTAAAATATTTGTATGCATCTAAATTTATTTTATTTTCACATATAATTTTCTTAGTTTTTAACATAATTTTTAAAAATATTTCATAGTTTTATGTAAGTAATTTAGAGCATTATTAGTTACTTTTTGTCTCATATTTCTATTTCCTGTTTTAAATTTTTTATTTATAATTAAAAATGCGTGTTTATGCAAATATTACTTATTTCATTAGTTGTTCAGTAATTTACTAGTATAATCTGCAATTTGAGTTACGTTCAGATAATTTCCAACAAAGTAAAGATAAATAAGCAAATGTTTAGGCTTAAATGTTCTAGACGGACGTTGGTTTCAAGGCGAAACCGGTCCCCTTTCCAAATTTTTTTAACTCATTTATGTTGTCTATAGGACCCTTGCATGTCATTATGCTTACTTTTTCATAACTTTTAAAAAATCATAACATTGCGCCCCTGAAAGGGATAGTTCATGTTAAGCTGGTCGCCTGTTTACAAGGACAACCTGTCAATAGTCTCGATTCAGCGAACGTAATGGGCTACTGCTCTGCCCTTTGTCGCAACTAATACCTTTCATGACATACTTTTAATACACACTTGACAGACTTTGTCGCAGCTAATACCTTTCATGACATAAACGAGAAATTCCCAAAATTTCAACAACTTTTGAAATTCTATGTCCTTATGAATCGAGCATTCCGCGTCCAAATTCGGTTAATTTTCGTTGGAAAAACTTTATCAAGATAGGAAACCAAAATATACAGTGGATGGACAAAAATATGGAAACACCTTGTGATATGCATGTTTGAAAAGAAAATTGATTTTAATGAAATATGTAGGTAGCGCTGGCATTTTTGACTACTGACGCCACCTATACAACTTCGTAAATGTGCTAAACAGTTCAGTTGTTGTCGGAGTACTGTTATGTGAGGTTGTCATTGCATTATGTCAGAGTTAACAGACTTCGAACGTGGGCAAATTGTTGGAGCACGTATGGTAGGTGCTTTCGCAAGCAAGGTAGCCGAGGTGTTTAGTGTTTCAAGAGGTACTGTATCGAAGATTTATTCCGCATATTTGATAAGCGGAAAAACATCATCTGCTAAATCACAGCGCGGACGAAAGTGTGTCCTTGGTGATCGTGCTGCAATTGAGAAGCCACTCATCAGTGATGCTAATGCCCGTAACAGGAAAAGGTGGTGTTTAAGTCATAAAGGCCTGGACTATAGAGCAGTGGAAGCGAGTAATATGGTCTGACGAGTCTTCTTTCACATTGTTTCCCACTTCTGGCCGACTTTACGTCTGGAGAACGCCCTCTCAAGCCTATAATACAGACTGCTTGTTGCCAAGAGTGAAACATGGCGGGGGTTCTGTTATGGTTTGGGCAGCCATATCGTGGTTCTCTGCTAGCCCCATGTTAACTGTGTCAGGGCACATGACTGCCAAGACTTAAGTGAATATTTTGGCCGATCAAGTTCATCCCATGATACAAACTTTGTTCCCCGATGGTGATGATGTCTTCCAAGACGACAAAGCCCCTGTTCACACAGCTCATATTGTCCAGGACTGGTTTTCTGAGCACGAGGATGAGTTGTCCCATCTCCCCTGGCCACTACAGTCACCAGACCTGAATATTATCGAACCTTTGTGGTCTACATTGGAACTGAAAGTGCGTTCTCGTTATCCACCGCCAACATCGTTATCTGAACGTGCCACCGTTTTGCAGGAAGAATGGTATAATATTCCCTTGGCAAACATACAGGAACTGTATTTATCCATTCCGAGAAGACTGCAAGCTGTTTTGGATGCCAAAGGGGTTTCCTACACCATATTAAGCAAAGAAACATGTTTTTTTAAAGGTGTTTCCATATTTTTGTCCAACCCCTGTAGCATTTGACGATCATCTAATACTTTATACCTTTTTAATGCAAGCGACATTTTCAAGTTTACACAGTTATAGCATGCCCTATAACGCTCCATATATATTTAGAAAATATTTCAAAGGTAGCACTTTATTTTCGAATGAAACTTACATTTTTTTAATTGTGGTAATTTTTTATTTGAGTATTATTTAAATCATTTTAGTTCTGCTTTCTGCCTTGTATTGAGTAGTTTGCATTAATATGGTATTTCAAATTAAGTTCAGTCTTTATTTTTGTTGTTCCTCCCTTAAAAGGTATGTTATCTTAGATAATTTATTCTATCTAGGATGATTTAATACTAGAAATGGAAAAAAAGCTGGATAATCAAATGACAAAATATGAAAATGACAGGCGTCTTCAGAATGAGCAACATGAAAAAGAAATGGCATGTGCAATACAGGGGTATAAAGCAATACAAAAAAGACAGATGTCAAAAATTATGGTAAAAAGTTTTCCTATGTTGACCTGTTAACTTAAAAATACAGGAAATACCTAAAACCTTAAAATATTAGATAACTTATAAATTAACCAGATGGCTTGCTTATATATATAACGAAAATATTTTCGATTGATTTTCTGGAATTTTTTGCAAATTTCTTTTTAAAAATTAAAAGATTCATAATAATAAAAGAATTTTTCAATAGAATTTAAAATAAATGAATGAATATGTATAATGAGTAAATGTAAAAATCATATGTGACCAACACGTGACCTCTCACCAGTTCCATGTTTTAAAAAGTAACAATTCCACATTTTAAGTAAAGTATCACTTCCGGTTGATCATCTATAAATAAAATCTAATTTTTTTTTTTTTTTTTTTTTTTCTGGTAAGTAGAAAGGTCTGTAATGCGAAATTTGGGATTATATTTTATTAAATTTAACTGTTCATGTACAAAAACTTGTTTCTGTAAATTTATACCAACGTAATCAAATGTTTACCATTTTATTTTTATTGTGTTTTATTTTGCAGTTGAACAACATATGATTTAATTGGTTTTTAATTAAAGAAAATTAAGTGTTTATAAGCTATTTAAAACAAATACTTTGAAACGAATACCTGAATTTAATTTTCTTCAGTGTTATTTCTGTCGGATCCACAAATCTAAATTTATTTTGATCTGCACGTATATCATCGTGGTATTTAGATGTCAGTAAACAATACTCGTTTAATTGCAATAGTATTCCATCGTGGTACTACTCTTATATACACCCTCAGATGTATGGCGTGCCAAATGCGGCGATATGTGTTCTGCGTTGGTTTTTAGCGCGATGTTGTTTGTATGTCAACCCTTTTGACGTTGAAATTTTGAAGTGGTTTTATTTGCTGGTTGGTTTGGTGGGCGTTTTGAAATGGCTTATGTTGCAATGAAAGACTTGGTGGCAAAATTTCAGTCGCGTATTTGGGATTGTGTGCAAGGTAAATTTAGTATTAAAAGGTACGATGTTGGAGTTGTTAACAAGTCCTTTGTTCACAAGTGTGTTTATGCGGATCGAAGCGTATTTTTAAAATTTCTGTGGGAGTCGGGATTCTACAACGGAGTTTGGCGTGTCCGAAATGCGGAGCTGATATGAGAACTCGTAGGAAGAATGGCGTTTCTGATGGACTTGTGTGGGTTTGCAGGCAAATGGTTGCAGGTAAAGTATTTGGCTGTTAGCGAAGTTTAAGATTTGAATCCCGGTTTTCGTGTAGTAAGTTAACTTTGGTAGAAAAAGTTTTTATCGTTACTTTCGAAATTTTGAATCGCAGAAAAACGTGTGATATAGCAAAATCGTGGCACATTTGTTCACAGACGTTATGTGACTGGGGGAAATTTTATTGCCGAATGTTTGCTGGACTTTCTATGCTCTGTGTCTCAGAAGATAGGGGGAAGGATAAATTGGTGGAAATTGAGTTTTGCTGATGTTTGAAATTGATATTTCTGCTGTTTGAAGAAGCATTCACTATGGTAGGTGCATTTTATTTTATTGGTATTCTTTTTGTAAAATGTTATGTTCACTTTTTTTTTTTTTTTTTTTTTTTTTTTTTTAAATATTGTTTGTAATTTATTTTAGTTTAGTTTATTTTGTTGATTTGTGCGCAATGCCGAGAGGCTGTGCGCGATGCCTATATTGTGCAATTCGCTTTTGTTTTTCAAGTTAAAACAGAACGCTATGTACATGGTATTGTCTGAAATTTATTGTTGTTATGTTAGTTGATTTTAGCGAGGTGTGCGTGATTCCTAGATTCCTATGCTGCATAGATTGTGCAACTCTATGATTTTTTTAACGTTAAAACAGATCGCTGTGTACACGGATTTTTGGCAAATATTTTTGGTTAGAAACTTTACGTTTTTGCTATCTAAATTTTTTGTTTCGGATTTTTGGCGTAAATTGTGAGTTAAAAACTGAGTTTTTGCACGTGCGAAAGCCGCGTTTTTGCAGACATTTTAGGCTTAAAGTTCGAAATGTAGACAAAAAATTTAAACAGTAATATGGCGCCGTGGAGTTCCTCGCCAAAAGTGTTTGGCGAGAAATTTGTCGCCAACCGAGGGCGTGTATAAGTATAATCTCCATTACGGTTTATATATGCGACAATACGTTATGTTGGTTGTTGCAAAACTGCTGTAGATTTTTTATAGTAAAATACCATTCCAGTTATCCATTAAAACGCTATTCTGGGCTTCAAGTACCACTTATAGTTGTCTAAATTTAATCAACTTTTTATATGAATAGAGAAAGTTTAAATTCGGAAAATTCCAATTTTTGGAAATGTGATATAAGAGTAATTTTAGACGAAAAAACGTCACACATATGGACACGGGCACACAGACATCATTGTAAAAATAGTCAAAATGTGTGTAATTCGTTCTCGTTCTCTGAAAATTCGCCATTGAATTTTCAGACCAAGAATATTACCTCCCTCACCTATGTCCGGAGGGAAGTAAAAACACCATTTATCCAGTATCGTGTAATTAATTTTATAATTTCTCAATAAGTAAGATATTATTGGAAAGGGTGAATCTTTAGATTATGGTAACTTGGCGATTTTTTTGCGAAAATTTGGCGACCAACCCTGCTACAGCAACCTGCTAGTTTTGTTTTCACGAAGTAAAGGCAAGTTTTTTTTTTTTTTTTTTTACTCAACATTTTTTCCAACAATCTGCTAGCCGAATTATGCTTATACTAGAACTTTTATGGAATAAAAATAAAAAATACTTAATCGTGACGAAGATTAGGTGCGAAATAGGGAGAAAGTGCAGAATCGCAAACTGCTTGCCGCGTTTTTAAGAATTGCACATACACGGTATCCATGTACACGTCGACCTATTTTCACTTAAAAAAAATCCCAGAATTGCACAAAAATGGCATTGCGCACACTCTTGACTTTATCTATGTACAGATGGACCTATTTTCACTTCAAAAGTCAAAGAAAATTGACAAAAATCCAATTCTTCTTACTCTTGTAAAGAGCGCCAAACAAATAAGTGGGCGATTCTGCACTTAAGCAGCGAAATTGTTTCTAAGTGCTTATTAGCTAAAATCACGATCGGAATTTTCCGCAAAGTATCACATTACATGTCCCATGATCTCTCATTTCTCTGAGACAAAATAATATGTGATTCGAACTGTGTACTTCTCAGATTATTGCTAAAGTCCTAGCTAGTAACCTTTATCGCCTTACCAAAATGTCGCCAAACTACCTGTCACCATATTCTAAAGATTAGCATTGCAAATTTATGTAAATTTCCCTATTTAATTTTTCATATTTTTGTTCTTATATGTTTTTAGATTGAAGTATATTGTTTTTATTTATTTATTTTGTATGTTTTATATGGTAATTTTATGTTTGTTTAATGTCCTGGCCGCCTAACTCGCCGGATATTAACCCGATAGAGCACATTTGGGATGTCATGGAGCAGCAGCTCAGAGCTCAAACACCACCATGTCGGAATATGTTGACTCTGCGTGACTGCTGCTTAGACATTTGGTACAACCTGTCTCCAGTCATATACCAAGAACATGTGGCACCCATACTAAGGCAAGTTGCAGCAGTTTGTTTTCAGGACAAAGTTCGCGCAATGTGTTATCAAGAAGGTGGTCATAATATTTTAGCTCTTCAGAGTACATAAAAGTAATAGTCAGTTTCCTAAATACAACTTTTCATACAATTCAAAAGGTGGCCTTCAAGTCAACAAGCAATGTCAACTGAAGTTTCGTTTCCAGTAACCGGGCAGCAATTTGTAAACCAGTTAACCTTTGACAGCTAACTACCTAGGACTAGTGAATTCTTGCTATACATAATGTCGCGATAGCTTCCATGTTCAATTGCTTCTCTTCTTTATAAAAGCGTATTTTGTATTTTAGATGTAACCGAGATTAAACATTTTTCTCACAGAAACGACAGATGCATGGGAAAAAGTCTCTAATTCATTCAGAATGATTATGGTTTTTTAATAAATGTGCTGATTATGCCTCTGATTCTTTCTAGGAATTGACTGAGAAAAATTACAATATTCAGAGCTCTTCAGAAGAAGAACTTGTGAAAAGAATTGAAAAAATCCGCGGTCAAAAGAACAAAGACAGTATGTCAAATCAATGAAATCTTAAATTTATTACGCGCAATAGCATGAAAATGACCACTCTCATAAATTAAGATAAGATTAATAAGAATTCGGAAATTAAATATCATAAGATCTAGACAAATAGCTTATTTAATACTTCGCCCAGAAAAATACCCTCAGTATGTATTTCATATTTCTCTAAACAACAGTTTTTTATTATTACAGCATATTAAGCGTAGAGGTATATTGCTTTGTAGGAAATTGCCAAAAAATGACATTGGCAAACATAGCTATTAAGCTGTACTTCATTTCGAGAACAGTTTAAGGAATCATACATTAAGTTTCAAACAGACATTTTAACCAAAGAATATGTATACTAAGAACGAAGCTTCGCCAAAGCAGGGGTGACTCCGTCAGAAAGTAAATGGAAAAAATACTGTATTTTTATTGTACAGGGGCTATCCATCCAACCTTAACACTTTTATTGCGCATGAGCGAAATAGTTGTAGACACGGCGTCGGAGATAGAAGGCCACGTTTGCCAAGTCTGTGGTACAACTTTTTCTCCTTCGTATCGACATACATAAAATTAGTGATCCGTGTAAGTAGATTAATTAATAGATTATTTATTTTGAATAACAAAGTCTAAGAAAAGAGTTTAAATTATCGCGAAAAGTTTTGTCAAAGAGTGAATCCTATAAGTTCCCCCCCCCACTTATTTAATAGATTATTTATTTTGAATAACAAAGTCTACGAAAAGAGTTTAAATTATCGCGAAAAGTTTTGTCAAGGAGTGAATCCTATAAGTTCCCCCCCCACACACACACACACACATTTTGTACCGTATTTCCCAATTTCCTGTGCACCTGGCGATATGGCGACTACATTTGTCCCCTCCGCGACAAAGCGGCGTAGTAGCCAAAGTGGTTTACATTATGGAGTTTTCCTGTTATGTTTTTACCACAAATCCTCAAATTCCATATCACAGATTATGTTCTTACTGCATTAATATAAATATTAACAAGACATAGTGCACAATAAAAATTAAACTTTATTTAGGAACATCGCGCATACTCCCCGACAGCCTGCCTGTTTCGCTCTGCTCGCTACTCGTAAGAAATTTCTCCTCTAGGGTTGCCACACTTATCGGAGGGCGCAAGGCGCGCTCCTTATCGCCATCACCACAGAGTTTCCCCCCAGTTCCTTTAATGACTATTCAAAGGAACGACATAGGTTATGAAATTATCTTAGAGGATCCGTACTGTCGGGTATTTTTTACATGATTACAAAATTAGAATATAAAATTAGAAAAGATCAAAATGCAATTCAATATATAACAAGGTATTGACACATATAATAAACATGAAATAACAAGAAATATGTTAAGATATGAATTTTAAAAGAAATGTTTTAAATTGTTACGTAAGAAGCAAGTTTCTTAGGGAAGTGAACATGTCTTCCCGATCTGGTGACAGTTTGTGTCTTAGAGAGTTCGTTTGCAGATTTATTCTGCTGAACTGTCTTTAAGTCTTTATTTGTTTTCAGTTCAGGCAAATTAGAGTCCGAAAGCAAATAGGCTGGTTTCACACGGTCTATAGACACAGTAGATTTCAGACCGTTAACATCAATTGTGAAAGTTTTGTCCGTTCTAGAAAGGACTTTATGCGGACCTGTGTATGGTTGGCACAGAGGTGGCTTTACTCGATCGACACGTAAGTATACATGCGTACACGACTTTAAGGTAGCACTTACGTAACATTTTTCTTGGCAATGTGCAGATGTTGCTATTGGATTCAATTGTTGCATTCTATGCCTAAGATTCGTGATAAATTGTGTGTCATACGGAGATATCTTAGATGACGTTATCATATCACTAGGCAGCTTGAGAGTTGTGCCGTACACCAGTTCAGCACAAGATGACTGTAGATCCTCCTTTACGGCTGTCCGAATACCAAGCATAACAACTGGTAGTGTTTCAGTCCAGTTATTGGTCTCGTGAGCCTTGAGAGAAGATTTTAAATGTCGATGAAATCGTTCAACAATGCCGTTGGACATTGGATGATAGGCTGTTGTTGTGATTCTGTTCGTACCCAAAATGCGCGTGAATTCTGCAAAAAGTGCGGATCTCATTTGAGAACCTTGGTCTGTTGTTATGATCGATGGGCAGCCAAAACGAGATATCCAACAGTTGAAGATGGCTCTGCAAATGGTTTCCGTTTTCATATCCGGGATGGGAATGGCTTCAGGCCATCTGGAGAATCTATCTATTAGAGTCAAAAGGTACACGTTGCCTTCTGATGGAGGTAACGGTCCGACGATATCCATATGGATTTCTGAAAAACGTGCATCAGGAAGAGAGAATGTGCCCAGTGGTGCTTTAGTATGCCTAGTAATTTTCGATTTTTGGCAAGATTCACAGGATTTCACCCAATTTTTGATATGACGTTTCATATCGGGCCATACATAATGAGAACAAATAAGCTTCGTAGTAGCTGCAATTCCTGGATGTGACAGATTATGCAGATGATTAAAGATGAGTCTGCGAAAGGAATTCGGAACAAATGGACGAGGAATGTCTGTTGATATGTCACAAAGAATATTACCATCAGAATATTGGCACGGTTTAAATTCCAGTTTCAAAGATGATGTGTTGTTTTTGAGAAGGTCTTGTACCTCCGGATCATGCCGTTGAGCTTCCGAAAATTTTTTAAAATCCAAAAATGGAGATTTTGTTATGGAATCAATTTCGATTCTTGAAAGAGCGTCAGCAACGACGTTTTTTGAACCTTGCACATGCCTAATATCAGTAGAGTACTGAGAAATAAAATCTAAATGTCGCAATTGTCGAGGTGAACATTTATGAGGGTTCTGTTTAAAAGCGTATATTAACGGTTTTTGATCCGTATAAATTATAAAATTTCTGCCCTCTAACATGTGTCGGAATTTCTTAATTGCAGAATAAATAGAAAATAATTCCCTATCGTACGCGGACCATTTCTGTTGACTTTTATTGAGTTTCATAGAGAAAAATGCTATAGGTTCCCATGTTTGTTGAGACAACTGCATAAGTGTGCCGCCTATTGCGACGTCTGAGGCATCTACCCAGATGCTTAGCTGGGCTCCGGGAATAGGGTGTCTCAAAAGGGTAGCCTGAGCAATGGCATTTTTGGCAGCAATAAAGGCTTGTTCAGCATTCTCGTTCCAATTTAATTGTGGGGATGAATCCTGAACACGAGAACGAGATTTCTTTTTATTAATATAGCCTTCTAACAATTTTATTAAAGGAGAAAGAATATGTGCTGCTTTAGGTATGAAACATCTATAAAAGTTAAACATGCCTAAAAATCGGCGAAGCTGAGTGAGAGTGGTAGGTTGAGGAAAATCTAAAATACATTTGACTTTGTCAGGAAGAGGTTCAATTCCGTTTTCACTAAGGTGAAAACCTAAGAAATCAATAGATGTTTGACCAAAGGTGCATTTTGAAACATTTATGCAAAGTCCATATTCCTGAAGTTTGGAAAATAAAGCTTTCAAATGCCTGCAATGTTCCTCAGAATCTTTAGAGGCTATGAGCAAGTCATCGACAAAAGCGTAAACGCCTTCTAAATCCCGCGTGACTTCATCTATAAAACGTTGAAAAGTCGCAGATGCATTGCATAAGCCGAATTGCATACGGATACTTTCGAATAAACCGAATGGTGTGCATATGGCGGTTTTGTGGATGTCGGCTGGGTTAATTGGTATTTGATGGTATGCCTTAATCAGGTCGACATGACTAAAAATTTTAGTACCGTGCAATGCAGCAGTAAAATCGGCTAAGCATGGAATAGGGTATTTGTCTTTTATCGTTTGAGCGTTCAATGCTCGATAATCTCCTACAGGTCTCCATTCCAGACTTCCCTTTTTTGGAACCATGTGAAGTGGGGATGCATAATTGCTGCTCGAAGGTCTCAAATGCCCCAATTGCATCATAGTTTGAAATTCTTGTTTTGCTATTTTTAAGCGATCTGGAGCTAACCGACGAGGTTTTGCAACCACAGGTGGACCTTTAGTTATGATATAATGAACGGTGTTATGTTTAACAGGTTGGTTAGGATCTGGTAATCTAGTAACTGAAGGAAATTCTTTTAAAATTTTGTGATATGGTGTATCACTAAATACAGTTTTTACTGAATAAATGCTTGCATTTTTCACGCAACCGACGGTTTTAAAATGCGTTTTTAAATCTTTGAGACATTTGTTTCTGAGATCAGGCACCAATTCAAAGAAATGGAGAAAATCTGCTCCAAGAATGGGTGTACTAACATTTGCTATAAGAAAAGTCCATGTAAACTGTCGTCTTAATTTGAAATCCAAAGAAAGTGTTTTTTGACCATAAACATGAATAGTAGAAGAATTAGCAGCGAAAAGTGTTTGTTGGGACGAATTCCGTTTTTGAGAATTATTTGCTGGAAGTAAGGACACGTCAGAGCCGGTATCGACCAAGAATGAAAGGTTTGTTCTACGGTCACGAACGAACAGGCGACGTGAAACTTGAGGCAAAGAATAAGTCGCCTCTATTCTTTGCTGGTTTCGTTTCCCTGCCATGAACAAGGTTTTGTACATTTGTCATCTCTACACTTTTTCCCAAAACGTCTATGATACCAGCAAACAGAATAATCTCTTCTTTTGGAATTGCTTCTTTCTCTATTGCGATCTCCGCGATTTGGCGAGCGACCACGAGAAAGAGAAATGCGATCAATACGTTTGTTTAATTTTTCTATTTGTTTAAATAATTTATCCTCAAGAGACTGATCGACTGTGCGAGAAACGGCACAAGTCCCTGGGGTTGGATTTACTTCTAAAATTCTGTCGGCAATTTCTGCAGCTTTATCTACAGTTAAATTGGAAACCGCTGCCAAAATAGACTGAACAGTCGAAGGCAAACGTTGAAGGAATAATTCTAACATTAAGTTATCAGGAACATTTAAAGATTCTGCTCGACGTTTCATATTTCTAAGCAAATCGGAAGGTTTTCGAGAACCTAATTCTTCTCCAGATAATAATTGGCGAATTTCTTGCTGAGAAGATTCTCCTGAACGATTTATTAACTCAGTTTTAAGCTTTGCATATGGATCAATAGGGTCTGGTTTCATAAGTAAATCCCGTACTATTGATGCAATATCTGGAGGAAGATGAGCAACTACATAATTATATTTAGTAATGGATTCTGTGATAGGTTTGGGGGTGGCAAGAGCAAAGGTACTTTCACACATAATAAACCATAAAGATGGGTCTGATCGGTTATAAACCGGAATTTGGACGGCATGAACATCAGACATTGTGCAAGGTTTTTAAGCCAAAATAAAAGCAAAAATTTTACTAAAGAAAATGAAATTAAATGATAAGTAGTAAACAGAATTATAAAATGATCTATAATTACTACTCATCTGTGATCCGGAGGACGAAAACCGATGTAATCCATTACTTCTGGTTTGGAGATCTTGAGTGATGGCTTGTAGTCAAAACCGAAAGTGCTTGAGAACTGTTCATACGATTTAACACAGTCCGGGTTACCATTATGGTGATTTCCGGTTATGTTTTTACCACCAATCCTCAAATTCCATATCACAGATTATGTTCTTACTGCATTAATATAAATATTAACAAGACATAGTGCACAATAAAAATTAAACTTTATTTAGGAACATCGCGCATACTCCCCGACAGCCTGCCTGTTTCGCTCTGCTCGCTACTCGTAAGAAATTTCTCCTCTAGGGTTGCCACACTTATCGGAGGGCGCAAGGCGCGCTCCTTATCGCCATCACCACAACATTACGTCTACGGAAGCTTTCCTTCTTTACACATACGTCCTTTGTTTTAACAGCCCCAACAGTTTCTGATGAATAAAGGGGTAGGAAAGTGGCTGTGGAATTACATTTAAGGCGCATTCACTGGTAAGATTCTGAAAAACTTGAATTCAGTGGATGAATGATTGGATGGCCCCAGAATTGGTTATAGATCTATATATTGGCAAAGATACGGTGTCTGTTGGCTTTAGCAATAATTAATATTAATATAACTACCTGGAAACTTCATATTAAGACATTCGGTGACGCCTAATAATTGAAATTTATTTGTATTCAAACTTCTCGTCCAAATACGACAGTCATCATCTATGAGAAGATAATCGAATTTTACCATTAAAAAGGATTTTAAAGTCACCGTCGACTTTCTTGTATTTTCAAGTTGTATGTAAATAATTCTTTGTATAATGCAATATATGGAATAATTAAATGCGCGCATAGAATTTTACTTCATTTAAGCAAAAGCAATGTTGCTCATCATTCAACACACACATTAACTGGCTTTTCACGTAGCACACAATGCAAAAGTTCATACTAATCTTACATGCATCAGCTGATATTACTCTTAAATATACTAATGCAGGAATTAAGTGTCTCCTTGCCGCCATTACTGAAAGCGTTGTTCCGCGGTGTAAAATATATCATAATACATAATATTTACACTAAAATTTAGCGTACTATAAACTACTTCTAAGAAATTAAAGCATAATTCTTAAAGATTAAAAACAAAACATGAAAGCTTCGGACAGTACCAAGTATATATCACCTAAGCTTTTATTTAGCTCACTCGTGGTGTTTGTCGTTACAGTCAAAAGTTTTTCATTGATTATTAAACCACTTCCTAATAAGCTTGCAGAGTCATTAGATTATATCGATGCAGGAGACGTGGAGAATGTGCAAAGCCTTTGACGGGATTCGAACTCTGAGCCTCCCATTCACGCGTCGGACGTTCTTCCAGTTATACCACGAAGGCACGCGGAAATGAAGGAGAAAATGCCTTCTATACTTTCCCTTTTAAAGAGTGACTGGGGATAAGGGAATCCAGGCACCAAATCCTGGTAGTGACGAATTATCGTCCACCACCTGTCGAATTATCATTCGGACGCTACTGTAGAGACTATTAGGTCGTATCGATATCAGGAAACTGAAGAAATCCACAATGTCCTGGGCCAAAATCCGAATTCCGAGATTACGTATAGGCCGTGGTCACAGTTATACCACTAAGGCAAGCGGAATGAAGGGAGAAAATACCGTATAAGTTATCGAGTTCAAATTTTGTACATAAACTATTTTCAGATGGCGGTACAATGAATCAATATTTTCAAAATTCGATTTAGAGTTTTTTTAATTTAATACTGAAAAGGTTTTTCGCGTGCATCTTCGCTTCACGAACAAAATCTCAGAATTTTACTTTTTGCAACTTTGGACAAAGTGAAAAAAATTTTTAATGAAATTTATGTGAAATTTTTAACGCAATTTCACATTTGTTGGCGAATTTTTTTATATTTGTTATTTGTTATTTTAAAATATCTTCATCTAATAATGCATTAATTACAAATTTCTGAAATTTTTCACAGATTATAAAGCAAACTCTTAGTTCTCTTTTAAAAAAGATATTAATTGGGCTACTTTGTACATTTGAAAACGGATACTTTATGACGAAGAAGGGGAAGTACTCTTTCTTTCTTCCTTGGACATAGGCTGGAAACAATGTCAAGGTTATGATGTTATTACGTCACACTGTTTTCCTTCCCTCAGTATAAATTTTCTAAAACTGGTTTATTTATTTATTTATTAATCTCTGCTTCGAAAAATTACATTTATAGAAATTCTATTGGAATTTGCCGTTTTATAACTGCTGTTTCTTTTATAGATTTTTCTAGTCTGAGGAGATTAAGATGATTATCTTTTTTCAAGAAGAAATTTATATTAATGTGGAATAAAACATATAAAGTTTTAATATATATTTGTCATACTCTGATTAGAAAATCTTTCACAAATGCTCAGTTGAAAGTAAGGCCAAGGGCTGATGATAGAACTAACTATTTGCTTAACATACCAATACAATTAAAAATTAAAAACAATGAAAGAGAGACAGAGAAAAACAGTTTTCTTTTCTATATTTTCTATAGACAGTTTCCGTTTTACGCTGATGGCTTTTGATTGTGATTTTTCCTTCTCTCCACTGTAGAGTCACTAAGTTGCTTTGTAGCAGGTGTGTGTGATTATAGCAAAGCCTCGAGGGCTATCTGCCTAAGAGGAGGGATGCCTTCGTGGAGGACTTTCTAAGGGAAACTGGCTCGTATACACGTTACACATGGGGAAAACCATGAAAACGCCCATGCAGCCAGCCCGTTCGCGGGATTCGAATCTCGGACCGAACTACCAGTGTTCAGCGACTTTACCGCTCGGCCGCTGGTGGGCTTGCTTTGTAGCAGGAGATGTGAAAAACGTGCAATGCCCTCGCCGGGACTCGAACCTTGACCTCTCGAATACGCGCCAAGTGCGCTACGATGAAATGCTGGAAGGAAGAGAAAATATCTTATATACTCCCCTTTTTAAAGGGCAACTGGGGATTAAGGGACCCAATCGCCAAATCCTGGTGGTGACGAATTATTGTCCACCACCTTTTAGTTGGGTGCCAGTGTAGAGTCATTAGGTTATTTGAAGCAGGAGACAGGAAAAATAAGCATTGCCCTTGCCGGGACTTGAACACGGACTTTCTGGAATACGCTCCGATTGTGCTACAGTTACACTACGAAGGCATGAGGAAAGGAGGGAGAAACTATCTTATACCCCCTTTTAAAGGGCCCTTGCGGAATAGGGAACCCAATCGCCTAATCCTGGAGGTGACGAATTATTGCCCACCACCTTTTAGTTTGGGTGATACTGCAGAGTCATTAGATTATTCTAAACAAACTTAAACTGTCATTTTAAGCGGCAGGTTCCGGCTAATCCGTAACTCTGTTCCCGTAATCTAGGTTAATCCGTTTTTCGTCAATTGTGAGTAATCGTACCCCGTGTTCAGGTTACAAAGGGCGTTATCGCACTTTGCTACAGTCCCTGCTAGACGGTACCTTTCTGAGAAACCATATTCTAGTAGCACTGGTTTAAACGGGAGGATTTCTATAAAAGAGAGCCCCGCCGGGAGCGAAGTGCCGCCTAGCTACGGAAACAATGTTGCGGCTAGGCGGGATTTTTTCAAACCTCACTGAAAATATCTCGGCTGGACCTCTGTCCCTGGTAGAGACAACCAATCAGACAAAAGTTCTGCTTCTGAAGCATCACGTGATCCCAATCTGAGCGATAATCGATTAGTGTTTTACGTTCTTTATCATAAGTGAAAATGTTAACCTAGCTACGTGGGTTTCCTGGAATTGTGCGGATTCTGAGAATTGTCCCTTTCGACTTGAAAACCCGCGTAGCCAAAGCATGATGTGATTGAGGTGTTGGGTCTGCTAAAAGCTCCATGCAGTTGCCTGGAACCTAACCCTGGGAAAACATTCTCTTACGAGAGGGGCGTTACATAGATAATAGTATTGCTTCATACAGCATTATAGTATTGCCCAATAATAGTACTTATATTACTCCTACTATAAGTAATAACGGAATTGAATTTTAAAAGACTAATTATCCCTATAATACGCTCGTTTTTTGAGTAACAAATGTAAATATTCACGAGTCAGTATAATTTTTTCTATACTGTACATTTACTGGAAAGTAGCAGATGTTAATATTTTCTTCCTGCTGTTTACTATAGTGAAATATAATATGATTTAAAATATAGTTAACCGCGAATAAGAATAACAAATGAAAATGCATTAATTACTGCGCATAAGTACTACGCATTTAAAGTGCAGTCACTGCGAAACTGAGCCCTAGATTTGAATTAAATTTCTAACAACTGATGAAACGATTCAATTCTTTCAAATTGAAACTTTCATTTCACATCGATTAATAGTGCCTTGTTTTTGTGATTAGTGAAATTCTTATTTGTTACCTAAATTATAATAAAAAAGAGTGAATTTTCTGAAGTACACATGAACTATTTTTCTGTCAAAATGTTCATTATGTCATATTAATATTAATATAATTTTTGTAATTTTTAATTAGTTACTTTCTTCATGAACTAAGCCATTACGTTCATACACATAACGTACCTGAATGATCTTATACTACTAAATGTTTTCATTTCTGATTTTTCAGAGAGGTTAAGATAATTTTTCAGACGTTTTTGAACATTCAAATACAACACAATTATGTCAAAGCTGTAAAATTAATCCATCAATGATGTTCGTTTGAAAGTAGTTAAACACATTATTGTCAAAGCTGTAAAATTAATCCATCAATGATGTTCGTTTGAAAGTAGTTAAACACATTATTGTCAAAGCATTAAAGCTATGTGGCTCATACAATGAATTTATTTTTATTTAATACGATTTTCATAAAAATTAATATTAATTTTTAAATTCCGTTTTATACTTTTAGAACAGGAAATCGAAGCTAAAATTTTGAACGAAAGCGAACGCCGCGAAAAACTCGTAGCTGAAAGAGAGAAGGTCAGAAAACTCTGCGACAGCGAAATTTCTAAAATAAGAGACGAAAATGAGTCCAGTATTTCGACAATGCGGGAGTTAAATGAGAAGGATGAAGCAAAGATAAAAGAACTCGAAACAAGTATGCAAAAGGTAAAAGCTAATCACGTAAAATTCATACGTAATTGCAATTTTACGTATTAAGGATATTCTTATATGAGGATGTTGGAATCTGAAAAAAAGAGATCTTGAAATTAAGGCAGATTTTTTACTCTCTAATCGAAATACCTAAGCCACAGTTGACTGATAGTCTGAAATAAATAATTTCCTTCTCATCCACACAGCAAACTTAGAGGGTGTTTACACATTTTTAAAACGATTTCGGGGCTGTTAAACTAATATTTAAAATGAAAATATTAGTATATTTTTAAATGATCGATTATCTAATCGATATTTCCGATTTATAAATCTGCAACGTAATTTCCGTAACAAAAAAACTCCCCATTCGGGGGAGGGGGGAGAAATGGGGACTCTGTATACCATTTCAGGTATTTGTTTGGAGTCTTCTATCCATACAGAAGTACTATGATTTCCTATTTTTCTTTTTCAAATCAATAATGTTGCTTCTTTAGCATTTAAAAAAATTTAATATTACGCACTCCACAACGCTTTTCAATAATTTTGTGGAAACATCAGTCCAAAGGGTCAATTTGCCCAGAAGGACTATTAATTTCTTTCTGGCATTTTGCGTCGATTCACGATAAGCGTTGTTTCACTTTTCAAATTGTTGCCACCAAATATCATATTTAAAGAAATTAAATAATAAAGAAACTGCATGAAAGTATGTATGTTTCTTGCACTGTGATAAACAACGGTACCCAGAGCTATCAAAATTTGAATAATCTCCCATAGAATATATAGAATATGGGCATATAGAAGATTATTTGAATTTGAAATTTGTTTTATTTAACACTTCAATGAATTTTTGATTAACAAACTGAACGATTTCAAACCGAGCAATGGCAACACTGTACGGGGAAAAAAATCTTATCTCCAGTGCGCGAGACTGTGTATCGGAAATTTTAATAATATGTTCAATTATAAATTTTTTTGCGATATTGCTGTTAAACTGAATTTTATGGTTTAAGTGAGAAGAACATGATATTAAATAAATAATGTAACACACAAAATGTTAAAAAAAAGCACCCCTTTGGAAAAAAAAAATCTGAAACCTTTCAGACTTTTTTTCACATATTTTCTTTTCACAAATGAACTAAAAATATCAGAAGTTTAATGCTTGTACCACCGGATAGAGAGAGAGAAAAAAAAAAAATCTTTTAAAGGAGTTTTTAAGTAGGAGCCATATGCAGAGCCCGCGCTGGGACTCGAGCTCTGCACCTCTGAAATACGCATCGAGTATGCTTTCAATAACACCACGAAGGTATGCGGAAATGAGGGAGAAAATACCTTATATACTCCTCCCTTTTAAAGGCGACTAGGAATGAGGGTACCCAGTCGCCAAATCCTGGTGGTGACGAGTTATTGTCCGCCACCATTTATTACTTGGGGCACCACTTATAAAGTCATTGGGTTTTTTGAAGCATGAGACATGAAAAATGTGCAATCCCCTCGCCGGGACTCGAATCCTGGACCTTTCAAATACGCGTGGCCTATGTTTACAATTACAACACGAAGGCATGAGGAAAGGAAGAAGAAAATACTTACAGTGTTATAAGAATATTTCTCAAAAACATATCCTTGAAACGACAGTTTGCTTACATGCGGTATTTTGATAGAAGAATAAATTTAAAATTAGTAGATAATATTTCTTATTCTAAATAACAGATTTTTGTTTTTTATCAGATTTTTTTTTTCTTTATCGAAATCGTTTTAAAAATGTGTAAACTACTTCTGCACATGTATAAAAGAAACAAATCACGAATAGAAGAAAACTATTCACGGACTTCCAAATAGTTCACAAAAATATGGACTGAAAAATGTAGTTTTCTTCGCTATTTCCTGTTAAAGATTAGCCGAAAGGTATTTTTTGCATTTTACGCAATCCAAGTATAGAGCTTTTCGTCGTACCATGACAAGGGATAATTGTTGAAATTTTTAACATTTTCCGGGCTATTTATTAAAAACGCCATTTAATTTTATTATCAAATCATTAGTTAAGTATAAGACGAAGTAAAAGAAAGGCAAGAACACTAAAAGCAGAAGTACAATGAGGATACCATACCAAAGAATCTCTATGATCTTTGACCGTAGTACAATGTTTACAATTATACTTAGTCACAAATAGTTAAAGTGGTGATGTAATTTGCAGGATTTCTTTTTTTCCTACTTTTTTAAAAACCAAATAGCTGTTTTAATGACCCCGTTGTGAATAATGCATTTAAAAAAATTATTTTAAATAATGCACTTCATGACAACTGGAATTTTTCTGGCCATGAAAATATTTTTTTTTAGCATAACTATTATTTTCTCAGGAACTAGACGCAAGAGCTAAGATTGTGGCACAAAACAAAGATTTTTACCAAAACTTTGAAGAACTGACTGCAAAAAAATCTGAAGAATTTAATTCCAGGCTTAGATCTGATTTAGAGAAACGCTTGTATGAAAATTCATTGATTACTTCTGAGATAGAAAGACTTCGTGGAGAAGTAAGAACTGTCATTTATCCCTAAGAGATATTTTCTGTTTCTAAAATCAATATATAATCATCAGTTTATTATTCTGAACATAAACTATTTCAAAAACGACCTTCACGGATAATTGTCTCTTGAACGATTGGTATTAAATTTTCCACTCAACATTAAAGAAAAGTTTAAAAAAATTATTTTTTAGACTATGTAATATCATTACGTAACATTTTAGATAAAATTTTAGATAAAATTACATAAAATTTTAATTTTTATATAGCAAATACCTCCTTAAAAGCTTCTCGAACTCAGCAATTAATTTGGATTATTCGGAGAGAGCCACAATATTTTCAAGAATTTAGTTTACATGACGACGTTATGTTGGATTCGAAATGCCAAGCAGAAATTCTCACTGCTCGCATAGTGAAAGTATTTCTGACCTTTTGGGTTCTTTGAGCTGCGTGCAAAACCGCGCAGTCAAATGTAGCGCCCAGAAATTAGTCCTTCAAGTTGGTTCTACAATAAAGAGCTCCTGGAAATGATCACGGTTACCTCGAAGCCGTTCTGGTAGACGCCTCGGTTGACTCTAAATCAGACAGTCTCTTCTTTATCCTACTAAAGGCCTTTAACCCCTTCAGCGGTGACTTTAGCAGTGACTCAACAAACTTCCGAGATAGGACGTTTCAGGCATTAGAGCAAAGCCTGAAATTGTTCGGGCATTCCACTTAACAGGTTAAAAAATCCTGATCTGAAAAATTCAAAACTAATCCTTAATAGAAATTATGAAAATTACATAACGTAAAACCGCTTTCGTACGATAAAAAGAAAGGTGAAAACGGTAAATATTGGAGTCATATATAAGTTGTATTTCGTTAAAGAAGAATGTTTTGGAATTTGGTATTTCTGCAACGGTAACCTGAAATTCATGCACATATTTTTCCATTTCTCTTCCGTAAAGAATTTGCATTAATTTTCTTTTCTTTCTCTAGATTTTAGGGGCAACTGTCTTTGAAATTAAAATTATGTATTCTCCTACTAAAAGCCATCACGTGACCAAAATTGTCCCAAGCTTAAAAAAAATCCCTGCATTTTGATTAACTCCTTATACTGGATCCTTAAGTCTACTACCATTCGTTCAAGAGATATTTAGTGGTGCAATATTTTATAAATGAAATGTGCAATTCTGATTCAATATGATCTATTGATTAAATTACTGTATTTATTTTGAAACAAAATATTCCTTTTCTTCCTTCCTATCAAAGTTATACAAATAATAGTATTGAACCTGTGCAACTGTTCATAAATATTCTTTAATGAGACAGTTTCTCTTAAAAAGTTCTTTCCGGGGCACCCCTCCCTTTGGCAGATACCACCGCCAAAGGCAGATGCACCTTAAAACTAGCAAGAACTGAGAATATGTGACTGTTGCAAGAATAGGGATAACTTATTTATTTTAAAAGCAATTACTTCCAACTTTTTACAGCTGACTACATAATATAGCTGCTTCCTGAAATAGTTATCAGAAAGTTTGTGTTGCCAAAAATATTTTAATAATTTAATCCGTTTTGTGACAAAATGTTTCGTCATGTTTCCACCTTGCGCGCACAGTTTAAAACATTCTGTTGCATAATTTAATTCTATATTTAATATATAACATTTATAAGATTTGGAAACTACTGTGAACCTAAAATTCTAAAAATTTTATGTTAAATTTTTATTTTATTTTGAGTTGAGTTTATAAAATGTATTTTGTTAAAAAAAATCTGTAATGTTTTCGTCCATAAATTTTTTCAATATTAAAATATTCGTCAGATTTTTGGTTCAGTTAGAAAATAGTGCCCATATAAAGAATTCCATCCAATTTCAAGGATGTACCATTAGCCATTTTTAAAATATCATGCGCGCAAGGTGGAAACATGGCGAAATATTTTGTCACAAAGAAGATTAAATTACAAAAATATTTGTGGTAACACAAACTTTCTGGTTACTAGTTTCAAAAGCAGCTATATTACGTAGTCAGCTGTAAAAGGTTGGAAGTAATTGCTTTTAACATAAATAAAATATCCCAATTCTTGCAACAGTTGCATATTCGAAGATCATAAGGGGTTTAAGGTGTATGAGCCCCCTTAAGAATAAAAATATATGTGTTTTTGTTGTTATACCTCAATATACAATGTTTAGTTTCACATTCAAATTTTAAAAAGGCGATAAAAGGCTATGAAAGAAATCATAATGCGATATAATTAACACTTTTCCAAAAAATATCCTCGAGAATTTTTTTTTTCCTGTACCGTTTCCTGATTTTATTTAAACAGTTTCTGCGTTGCATTAGTATTAACATAGGGACGAAAATAATATGTCTCTGCTGTCCGGTATGCCGTGTTGATGCCATTCGAGTCAGTTGAATGAAAATCTTGCATAAATACTTCATGCATTCGGATGTAATATTCACAATATAGATTTTATGAACAATAAAAGAAATAGATTGTTAACTAATATGTTCATCTCAGATTAGTCTTTATGACATGGAACTTTTATGAATTAAAAGAGAAACTGATATGTTAAACTTAACTGTTTGGTTCGGAAAATGCGTCATGTTGGGTTAAACGGGCTGCCAATCAAAATTTTCTCGTATGAAATTTTATTAAAAGTATTTGAGTGATATTATGTGAACTATATAACATGTGCAAATGTGTAACATATCAACAAAAGGTTTAAAGAAAAGGTGGTAGGGGATTTTCTGATGCAAAACGCTAAATGTTTTATTCGTCGGCCGGGGGGGGAATATGGATTATTGGATTGGATTATTCAATTATAGTAAAGCACACGAGGACTATCTGCCCAAAGGAAGGGATGCCTTCGTGGAGAACTTTCTAAGAGAATCTGGCTCGTATGTATACACGTTACACTTGGGGAAAACCACGAAAATGTCCATGCAGCCAGCCCGTTCGCGGGATTCGAAACTCGGACCGAACTACCAGTGCCAGCGTCTTTACCGCTCGGCCGCTGGTAAGCCCCGGGAGGGGGACGAATGACTTCGCAAATGTTAAGGGAGTATATAAGTGGAACGAAACGGTTTTTGTAAAGTCACACGTTTACAAAAGAATATTTTTTCATTCGGAAACAAACTGTCGTATATTTAAAAAAAGTAACATCGTATTAACAAATCGTTAACCTTCCCTTCCTCTCCCTTCCAAAAAAAAAGATTCTAATGCATAAACTGCTATTTAAGTGTAAGATTTTATGCTAATTAACCAGTTAGAGCAATTCGAACGTTTACTTTAATTTCTTTCCGTAGTCCTTACCAAAATGTAAATTATTTGTCGTGTATTTAAGCTGAGGGTTTAAAAGTTTAGAGTTGAAACTTCTGGCAGCCTCTCATTACAGTTACGTACCATCGCCATCTCTGCCTTATTCCGGCATTAGCATCTTGTTAGCCTGCGTTTTAATAAGTGTCGTTAATTATTTTGAGAACAGCTTAAGTATTCTGCCTTTGTGTCTAGTCTTAGATTACGTTATCTACATTTGGATTTAACTTTATCTCATGTTATATTAAATACCTGCAAGTAGTGGTGGCACAAGTAGTGCCTTTTGGTCATTTAAAGATTTTAGTAAAAAGGTTATTTTAATATTCGTTCACTTTGTGATATGCTTCAGACTATAGGGATAATTCGCTTCTTAATCTAGCAGGATTTGCAAGGCACTAAGATAAGCTTCCTAGACGTAACAGAAACTTACATAAGTACGGTATTGATATATTTTCCATTAAATGTCAATTATTAGGCGCCAAGAGGGAAAGCTTTATTAACATTTAATTAAATTGTAATTTCTTTTACAGTATTGGTTTTAAACGTGAAGGTTAAAGCAATGTGATATTTTTAATATTTAATATGTTTTTCCTACATCGTTTTTAATAACAAATTCATAAAATCTGTAGCTTAAATATGAAAAGGAATGTTGCCGTGCACTGGATGCTGAATTCGGCACTAAGAAAAAGATGCATGAAAATCTTGAATCCACTATAAAATATATCAAAGACAAAATCAGTCAGCTTCATGACGACATCTGCAGGAAAGAATCCGTGCTGGACGACAAGGTTGAATAAATTTTCATAGAACTTTTCATGGTATTCAAATGTCGTATATTTTTATTTTCAAAATAATTATTAATATATAAAAATTTTTCAGCAAGATACTTGTTATTTTTCCTATTTTAACATAGGTTTTTCAAAAGTTAAAGCACCAAGCAAGCAAAAATTAAAAATTAATGCACTAAGCATACTGTTTCAATACTCACAGGAGTTTTTCAAAGATACTTAGTTTCTGCAATGTTTCAATAAACTATGTTTACGGCAATCATTTTATCTTATGACAAATTTTTCCGGTTAATTTAGAAAATTTTAGGCAGTTTTATCAGATTTCGAGAATACTAAACATTTTTCTCAAATGCCAGATAAATACACAAATTTCGAAATTTATCCTAGCGTTTTCATTTTTATTTTAGTTTTAGATTACTTTTCATATATAAATATTTTTAATCCTACATATGAAATTTGCAGGAAAATAGTAGTACAAAGTAAATCGAATCAAAATCTAAAACAAAACTAAAATTTCAAATCAGATTCTGGATACAGAGAATGTTTGCTAGACTTTTGCAATAAGAAGATGGCTGTTTACTAAGCAATTATCGTCAGTCATTGCCTATAAACAAAATCATGTTAAACAATCTAATTCCGTATCTGGGAAGTGTTACTGGCTGTTGGATGTAATGTTAAAAAACAAAAACAAAAAAAAAATATTAAACTTTTTTAAATGAGCATTGATTTAAAAGTCATAATAATCAGTGAAGCTCATAATAAAACTTATAATAAAAATAATGAGGACATTTCACTTGCGTTTTTTATGTCTAGAAAGCGTTACTTAGAATATGCATTACATATATATATATATATATACCATTATTATAACATAGGTATTTTGACGCAAAATTGGACTTTTTTCTGAAATAACATAACGTATTTTTTTCTCATACTTCGACTCTTTAACTCAGATTATGCCCAAGTATTACATTTTGTAAAATTTGATAAGAAATTTATAAATTTATAAATTTACCTTGGCGCACGTTTTTCAATTTTCGCCGAGAATAATTCATTTGACGAAACTCTTGATTTTAGTAACCTATTTTCTTTTCCCTTTTTTCATTGTGCACGAGCGGAAAGAAGGTGCACCATTCATTCTTTCAAATAAATTTAACAAAATGCGTAAAGTACGTTTGGCGTTATTATCGCTTATAACAAATATGTCAAATTCCAAAACTCGCCAATGTATAAATTCACGTATATCTTTTACAATTTTGAATAAAAGCTCTAATCTTTGCAAATATGCATAGAAATACATTTGTTTTAAGGTTATGGTAAAAATTTTATAGGTTATAATTCAAAACGTTTTCTAAAAAATTATAAAAAATACTAAATATTACAAATTTAAATTTTAAAAAATAAATCAGAAAATATCAGCGAATTTTATTTCGATTAATCCTAAATTTTTAAGTGTGAAAGAAGGAATGAATTAAGTGTAATAAAAATAGAGATATTAATAAATATTTAAAAATTGAATTAACATTGTGGAACTAAAATTTTGAGAACTAATTTTTTAAAAATTGCACGTACGATCGTAAAATCGAAATATACATAAAAATAGGTACGTTATTTCGGGAAAAAGATTAGATTTTATGTCAAAATAATAATAATACTTATTGAACTATGCAACTGTTATTTGCATTACTATTATGTAATTAATAGACATATTTCTTTTTAATATCGCCACAAATATCTAAGGCCACAAAATTTTCGCGAAATATTACAAACTTTCCTCTAATCCGCAACCTAATTTTGCAATTTTGCCAGCGATAAAATTACATTTCACGGAAATATCTAGTTTTGAATTATATACTCCGAGTTCGGGGTTTCCTTCATGTAAATGTAAAAGAAGTAATTAAATAAGAAAGATAATTTACGTTTAAAAATTAATCATTCCCAGATTTATTCTAATATTTTACCTTTTTGCCGTCAAGTAAACAGAACTGATTATTAATCTAAAAGTTGCAGAATAATTTTCTAAGCAAGTGCCAAAAAAAAAAAAAAAAAAAAAAAAAAAAAAAATGCAGTAAATTTTTATTGATTTTCAACATTTTCAAGTTACTTAATTTTTGCATCTTCAACCATTTCTTAAAGACTCCTATTTCCCCAATTGTCAATCAGCTGTTGTTGTTTTGTCAATCTAGTGTCAAATTGGAAAAATCAATGGATGGGGGAAGAGATTTTCCATTTTTCATGTATCCTTAACTGTCGCCATCGGTCATAAAAGCGTAACGTTTTACAACACGATCAGTTAGTTAATTGTGTAGTTATCAACCATCGGATGTCATGTTGATATGCATTGACTAGAAGAGAAAGCGCCACACCATGAAGAACAAACGCCCTGGAAATTTCTATAGGAAAACACATTTACGAAGTTAAACCAGGCATAGCATTCAGGATATAAGCAACCAAATTACAATCAAAAGCTCATTTGGCATGGTCACAGCTGTAATACGGAATTTTCTTGATGTTTTCGAGTTTGGTAAAAGCAGAAGACAAGGTAATACCTTTAAGACATTGATCTACAAAGTATCAGCAATGAGACGAGTCCTCGAAGTGCGTCATGTTAGTCCCCTGTAGCATTGTTACATCGCATGGTCGCTTGTTGATCTTTGCACCATGTCACGGAGAAGTCGTAAACTGATGCCAAAATCTGCATCGTTGGTTGGTCGGATTGGGTGATAATATACGTGTAGGGGGTCAGGAGAACGGAAAACAAACATAATAGAACACTTATCAGCACAAACGGTTTTAATATCGACACGACGTCTGCGGAGTCAACGCAGACAGTTTTGCACTGATCAGCAAATGCAGGTTTGGTATCTAGCCGCCCTTTACAAAAGCGTCCATTTCCTTTAAAAGTGATCCATTGCCGTGAATGCTTGTAATTGTAACAGTTGCGCGGATGCCGAACTTTGGCAATAAATGTCGCATTTGCCTCACAAATAATAATTCTGTTGGTGAAGGAGAGGAGACGACTTGACAACTGGCCAGAAGCTTCTACCATTTTCGAGCAACGCATAGCTGTCATAGAAAAATAATAGTTTGAATTGCCATTAGTTCTAATAGCTATTCGTCTTTGTGGCACATTACAGGTAGGTGCATAATAGGATTCCTCTTTGCGGATGACGCGCTACAGCTCTAACTTCTTCCGTATCTTCGGAGTATTACCGACGTCCATTTTTGACAAGATAAACGTTGGCCACACGCTATATGTTTCACCCTAAATATATTGCAAGATGTACAACTGCTTCCTTGGCCAACCCGATTTTCTTACCAATCGAGTATTTGTGGGATATGAATAAACGTCAGTTAGAAACCTTTTCTTCTGTAGAAAACGAAGATCATTGAAAACAAAGGCGTGTGTGATGTACGATAACACAACATATGACAACATATGACGATAACACAAGATAACACAACATAGCGGCAATTTATTGATGCTAAGCAATTAAATATTTATCATTGCACATCCTTGAAAATTAAATCATTTGTTAGGAGTTTAATCATATATCTATATACGTACGATGTTTTACATCTTTCTGATCATTCTTTAATATGGTACATTTTCTCTGTCGGGCAGTATATTTCCCAAACTTGACTTTCAAATGCAAGGATAAGGAGTGAAAGCTATCAAGTTCTTTCTAAGCTATCAAGTTCTTTTCTTGAAAAATCAAAAGTAATCATTTTCTTAAGGTAACAGCGAAGGGTGTAGAAATAGATCAGAAAGATATAGTACTTTTAATTAATCGGAAAAACGTTATGTTATATATACAAATATGTTATATATATATTACAAATATTATATACTTCTTTATAATAATATTACGAAATCTGTTCTATTCTATCTGTAGATGAATAGGTCATGTTTTTTAAATTGTATTTTCACAGGGATCGATGACTGTTGTTTTAGAAGAAGAAGCGAAGGAAATGGTACACTTAAATTCGGAAGCCGATTGGAAGCATGAAGATTACAGAAAAGTACTCGAAATAAAAATTAAGGAGTTAAGTGACATCGATAAAGAGTTAAAAAAAGTATACCTTAGTCTCTTTTTATATTTTTTTACTTACTTTCTTAAAAAATATAAACCAGGAAGAATCGTACGGTAGAAGTTATTTTAATATTCAGTACAACTTCAAAAAACTGCTGTCAGAAAATGAAAATTATTTCTTAGCTGAAGGGATTTGAATGGAACTTAGGTTTCATTCAAATACTAACCAAAAATAGGATCATCATGGTTTAATTAAATTTAACAATGGTTATTATTTTAACTAATTTTCATTTCACCTGTTTTAAATAATTTTCATGGTTTTTATTTTATTAATTAACTAATTTGGCAAATTGATGTTTTAAAAGAAACGCTTCAAGTTTTAAATACAGCTTATTCACATATAAAAATAAGTTGTTTAAACCAGTGGTCGGCAAAGTGCGGCTCCAGAGCCGCATGTGGCTCTTTGACTCCTTAAGTGCGGCTCTAGTACAAATACAAATGTGTTCGAATATAACCACCCAGCATATCGAAGATCTGAAATTGGTTTCGGCTTTATCAATAGCAATTGACGAGTCTTGTGACATAAATGATACAGCGCAAATTTTACTTTTTGTGAGATTTTTGTCTCATTCAGGCCCTAAAGAAGAACTTTTAGGATTATTGCCACTCAAAGGTCAGACGCGTGGAGACGATATCGCCAATACTGTAATTGAGTGTATGGATAAGCATCATATTCCCCTCGATAAAATTGTCACGATTTCAACAGATGGGGCCTAAAGTATGACCGGCTTAAGAAAGGGGTTGTTGCTATTTTGAAAGAAAAAAATTAATCACGAGATACTTGTTTACCATTGTATCATTCACCAAGAAGTGCTTTGTGAGCAAACATTTCTGGAAGAAATTTGTAAAGTTATGGAATTAGTGATTACCATTATCAACTCCATTTTAGCTAAAGCTCTTAATCATCGCCAATTCAAAGAATTTTTATTTGAAATGGAGATTGAGTACGCTGATCTTCTGCTTCATAACAAGGTATGTTCGTTATCAAGAGGGAACGTTTTAAAACGTTTCGCGTCCCTTTTTCCGGAAATTAAAGCATTTCTCATTGAGAACGGCGTTCACTATCCAGAACTAGCAGACGATCCGTGGATCCAAAACTTTTATTTCATGGTAGACGTTATGCCTCATCTAAATCAACTTAATCGTAAATTACAAGGGAAAGGAAACTTAATTTTTTCAGTGTTAGAAGAAGTAATAACATTCGAAAACAAATTATCCATTTTTGCACAGGATTTTGAAAAGGAAACATTGTTACACTTTCCGAGCCTGCTGAAGCATCGCCAAGAAAATAATTCCTCTATTGATAAACACCATTTTAAAACAATAATTTTAAATATGAGGGAAGCCTTTCTCAGCAGGTTTCAGGAATTTAAAAACAGCAGAGCAACTTTAGCATTTGTCAAAAATCCTCTTAATGGCATAATAACCGAGTTGAAATTGACATTGGTAGCTTTGAAATACAATTGCTGGATTTAAAAAACAAGGAGATATGGCGCTCTAAATTCGAACGCCTTTGTGTTGAATTGGAAATATTGGAGAAGAAAAAAGATCTTAGTTCACAACACAAGTGGTCTGCTTTGAATGACCTGGAGAAGGAAGACATGATCATTTTCTACGCTTGGAATAGTATTCCTGACTCTTACGATCAGCTGAAAAAGCTCGTGTTTGTTATTATTTACCTTTTTGGTTCTACATATATGTGCGAACAATATGTAATATTTTTCAAGCATGAACATTATCAAGAGTAAACTGAGAAATCACCATGCCTAAAATTTAAAACAACAACATACAAACCTGACTTACTCAAACTTTCGAAGGAGATGCAAGCACATTGTTCGCATTAATAAATATTAAGTATTAAATTTAGTTTTATTTAGTGTAATAAAAGTTTACTAAACAAGCAGATTTGGCTCCCAATTTTTTTTAAATTGTTGTAATGTTCATATTTGGCTCCTTGGCTAATACGTTTGCCGACCACTGGTTTAAACTAAGACAGTGTCAATTTAAGGGCAGATTTGAATTTTTTAGAATATACTTCTGATCTCACTTTGCTAAATTTCTTCTCTTAGTAGAACCAAAATTTGTCCGGAAGGTAGGATTCAAAACAAGATTTTCGTTTGCTGCTGATACTTGGAAATCTTTACATTTCAGTGACGTGTATCAGTCACGCAATGACTATAAGCAACATAATTTTATCCGATATTAAGAGGGAACAAATAAAGAAATTCAAAGTAAATTTAAGTACAACTGCACATGAAACTTATCAGATTACTTTAATTCAGGTTAACTTCATTTAAGTGGTCTTGTTACTATTAACACATGCATTAGAAATTGGAATATTATGCTTGGAAATTTAAGTGCCTGGTTGAAAGAAGATAGCTGAGACTTTGCATACCTTATTACAGTCTCCGATAGAAATATCTTCATGCATGTAAACAAAGGCTAACATAATTACTCACTAGGTTTCTATGTGGGAAAATTTAGTGATATATAATAAAATCCAGATTAAGATTCAAACTAATGTGAGTAATAATCTTCTAAAATTAAAAAGTATGTTTTTATTTCAACAAAGAAATGGAATGTATTCATTTAAGCCTTAAAAACTCCCAGTGTTATATTGTAAATACAAAATCTCATTCGCAAAGAATAAATGAATGATAGCTTATTATTCCATGTTTTATGCAAGGAATTTAACCTGTGCTATTGCAGTTTTAGGTCATTAACTTTAATTACTAATTTTAAGACCAAAAAAAAAAAATCTGAAATGTTTCAGATTTTAAATTACGTCCAAATGGGCGTTTTTTAACATTTTGTGTGTTACCTTTCTTTATTAAATATCATGTTCCTCGCACTTAAACCATAAGATCCAGGGCAACAGCAATATCGCAAAATAGTTTTAAAACGAGCATATCTTTAGAATTTCCGATACAGAGACTCACGCGCTGGAGATATAAATGTTTTTTCTGCACAACGTTGCCATTGCTCGCTTTGAAATCCTTGAGTTTGTTAATCAAAAATTCGTCAAAGTTTTAAAAAATAGGAAATCGATCATAAAACAAATTTCAAATTTCAAATTGGGTCTTCCACATGCTCATATTCGTTGGAGGATTACGTTATTCAAAATTCGATGACTCTATGTACCGTTATTTTATGACAATGTGAGAAATATACATACATTTACGCAGATTTTCATTATTTAATTTCTTCAAATATAATGCAGGACTCTAACATTTTATGGCAACAGTTTGAAAAGTGAACCGACATTTATCCGTCCGACGCAAAATGCCAAACGAAACTAATAGTCCTTCGGGATTCAAATCCCTTTGGACTTAAAAAAAAAAAAAATAAATAAAAAATAAAAATTGTGGTTGTTATTATTAGACCAATTTTTTTCTTTTGCTCTTTATAGCATCAGTCGAATAAGATCAAAAGCATACAGCGAAGTATTTTACGTTTGCTTTAAAATAGCCCAGATGACTCTGAATTATCAATATTAATAGAATCTAAGTTATTAATATAATGACTTGATGAATAATCAATTAGTATGTAATACAATAATTTTTGAAATTTATTTATTTATTTATTTATTTTTAGAGTTTTTCTGTTGTAAGTAGAAGTAAGAGTCCTGAAAACTCTTCTAGATGAACACACAAAATACTAAAGAATGTTCAAATAGTATTTTAATGTAGTCTTAATGTAACAAAATAGGCACAATTTGCGCTACAGACTAAACATTCACCAGATTCAAACATTGATAGCGTAGTTTAAGATTACATATTAAGCGGACTAAAAATAAACTGCCTTGGATATTTTACCAAAGCGTATTTTAAAACATCGTCTAGTGAGGTGCTAAGCCCGGAATACTAACAGCAAGATGCGGTTGCCAGAAACTCAATCTAAAGCTTCAAAGCCCTTAGCTTAAATATATAAAGGCCTAAATTGCATTCTAGTGAGGAATACGAAAAGGCGAATTTATAACATACTTTAATTATAAAAAAAGAATCTGAAAGGTTTGAGATGTTAAATTACGTCCAAAGGAGCGTTTTTTTAACGTTTTGTGTGTTACGTTTATTTATTAAATATCATGTTCTTCGCAATTAAACCATAAATTTCAGTTCAATAGCAATGTCGCAAAATAATTTTAAAATGAGCCTATCTTTAGAATTTCCGATACATAGTTCCGCGCGCTGAAGATAAAAATGTTCCCCCCCCCCGGTAGATTGTTGCCATTGCTCGCTTTCAAATCGTTGAGTTTGTTACTCAAAAATTCGTTATAGTTTTACAAAATATGAAATCGATAATAATACAAATTTCAAATTTTGGCTTCCTTATGCCCATATTCGCAGTAGGGTTACGTCATTCAAAATTCGATGGCTCTATGCACCGTTATTTTATCACAATGCGAGAACTATACATACATTTATGCAGATTTTTCAATATTTAATTTCTTCAAATATAATGCAGGACTCTAACATTCGGTGGCAAAAGTTTGAAAAGTGAAACTGACATTTATAATGATTCAACGCAAAATCGTAAAATGAAAATAATTATCCTTCAGGGACAAAGCCCCTTTGTACTAATAACTGTTTAATTAACATAAGATAGCTTACATTTTTAATTTCAATTACCCTTCGCTTTCCTTTTCAATATTTCATTAAAAATGGAGGCGAGTGTGTTTAACGAATATATTAGCAAATAAAAATTAATTAAATTTAAACTTTTCAATATTTTAAATTGCTTAGTAATTCAAATTAGTAAACAGTGATTAAATTTAAACTTTCCAATATTTTAAATTATTTAGTAATTCAAATTAGAGAACGCAAACTCTGATGTGCGTCCACTGACGTACACTCTGCACATGAACATGCTCCCTCGAAAACAATTTATACAGCTGATTATTTCTTCCTGTTCACAAACTACAAGCTGTAACTAAGCAGTACAGCTGCCAGCTGTATAATCTAACTTCCAATATTCATTTGATCAATCTAATCTTTCTTCACAGAGAAAAGAATTACGAATGTATAAATGGCATGATTGGTGGGGGGAAGATGGAGATTAACCAAAATCCTCTTCTCGTGCAGTTTTGCCTTTCAACTTTTTCTCCTTTGAATTTTGTATTTCCTTTTATAATGACTTTGTTTGAAAGTATGAATATCGACGAATATCGCCAATTCTCGCTGAAGAAACGATTGTTATTTCGGCAAGCATTTAAAATATAATGTTTTAGTGGTTATGCAATACAATGGTATTATTTTTAATGTTATTCCATTAAGTATTCATCAAATGAGACTTAATTTCAAATATTTTGTGTTTATGATACCACGAAATTTAAATAAAATTTAATAAGTTAGCGGTTTTCATGCTGCAGTAGAAATTCTCTCTTAAGGCAAGAGATCGCATGTGGGATTTTTTTAAATAAAATTATTATAAAGTTACATATAAAGATTTTGCAAATCTGTGTTACTTAAAAGAAAATATATCTTTAAAATTTTCAACCTTAAAAAACTTGTCAGTTTGAATAATAAAGCGTTATTAATAACTGACTGCTGAATTAGTAGCATAGAATGCTATGAATAAGCTTAGATCATAAAATGCTGAGTATAAGTAATAGAGTATTGAGCATACCACAGTGCTTTCGATGGCGGAATGGAAACGAATGAACAATGATATGATTGTTATTAGACTCTTATGCACATTGTTTCTAGCAATCTAACAATAAGCGTAATTGTCATAATTTTTTTTAAAGTCTAATCATAATTTTCCACTTTCATCACTATTTTTCAAAGATGAAAATTCTGTTATCGAAGCAGAAAACGTGAAAAATGTGCAGTGTTTTCACCGGGATTTGAACCTTGGACTTTCCAACTGCTAGCCGGTCAATCTTTCTAATTACACTACGAACCCGTGTGGTAAGGAAGGAAAACATATCTCAAAAATCTTCACAATAATTATTCTTTGTATTAATGTTTATACTCCTTAAAAAGAAAGGAATTTACTGCCTTACATCGACTTCAGTCACATGAATTCAGATTCATTCAGAAACAAATATACAAGTCGTTGTTCGATGCCACCATTATATTAGAAAAATGAGTCAATAAGCAGTTCAGTTTCGAATATCAAATAAATTCCCTCATCATCAGTTATATAGATCCAGGGCCTGCACTAGTGCACTAGTTGTTTTGTCACCCGGTGCAATCTTCTGCAAGTCCTAATTTCTGCTCCCTAAATTTTGCTGTTCGATGCTTCACTGAATTCTAAAGCTTTCAGTACTTGCAACTTTTTCCTTTCGGTGCCGCCGCACCGGTTGCGCCAGGTCTGTATCTAATCTATCGGCTCTATCTCTACAGCGGATCTTATTTGAAAGATATTAAATACATTTTTTCATCTTTAAAAGGAATGCCATTATTATTTAACTAAACGATTAAAAATTCCTAAAAAAAATGTTGATCAAAATATTGAATTATATGGACTCAAAAGGGGAACAAAGCTGCTTGGAACAATGAGCAGTCTTTGTATCCATGTCCTTTAAACTATCTCTGGAGAGTATTTCTAACCAACTTTTTCATTTATTTCTTTTTGTATGCATATATTAGGAGAAGGAGATGAATCACAGATTTCATTTGGTATGCATCTACTAGGGAGATTAGCTTAACCAAAATCCTATTCTTGTGCAGTTTGCTTTTCAACTTTTGCACCTTAGAATTTTACATTTACTTTTCAGAAAACATAATTCTATTTTGTGCATCATTATGTTATATATATATGTGTGTTAGATATATATATATATATAACATAATGATGCACAAACGTGTATATATATACAGGGGTTGGACAAAAATATGGAAACACCTTTAAAAAAACATGATTCTGCTTAATATGGTGTAGGAAACCCGTTGGCATCCAAAACAGCTTGCAGTCTTCTCGGAATGGATAAATACAGTTCCTGTATGTTTGCCAACGGAATATTATACCATTCTTCCTGCAAAACGGTGGCAAGTTCAGATAACGATGTTGGCGGTGGATAACGAGAACGCACTTTCCGTTCCAATGTAGACCACAAAGGTTCGATAATATTCAGGTCTGGTGACTGTGGTGGCCATGGGAGATGGGACAACTCATCTTCGTGCTCAGAAAACCAGTCCTGGACAATGTGAGCTGTGTGAACAGGGGCTTTGTCGTCTTGGAAGACACCATCACCATCGGGGAACAAAGTTTGTACCATGGAATGAACTTGATCGGCCAAAATGTTCACATAAGTCTTGGCAGTCATGTGCCCTGACACAGTTATCATGGGGCTTGGCAGAGAACCACGATATGGCTGCCCAAGCCATAACAGAAACCCCGCCATGTTTCACTCTTGGCAACAAGCAGTCTGTATTATAGGCTTGAGATGGCGTTCTCCAGGCCAGAAGTGGGAAACAATGTGAAAGAAGACTCGTCAGACCTCGTCAGACTCGTGTTTCCATATTTTTGTCCATCCACTGTATATATATATAGGTAAAGGTAAAGGTAAAAGTATGGGGGACACCAGCGATGTACCATAGGTCAACTGGTAATGCCTTCCCATACTAACTCTTTGAGAAAAAAAGAAAAAAAAAAAAAGAAAAGAAAAAAAAAAAAAAAGGGAGGGGGTTAATGGCAAGTTTTATAAGAATTTGCATAAACTGAAGCTTTTCAAAAGGTCAAAAGTTTGCCTATTATGGTACATCGTGCAATTCCACAGTACGCCCCGCATCCAGTATTTATTAAAAATAATGGTGTAGGGCATAAGTAGATTACAAAATAGTAGGAATACAATTTGAGATTCACAAGATAAATTGAACATCTGATTTGGTGCAACAAAAATAGGAGATAAACATAATTAATAAACAAATAAACATAATGAGATAATTATAATTAGTACTGGCAACACAATGTTAAATGAATTGTTATAATAATGCTAAAGAGGTAGGTGTCCATGGGTTATTTCTGATATATTGGTTTATTGCAGTTTATAAAGTTCAGTTCACGAGCGGATCCATTTTGTCCATAATTACAGCATGTAAAAGTTCACTAAGTTTAAACTGTATGTGGATTTACACTTGACAGAGATCTACGCCGTAGGAAGAGAGTCGTTGCATAATTTTCTGAAACTTTGGATATTGATGTTTATCTTTAATTAAAAATCTTTGGAATGCCAGGAGGTCAGTTCTTGGGAATTTTATGTGAATATCCTCAGTTAAGGGGCATGAGAAAACGTAGTGATCAGGAGTTCCCTGTTCCCCACATATGCAGATGTCAGAGTTTGCCAAATTTCTTGCGTAGAAATATGTGGGGAAGGGTCCATGTCCCGTTATAAAGTAATTTAGGGAAGGATTCGAGTTCAGAGATGCAAAGCTTACATTGGGCATCAAGTTATATGTGCGTCTTCCCTGTGGAGCATTGTTCCACAAATCTTGCCAAGATTTTGAAGCAAGTTGTTTTAGTTGGTACTTGAAATTCGAGCGAGGCCACGGAATGATGATTTCAGTACCATCTTGATTAATAGCTGCTTCTTTGGCTAATTCATCTGCCTGATCATTACCAAAATGGCCACTATGTCCTTTGATCCATGAGATTTGAATTTTGTAGTTTGGGATTTTTCCAAGAAGAGAATTTATGTCGGATATCAATGGAGAGGAAGGTAAGGGATTTTTAATAGCTAGAATAGCTGCTTGGGAGTCAGATTTTATGCTAAATTCGTTGAGATTTTTGAGAATGGCCTTTCCATTTGATGATATTTGAGGGGGTAATTTGAAAAAAGACTGCGGAACCAACTTTTCCTTCAATTTATATATATATATATATATATATATATATGATACATATATATATATGATACATATATATATATGATACATATATATATATATATGATATATATGCGTGTGATATGTTATACGTGTATATATATATATATACTCGCTTCCACTGCTCTATAGTCCAGGCTTTATGACTTAAACACCCCCTTTTCCTGTTACGGGCATTAGCATCACTGATGAGTGCCTTCTCAAATGCAGCACGGCCAGCAATTCCCTGTTTATGAAGCTCCCTTCTAATTGTTTTGGTACTCACAGGGTTCGGTAACACAACATTTATTTCAGCAGTAACTTTTGCAGCTGTGGTCTTCTTATTTTTCGTCACAATTGCCCTTAATGATCGTCTGTCACGATCACTCAGGACACACTTTCGTCCACGCTGTGATTTAGCAGATGATGTTTTTCAGCTTATCAAATATGCAGAATAAATCTTCGATACAGTACCTCTTGAAACACTAAACACCTCGGCTACCTTGCTTACGGAAGCACCTACCATACGTGCTCCAACAATTTGCCCACGTTCGAAGTCTGTTAACTCTGACATAATGCAATGACAACCTCACATAACAGTACTCCGACAACAACTGAACTGTTTAGCACATTTACGAAGTTGTATAGGTGGCGTCAGTAGTCAAAAATGCCAGCGCCACCTACATATTTCATTAAAATCAATCTTTTTTTCAAACATGCATTTCACAAGGTGTTTCCATATTTTTGTCCATCCACTGTATATATATATATATATATATATATATATGATATATATGTGTGTGATATGTTATACGTGTATATATAAATATATATGCACATGATTAAATTCACTTTACAATATGCCCATTCAAATACTCTTGTAGTATGATACAGTCCATTGCCGGAAAAAACACAAGTTTCAGATCTTTGACGCTTGCCTTGCTACATCTGCAAAAATAACTTACATGTGAGAATACGAAGAGGTTTCGAGAATATGTAAAGAATTTCAAGAAGACTCAGAAGGACGCCAAGAAAGATTTCACGCATTTATTTTACTGCGGTTTTCAGTTTCGTTTCTTGGCTTGATTTGCCTTTTTATTCTTTATCAAATATATCTTTAAATTTATTTTACTATTCTTATTTTATCAAACTCTTTTTGTTTTTCTTTAGTTTTAGTTTTTCTACCTAAATTTGTTTATAACATATGCTTTCGAGAAAGTATCATTTTTAAACTGCCTTTTTCAGCTGAAAGCTACTCACAGAGAATTAATAAGTCAACTCAAGATGCTGGCAAGAGAAAAATTATTGCTCAGTGGGCGTCTAAAATCCACAGAAAAAAGCATTGAAGAAAACACGCAAAAGGTTTCGATTAATTTTTTTTTTTTTTTTTTTTTTTTTTTTTTTTTTACAGTCAATTTAAATACCATTTATGCTACGTTCAATATACCATTTTAATTACTATTATAAAAATATTGCTTTCACAACGGCATATTTTAATTTTTCTTATAAATAAAAATAGTGCATTTCATCAGTCTTTATTAAGGTGAAAGGACCTGTATTTTGTACGGTGCCATTTCCTTTTATTTATTTGTTCTTCTAGAAATTACACAATATATTATTAGAGTTTTACAGACAAAACACAACATATTATTAGATATTTATACACAATATACTATTAGATGTTAAAAGTGTTGTGATTGTTATATTCATTTCTGCTCAGACTTCAAAGACAGCAACTTTAAATTCAGTTACCTTATGGCAGGGTTTCTTAAACTGTGGTTCGCGATCCCCAAAGGAGTGGCGAGACCTGCAGCAGGGGGTCGCCAAAAGTTTTAGCAGTTTTGATATTTCTTATTATAATAATTTTACAATTCTTTACTTATTATAATAATTACCAAATATTTTTACACAATGTATTGGAAAATAGATAAAGATAAGACAATACAGCCAAAGAAAAAGCCGAAAACGTTTCGACGCATTCTTTTTATAATATAAAAGTTAATTTTCCTTGCTTTGCACGTGACGCTGTCATTTCGTCTGTTACTTAGAATTTTCACACTGTTCCGTGTCTTAAAATTAGAAATTAAAATTATTACTGCAGTAGTATATTACAGTGCAAGTGAAAAAAAATTGACAGTTTCACTCACGCGTGTGTCGGATTTGCGCAATTACTTATGAAGTCCCACAAAATTTTCGTAAATGTTATGGGGTCCTTGTTGTCGTGAAAAAATCTCAGTGATGAAAAGGGGTCGTGAATGAAAAAAGTTTAAGAAACCCTGCCTTACGGCATAGTGTTCATTCACAGAAGATATTAACTCATAACAATTATTAATGCGTGCTTGTAAATCATGGAGCAATAGCTTATTGGAGTTTAAGTTCAGATATATAGCAACACCTGAAGGCATTAAAAATAATACCACCTCCGCTTTACAATGTGCATTTTATAATTCTTTTCAACGAAACATCTACAAATATACCTCTTTTCACTCGCCGAAAAAAAATCAGATCATCTTCCGAGTTATTTTTAAAAAAAAGATTTTTCAGGATATTTTGAGTGCTTAAAATGATGATAAAATACCTAAGAATAAGCAGTCAAGCAGACTTTCCTATTTCAAGCCTTCCTCAGCTAGAACAGACAATGAATTGTCATTGCCTGTTCTTATTCTGTTCTATCTGATACTCGACATCGAAGCAGACTTGATTATTTTAAATTATTTGACTATGGCAAAGGCGATAAAAGCAAGAGATGGCTGCGTAGGGACTTTCTAAGTGAAAACTGGCCTTGTATTCACTCTACACAAGTTAGAAAAACACGAAAACTAACCTTTCAGTTAGCCCGTTTGCTTGGGATCAAACCCGGGTTCAGCGGTCTTAACCACTAGGCCACTGATATAGGCCATCGAAGGAGACAGACATATAAAAAAGTAGACAAATGACCAAATAAAATCCGAAAAATACGAGATGTTAGAAGATGACCTTCTTTTGGATATCCAAATTACGTTCAGCTTCCACTAACACGCTCCGATGACTCACCAACTCAGGCCTAACAACAGCATTGTCACCATCACCATCGCTATCTGTCCAACTTTACTTGCGCTTGTTGATTTTAGTTCGGAAACGCTATTTTGTGCATCATTATTTATATTAGGTAAATCTAGAATTATTAAGAGGATGGAAACATGGAAAAAGAAAATATTACTGTATAAATTTAACTATAAATATAGTAACCATCCTTTTCAGTGTCAGCCCATTTTTCAGGCAACTTTCCAATCCTTTTTTTCAAGAATCATTTTGGTTTGCAGGAAAATATTCATTTGTTGTATTTTATATTTGTTTACTATGGAAGATTTCACTGACCAATTCCTACTCAGATATTTATCTGAGTTGGCAATATCTGGACTCTTAGGCGAATAAGTACACTTAGGTTCTATATCCTTGTCGATTCACTCTCGCGATCGTATCACGTCTGTTGATCAATGCAGGGAGTTGGTTTTTAAAGTTTGTTTCAAATTACCTGATTGATTACAAGAATGTTTGCATATGTCTTTTAACATTTTGATTATTGTCCAACTCTTCAAAGTGAATCATACCTTACTTATCTCAGCAAATTCAGAAGGAAATCTTTAGATACAATTCTGCCTTTCCTGGCATTTATTTTTTCTTTTAGGCTTAACCACTATCTTTTCGAGAGAAAAAAAGAACTCTTCTCTCATCTCCTTCCGCAATACATCTAAAAAAGAAGTAACACCAAAACAATAATCAAATCAAAGTCTAACTTTAAGAATCAGAGTAAATTTTTAAAAAGTTTTTTCAGTACTAGTTTCGATAGTTTTTTTAACTATCTTCTTCAGCTGCTTAAGTGCAAATGAACCAAAATATTCTTTATTTCGTTCATTTTCACTTAAGCAGCTGAAGAAGGTAGTTCAAAAAACTATCGAAACAAGTACTGCAATTTTTTTTTTAAAAAAAATTACGCTGATTCTCAATGTTGAACTTTGTTTTTGATTGTTATTAAGCGTGATATTTAAACTAAACCAAAACAATAATCAAAGTATCTGTATTTTATTTGCTTAAACACCTTTAAATATATAGGGAAAATAACAGAGCTGTGACTTCTTTAATACTTAAAAGTAATTAAGGTTTTTCTCATGTTCCATGGCAATAATTTAAAGAGACAGTATTTTTAAATAGTTCCCATTTTTTAATGTCACAGCCTAATGAAATACGAAATTAATTTATTTTCTGCAAAAATGCGCGAATGAAATGAAGGGATGACTGAAATGAAATTTAGGCAGATTAACTGCGTTATACGTTAATATTATTTTATTAAATGCTATTTTGTTAAAATGAATTGAGAATTTTTACTTTTACAGGTTCATAGTTGATATGTTCGGAAATCCTCAAAACAGGGTTCATCCACATTTCTGCACACAGAAATTAAGTACTTTTAAGGACCATTAATGAAGAAAATTAAGGACCTATGAGCAAATGGAAACTCAATAAATTCAATTAAAAATATTATCTATGAAATTTAACATTTGTCATACCATTCTAAAAATTAAATAGATCCCTAAGTAATATGCATTATTACTAAACATGAATTAAAATAATTATTAATAAGTTTGAAAATAAAATAAACTTTATGCAATTTATCACGTAGCATTAAATATTTTACACTTATAATAGTTGGACATATGTGTAAGAAGATAAGTGACATTTACGTTTTACTAACAGTCAACGTAAATTAACTTAACAGTTAGCTTTATGTTAACTTTTTTTATGTCTCATTTTTTCACATACTTGGTCAGTCTAGAGATTTAGTAAATAGAAGGTAGATTTTATGTCAAACGGCATAGATCAAAATGAGAAGTAAGATCATAATCAGCATGATTCATAACAAAAGACTGAATGTTCTCACCGCTGCTGCTTGTCTAGAAAGACCTGCTGATTAGAGCAAGTCTGAAAGGCTTGATGTAGGCACGGTTGGCAAGTGTTGAAAGTTAGCCAGGCTCTGTTTGATGCAGTTAGTGTTGTAGCTTCGTATCCTGAATTAATGGTGAATTTTTTGATGGTGGGAGGATATGTGGGGAAATCGGTAATACAAACGCAGAAAGTAAACACTGCAGAGGGAGTGCAGCCTATAACCGGCAGAGGATCGACACTAGCGTAAGACCGACAGAATGATTATCAACATAAGATCTACTTTTAATTAGTAGCAGAAATTTTGACAATGGTACAACAATGAATCCACGCCTTCTTATTAAATTAATCCTTCTTAATGACTCTAAAAAATGTGCATTAATCCGATTAATCCCCATTTTTCACCGTGACTGAGTTATCATAGGTCTACGATCGACAATGCTCGTGTGATGCATCGAAATAGCATCGACACGGCACAGAAACGTCACTGCCTTGCAATACACATTGCATAATGTAATCAAAGACCATAATCAACAACAGCACATAATTAAAAAGGAAATAATTTGATTAAATTACTATCTGCGTAGTCCCAAACCGGCATAGAACCAGCACTGGCATAGATATGTAATATGTTTTTGATCTATCTTGTCGATCCTGTTTCTTCGAAAGATGAAACACTGTTTCACATGTAATATTATTACTATAAATTTTCTTACATGCATGCGAATTTTTAAATGTAATTAGAAATGTTGCTTTTCAATTTATGAGAAATTTAAAAATACTTCAGAATCTGGCTTTTCTACACTATTTGATTAGAAACGTTATGTACCTTCCAAAGAAAAATGCAATAGACAAAAACTTAATAGGGGCGGAAAATCACAGGAATTTTCTTTAAAAATGCACATTAGTTGTTATCAGTGTGCAGTTTTCAATAAGAAGAGTAGGCGAGAAGAAAAGGAATGTGCCTATCCTTCGCCATTATCTAAGCATGAAAGCTCGTTTTGACAAACGCCATGTTACACCTATCAAAAAGTGCCTAGAAGCGGATGAAACGTTTCTGCATCACGGAAATTGTGTAAACATTTTTTTTAATAATGAATCAATAAATTTATAATGAAAAAAAACAGAAATTATTAAATATGTGTTCTAATGTAATAAACAGCGATTATTAAATATGTGTTCTAAGGCAATGTCTGTAAAACTTACCATGGACAAGATATTACTATGAAACAATTTGAAATTTTAACACAATATATGCAACAAAAAGTTTCCGTAACGAGGTTTATGAATATTTTAAGAATTTATTTCAGATGTATTATCATTTATTTTATTTAAACATTTCACATTTTTTCTAAATTATAAACAGTTCATGTAAGAAGAGTCGGATGATCTAAGACAGTTATTACCTAGAAAGGTGGTAATAGCAATATAACCACGAGCTCAGTTTATGGGCCCTACACTCCTTTTCTCTATTATAAAATTCTTGATATGAAATGTGCTCACAAAGCCTAACTACGCCATTTTTACAAATCAAATGTAAAAATTAATAATTGACTATGTTACCAAAGCAAGGTTTTCTCTCATAGGGTTAGAGAAGTTCAGAGACTTTACCCATGCAGGAATTGCGCTTTCGTCATAAGATTCAATATTTCTAAGTATATTAAAAACTGACTTGATGGTAAAAAAGCCGGTTATATTTCGTCCCCAAAATACCTACCATCTAATGCTGCTTGTTCTTTGCAGTTATTCTTGTGTGGGTGCCGTAAAATAACTGGATAAGCACAAAACTCTAAAACTTTAAACATTCAGTAAATACAGAATTAAAGATAGTGAATAGAAAGGAGGCTTTGATGCTTAGCAGAATCGCTTATGTAAAATTTATGTTGCCAAAGAAAGTTATATTTAAAAATATTATTTAATGTAATACTTTAAATATAGCCTCTTGTATAATGAATAAGCTTATAAACAGCGATTAAAAGACGTTTTAGCCAAGGAAATTTATGATAATTTGATTACTTTTTTCAGCTGATGAAAACACAGCTCGTGATGGAACGATACAAAGCAGAATTTGTTTCTTGTACGGAAAACATTCAAGATTCGAAAGCTCTGAGGTGGGCTATGCTCCGACTTTTGCAGATGCGAATTCTGAAAGGCCCAATCAAGGTAAACATTCTTTCAATATAAGTTAAGTGAAAACGGTTTTCAGATCTCAAAGATTTAAACTGACCATTCCTTCAATACAAAGTTCTTTAAAGTTAATCATTAAAAAAAGGACAAACATTAAACCATACAAATTAATATAAATTCTTATCTGTCACAAATATCCTAAAAATATTCTGGTCCGTATTTAGAGATTACTTTGTAAGATTCTCACTAGTGTATTTCTCAGTTACTGTAGAAAGTGAGTAACCTTAAGAAATAGTTAGCGAATAATCCCTTAAGTTCATGTGGCAAGAAACAACAAGATGGAAGGGTAATTAACCCTTTTATTCCAATAAGATTTAACAAAACTTCGTCTTGGAGTGTACAATAAAAGCCGACACTTGGGCTTGAACTTAAAAGACTAAGAAATAAACTAAAACTAAGATTAACTAAAGAGATATAACCGAAGCTATCAAGATTCTAATCGAGTTAGGCCCTTAACTCTATTTGACTACGAAGCTTATCAAGGGCCTGAGTACGGCCGAGCGTAATAACAGCTTTGAGAGTGAGTGGCCAAAAGGCAGACGCGCGCAAATCAGAAACTCTGATTCTCTCCAACTCAGCAAGTAGAACTTCGCGATTTAAATACCGCTCTTCCTCATTAAGTATTCAGAGTGATTCCAAAACTACGTTCTTGCCGGAAGTAGTAAGTTGAAGTTAAGAATTTGACAGGAAAGGAACTTAAAATTTAACTGTTAATGAAATTAACGTAATCCTTACAAATTGGCTAAAAAGAATTCTGTAATCATTCAGAGATGTTAATCATGTTCTCCGTTCTATTTTCAAGGCAAGTTATTATTCAGAGCTCGTGAACAAGGTAGAAATAATGGCTACACATTTTCTGTTTTGCAGTAAAACTAATAAAGACTCATAAAAAATTCCTGTAATTCCAAACAGTGGTAAAAAAAATTCAGTTTGGAGGCATTTAGAATTTTCGACTTTAATATCAGACAAAGCAAGTATACAGAACGCTTTTAAATACTCAACAAGAGAGAATTATAATGCTGCTAGTAAGAAATATATTTTAGAACAATAAAGACAGTTAACAGTACTTACCTATGAAATTCACTTCCTAAGTCATTATTAATGTTATTCAGGTGATGTCTAACTCATTATAATGTTATGCATGTGTACTGTGTGCAGCCTTTTAATGTTTAATTTGTTTTTGATATTTTTCATAATTTTCTTATTAATTTTTAGGGATTTTCGTAAACTATTAGTAAATAATGTTAGAATTCAATGTTGTTTATGAGCTAGAACTCTCAATCCAAGCAACACGCAAATAAAGCATCAGCAGCCTCATCAACCATCATCAGCCATGTCAACTGAATCACTCCAGTAGCATCCGATATTTAAATTTGCAATAAAGAGTGAGGAAGGGATTATCATGAGATACAAAGCAAGATACTATTCAGAATGCTTAATTGCAGTTAGATGCTAGACCGAAATAGAAGTATGAGTTTCTGCCATCATTCGTCATTCTTTAAAATTCATTCATATTTATTATTAAAAAAAGGTTAGATATTTTTGCCTCTTAAGCAGTAATTAATATTTGAAGGAAGCAAAATAAGAATTAAGAAGCAAGAGAAGAATAAGCAAAGAAGCAAAAGAAGCAAAGAATAAGCAAACAAGCAAAATAAGCAAGAGAAGAATAAGCAAAGAAGCAAAAGAAGCAAAGAATAAGCAAACAAGCAAAATAAGCAAGAGAAGAATAAGCAAAGAAGCAAAATAAGCAAAGAATAAGCAAGAGAAGGAAGCAAATAAGAATTGTTAAATAAAAATCCTGTTATGCATGCGGAGCATATGGTACATTTAAATGATGCTGTATGGTGAAGTCAAATGCATGATTTTCCAGGCTAGAGGCTGGCAAAGCGATGACCGAGGGCAACAAGTTGACTCGTGCATTTAATAACAAGTTGACCTCGAATCAATTTTAAAGTCCTACCATTCAAATATTTAAATTCTAAATTTTAGATATTGCAACATGCACTCATAATAATAAAGAATAATTTTAATTAAACCTCTTATTTTTAACTCAGCCGTTATTAATAAATATATGAATTGTACAATTAGTACCCGCAACGCCATTCAAACTCCTGTATATCTCAAATGTGCCCTTTTAGTGAAAAAAGTTGCCCACTCCTGCTCCAAACCATCTGACATTCTCATGGTTCATTGTGGTGCAGAAAAGCAGAAGTTTACTAACTGGGTCCCTTGGTTAACATTTTCGATATTGAATGATTCCTGCAAGCTGTTGACACAACTTGCTTTTCTGTAATACCGTGCTGGAATACATTGTTGTGTTAAATTGACCATCTGAGAAACCATATTCGCCTTACATGAGCAACTGAACATATTTTTAAAAAGTTAAGGTATATTATCTCTTTTTTCCTACTTTTTAATTAAAAGAAAATTCATTTATTTAGTTTTATCTTAAGTTGTAGCATTTAGACCATCTAATTATCTTCTTGTAAAATACCTTCAACACGACACGATACGCAGTCTTGTATGCAATCTTGTGTAAAGAAAAGGAAAATTTCCTTTAAATTAAACTCGTGCATTTAATAACATTTAATATATTTTTGTATTAATGCATTGAATTGAATTAATTTACGATAACAATTTTTGCACGTAGGAAGAAGAAGTATTTGTGGGAGATACAGATCCTTACAGCAAATTCTGTCGCCTAAGGGATCACTATGAATCCTTGATCAGTACTATTTTAAATCGGACGAAGGAAGTTCAAACCACATTTCGTAAGAATTACGTCAAATTAGCTAAGGTAAGAACAGTTTAAAAATCAAAATAACTCTTTGTTTGAATCTTTGAATAAAGATAATTATATTTAAGAAAATCTTGTTACGCTCACATATACTCACTACATAAAAATATTGCATTACAGAGTGATTTGCTGCCGTGGTGTTCAAAGATGTATCGGCATCGTGTAGTAATGCAGGGTTGCAAACGTGATAAAGAGGACTGTTAGGAAGCCTGCAAAACGTCCGCACAGGGAAACTGTCGTTCGATAATCTAGTATTAAGTAGTAGAATGGAAGATTACAGAAATGTGGAGTTAGAAGATATGCATCTAGGATTTGAAGTTGCTAATTGTAACGGGAGAGCAGCTGTGCACCTATGTGAGAAGAGCTATCCAATGACACGTATTCCGAACTAAATTCCCAAGGCTTTATGAAAGGTTATGGAAAAAGAGTGTTCGAGAGACTTGTCACGAATCCGGAAAGAACGGCAAGGACCCGTGAAATCGAATAGATTGTTCTTCGTAATGAAAGCGTTACTTCAGGTGCCAGTACACTAGCAATCGCAACTTTCTTCCGTCTTGCCCAAATCCCTGTCTGCAGTATTCTGAATTCATATCATATGCACCCATTCCATGAGCAGCACATGCATCTATTGTAATCTGATGATAAGCCACAGAGGGATGCTTTTGCTCAAAGGTATCTGCAAAAGAGTGTAGCGGACCCCTTTTTCCGGCTACCGTCTTATTCTCAAAAGAGGTATACTTCACCAGGGAAGGTTGCAAGCACATAACCCGCATTATAGGCCATGGAGAACGCCCATGCCACACTAACATATGCTGCAGCAAATCACTTTACTATCAGTGTTTGGTCCGGCATTGGGGGGGTCCACTTAATAGACCCATATCTCTTGCCTATCGGTTTATACGGACGGTATTATAAGAATTTTCCCTTGAAGGCAACCTTGCCCAAAATATTGAATGATCAACAAGCAGATCCAGCAGTAGCTGTACCATGGTATGTGATTCGAGCATGATGAGTTCTTCGTCGATTTTATCCGTGATATGCGGGAGCACTTAAATGCAACATTTGCACAACACTAGATGAGGCATGGTAATCTCATTCATTGGCATACACGTTCCTGGGCTTTTATGGATCACATGAAAATCTACCCTACTATCTACCAGAGGATATCGAGGAGGATATTGTGGTACGAATCAGCGTAGTTGCAGCGACTGTCCGAAGGAGACTTCAAATATCTCAAAAGTCCATGATGCCCTAGGCGCCGATGTCAGCTATATGTTGTAGCTAGAGGCCGAAACCTCGAGCACCTTCTTTGATATTCCTAAATATCTCAATTTTTACATTTTGAACAATAAAATAAAATAACATTTTCACTAATATGTTGCTATTTCTTTTCTCGTGTTCTCTGACCACTTGCACATGACAGCCCCGCATTGCTATCCGAGCGCTCTTCGTCTTTGAGTAACCTATGCCGCTAAGAAGTTTGTACACTTGGTAGCGAATCACTCTGTAAATACCCCGGAAATCTGCCATTTTAAAAAGTATTCTTTTGTTTCTTCTATAGGAAAACTCGGATTGGACAGCCTTTGGTGAAGCCCTTCGAACGGACTTCCAACAGAAGGAAGAACGCATCAGTTGTTTAGAGGAAGCCCTTCAAATGCCTTGGAATCAGTTTGCTACTGATCCGTCTGAAACCCAGCGACGTCTCCAAAATGCGTATGAAAATCTAGAATGCTTGGAAAAGACAGAAAACGAAGAGATTCAGAAAAGACTATCTCTCATTGAAGAGCAAGACAAGGAATTGCAGCGGCTACATGGTCTCCTTGTTGTTGATCAACGAGGCATCGTTGCCCGGAAAATGGCACTCTGAATATTCATTTAAGATTTGTATTTATTGTTCTTCTTCCTTAAATATTTTTAATTTTTTAATTTTATGGCAGTCTTTTGCATAACTTAACCCAAATTTGCTTTCAGAATCAGCTTTTAATATATCACAGTATGGAGAAAATAAATTCTTAAAGTAGCATAATTGTGAATTTTTTTAATTCTGTTGGATGTACATAAAGAATGAAAAATGTTATGTGATTTAACCGCACTCTTGTGATGCACTGGTTAGCACCGCACTCTTGTGATGCACTGGTTAGCACATCAAGCCGTTAATTAGAGACCCTGTGTTCTGCTTGGAACATGGATAGAGGGAATTTTTCAAAATTTTCCGTTCCTCATTTCTTCCTGTCTCTGCAGAAATAAGTCAGAAATATGGCTGCTTATCCAAAAAAATGTGATATAATGTACTGTAGAATAGAAGTTAATAGTGAATGGCATATTAAAGCTGAAACATCATTTCATTTCAAATAACATGACTTATGTCATTTGCCAAGATATCACTGAGCATGCAGCAGTTAACTGTAGTTGAAAGCTGGGCGACTGCATGCCAGAATGATTATGAAGCCATGAAACCGGCGGGTTGTGATTTTAGCATCGTTGCCGTCGCCAGTGGAGAAACAGAAAAAATGATTGCTTGCACGACGGGAAACATCCAGAAAACAAACGTTCATGGGAAAATTCGTACTAGCACTGGTGCAACAGCATCGATGATGATTTTGGAAACTTCCCGTTAAGAATATGTAATGTAACATCAGGCTTATAATAGAAAACTTTCTGCTTCTCTTGGTAACAAATGACAATGTCCGCTGAAATGGCCGCAAAGGAGAAGGTAAGAAAAGTGTATTTGTCTGAGAAATTCCAGACGGTTAAGTGGCATCATGTGACAGGAAAGCTGCTGCCTTCCCCTTTCTATAATTGAACTGTTATATTTGCCTTTTACTTAAACAAGAAAACTTATGTTAAATTTCAAAATAAATAGACATTAGTCTATTAAATAATTAAAATAAATAAATTAAAAAGACAACTAGTCTTTGTATTGCCATCACACAAGTTCGACAAACGTTACAGCTAAAATTTATTGGTAGCAGCGTTGTGGATCTAGAGTCCATGGAAGCAGATTGCGGATGTCAGTTCAGGTAAAAAGGAAAGCTAGTTTTCTGAATGCAGCTCATATTTAAGTTTGTGGGATCTGAAATCTACGGAAGCAGATTGCAGACTTCAATCCGTGTAAAAAGGAAAGCAGTCTCCTGAACGCAGCTCATCTTTAAGTTTGCAGGATCTGAAACCACGGAATCAGATTGCGGACATCAGTTCGGTAGAAAACAAAGCCAGTGTCCTGATCACAGCTTATCTTTAAGTTCTGGGACAGTCAGTGTCCAAAGATCATCAGCATCTAGTGGGACCATTCCGTGTCCAAAACTATTTCAAGTAGAAAAGTGTAAAAATTTCATCTGTTTAGGTGGTTAGGAAAAGTCGTTAAATTTGGGGACTATCAGTGTCCGAAAAGTGATGTGCCGTGAAGTGTAAAGTGTTCCCGGTGATTGTGCTAAAGTGTCTGGACCCCACACGCCCATAAAAATCTTATGATTAACAGATTCTCCATATTCCAAGCCATTGCATTCAAGTCTACAAATCCTGACGGGTAAGTGCCTTGGAGTTTTTATATCGAAACAGTGGGTTAAATTATTTTAAGTTATTTTTGTAATTTAATTTACACAAGTTCACGTAATTTTTTTTTATGAACTGACATTTTTTCTATAAAGCTTAAAGAAATGTGATGTTTTGGTTTTGAATTTCAAATAAGAAAACGGAAATTTTAAAATTTGAGTTTGTAGAGACATTGCGATTTTTTTGGGAAATCCGAGGTATAGCCGGGCACCCTGCCCCTGGGGATTATATCAGGCGACTGGTCCTCTAGGTTGGTGGCTGGACGTGGGGCTAACTACCCCACCCTGTTTAAAAAAAATTCGGTTCAGAAATCTAGAGGGCTAAGTAATGGACGGATACCACCCAGACGACATTGAACGACTACGGACTTGCGCCCTTTGCAAGTGTAGAGGGTACGAGGAAAAGAGAAAGACCTCACACAAGATGGATAAACTGTGTAAAGGCATTGTAGTGCCTGGTCCTCCGAAACTGTAACCCTGAAAATAAGTAGCGCCCTCTAGGCAGAAAACGTGGTAAGTTGGAGACTGGCTTTCGGTGGGAGAGGCCGAATGTTCAGTATGCTCAGTGTGGTAATTTTATAAATTTAACAATCCTATTATCTTATATATATATATATATCTATTTGTACAAAGTGTATATAGTTTACGTTGATGGTGTGAATAAAGTAAAAGATAAATTTGAGTCTATTAATTACGGCACCGGACACGGCTGGATCTTACAGGCATATTCTCAATACTTTAAATCAATCGTTGGCCGATGGTAGCGACTAATCAGATCCCTTGCAGGAAGCTAGTTGAGACGGCCTTGGACTGTCATAGGCTGTAATGGAACTAAAGAAGGAGAATTTAGTCCTATGACCCTAGCAGATATGAAGGAATTATCACGGTGCTTGAGAACAGCGACAAAACCTTGAGAAGGTGAAAATGACCTTATTTAAACAGAATTCAGATCGTAAGCGAACTCTCTTGTGCTACAATATAACCGCATCTGTAGTGATTAGTGATTGTGGTACCGGACTAAAAATTCATTATCTGTATCCGGTAATTTTTTATATGTTGTACCGGAATACCGGTATTAGGAAGTTTTAAAAAAAGGTATAAAAGCGTTATTATTATGCGGTATTTATTATTATGTTATTTCTTATGCGGTATTTATTAGTTTTATACGAAGATTGTAAATTATAAAAATACAAACATTTTTTTAACAAATGTTACAATTTTTTTATCAAATGTTACAGGAACAAATGTTATAATCAAATATTATTAATAAGAGTAGTAAACTAATAATTTATAACATTAGAAACAAAAAAATATAAATAAAAAATGCAAACCATTACAGGTGAGAGCAGGTCCGGACACCCGGACGGCATGCATAGACTAATTGGGTATCGTCCGGGTCCCGCAACTATCTGAAGCTATACCCCGAAATCAATACAAGGGAAAAGTACATGGCCATACAAGGGCAAAGTATAGACTGCATGCGGAATTAAACATTTTCCTGGCTACATCGCATGTTAACACACTGCTACACATATTCGTTACACTATACATTTTATAATATGCATTGCGTTGATCACTGCACTGTACTTAAGGCACATTTACAACTCAATACTACACTTAATACACTATATATTCTTTGCAACATATTACGCTGAACATTATTCTTGACAATTCAGCATAGATATATAAGACAGGCTTAATAAATAACTTGATACAACAGATAAATAAATTAAGAGCTTTTAAATAAAGAGCAGAATTACACATTACAATCAAATTATACAATTGCACACAGAAATACACGTTCTTTACTTTATGCTGTACTTATAATATACAAATTAAAGATTTGAGGACACAGTACAGCTCATATTACTTTTGATTAAATAACATTATGTTAAAAGTTCACTGTGGATTAAATTTAAAAATCTTAAAACATACCAAGAATAACTTTGTAATTAAACATGGTCACATTGCACGTAAACACACTGCTATATATAAAACACTCAATACACTAAAATTTTAATACAATACAATAATGGTACAAAACATGTAGTATTATTATGAGGTTCATATTATCTATACTAATAGTTATTTTAATTTGTTAGCCTTTTCTATCCTTTCTGATTGCCCTGGCGTTTCCTCGGCAGGATGTAAATGAGATAAGGTGAACCAGAGTGCATTTAAACTGAAGTAGCGAAAAGGATAGTCAGAGCGTGTTTTCGCTATTAAGTGCTCACGTTGTTACTTCTACCAGATGTTTGAATTGTGAATCTTTACTTCGCATTCTAGCCGCCAAAGTTAATATCACGCTGGTGTAGGCTTCTTAGTCAATCTACTAGTCTAAATTAATTTGTGTAGTCTTGAACTACTAGTTTACTTTTAAGTTCATCACCAGAAATGGCCGGTAAAATTGTAAACACGTTAGTCCGTGAAATCTGTAAATAACTGTATTCAATAAATGCTTTTCTCTTGTTGCATTCATCTTCTAGTTTGAGCGATAAGTCGCTAAAGAAATGTTCTACTCGCAGTGTATGTTAACAAATAAGACTATATCTTACGTTATTATTAAGAAGAGTAAATATCATATAAAAATCTTGTTCTGTAATCTAGTATATAAAATTTATTAATAGAAAAAACAGTCAATTTATTAACTGCTTATTCTTTAAATGTGATCCTAAAAACATAATGCTTGACAGATTCCGCGCCTTCCTTGATATTACTGATGACAACCAGACGCTGCACGCTGCTCATGGACTTTATAAGAAATACACTAACCCAAATGGGTTTTCTCCCACGTCTGAGGCGTTCCTGGCTGTCACCTTGATCACATCCGGAGGAGTAGGGACGACTTGCAGAAATTTAACAGTGGTTGCCTATTGCAGCGTGTATAATTGTCAAGAAAAAGCTGGTTGTAGCGCCTCATTTCACAAATTAGAATTTCTACATATTTTTATTTTTGAAATTTAGATTGATTTTTAAACATTTAGCATATTTATCAAGCATAATTAACGTTCCAAATAATTATAAAGCTATTGCATGCTTTCAGGGATGGATATTTTTTTAGCCTATGCTGTAAGGAAATTTGTAACTACTTCTTTTAGAAAATAATATTTTAAATCTGAACTTATAGAAAATTTCAAACAAGCAATTTTCTCTTGCAACTTTTATGCCTTTTATTGGTGTAAATAAGTAAAAAATACTAAAATATTTAAAAACGAATTTTTGAAAGTTTTGTTTAAAATTCTAAACTGTGCTGCTTTTTTAAAATTATAGATGAGTATTATAGCACTATTTCTATAAAAGAATTTATTTCAACTATATTTCATAATACATCGTAGTGATAAACAATTTTGACTCCTTAAAAGTTTTTGTACATGTAATTCTAATATTAAAATTGTATTTAACCGTAATAATTAATTTTGCTTGTATTTTATAGTGATTATTTTTTTAATTATTTTTAGTTCTGCATAAGATTTTTTTATTTACTGTTAATTTAATTTATTAGCCCAAAGGGGCGGTAGTCTAGAAAGGCTATTAGTTTCGAAGTGGCATTTTGGGGCTGTTTTACTATAAATGACGAGGATAACTCCTTATGGAAAGCAGTGAAGAGGTACAAAAAATGCTATAACGCCATTCCGCCCCTTCACGGCCCTCAACGGATCCATTACACCGGAACTGAGAAAGCAGAACTTTTAGCTCAGCATCTGGAATCTCAGTTCTGCATTAACAACATTTCAGACTCAGACACTGAACAGCTTATTGCTGACTTCCACTCCAGTTTTACAACACAGCCATGCACAGACAACATTATCTCAGCCATGCCATCGGAGGTCTGTCTCTATATCATGCGAATTGCGAAAAGGAAGAGCCCTGGAGTAGACGGTGTCACAAATGAGATGATCAAGCACTTCCCTGTCAAGATAATACTCTACTTCACCAAGTTAGTGAATATCATACTACGATGGCAATACTTCCCAACTTGTTGGAAAACTGCCAAGATTGTCCCTCTGCTAAAGCCCAACAAGCCTGCGACTGCTCCTGAGAGTTACCGACCAATCAGTTTGCTAAGCTCAATTAGCAAAATCGTGGAAGCAGTTATTCTACATAGACTAAACATCTTCCTGGATGAGCAGAAGATCCTCATACCCTATCAGTTTGGGTTCAGGCGTAAGCACTCGACAACGCATCAACTCTACAGAGTTGTTGAGTTAATAAGCAGTGGGATGCAACAACATCGTGTCACTGGTGGACTTTTCTTAGATGTCGCCAAAGCCTTCGATAGAGTATGGCTGGATGCCCTCATATACAAATTACACAAGCTGGGACTCCCAGGCTACATCACAAACATAATTAAATCCTACCTAACCGGTAGACACTTTGTCGTTCATGTTTCTGGTTCATTATCCACAAACCGGCCCATACGGGCTGGTGTTCCACAGGGATCCCTTCTGGGCCCTACCCTATTCAATATTTACGTGAACGACATCCCCACTACACACAACACAACACTAGCCATGTATGCAGACGACACAGCGATCCTTACGCAAAGTGCATTTGTTAGTTCAGCAATACAACAGCTACAACACCACATCCACTCGCTAGAGACTTGGCTGACCAAATGGAAAGTCAAAGTGAATGTCGACAAGACACATGCCATACTGTTTACTACTAAGAAGAATTTCCCGACTCACCTGCAAATGTATGGTGTGGACATTCCCTGGGTCAAGCAGGTCCCTTATCTTGGGGTGATCCTCAGTAAATCTCTTACATGGAACCCACACGTTACACATATTCTCAGGAAGTTTCGAGCTAGTAAAGCTTCACTCTTCCCCTTAATTGCTCGAAACAGTGTTCTATCTATTTATAATAAGTTGCTCATTTACAAAACCATGTTGCGTCCAATTCTTAGTTATGCATGCCCCGTCTGGGCATACTCGTGCAAAAGTTTGAGAAGGCAGTTACAAGCTGCCCAAAACGGGGTATTGCGTATGATATGTAATGCCCCCTGGTACATTCGGAATAGCCAAATTCGTAAAGAGCTAAGAATAGAGGATCTTTGTGATTTTTATTGCCGCCTATCTAGGGCATTTTATGATAAACAGGAACTTCTGGACAATTCTGTGGTTGTTAACTATTGTTATGATACTAGGGACCCCAATTTCAGTAAGCGCCCAAGGGCGATCCTAAATGTTAGTAATGTGTAATTTTGTATATGTGTTATGCAAATTGTTGCTCAAATTCTTTATTGTATATTGTTCTTTTTTTTTTTTTTTTTTTTTTTTTTTTTTTTTTTTTTTACTAGTGGAACTAAGGCGTCGCACTTCGTATTTTGTTTCTCTTGTGTGTACATGTATTCTTCTGTGAAATAGTTGTTAAAAAATAGTTAATTATGTATGGATTAGTAATTAGGTACTTAAGGAAAAAATATGTATTTAACTATTAGCAATTATGAATTTAAACTCTTGCTCATTTAATTATTTAGCACATTCAGTTACATTTCTCATAATTCGAAACTTTTATCATGTTATTCGATGAGGGGTAGGGCTATGGCGCCCAGGCACCCTGGTGGTTAAGCACCGCAGTTCAACTTCCACTATAAATGACCGTGTCTCCTTGCAAATTGTTATTACCCAATATTATCGCCCTGTATTATATTTAAAGAAATTAAATAATGAAGAATCTGCATGAATACATGTATGTTTCTCGCACTGTGACAAAAACGGCAGTATCTAGAGCCATCAAATTTTGAATAATGTAATCCTGCACCCGAACATGGGCATCTGGACGGCCGAATTTCGAATTTGTTTTAATCTATTTCCTATTTTATAAAACTTTAACGAATTTTTGATTAACAAACTCAACGAGTTCAAAGCGAGCACTGTACAGAAAATAACAGTTTTATCTCCACTGCGGAAATTCAAAAGATATGCTGCTTTCAATAGAGTCTCACATTGTCCGAGTTGTAAAACAATTGCTTTTGCTGATGATCTACTGATTTGCTTTCAAGAGAAGTGTCCCATTACTCTCTTTAATACTTCTCAGAACAACCTTAATATTATTTCCAATTGGTCCAAAGAACAGAAATTGGAATTCAATCCTAATAAATCTAAAATTATGATAATTAAAAGAAAGCATGTCAGCTATACAAACCAACAACTGTACTTGGATAATACCTTACTCGAAAAATATTTAGACGTTATTCTTAATCATAAGTTTTGTTCGAAAAATCATATTATGTATTTATCCAATCAGTGTGAAAATATACTTAGAGGACTTAATCGTGTCTCTTGCAATACTTTTGGTTTAAAATCTAATGTTATTGATATGATTTATAAGCAGGGTATTGTCTCCTTTATTTGCTATGCTTCTAGAGTGTGGGGAACAGCTTTAGAAAAGAAGATTAATTCCCGTATACTTCGCAGAATTCAAAGAAGAATTTTACTAAGAGTTGTGCGTGGCTACAGAACAATTAGCTATGAAGCCTGTTTCGCAATTTCAGGATTTCCTCCGATTGACCTTCATGTTTTAAATAACAAAAAGTTTAAAGATACCATCAGCAAATTTATGTTCGATACCAAGGTGTTGTTTGAAGATCTTCCTCATCCTGCCAATCGTTTGCCAATTCAAACTATCATTTATGACAATTCTGTTGATGATAATTTTCCTGTTGTGTGTTATACAGATGGCAGTAAAATTAATAATCGAGTTGGATTAGCTTATGTCGATTTCCATCATGGTTCTGAACTGGAATACAAACTCTTTAGAATTTCCAATGAATGTTTTCCAAGCCGAATTACTGTGCATTAGTGAGTCAATTAAGTGGATATCTAACAACTGTTCGCTAAGTGCTAAATTTCTTATTCGCACTGATTCTCTTTCATCCTTATATTCTGTTAGGAATATCTTCTCATATAATAAATTAATTGTTACTTCCCATGCCCTTCTTAAAGACCTTAATAATAAAGGTGTTGATGTTATCTTTTCTCATGAACGTGGCCACACTGGCAATTTAGGAAATGAAAGGGCTGATTGGTTGGCAAAACAAGCTACACCCCAAGCAGCACGTCTCCAAAAATATACGTATAATTTTGGTGAAATAAGGGTATGGTATTTTTTGCACGTTACTTTTACGAAATTTATACGAATGAAAAAGGCTGAAGTTGCTGTTAACTCTTGATCGTTATTTTCCACACGTTATTTTTACGAAAATTATACGAATCCGAATGTACTGATAAAACTACCGCCATGATGGTATATTTTATTCGTCACTTTTACGCATATTATACGAATCCGAATGTTCTGAAAGAAACTACTGCCTTTATGGTATATTTCATTCGTCACTTTTACGGATATTATACGAAGTCTAAAAAGATTGAAAATGAAGTTTATTAATTCAAAATATTTAGTGTATTTCTGGCATTTCACTTTGTTTTCCTTGTCCACGAACATGAAAAAAGGGGCAGTCATATATGAGGCTAAAATTTTTCTATAAATTTTAACATGTGAGCTAAATCTTTACGTGCATTTTTGCAAAAAATTATATTTTCTTAATTTAAACATCTTCAAAATAACTTATTTATTTTCTTATATCAAATTTGTTATTTTTATTCATATCAACACTTATATTAATTTACACAATTTAATTTCTTTTATGAAAAATCCTATTACCCATTTAACTGGAATAAGCTGTATATTAAATTTGTGTACTTACTGAGTTTGGTACAATACTCTCCTTATTTTATTTAGCAAATGTGGGCAATTGAATTGGAATAAGACTAGCAAATCTTTCATGTCGAGGAATATAATAATAAATACAGCAGAAGATGCTCGAAAACGTTTAACTTCTTGAACAATAGTTTAATGTAAACCAAAGGATCATTAATTATAATCAAAGATATACTAATATTTTTATTTAATAATAATAATAATAACTCTACGAAATTGCAAGCTGAATCCTGATATTTTACATATATTTCAGTTCCTTTAATCTTTGTTATAAAAATCATATGAGGCTAATTTTTTTAAATTTTGTTTAATGTACGGAAAAAATGATATAGCGATTTTAATAATTTTTATATGAGGAAAAAATTAATAAATAATGTAAATAAATAATTATATTATATTTTATATTTTTCCTGAAACAGTTAAAGACATTCTTAATATGGAGATCTACAGAATAAGTACAAGGGTCCAGTTAAATGAACTCAAAATTTGCATAGTTAATTTTACGCTATAAAAATTAACCGGATTTACGATTATACACTGAGCATGCGCATATACAGACATTTCTATTTTTCGTAGAAAAATTTAATTATTACCTTAATACAGAGATGCTGTGAATATAAATTTATATAATGCAAAAGTAAGTTTATTTCATATGCTAATTTAGAGGCTTTCTTAATATGTTTAATTATAAAGAAAAAAAAAAGCGTTGCAATTCTTGTTCACTGACCAATGGCAAAGCAGACACTTTCTACTTCCGGTTGTGGCGGGATATTTGTGAAGTCAGCACTCAGCAATGGCGGTCGAAAAGAATGGTAAAGTTGCAAAGAATACTGTTTGTTCGTGGATTGGCGTTTGTGACAGAATCCATCGAAGTTACTAATTATTTGAAGAAAGTAAGTGAATATTTTATATTTTCAGTGTTTAATACTCGTACCTTTTTCACCTATATAAAATTTTATAAATAGCGTCTGTGTAGGAAATGTGATTTTCCATGTGTTGTTCTTTTGTGTACGTGCCTAATGATTCATTTTCAGGATTTGGTACTGTTAAATTTTGCACTAGTCTGTTTCTTACTGTTTGTGTCACTCCTTTTTGTATGTGTCTCACCTTTTTATAGTTATATTATTTTTACTCAAACGTTTTAATATTTATCTTAAAGCATACTGTAATTAAGCAGGAAATAGCTTTTAATGGAAAAAGAAAGGCAATATTAACATGACTAATTGTTCAGAAATCTGTTATGGAAATGTTATCTACCTTATGCCAAAAAATAAAGCATGTAACTTTAATTTATTTATGAAATTCAAAATTTTTTATTTGCTTAGTGTTTTCCCTAAAAATAATTTAATTTCTTATTTTTGAATTTAGTTTTATAAATTTGCTTTAATATATAATCTTTAACTCAAAGATATTGTGCTATTAAAAAAGGAAACTTTATGCCATAGAAACACAGGTACTTTGTTCCAAATCTGTGTTCATTTTTTTATATATATACTGAATTTTTATGCACTAGTAATTACTGAAATATATCTGTTAAGTTAGAATATAGCGCCACCTATTGGATAAGCAGAGAAACTCTCACTTGGCCATCTGGATTCGGCTAAGCAACATGCCAGAGCATGTATTAGATCTGAATAGTTAATTACTGTAAATAAATTAGTTAGTTCTTTTGCTATACAGTCCACTTATTAGTTTAGAATCAGAGTACATGGTCCGTCGAGCCGGAGAAGTGAACAAAATGCTGGCATTAGATAGAAACAAAACTTCGTTAAAAGCGAAACTAACTAGGTTAGAAAATGTAGTGAAGGAATATGATGATAGTTCGAATAAGAATGAAATTCAAATAAAGTATAGATCGCTACAAAGCATTCAAATGGATATTAGAAACTTGAGGATTAGATATTTCGAAAGCGTTGATGAAAAAGATGTCACAGCCATCGATGAAGAAATCGCCGAAATGGAAGAAAGAACTGAAGTTCTAGAGGTAAGAATTATGGAAATTCTATCATCTATAGCACATTCTGAAAATGAAAATGATTGTAGTAAATTTGATCCTAAAGTACAAATACGTTTGCCAGAATTACCAATTCCTAAGTTTTCTGGTAAATATACCGAATGGAATAATTTTAAGCTTCAATTCGAAAACATCATAGCGAATAACACGCAATTAACAGAAGTTCAGAAACTCTACTATTTAAAGGCTGCATTAACTGATGAAGCAAAAAATCTTGAAACTGTTGATGATACTTTTAATTCTCTATTTAAAGCTCTTCAAGATAGGTATGAAAATAAAAGAATATTAGTTGAGACGCATATAAAGTCAATAATGGATTTACGTACTTTAACATTTGAATCGTCTAAAGGAATAAGATATGTAATAGATAATGTTACTAAAAACGTTAGGGCTCTGAATGTTTTAAAATATGAGAAAAATAATTTATCGGATATTCTGTTATTAAATATCGTACTTCAGAAACTAGATTTCGAAACGCGCAAACAATTTGAACTAAGCATTAATGCTACGGAAGTTTCTACGTTTGATGAATTAATTTCGTTTTTAGAGAAAAGATGTCAGTTATTGGATAACATTAACCGTAGTATTAATAAAATGAAATATCCGTTAGAAAAAAGTTCGAAATCAAAGGCTCTGATGGTTAAAACCGATAATGTTTCGATTTGTGTTACATGCAAAAATAATAATCATCCACTGCATAAATGTGATTCATTTTTGAAATTAAATCCAAATAAAAGATATGAAATAGTTAAAACCCATAAATTGTGTCTAAACTGTCTCAGTAACGAGCATTTAATCGCAAAATGCAATTCTAAGTTCAGATGTTCGGAATGCCATAAAAAACACCATTCATTAATACATCGCCTGCTCAGAAATGGCGCCATTCAACATAAGTTAGACAAAACAAAAACGGAAGCAACGAGTGACGAAATTATAAACAAGAACGCAGATGTCTCTAATAAAAATCAATCGAGTTGTCTTTTGACACGCAGAAAAAACGTGTTATTGGCGACTGCAATAATATATATTTGCAATTCCGAAGGGAAAAGAATCCCAGTTCGCGCAATACTTGATAACGGCAGCATGAGTTGTTTCCTGTGTGAAGGAGTTGCTAATTTGTTAAATTTAAAGAAAGAAAGAATTTATGCATCTGTATCCGGAATTAATGAGAACGTTATAAATATTAATTATCAACTAGATGTACAGATTTCGAATAAGGATTTAACATATGTAAGATCAGTTAATTGCTTAGTTATTTCTAAAATAACCAATGTAACTCCATCAAGGTGTTTACATGTGCAGTCATTAAATATTCCCATTGATATTGAATTAGCGGATCCGCAATTTGGAACACCTAACAAAATAGATATGTTACTAGGGGCTGAATTGTTCTTTGAGATTTTAAAAGAAGGAAAATTTCAATTAGAAAATCAACCGTTGATATTTCAAGAAACAGTTTTTGGATATATCGCGTCTGGTGCATGCAAGAGTGACTCAGAAGTAAATTATTGTGGTTTAGTTCTAAATAGTGAAGAAAGAGTTGAAGAAATTTTGCAAAGATTTTGGGAAGTTGAATCCATTGAAAATATCGAGGATGCTTTGAGTGAAGAAGAAAAATACTGTGAAGAACATTTCAAGCGTACTCACTATAGACAAAATGATGGAAGATACGTAGTTCAGTTACCCATAAGGGAAGGTGTAGAATTAGGAGAATCGAAAACGCTGGCTGAGAAAAGATTGCATCAAGTGTGGAATCGACTAGAAAGTGATTCGAATATGAAAACATTATATAAGAATTTTATTAAAGAATATAAGGATCTAAATCACATGGAAGAAGTGCAAGAAATTGAAACATCGACTTGCAATTATCTTAGTCATCATGGAGTTTATCGGCCAGAGAAAGCCTCTACCAAGCTTCGCGTTGTGTTTAATGCATCCACGGTTACTAGCAATGGAAAGTCACTGAACTCAATATTAATGAAAGGGCGAATACCTCAAGAAGATTTATTTTCTATTATTATTAGATTTCGAAAGTACAACTATGCATTAGGAGCTGATGTTCAGAAGATGTACAGACAAATACTTATTGAACCATCTCAACGAAACCTGCAGTTGATCTTGTGGAAGGAATCAGTTGGTAGTCCTGTGCAGACTTACCGTCTAAGGACTGTAACATACGGAACAGCAAGTGCACCATTCCTTTCAACAAGGGTCCTGAAGCAGTTAGCAATGGATGAAGCGACAGACTTTCCTCATGCCTCAAGAGCCATACTGAAGGACTGTTACGTGGACGACATTATTACTGGAGCTAATACCATGCAAGAAGCCAAGGAGTTGCAGACACAGTTAACCTGTCTTCTAGAACGTGGTGGAATGCAGTTACACAAATGGTGTTCAAACAATCCAGAATTATTGAAGAATAAAGAAAGTGCTACTCAGGATTACTCCTTTCAAGTTACGGATAAGCCTCAGATTACAAAGGCCTTAGAAATGTCATGGAATACGTCTACAGACTGTTTTTCTTACGATTTAAAGATACTTGACTTTGAAGAAACAGGCACGAAAAGAGATGTCTTATCAACGATAGGTCGCCTCTTTGATCCGTTAGGTTTAATTGGACCTGTTACGACAAAAGCTAAAATATTTCTACAAAAACTTTGGCTTCTAAAATTAAATTGGAATACACCTCTTCCTAAAAATTACTTTGAAGAATGGAAGGAATTTCTGCATAGTCTAAAAATAGTCAACGATTATCGCATCCCTAGATTTGTTCTAACCAATGGATTACAACAAATAGACATTATAGGATTCTGTGATGCTAGTCAGAAAGCCTATGGTGCTGCAATTTATGTGAAATGTATGTCATCTTCAAATGAATGTTCATCAAGACTTCTGTGCAGCAAGTCTCGTGTGTCACCTCTGAAGTCAATTACCATTCCTCGTTTGGAACTTTGTGGTGCAGTTCTGTTGGTAAAACTAATGACAAAAATATTAGAGGCCATTCAGCTACCTATTTTCAAGGTGTATTACTTCACTGATTCGTCAATAGATTCGTCATGGATTAAGAAGGAACCTTATCAACTAAAGACATTTGTTGCTAATAGAGTATCTGTTATTCGAAGCATGACTGCGGTTCATGAGTGGTACCATGTTAGCACTCACAATAATCCAGCTGATTTGATATCACGTGGAGCTGAACCTAAAGATCTTCTTCATAATGATTTATGGTGGTGTGGACCAATTTTCTTGACTAAGGAGAGGTTTTTGACTAATCCTTGTGAATTAATTTCATCTGATATGGATAATGTGGAATACGTCAAAGAACTCAAACTTAAGGATAATGACTTAGTTAATCTAAATGTGAACTCTAATTCCCTTGTTTTAGATCATATTCTTAACATTAGTAATAACTATATTCGTATTATTCGTGTATTAAGTTTTGTTTGTAAATTTATAGCCAATTGTAAGGGAAAAAATTTAATAGGTTCTCTAACTGTTAAAGAATTGGATGACGCTGAGAAAATCATGATCAGGTATGTACAGTTACAACATTTTAGCAAGGCTATTTTATCTTTAAAAAATAAGAATTGTGTTTCTTCCAAAAGTAAGTTAAAATTTTTATGTCCATTTCTAGATAATGATTCTCTTCTGAGAGTAGGAGGCAGACTTGCCAATAGTAATCTTAATTACAACCAAAAGTTTCCTTATGTAATGCCAAAAGATCATGTATTTACTAGATTAATTTTTCAGTATTACCATGTTAAATATTTACATCTTGGTGCTCAAGCACTATTGCATCAGGTTCGTAGTAAATTTTGGGTTATTAATGGTCGAGATGTAGCTCGAAAGGTTGTACATGAATGTGTAACATGTTTTAAGATTAAACCAATTGTATGTGAACAACTTATGGGAAATTTACCTAGTGAGAGAGTTAATCCAGGGTTTGTATTTAATACGTGTGGACTTGATTTTTCTGGTCCATTCCTCATCAAGTATAAAAATCAGAGAAAGGGTAATTATGCAAAAGTCTACGTTGCTATATTCATATGTTTAGCTACTAAAGCAGTACATTTAGAGGTAGTAATTGATTTAACCACAGATTCATTACTTGCTACTATTAAAAGATTGCTAGACGTGGAAAATGTAATACCATAATGTCAGATAACGGTACTAATATGGTTGGTGCAAAATCAGAACTGAAAAAATTGCATAGTTTAGTCCTTAAATCTAATTCTGATATAGCAGATTTCTTAACATCTGAAGGTATAAATTGGAAACTAATTCCACCTAGAGCACCAAATTTCGGTGGTTTATGGGAAGCAGGTATTAAGTCATTTAAATACCATCTTCAGCGTACAATCAGCAGTTATAAATTAACTTTAGAAGAATTTTGGACTGTTGTCACACAGATTGAAGGTATTCTCAATTCTCGTCCAATTTTACCCTTATCAACAGATGCAAATGACTTTGAAGCCTTAACGCCGGGTCATTTTTTAATTGGACGTTCCATTACTTCATATCCTGAACCAGATTTGTCTCATCTTACAGATAATAGACTTTCTATATGGCAAGTTATTACCAAGTTCATTCAAGTTATTTGGAAACGTTGGCAAACTGATTATTTAAATCATCTACAACAACGCACCAAATGGTTTATTAATAAAGAAAATTTAAAGGCAGGTATGTTAGTTGTGTTAAAGGAAGATAATCTTCCCCCATTTAAATGGTCTTTAGCTAGAATTCTAGAAGTTTTACCTGGTAAAGATAATAAGGCCAGAGTTGTTAAAGTGAAAACATCAAGTGGTGTGTATATTCGATGTATTAGTAAAATTTGTTTATTACCTATCCAGGATAATAATGCTTAGTTTACATTATTATGTTCTTATTGAAAATTGTGCTTTACATTAAAATGGAACTGTTTAAAGAATAAGTTCGATTGTAGAATAGTGAATGTTTATGTTTTTAAAATGTTGCATTATTTTATATTATATTCATGATGAAATTATCTATCATCTTTCATAGAATTAGTTTTTCTTGATTGTTAAATTGTATGTATGTTAGTAATTTGTATGTTGAAATTTGTAATTTCAACGGGCGGCGGCATGTTAAGTTAGAATATAGCGCCACCTATTGGATAAGCAGAGAAACTCTCACTTGGCCATCTGGATTCGGCTAAGCAACAATATCCTTTCATGAATAATAAGTAAGTCCTAAGTCCTTTCATGAATGCATTTCTTTTTTGTTTGTTTGATTTTGTTGTTTTTAAAGATCTGCCATAGTTAAAGAAAGAAAATAAAGTAAGAATGCTTTACTTTCAGTTTTGAATAAATTTATTACTATTTACTGCAGCTTCAAGTTTCTCTAAACATAATTTTCGAAGTCAAAACTTGATAGTTATGTTGATTATTAGACTTGCATGAAAAAATTTATTGAAAAATTGGTATTTGATCTAAAATACCTTAAATTATTTGAATGATATTTTACAAAATCATGTATTTTGATATAACTAGATAGTTAAAAAAATTTAAATTATAAATGTGCAGAAATGCTTATATAAAACCAAGAAATTGTTTATATTTTTGTTGCTTTTTCCCTTGTAAATTAATTATCTATATATATTACAGTCTGGGGAGTCAGCACCCTGCTGAATTGTAGTAAACGAGACGTCCAATCTACTAGACCATCAAAGATGCAGATTTGGATTTTCTAGTTCATAGTTATTGAAATCGTAATGGTATGTTTGTTTAAATTAGTACTGTTTATGAATGTGATAAAAATAAATTCTGATAAGATAAGAAATGATTTATTTTCTATTAATTATGAACTGTAAATAATGTAACAAATTTTCTTCATAGTATATTTACTAAACTTTTTTTTATATATATATATATATATATATATATATATAAAAGGGAGGTAGTCTTATTTATACAATTCTTGCAGAGATACCAAGAAATAAAACATTTCAAGAATTTTCACTCAGTATATCTTGATGTGTAAAATCGTGTTGTTCAATGCCATATTACTTTTTCACAGGAAAGTAATTTTATTGATCTAACATCTGCATAAATCAAACTTTTTTCAGAATGATTACAGTTTCTAAGCTAACTTAAAATTTTCAGATTTAGAAAATGTATGTTTAACGCAGCATTAGTTTTCCATGGAATAGAAAAGGTTTTCAAAATGTTCAGTTGTTAGAGGGAAATAATATAAATGAGATTGTCCTGATACAGTTTCAGCTGGAAATGAAACTGAATTTTCGGATAGTGAAGATTTCATTTAAGAATTCTGATAAAACTGATTAATGTAATTCCTCTGCATTTAAAAATTCTAATAAAACTGATTAATGTAAATCCTCTGCATTTAAGAATTCTAATAAAACTGATTAATGTAAATCCTCTGCATTTAAGAATTCTAATGAAACTGAATAATGATTCATGTAGGTATTCTTCTGTTATCAGGAGATTCAGAAATGTGTGTTTATATGCATGCATTTTTAAATGTAGGTGCTCGTGTGTGCATGTGTATATTCTTTATGTATGTATGTGTATATGCGCATACATGCATATACACATGCTTACATATCTACAGTGGAACCCCGAGATACGAGTTTAATTCGTTCCAGCATTCAACTGGTATAGCGAATTTCTCATATCTAGAAACAAGCTTCCCCATTGAAAATAATGGAAATTCAGTTAACCCGTTCCACACCCCAAAAAATATCAATTTTTATATCATCATTATTTTAATATCAAGTCAATTTTTCCTAATAAATAACACTGGTAAATAATATAACAATAGTTTAACTTTGTTACCAACATTTTAACTCATTCTCATTAATCCACACCAACAACAGCTTCTCAACATCTAGGAGTACTTTTATGGTGCTTGGAAGCAACGATAATTCCTTTGGCTACATCAGGTTTCTTAATTTCTTCCTGCTTCTTCAGAATAGTATAGATTTTCGATATTGAAAGGCCGCAAGTCTTCGCCAATTCCGTCACCATGCTTATGTTTATCTACGATTTCTTTCTTGATATCGACGACCATGGCCTCCTTATTTTTCTTTGCAGCACTATCTGAGGCAACAATTTTCTTGCGAGGCATCTTGAAATAATTATTTTCACGTTAAATGTCAAAACAATTAATTTGCAAGTGCACAAACACGTATATAAAAGAACACTGAGTGATCTAACGAGGGGATTCCCCGAGTTGAGCCGGATAGGGAAATGGCGCCACCCATACCAACAGCCTGGCTCATTGCTCGTTACTCGAATTAATCTCGTATTTTGCTCATACTTTCCTCGTATCTCGAGGTTTCATTGTACATTTCTGAATCCCATCCTAATAACAGAGGAGTACCTTTGCCAGTATTGCAACAGAGCTAGAATGAATTATTGTGTTAAATATGTGGAAATTGCATGCTTAAAGTACTGTTATTTTCTAAAAATATTATGTATGTCTATTTTTTACAAGAAGAAAAAATAGCTAAAAGGTGTTAATTTACTCGGATTTATTAGTCCAAAGGGGCTTTGTCCCTAAAGAACTATTGTTTTTGTTTTGCATTGGTTCACTATAAATATCTGTTTCACTTTTCAAACTGTTCCTACCAAATGTTAGAGTCCCTAGTGTGGGATTAATACTCTCTATCTTAGTGCCCTCTATAACCTGTATAACCTACAAGGATTGCCAGTTTAGGCGAGATATCTAGGTAGTCATCATAATACGTACCTTATTTTTTATTATTTTTAAATTAAATTGAAAGTAATAAACTAGTTTTCAAGAATGGAGTTAAACTAGATTTGCATTCAACTCTGGTTTATTGTATTAATGATGTTTTGCTATAACAAATATGAATTTTTTGTTTAAGTATAATAATTTAAAATGTTTTTTCTAGAGAATGAAGTACTGCCACTAAGGTAAAGGTGCTAACTTGCAAGGTAATTTTCTATTCTACATTAACTCAATCTTGATGTCCTGTTACAGATATATTTGCAGAAATAATGAAAACCTGACATTCAAAAAGAAAAATAATAATGTTGAATGTAGTATATTAGATGGTTAACTGAGGTTTGGCAACTCATTAATAATCTTACACATATTGAGTACGAATAACTTTGACTATTACCGGTATTTTCAATAGTATAAAATTAGGCAAGAAAGCAGTTTTAGCTTAGCACCGATTTTAAATACAACTCTCTTACCAATATTGGTTTGACAAAGGTAAAATATAATTGAATTTAATAAGTTGGAAATACTGTCTGTCTTTCCATGAGTTAAAAAAAAATTTCAAATAAAATTTCTTTTTTTCAGTTTTTCATGTTATTTGTTTAATGTTATTGTAATCTGATTTATCATATTTAGTCACATATTCCATCCCTCTTTGCACTATAGTATATAATTCAAAGGACTTATCAGTTTCAGCAATATTTTTTTTACCAGTATACATTTTTACCATAACTCTGTTTCTAAATCATATCCTGAAAAATTAAGGAGTAAAGTACACAAAGAAGGAAAATATGCAAGTAAATAATGGCATTTAGTGTTGTTTATGTGTCTAATATTTGTACTAGATTGTAAAAGTTATATAATTCTATTAGCTTTTTTAAATTATTCTTTTTGAAATTCAGGTGCTTCTTTGCACCCAAATGGTTAAAGCCCTAGTGTGACTTTGGTACTTTGATCTAACTTCTATTCCTAATAAATAATCCAGCTGCATACAGTTTACTCAATTTCTGCTATGTGTAAGGTAAACAATATTAGCTTTTTTTAAATATATCTTTTACAACTATTCCATCAGGTAGATTTCTTTCATATTTTGCCTTAATTGAGTCATCCTGCTAATTAAGAATTTATTAAAGTTAATATGTTAAGTTTTTGTGTGTATAATTCATTTTAAGTATGTGCAAGCAAATGCATACATTAACAGTTATGTAGAATTATGTTTTGGGTATCAAATTCAGAAAATTTGGGGCTGTTTTTAGAAGATTTATTAATGATTTATACTATATTAATATTGGTAAAAAATTCTGTGGCTTTTATATGAGAGTATATATTTTAAAATAGCTGCATGATATGGTAGAGGTAAAAAGCTTCATGTGGATCATAAATTAATATTATGTGGCAATTTTTCATTTATTTAATAAAGAAAATATTCAAGCCACAATTAAAATTTTTTCACTGGATTATTTGCATACAAAGTTTGCAGCAAATATTTCCTGCAACAGAAGTGACAATTTTTATTTTGCCAAGACAGGAAATTTAGTTAGTGAAAGCAGTAACCCTATTTTGAGATGTTAAACAGGAAGGCAAATTTTTGAATTTAAATTGATTTTTGAAGGAAGACTTATTTAGTCTTGCTATCATTCTACGTGGCTTTTAACTTTTTTATGGTATTTATAATTTTATTGTTATTCAGCATTCTGTTTGCTTAGAATGCACATGAATGTAGACTTGAAATATTTTATATTGCAAACTGAGATGCCATTGTTATCATAATTAAAGATTTTTGCTCTGATTTTGGAGGAATTTACTGATAATACTTTTGATTGTGTATTGGTTTCTGGTTTATTGAAATGTGTAAAATAGCCTGTTAATGCATATACGTATGTTAATGACATGTATATGTTTATGAAGTATTCTGTTATATGTATATAGTGTTGTGATTAGTTTTCTGCTTACTCTTTATTTAAGAAAAAGTTATCTGTAAGAAAGCGAATATTCTTTACTATATGTAGGAGTAAAATTGAAAGGCTAATGCAATATAATTAATACAAAATTAAGTTTTTTCTCATGTACTTAAATACAAACATAGCCATTAAAGACTTTCTCAACCTTGCAGTTCTAAACAAATCTTAAGTATTTTTCACTTGAAATTATAGGCATTGTGTAAGGTATATAATTGAAGCTTACTGTGTGATAGTGTGAAATTAAATTTTTAATTACTGAAATGTAAATTTTTAAATATGAAATACTCAGTGCATTTTATATGCATCTTTTAATACTTCAACTATATTTAAAAACTGAAAACCTCTGAAGTGTGAAATTATTACAAATTTTTCTTTTTCTTGTTTAGGAGCTGTTCTCAAAACATTGGGTGACAAAGAATTCACTTTTACAAAAATCGAGCAGGATATTAAAGACAGCGAACTATAGAACAAATATGGCGAAGCTGCATGAAGTCTATGTTGAATTTTATTATTGAAAAAAATATGCTCTTCAGATTTAATGTTAGTTTTTATTGTTTAACAGTAATTGCAGTTTTTGAATACTTGTAAAATAAACCTAATTCTTAAATTAATTTCATGTGTATTTCTTTTGCAAGTATTACAGTTCATAATACTTCAAACAACTTGAAATTTTATACTTGTTAATTTATGTGGGATATGTTCATAATAATTTTATAATTTAAATAACTCATTGTCATCATATGAGCATAATCTAAAATGCACAGCGTTTGACAACAAATTAATAAAAAATTAGCCAACTTCTAATTGCTTTCTTTTGTCCAGTTGCCTCTTTTTAAATCATTTAATACCATAAAGCTATTTGATGAAAAAAATAATTGATATGTCCACATCAACATGCACATTTATAATGTTATAGAAAAAGTCACATGAGATAAATATTAAAAAATTCGATATTCCTAAACAAATTTAACTTTTTGAAATTTTATCTGGTATATAAGATAAAATAAAGAACATATTTAGGTAATTTTGAATTTGCATAATTTTATGAACTTATTTATGAAATTAACAGTTACTTTGTAAAAGGGAACTTTTTAAAAATACCTCAATAAAGCATTTCTTTTGTAGAGGTGAACTTTTAGTACTGATCTAATATATTTATAAGATTTTAAACTGAAAAAGACAACAATAATAGATTACAATACATTGCAAGATTGACTGATAAATGTAAAATTTTTACATAACATAATTATGTGTGTAATTAAAACAGAAGCTACTCGATTAACTTGCATGCAAATTAAATACGGGGAATATCTACCTTAATTTTTACCTAATATATACGTTTATATACAGTAAAAAATCGGGGAAATTTACGTAAATTTTTACTAAATATATACGCATACGTGAAGCAAAAAATTGAGATTTACGTATATGCGATAAATATACGTAAATTTTTACTAAAAATATACGTAAATCCCTGAAATTTACGTATATTATACGTAAAAGTAGCGAATGAACAGTAGTCTCTCGCGTAAATATACCTAAATTTTACGTAAAGGTTACGTATAGTATAACGTAAAAATATACGTAAATATTTAGTAATTGCCACTGGACACTTTTTATGATATTTTTACGTTCAACTTGAACGTTTTTTATACGAAAGGCCATTCGTAAATTGCATGTATTTTTCTTGTGCAATTTACGAATGCATGCTGCCTGGGACATTTTCAAGTAATTACTCCAATGGTACTTCTCAAGTCATTTTACGAAAACAAAAGCAGGGATGATATAATACTCGAGTGGAATGAACTATACAGGAATTCTACTACTGCCTCTTTGACTAAACTATATTTTCCTTCCATTCCTCACAGACTGAATAATAAACACTTTTTCTGCAATTTTGAAGTTACTCAATTTCTAACTGGACATTGTAAATTCAATTCATATCTGAAGAAATTTAGATTATCTAGTACAGACTTGTGTTCATGCAGTTTCGGGGGAGTACAAAATGTCGAACATTTGTTCTATTGTTCAAAGCTCAAGGAAGGACGAAAGGAACTCATTTCTAGGTTAAACTCTGTGAATATTACATTTTCAAAGTTGGAAAGAATGTTACATGAATATATAAATGATAAATCCACCAAGCGTACCGCTTAATGGTGCAAAGACATTGTACAAGAAATGTTGTGAATGAGTATAGGAAAATTAGAAGACAGGAAAAAGATTATTCAAACTGAAGGAGAGAATATATTGGGAGGAGATTTATAAGGAAAGAGAATATCTAAAAAAAAAAAAAAAAAAAAAAAAAAGAGGTAGTTATGTTTTATAATGTATTAACAATACTAGAGAAGACTGTGTTAGGACGCAAACATGCCGTGATAAAAACGGTGAACTTATTAATAACAAAACTGCAATACTTAGATGGAGAGAATATGATAAGCTGGATTAATTGGGAAAAGAATCAGGAGACACTTCTCGAAACGATCAAGATGAAAACCTAGAAAAGTTATCCGTGGCTGCATTGGCGAGAGCATTCAATAATTTAAATAATAACAGTTCAGCAGGACTGGATGGTGTCAAGGCCAAGCTTCTGAATATCAAAGAGCCTAAACTGACTACAGAAATACATACTATTGCTTCCAGTGCTCGGACTTTGAAAAATATGCCCATAAAATGGGAGAACTGTTCCAATTTCCCAATATTTAAAATAAGAAATAAGTTAGACTGCAAGGACAACAGAGGAATCTCACTGTTCAACATATCTTATAAGATGTTTTCAAACATTTTATCAAAACGGCTAACTGTTTTTATATAAAATAAATAAGAATTGGAGAATACCAGTATGGATTCCAAAAGGCTAGATCTAGCAGCGACCAAAAACACAGTATTAAAAGCAAATATTCGAAAAGACAAAATAATCTCAAAATGAAAAAAATGACACTGATATATACCATTTTTTTTTTTTTTTTTTCATTTTGAGACTGCTTAAGACAGCATTAATAGGAAGAGACTGTTTTAGGCGATATTGCCAGAAAAATTGGGGAATCTGATAAAGATTGTCACAGTCTTGCCACTAGGTGGCGAGCATCTCTTCCTTTACTTTTGCTGTAATTAAGTTCCGAGAACAGTCGAGATTGGAACCGCTCTGAGGAGCGTAAAGACTCAGAACTAAAAATGTACTGTCTTAAAATAATTATCACCTACCTTGTAAATAGTGTATATTAGCTTTTTATTCCAATAAATAATTAAAAGACAAGATGGCTTGTTAGCAGTAATAGAAACTCTTACTGAAAACGTGATTATTAGAAGCCTGGCGTCGTGAACACTGAAGATGCAGCAGGTAAGGAATTTTACATTAATTTTATTATAAATAGAAGAACCTGATGCAACATTTTTATGGCGCCCGAACAGGGACGCCAGGTTTTTTGAAAAGTTCTAATAAAGTGAATTCAAAAACTGAATATTAAAATTGAAGATTTTAATACTTGTTCTTGAAGTATTCAGCAAAAGAATAATTTTGTTTTCTAAGTAAGAGTTAAATATTTGTTTTTCATGAGACGTATATTTTTTGTGTAAGTGTTTGAATCTAAGAAAGATAATGGCTGAAGTAGATAAATTAAAAAAGAAAAGAAGTATCTTAAGAACTGCCGTTACAAAACTATTTAAGAAAATCGAAAGTGAATTAAATAAATCTGAATGTAGTATTAATGAACTCGAAGAATTGTTAGAACAGCTTAATGCTAAAACCGAAACGCTATCTAATGCCGATGTAGAAGTTGAATCAATTCTGAGTGTAGATGAATTCGAAATTACAGAACAATATCGCGAGAAGATAACGTTATGGAAATTCAGGCTTAAGAAACGGATTAAGGAACTTATTCATGACTTAAATGCACCGAACACACAGCAAAATATAAAAGATACACCTAATGTTAAATTACCAAAACTTTCGATTCCCGTATTTTATGGGAACAGTAGTCAATGGCTTACTTTTTGGAATAGTTTTGAGTCCTCGACGAGAGTACAAAACAAAATTTTGTGAATTGGTATAAAAGCCTTTTTCTCTTAAAAGAAATATCCCTCCTACGTTGGATACATTCCAGCAAGGACAATAGGAAGTTCTGCAGCATTCACACATTCTGTGATGCCAGTAGTAATGCGTATGCTGCTGCAGTTTACTTGAGAACTGTGACGAATTCTGGAGTTGAAGTTCATCTGTTGGCATCGAAGTCTAGAGTAGCTCCCGTAAAATCTATTACGATCCCTCGTCTGGAATTGATAGCTGCCATGATAGGTGCCAGACTATGCTCTTCTGTTTTAAATGGTTTACAATGGCAAAATGTGGAAACGCATTTTTGGACGGATTCTACAACAGTTTTGACATGGATTCAAAGGGAAGAGATTGTCTGGGCTGTCTTTGTGGAAAACAGAGTCAGGGAGATTAGGAAACTGACGGATCCAAAAACGTGGAAATATATTGCTGGAACAAAAAATCCAGCTGACCTCCCATCAAGAGGTTGCACCGCCAAACAACTTTTAGTAGTTAGATGGTGGGAGGGCCCCGACTGGCTGAAGAAAAATCAGGAAGAATGGCCTAGACAAAGGGAAATACCGGATATGGAAATAGTAAATTCAGAAAAAAGGAAATCAGTCATTTCTGCACTAAATACGCAAAGGGTAGAACATTTTTTTGAGAAATATTCATCTTACCATAAAATGTTAAGAATAACTGCTTGGATATGCAGATTTATCAACAACTTCAGAAGACCAGATTCTAAACAATCAGGAGAACTCACGGTCCCTGAAATAGAAACTGTAGAAAAGAAAATATGCAAGATAATACAAATAGAAGCATTTGGCAAAGAACTTAAAGTTAGCAACCTTTGTACCTTTCTTGACTCAGATGGCCTTATTCGGTTAAAGACCAAGATTACTAGAAGAGAGGAAGAAGAAAATTTTCTCTGTCCAATTGTATTGCCCTCAAATCATGACTTAGTTCATAGGTTAATTTTAGATTACCATTTGCGACTATCCCACGCTGGTGTGCAATTCGTACTAGCCAATATTCGACAGAAATTCTGGGTCCTGAGAGGAAGAAAAACAGTACGTAAAGTTCTTATGAAGTGTGTTCGCTGTAGAAGATATAGCGCAAAGAATATAGAGACTGTTCCAGCACCTCTTCCTGAAGATCGAGTTAGAGATGCTCTGGTGTTTGAAGTGACCGGAGTCGATGTAGCCGGTCCTCTTTATTTACGAAAAGGAAAAAAGGCATGGATCTTGCTCTTTACTTGCGCGGTCTATCGCGCGATACATCTTGAACTGATAGAAAGTTTATCAACAAATGCGTTCATCTTGGGATTAAGGAGATTTATTGCCAGAAGAGGTCGTCCAAGTATTATTTACAGCGACAATGGCACTAATTTCGTTGGAACTGAAAATCTGTTAAGATCGATAGATTGGAAAGAAATAGAATGTCATTCAACTAGTATGAGAATACAGTGGAAGTTTAATCCCCCAACTGCTTCATGGTGGGGCGGTTGGTGGGAGAGGTTGATACAAACAGTGAAGAAGATGTTGAGAAATGTTCTCGGCAAGTCCTGTGTCTCTTATGAGGAAATGTTGACTATACTTTGTGATATCGAATCAGTAATCAACTCAAGACCCCTTACGTACCTTTCAGAAGATCCAAATGATCTTACGGCACTAACTCCTTCAATGTTTCTACAAGATGTGCACGACGTCGGAGTACCAGACTTAGACTACCTGGATACCATCAATCTGACAAAAAGATACAAGTTCTTGCAGAACTTAAGAGAACATTTTCGCAAAAGATTTCGTGATGAATATTTAGCTATCCTAGTGCAAAAACCATCTAAACGATCTACTCGGACTATCAACAAAAATGACTTGGTGTTTGTCGGCAGCGACAACAAGAAGAGAATAGATTGGCCAATAGGTCGTGTTGTAGAACTATATCCTGGGAAAGACAACGAAGTACGTGTTGTCAAAGTGAAAACTGCAACGGGTGAACTCCTAAGACCTGTGAAACGTATTTATCCTCTCGAACTTGATAGACCTAACTTGTTTAGTGACTTCACCATGAACAGAAAAAACTCTGCCGATAAGTGTGACAGTGATATGAATTATCAAACTAGATATGGACGTAAACCTGTAAAACCTGTTACATATTTTTAAATTGCTATACTAATTTTTGTTTCTTTTCAGTATTTTAGAAATTTAATTGTCCTAACAATAGTCAATTGGAACATGTTATCTGGATATGATATGAATGTAATGCAGAAAATGTTTAGATGTGTAATCCTTCTTTGTAAGTATTAATTTTAGAGCATTAGTTACTTTTCATATTTGTGAAAGTTGTACTTGAATTTTTGTTTGATTATTGATAAATTTTGTTTTGATTTTCCCATCTTATCGATGTAAAATCAAAAGGTGGGAGGATGTCACATTCTTGCCACTAGGTGGCGAGCATCTCTTCCTTTACTTTTGCTGTAATTAAGTTCCGAGAACAGTCGAGATTGGAACCGCTCTGAGGAGCGTAAAGACTCAGAACTAAAAATGTACTGTCTTAAAATAATTATCACCTACCTTGTAAATAGTGTATATTAGCTTTTTATTCCAATAAATAATTAAAAGACAAGATGGCTTGTTAGCAGTAATAGAAACTCTTACTGAAAACGTGATTATTAGAAGCCTGGCGTCGTGAACACTGAAGATGCAGCAGGTAAGGAATTTTACATTAATTTTATTATAAATAGAAGAACCTGATGCAACAAAGATAATCCTTAGAAGAGTAAAATGTAAAGTAAAACTGGGACTTGAATTATCAGATATATTTTATACTGAAAAAGGACTAAGATTCTCTTTCCTATCAGCTGTTTAATATCGCCCTTGAAAAGGCAATAAGAAACTCGAGCATACAAACACAAAAGACTGTATGCATTAGTACTGTGTAATTATTGCCCTTTGCTGATGACATTGACATCGTGGGAAAAACGAAGATGGCAATAGTTGAGGCTTTTTGTGCTCTCCAGTCGGCAGAAAAAATGTTGCTTTGACCGTCAATGAAGGAAAACCAACTTCATGACACTTACAGATAGAAGACGTCGCCTGATACCGCTGAAAATAAATGACTATGCTGAGGAGGTTGATCAGTTTAAATATTTGGGTGAAACTGTAAATAATAATAAAGATATTATAAAGTATTTCTCCCGACTTCCTAGCGTGCCTTCGTGGTATACTGGTTCTGCACACTGAGCCGGTATCCAGAGGTCCGTGGTTCGGTTCCCGGCGAAGGCGATTGCTCATTTTTCATTTTTCCTGCTTCAAGAAAACCCCTAATGTTTCTACAATATAATTATAGAATCAAGAACCTATGCTATTATAGATTACTAAATCAATTTAAATCAAAATGCATATGCAGTGTAAAACTAAAATACACCAGTACAAAATATTAGCAAGACCTACACCGTTATTTGGAAGCGAATTTTGAATAATGACTAAAACAATGAGAATAGAGTAATAAGATTTGAAAGAAAGAAATTCTAAGAAGAATTTTTGGAGCAATAAGGGAAAACGAACTGTGGAGAATAAGATATAATTTTGAACTGCAGCAAAAATTCAGAGAACCAAATATACGAAAAATTATTAAAGTTCTCAACTAAGACGTGTAGGCTATGTTTACAGATGCGGAAATGAAAATCCAGTGAAGAAATTCATATTTCAAAAGCCAGAGGGAGAGGGAGACCACGAACGAGGTGGCTAGACAATGTAGAAAAGTAGTTAAAGAGAGTTGGTATCAATAGGTGGAGGACTGTAAGTTGGATGGGTCAAGATGGCGGAAGCTGACTGAGACAGCCTTCGCCTAAAATCAGCTGTAGAGCATGAGAGGGAAGGAAGATGGTAAATCTTCTATATCATAAATTCATTTACCGTGAAGTTTTAATAAACATGAATTTTCCATGTAATGAACAGAAAAATAAAATGCTTATTTGGAATTTTACACTTATCTCGAAATCCTTGAAGTATATCAACCAAGTTTTGATACCGTTAAAGGTAAACAGTCATATTGCTTTATTATCATTGAATCGAATTCAGGAAAAAAAAAACTGTTATCATTCATCACAAGTGGTTTTGTTGTAACTGAGTTCGTCTACTTCTATTTTATCACCTATTGCGTTTTTGATTCTTAAAGCAGAACTAGTAACCGGAATCACTTAAGCCATTTTAATAGTATCCAGCATTTTTAGTGCTGATTATTGCATAAGTTTCATTACCAGTCATTGACATGGAGACTAAAGTATAAATATCTTAAGAGTTCGCTAAAATTCTACTTGCGTTACGTCGGCTATCAAAATGACTAATGGTGGCTAACTAACGTAGCACAGCTGGACGAAAGATGAGCACAACTGCGAGCGTCACTGCAAAAGCTCTCTCTAAAACTTTAAAAATTTCCGATTTGAATATACTTAACTCATCTGCATCCTTGTGAGAGCTAACGAAAAGAAGTAATAATTATTTGTAGATCTAAATCATAACAAAATGTGTTGGTTTAACATAAACTCTACAACTCACGTCGTAGCTTTTCATTAAATATTTGAGGGTTGAGAGTTAGATTCAAATAGTTATTAGGCAGAAGCAGGTTCATACAAAATGTTAGAAGGTAGTGTTAATGCTAGAAGATATGGTGGCTTCTGTTTCTAATTAAAAAATTATTGATTATGGGAATTATTTTATTTATTCTTATTAAGTAGTGTTATCATGCAGTTGACATGGCGGCATCTGTTTCTGATTAACGAAAAAAAAACCTAAGCTTCTTTGCTGAAACGGCCTTTGTTCAAACCGAAAATCTGAATGATTATTTAATTCCATTTGAACATTTGCTTTGGATGCTACACCGTCCTGGATGATCTCAGTTCAACTAATTTTTTCTGTACAACATTCGCTAACGGTCTCTAACAGGAAAATTGAGTTTCTGCATGTTTTACATAACTTTTACGCGAATTTTTCGAACACAGGTATACTTATAGTATTTTTACCTTAAACTACAAATCTGTATCTACAAGATGCGACCCACCGAATTTTCCTGTTTCTATTCATACCCACATATAACGCATGATCGCCATGATTTTTTCTATAATAATTAAACATTCCCCCCCCCATTAAATAAAGTAAAGGGATGGAATTTGAACCTTCCGTTAATCATCGCATATGATCAGAGGAGTACCTTTTCTGTCATTTAAACCACACGTATACATTTATAATTTACTAACGATCAGCCTAACCATTATTTTCATAAAGCCTGACTATAAAAATGACTGACATCTTAAAATAAACATTTGTCTTTTCAGATTGGCAACCGACATATCTATGCTATTTTTGTATACCAAGAATATGGCAAGCTATTCCGTTCAAAAGAAAGCATGTCTATTTTTAAATACTTTTGCAATACTCTACTATATTTCTTTGTCTTTATCACTATACTTTTTTTCCCCAGCAGTTCAATAAAATAATCTTCTTAAAAGCGTAACCGTAAGAATGTATTAGACCATAATAATATATACGTAGGTAAGTTGAAAAATAAGTTTCCGCTGTCGACTGTGGTCAGAGTTCAAAAAATAGAATGAGACATTAAAGATATGACATACCTTTATTTTTCCCCATAGGTACCAAGTACATTGAGACATTTGTCATATCGCTTGATAAGCTTCAAAAAGCCCTCCAGGAAAAAATCAGGGCTTTGCATATGGAAGAAGCGTTGAACGGCTTGTTTCACTTCAGTATTGCTTCCAAAGCGCCTTCCCCCGAGATTTTTCTTCAAAGCCGGAAACAGATGGAAGTCGCTTGAAACATCTCGTGCGTTACCATGAAGATGGCAATGACTTTCTGTTTCGGATTGTGACGGGGGATGAAACGTGGGTCCACCATTTCACGCCAGAATCGAAGGCCGCATCTATGGAGTGGAAACATCCGTCATCACCTGTCCGAAAGAAGTTCAAGACAACTCCCTCTGCAGGTAAAGTGCTCCTCACAGTTTTCTGGGACGCCCAAGGAGTTTTGTTGCTGGACTTTTTGGAGGTTGGAACCATCAATGCTACGCGCTACTGTGACAGCCTGTCGAAATTGAAAGAGGCGATTCGGAAAAAGCGGCCTGGCCTTCTCACATCTGGCGTTCCGCTGTTGGATGACAATGCCAGACCACATTCGGCGACGGCAACGCAAAACCATATTGCAACTCTTGATTGGGAGCGCCTACACCATCCGCAATACAGTCCTGATCTCGCACCAAGCGACTTCCATCTGTTTCCGGCTTTGAAGAAAAATCTCGGGGGAAGGCGCTTTGGAAGCAATACTGAAGTGAAACAAGCCGTTCAACGCTTCTTCCATATGCAAAGCCCTGTTTTTTTCCGGGAGGGCTTTTTGAAGCTTATCAAGCGATATGACAAATGTCTCAATGTACTTCGTACTATGTGGAAAAATAAAGGTATGTCATATCTTTAATGTCTCATTCTATTTTTTGACTTTCATACACAACTCTGACCACAGTCGACAGCGGAAACTTATTTTTCAACTTACCCTCGTACAATTTCTCAGACATCAGCTTAATAAATTTTAACAAATAATGCATTTTTTTTCTCAAGCATCAGGTACAATTTATATGAGAAGGCTTAAATTTTGTCACGAATGAGGAATAAAATTACTTTATAAAAAGTTATTTTCATATTTATGGCTTCTAATATATATGCTCCTTCGAAAGGAAATAGATTAATATATTGCCATATGATTGGCAAATTTTTAAATATAATATTTTCATGAAATAAAAGTTTATAAATATTATATACGTAATAATTTAGATGTACATGATGCAATGGAGAACATGCTTACCAAGTGTGGGGAGCTGGGTGCATAAGGATGACAGCAGCTGTCCTGGCAGTTGAATACTATTTCTTGATTTTAATGCAGCTAAATCAGCCTGCTCTTAAAAGTTATAATGTTACATTTTAGATATTTTAAATATATTTGAAGAGAGAGCAGTAGCAGGCAAGAAGATTAAAACCCAAACGAGCGAGACAAGAATGTGGTCTTAGATAATTCGTTTTTGGTTCAGCTTCGCTTTGATTGGCTGACTAAGTTTCAGTTCGCAAAATTTTAACTTATTATTGGTTGAAGCGTTATGCAAGTATAGGGTTTATTAGCATTATGTAAGAGTCATATAAGAAGAATTAATTTTGAAATGATGTAGTTTAGAGAGATTTGTTATAAACAGTTTCTATTTCTATTAAGGAAGTTACTGCTTTTAACATAGAAAGGAAAATTAAATGCATAGAAGGAATATCAAAGCCACTTTGCCTTAAATTATTTTGATGACATAATAGTACTTTTCCAAAATTTTTAAGAACATTTAGAGCATCTTAAAATAATATTTGACATATATGAAAGAGAAAATATAAAATTAAAACAGTCTAATTGCCATTTTTCTAAAGAAAAATTAAATTTTCTAGGATATGAAGTTCAAGCAAAGAAATATCAACCCAGTAATACAAATATTGAAGTTATTAAAAATTAAAACCAACTAAAATATTAAAGAATTATAAGGGTTTCTTGTAAGTATTAATGTGTATCATAAAAAATGTATTCCAAATTATACAAGAATTAGAACCCCTTTAACAAATTCACTCAAAAAAGGCACTTCATATACTCAAAAAGCTACTCCATTGGACGCCTGAATGTCAGACAGCCTTTGAAACTTAAAAGATGCTTTAATTCCCAGACTTATTTTATTTAATCCCAAATATCCCTGGTATATATTTGTAGATGCATCGCGTCATTTAAAGAAATTGTTGGTGCAAATCTGAAACAATAGCATCCCGATGGTAATTTACGTACCAAAGTTTACCATTCTCGAAAATTAAGATCTTATGAAGAAAGTTATACAATCACTGAATTAGAGTGTTTAGACACACTGATCATGCTGTGCTAGTTTGGATTAAAAATATAAAATATAAAATATCCTACAGGTAGACTGTTTAGATGATCGTTGAAATTAACTATGTATGATTTTACTATAAAATATAAAAAAGGTTCTACTAACATTGAAGCTGATACATTAACTAGAAATTACATTTGCCAACATGTATACAAACTAATTTATTAACATTTTCTTTCGAGATGTTGATGGTAGGGAAAGAGGGGTGGAAGACTCTCGACCCCCCTTCCTCGATTTGCTCTCCATCAAAATTGGGAGCGAAACTGAGTAAAGTCGTACTGTTACCTGCATAGTGCCCAGGGAGGCCCAAGGAAGTCTATTCTAACCTCCTTGGTCTTGCCAACGACACGCGCAATCTTACACCCACGATGAATTTTCTGGGCTTGTTCTGATGTTTCTGTCAAACAAGTAAGATAAGTCTCAAAAACCACATAAATTAAATATCATCAAAATTTAGATAATGTTTGCAACCCTAATATAAGTATAAGAAAATTAATGATATGTTAACTATAAAGAAACAAGGTTTGTACAAAATTGTAATTCCAAATAGTAACTTGTAGAGACATTAGCCATTTTTTGTAGGCAGGAGACTTGAAAAATGAGCAACGCCCTCGCCGGAAATCGAACCACGGATCTCTAGAATACGCGCCAAGTGTGCAGACCACCACATCACGAAGGCATGCTAAGAAGGTGAGAGAAATACCTTATGAACATATTAGTTGCATAATAAACAATGTATGACAAAAAGAGTGTAATGTGTGTGTGTGTGTGTTTTTTTTTCATAAATTACTCACTTTCAAAATCATGTAATGAAGCTTAAAAATTATTCTGTAACATATAAATTGTTGAAATATTTTGTACCTGTTAATCATTTATCCTCTCTGCAGATGCAAAAATAACAGTTGATCCCTGTAATGAGGCTTGGCCAACGTTCCCTGTTGTTGAGTGCATGGAATGACCAAAGGTTCGTCCACATCTAGCCTATGCCGAATTGACAAGTTATTGATCATTCATAAAAAAAAGTGTTCTGAAATGTGTTTTATCTATTTCAACATCCATATGCAACAAATGGGTAACTTAAGCTCTTCTGAAGTTAGAATTTAATTCTAGCGCGAAAAATAAAACATTAACTAATATACACATGATAAAATAATAATATTTTAGAAAAATATTTATTTCCAGTTGATTAGTTACATGAGTGGGATGATTTTGACGAATGAGCGCTAACAAAAAATTTTTTAAAAAAAAATTTAAAAAAAACTTCTTTTTCCAAAAACTACTACAACTGATTGCATTCTTTTAAACTTCCATAAAAATTATCGTATTAACGCGTATTTAACGCGTATGAAGCAAGATTTTAATAAGCGAGTAAAATAAAAATATATATGCGCATTTTCCATTGTCAAAGAGGAAAATAATAACCTTCCTGCGTACTAACACATTGTTTGAAGTTAAGGTCATCCACAATACCATAAAAACTGATCATAAACAACACAACATAGCTCTGAAATACACAAAATATGCCCCAAGCCCTGCCAGCGCTCGTAACACTCACACCTTATGGGGGGGGGGTAGTTGAAGTATGTCGTCATATTTTCTAGGCGAACGGCGAAATTCAAAAACAACTGCGCGCTGTTTTCATCTCTAGCTACGTCATAGATCAGCTGATATCTTGTTTATTTTGAAGGTCAGGTGTTAAAGAGTGGAGGGAATTTCTATTTTAACTTACGTATGTACTCCTGGGTGTAAAAAATGTAGTCGGTTATTCCTGAATGAAGTGCACTTTCATGAACTCATCTTTGCTTGCGATTCTCTGGGTCAAAATGAATAAAAGACCATAAGTTAAATTTATTAACAGTGAAAGGTTACTATTGCATGAATAATGGTGCTTTTCCAAGTCAAAGGACCTAGAATTGGATTGTGGACGGCTAGAAAAAATGGATTTCTGTGTGAAAAGTAAGAATTCAATTGTGTCTCTAGTGCATTTTCGGTGCATGCGAACCCAGAAAACGTGAGTTGAAAGTCGTGGGTTATTTCCGCTTTGCCCACTGTTCACATAAGCAGTAACTATTTACCGTCAGGGTTGCCTTTCAATAAAATAAATTACTTTTTTTTTTTTTTTTTTTTTTTTGTCGTTAGAAATCCAGATTTTAGGAAGTAAAACTAAATTCGTTTGAATTAATTATGACCAATTTCAGAACGCAAGGGCAAATTATATAGTTTTTTGTGAAAACTTAGATAAGCAATAAATGAGTACGCGATAATGAAGAGTTTTAAAAGAGTAATTTCTTTTTCCACAAATAAGGGTATATTGGAAATTTTTATTACCGGAAACAGCAAATGAAATAAAGTAGAAAATTAATGTATTTCCACTCTCTGATTGCAAATAAATTGAGATTCAGAGGTTATTTATTGCATGTTAGATCAGGTAACATAGCTCTCGTTTTGTTTTCTAATTATTCCACCAGTGTTAAAATCTTGAAGAGGCGGAGAAAATAAAAAATGTGTCATTGAAACATTGTTATGCATCATTCATCATATTCTTCCTGGTTCAAGTAAATTATATTTTCGGATTTAATAATTTAATATGCTGGTATATAGATGAGTTACTCCAAATGAAGAATAAAATCTGGAACGCGTGTAGGAAAATTGTTTTAAAACAAATGGTAGAATGAATGACACATATAAACAATTATAATAATCATTAGGTGAGTGTTGTTATATGCTGGTAATTTAAACAACTGAACGCCGGATAAGGAAAAATTACCTAATCCAAAATTACAAAAATGCAAGATTTTGTTTTCTTTCCTTTTTTCTCTCCCCCCCCTTTTTTTTTCTTTTTGGAAAAAAATAATGCGTTTCAACATATTATAAATAGTGTTTAAACATTTAAAAATATTATTAAATTTTCAGTTATGATCAGAATGAATTTATTGTAGTTTAATAAACAGCAAATGCGAAATTTTTGTTTTATTTTTAACTTTATACTTTTCAAAATTAAAGGACAATGACATCATCAAAAATAAAGGATAAGGTCATCAAAATTAAAGGATTATGACAGAAATACAACCTAACCGCTACTTAATGAAAAGTTATTAATAGAAATTTGTACAGAAACATTAGCTAATGTAAGTTACTATGTTTGGCAGTTGATTATTCGCAAAATATAAAAATTAAAACCAAATTTATGGAAATTGGAAAATGATGGAAAATTAAATCACCTCTGGTAAAAAAAGTTCTCTTTAATATGATGTATGGTCCCCTCAGACAGATATGCATACATAAAATATTGGTTTCATAGACTTCACCAAAGTGTTGATAAGTCTTGTGGAATTGCAGGCCATTCTTCTAAAAGTGCACTTTTCAGCTCCTAGAGGATCCGAGAAGGAATTTGGCTTCCAAAGCGATCCGACGCATGCTCAATCAGGCTTAGGTCGGATGAGTAAGATGGCCAATTCGAGTGATATATTTTGTTTGCATGTATCCTGACACCACATATGCTCGATGAGGCCGAGCATTGGCATCCATTAACAAAAACTCTGGCCCAACAGCTCCTCTAAACAATCTAACTTGGGGTTCCAATATCTCGTCCACATATCTCCAACCTCCTTGGAAGATATGCAGCTCGGTACGACCATTTGTCATGACTCCTCCCCAAACCACTAAACTGAGGTCGCGGAAACGGGATATTTCACGAACAAGGGAAGGCAAGTTGCGTGTTCTTTCCTCTCTCCAGATCAAAGTACGTCATGAATTGCTGTTCAGATTATATCTGGACTCGTCAGTAAACAATACTCGTACCCAGTCGTCTTGGCTGCATTAAACATGACGATGGCATCAGTTTAAACATGCCCCCACTGGAAGCTGGTGTGAGTGGGACACAAGCCGTTGGTTTTCTCGCATACAGATACAGTCCAACTTTCGTGCGGCACCAGAACGATAATTTCAGTTCCTGTGGCAGCCTGAGCGTTTAAAACCAAATCTCTTGTAGTCGCTTCGCGGTTTCTTTGAGCTGGCAACGACAGGAAACGGTCTTCTGACGTAGTTGTTGTTTATGGTCGCCCTTGATCAGGCTGCCTATCATCTGATCCAGTGCTTAAAAAATGGCTCCAAACTCTTGATATGACACTTTGAGGGATATTCAAATCTTGAACAACCTCCATTTGTATTTAAACTCCCAGATTCTACTAGTTATTCACCACTTATAACCTTCACTTAAATGATGCCTTTGAACCATAACTACTGAATACTCTCAGAAACCACATTCAGTTTAAATATCATTACAGAGCGGAATTCTAACATGTGTCCATTGTACACCATACTGTCAGTCACCGAATTTGCAAATTTACGGGTCTAACATATGCGCGGGGGTGAAATTTTTTATGTTCAGTTGCATTTAATTAACATAAGTAATTGCACCATTTGGAATTGGTTGCAACATCAACTTAGTGAGCGTATTTTTTCTTATCCTTTAATTTTAGTGAACACTGTATATAAACGATAATTTTCATATATACATTTAAAAAATTTGAAAATAATGATAATTTTCGTTGAAAAGTCGAATTTCCAAATACTCTTAATATTTTCCATACTTCGTTTGGTTTTAACGTAGGGAAGCTCAATTGCATGAGCAGCCTGCAATAAAGGTACACTTTTAATGGAAGTAAAATTCCTTAATATCAGGCTTTCCGTTAGTCTATTAAACTGTTCCAGCCTTCTTTCGAAGTTAATTTCAGTGAGGAAAAGGAGGATTCATGTTCTCACGAGAAGAAGGAGGCGAATTCCTTGATATAGGGAAGAGCGTGAGATCTTGACGAAAGTGTGAAAAGCTTCATTGAAACATGATTCAGCTGTTAAAGAAGTTTAAAGACGCTTTTGTAGGCGAAACATCTGAAAGAAAAAATCGGAGTAGGAAAATGATAAATTATTAAGGCTACATTTATTTCTCCCTTGCGAAGTTTAGATTTGTATAATTCAACCAAAATTGCTGGTTTTCCTAAATTAATCCATTTAGAAGGGTAAAGAATAAAAGTATAAGAAATTCCATTTAGAAGGGTAGTTTAGATGTAGTGTCTTTAAGAACTGAATGAAAATTTTAAAAGAGAAGAAAGTAACCTCAAATTAAAACCTGTAGAAAATCCGTGCAGTTTTAGTAGCTAACAGAAAGAGAAAAGAAATTACATGCCCTTTTGTGCTTGCTTTTAATAGTAAAAAGCAATTCAATCATGGGAAGAAACAATAGAAGTGTTTAAAATTAGCGCAGTTCTACCAAGTTTGGGGCCATTATATCGTGTGTCAAGCTACGTTACGCTGCTAGAGCATTTATCACATGCAGGGGTTGGACAAAAATATGGAAACACCTTTAAAAAAACATGTTTCTTTGCTTAATATGGTGTAGGAAACCCGTTGGCATCCAAAACATCTTGCAGTCTTCTCGGAATGGATAAATACAGTTCCTGTATGTTTGCCAAGGGAATATTATACCATTCTTCCTGCAAAACGGTGGCAAGTTCAGATAACGATGTTGGCGGTGGATAACGAGAACGCACTTTCCAATGTAGACCACAAAGGTTCGATAATATTCAGGTCTGGTGACTGTGGTGGCCAGGGGAGATGGGACAACTCAGCCTCGTGCTCAGAAAACCAGTCCTGGACAATGTGAGCTGTGTGAACAGGGGCTTTGTCGTCTTGGAAGACACCACCACCATCGGGGAACAAAGTTTGTACCATGGGATGAACATGATCGGCCAAAATGTTCACATAAGTCTTGGCAGTCATGTGCCCTGACACAGTTATCATGGGGCTAGCAGAGAACCACGATATGGCTGCCCAAACCATAACAGAACCCCCGCTATGCTTCACTCTTGGCAACAAGCAGTCTGTATTATAGGCTTGAGATGGCGTTCTCCAGACGTAAACTCGGCCAGAAGTGGGAAACAATGTGAAAGAAGACTCGTCAGACCATATTACTCGCTTCCACTGCTCTATAGTCCAGGCCTTTATGACTTAAACACCACCTTTTCCTGTTACGGGCATTAGCATCACTGATGAGTGGCTTCTCAATTGCAGCACGGCCAGCAATTCCCTGTTTATGAAGCTCCCTTCTAATTATTTTGGTATTCACAGGGTTCGGTAACACAATAATCATTTCAGCAGTAACTTTTGCAGCTGTGGTCTTCTTATTTTTCGTCACAATTGCCCTTAATGATCGTCTGTCACGATCACTCAGGACACACTTTCGTCCGCGCTGTGATTTAGCAGATGATGTTTTTCCGCTTTTCAAATATGCGGAATAAATCTTCGATACAGTACCTCTTGAAACACTAAACACCTCGGCTACCTTGTTTACGGAAGCACCTACCATACGTGCTCCAACAATTTGCCCACGTTCGAAGTCTGTTAACTCTGACATAATGCAATGACAACCTCACATAACAGTACTCCGACAACAACTGAACTGTTTAGCACATTTACAAAGTTGTATAGGTGGCGTCAGTAGTCAAAAACGCCAGCGCCACCTACATATTTCATTAAAATCAATCTTTCTTTTCAAACATGCATTTCACAAGGTGTTTCCATATTTTTGTCCATCCACTGTATATGGGGCATGGCAACTGTTACTATTCTGAGACCTATGGTCTTTAATTTTGATTCTGCGGGATCTGGTTAATATTCTAGTTTTCACGCAGTTGCCATTCGACGCTCCGTGAGATTTTTAATTTAATTTTAAAATGAGATTTAAGAGTTGTAAACGTACTTCTGAATCTTTATATTCTTGTGATCAAGTTAGTCTCAAACGTTTTGACTGTGCCTCTTGTTTCTTCCGTGATTTCCTTTCATTAGAACAATATACACAGAGTCCGATTATGACCTTCGTAAAAAGCTCCTAATGAAGGTCACGGCACGATTTATAAAACTGCAAGTTCGGTGTAAAGCCTCTCCTTCTCTAATTTTTTGCCCTACAGTAGCCATCACTGATGTGAATTATATAAAATATATCGTGAAATAACATATAATTAAATTTTTTAATTACTTAAAAAATGGTTATATTCGCATCTCTCTGTATGCTTTGCTTTGGTGTTTTCAGCTCGTTATGTATTGTATAAAACTTAAATTTATATTTTTATCAATCATGGTGGTGTGTAGTGTCCCTTCTCCGAAAGAACCTAAGTAATTCTTACCAGTTTTATTTAAAATCTTAATACAATCACAGAGGTAAGACCAAAATAATGCAATTAAATTGTTTATCAATCTGATAATCAAATATAACCATGCCTATGGTAATCAAAAGTCCTTCACATTCACGTAACATCATAAGCTTCAAATATAGGAATCACAAAGTACCAAAGATTGGCTGGTCAAGTTATAGTCTGTTACTTTAGAATAGGTACTTCAAGACCATATTTTTCCGCCTCATAACCATGGTAACGATAGTTGTGGAGAAAAGTCGAATTCTCTAATTTGCTAAAATCCTGTAAAATTTAAGAATATCTCCTGATATTTTTGCAGGAAAGTATCTTTCGATTAAAAGATATTGTATTTAATTTGCGCTGTAAAAGACTTCCATATGTTTAAAAAAATTTCTTATTTCTAGATAACATATTTCCCAACTATGCTAGATATGACAGAACGGAATTTTAAAATATTCTGTCTACTTCTATTTATCAGTACCTCACTCAGATAATCTTATCATACACGTAGTGCGCCTGTAGCTATATCAAGGACGATCTGCCTACTTATATTATCTTCTTTTATCACTGCAGATGAAAGAAAAAGTGATTGCTTAGCTTGAAAAGCGATAAGATGTCTCGTGAAAATGCTGAGTGGAGTTTTATATTCGATAAATAACCAGCTATAAAAGAGATAAATTGTAACATTTTAGCAGTTTTATTCAAAAACGTAAATTCCAAATTAAGTGGAATGATTAGAAATTTTCTATTTATTTATATGAATTTTAGATTTTTTTTTAACTTTTTGAAACTTTAAAGTGTTAAATAGTAATTCAAGTTTGTCAGATTGCAGTTTTTTAAATAAGTTTTAATATGAAATATAAATTATTTTCTCAATAACATTCACTTATAATGCATGCTAGTGTAGCGAAGTGTCTAAAGTTAAAAATTTTGTATTCCATTATATTACAGTGCCGTGATATTCACTGAAGACATCAGTGTTGTTTTGGAAGGTTATGAAACGACGATTTAAATAAAGTGTAACTGAGAGAAGAAAAGAAAAAGAAGGGGGAAACCCTTAAAAATAAAATATTTATGTAATATTTTACGTGAAACGTAAATATTTATACTGTTTGCATTAGTGGTAGCATGCATTATTACTAGGATTTCTCCCGTGCAAGACAAATCCCATTATCCGGCACTTTCGGGACTTTAGCGATGCCGAATTATATAACTAGAACTATATGTTGTCACACACAGAACGATACTTTCTTTCCCTTGAATGAACTTAAGAATGAAAAAGTGCATGCGGTAATTCCGCAAATACAATTCCATTACGTTAACATTACCAATTATGATTATTATTATAATCTGACTTCTCCTTTCCGTTTCCCTACCAGAATGTAAATCGGGTTAAGAGTATTTATTTATTTATTTTAGTAGCCCAAAGGGGCAATTTGTCCAGAAGGGCTATAAATATCGTGTTGGCATTCTGCGTTGGTTCGCTGTAAAAGTCTTAATCACTTTTCAAATTGTTGCCACCAAATATTAGAGCCCTGCATTATATTTAAAGAAATTAAATAATGAAGAATCTGGATAAATGTATGTATATTTCTTGCATTATGAAAAACCAACGGTACCTAGAGACATCAAATTTTGAGTAACGTAGTCCTCCACTCGAATATGGGCATCTGGAAGCCCAAATTTGGAATTTGTTTTATTATGTATTTCATATTTCATGAAAGTTTAACCAATTTTTTATTAACAAACTCAACAATTTCAAAGCGTTCCAGTAACATTATCTTCAAGCACGAATGTTTTATGCACGAAGTTTCTTTACATTTCATACTGGTATCGTGTTGGTAGCGTAGCAACGCAAAGACTTTACAATGTGTAACGGTATTTTGCGTCGAATAACTGAAAGTCTGTATCACTTTTCAAATCCCGTTTTGAATCCCCCGTGAAAAGTACGCCTCTTTGTGCGTAATATAAAATCTGAAAGCTTTCAGATTTTTATTTATTTATTTTTATTGAGGGGAGAATATATTTCCTCGCGCACCACAAAATATTACACGAGGCTTTCAAAAACGTAAGTAAAAAAAAAAAAAAAAAAAAGACACATAAACTTTAAATAATACAATTAATTCAAACTTCTTTTTACTAAAAGGAACACACACAAGAAAGAAAAATAATATACAAAGAAAATCATTTATCATTTGTAGCATTCAAAATAAACATCGATAAAGTCATTAAAGTGTGGTAGGCCGTCGGTAAAGAAATAAAATCATGGTATTTTGGTGGTCAATTAATTCCAATTAATTTTAGTGTACATTTCAGTGAATTTTTTGCATAATTAAGGGCAGTCAAGAAGTAGGTGGAAAACAATTTGCTGAATGCCGAGATCGCAGTAACACAAACTGGAAGACGTCAGACAGTTCAAGATAAACGTTAAACTTACCATGCCCATACAGAAATTGCATAACATTAAAATTCAGCAATAAATTCTTAGTTTTTTTAAATCTTTCAAAGGTAATCCGAAAGAATTGTCTTATAATATCTCCCTTATCAGAGGCGATATAATCATAATTCCATTGTTCAATCATTTTACTTTGAATATTTTTTTTAAATACGATTTTGGAATATTAACTTCAGCATTAATATGTTTCTTAGTTGCATTCTTAGCAAGCCAGTCGGCTGTTTCGTTTCCATGAATCCCGGTATGACCACGAACAAATGTGAAAAACACCGAAATAACCTTCTCCAGTAGATCCCCGAGTGACTGCTGTATATTAACAAAATTATCATTATTACATGAGGATATATTTTCAGGGACTCAAGGGAAGAGAGAGAATCCCTTCAGATTCTCTCTCCTTGCCGTTGGAAACATGTCCATCCTGATTTAGTATCCATCTAATAGTAAGATTAATACAGAGAAGTTCAGAAATATAAACAATACGTTCATTTCTAATACGCAAATCGTGATGCTCAATTTCAACATAATCCTCGAATTTGACATAAGCCAAACCAACGTTGTCATCAAATCTCTTACCATTCATTTAGCAAACAACTGAGAAAGCGTTTTCATCAATATCCATACTATCCAAAATTTGTGCTGGTTATCTTGTAGATGGATGTGGAAGAGCAGATAAAGGCAATGGACTATCAAAGTGAAAACTAGAGCTATAAGGTATTTCTCCTGCCTTCTTAGCATGCCTTCGTGGTGTAATGGCCAGCACACTTGGCGCGTATTCGAGAGGTCCGAGGTTCGAGTCACGGCGAGGGCATTCCACATTTTTCATATCTCCCGCTTCGAATGACCTAATGGCTCTACAGAACAATTAGCAAGACTATCCTTAGTAACCTATATAATGCAAGATAAGCATATTCAACGGTGGAGATCCAGTAATAGCGAAAACAGCATTATAACTAATAGTTCGGTAACTCCTGATAATACGTAACAGAATTGGCTTTTGGACTCGAAGCAGACATTTAAAATTAATCTTCTTTTTTAGAGACAATCCCCAAACACCGCAGCCATATAATATAAACGGAACAATACATTGTTCATAAATAGTTGCTCTAACATTCGCTTTAATACCAAAACAATATTATTCCATGCAATTCGATTCAGTCCACGCTGAAGTCTCTCAGATTTATTAGAAATGTAGGTAATGGGCTTTTTCCAGGTAAATTTGCTATCCAACAAAATACCTAAATATTTAATTTTATTTACCCTCTAGAGGGGATTTTAAAAATAATTGATATCCACCAATAAGTAATATTTCTTCGGTGAATAAACATCATCTTAGATTTTAGCTTAAAATTTACTGACCACAGGCAAATTAAATTTAAAATATCTCGAGCAAGATTTAAATAATAATAATAATAAATAAATAAATAAATAAAAACTATGCAGATCCTGTCCTTGAACAAAAAGGAACAAATCACCTGCAAAGGCAATAACTTTGTAGAGATGTTAGGACTTTTGGAAGCAGGAAAGATGAAAAACGAGCAACGCCGTCGCCGGCAATCGAACAACGGACATTTGAAATACGCGCCCAGCATGTAGACCACTACACCACGAAGGCATGCTAAGAAGGCGGGAGAAATATCTTATAATTTCACAATTGAAAAACTCAACAAGTTTCTGTAAAAGAGCATCAAAAATAAAAATCCAAAACTTGGGACCAAATGATGTTGCTGTTGCTTTAATTCAGGAATATTTATGATTATTTAAGCTGTGGTTTTTCGGACTGTAAGACAGAGCATGTTCCTGCCTCTCGAGCCACATTGCTAGGTTTCTGTTAGCTCACATAAGATTGTATGCTATAAAAATATTTTTAGCCCAAATGAGCTATTAGTCTCGAAACGGATTTTGGGTTGAATCACAGTGAGATACTGTAACATTTTTCAAATTGTTGCCACCAATTATTATAGCCTTATATTATTTTTAGAGAAATGAAATTAGGAAGAATCTGTGTGAATGCGTGTGTGTTTCTTGCACAGTAAAAAACAGCGGTACCTAAAGATATTGTTGCGTTATTTTCTTCCTTCACGTTTTTACGGGGTTTGTAGATTTGGAGTGAATAACTACGACACTTGATGAAGTATCGAAACACACTTTATTTACCAGTATTGTCAGGACAGCTCCAAAACACGTTTTACAGTCGTCGAAGATCTACTATAAACACGCTGGAACAATCAGCGACACAGCCTTCACACTGTCAGGCAATAACGGTGGAGACAAGCTTCATACAAAGCAACCGACTCTGCTTTCCGGAGTACAGCTCCCGACTCTGCTTGGTCGTTCTCGGAACTCCACGTACTCTCGAGACTCTCCACACTACAACTCGCGAAGCACTCGACGACACACGAGCACAGCTCCCGACTCTTCGCTTCAGTCGTTCCCGGAGCTCAACACGCTCTCTCGATTATGCACTCACCGTGATACACTAACAGACTCCTTCGGTGCACTCGACAACCTACTTGGCACTCGCTGCCCGGCTGTCAACTCGATCGACTCCGCAGGGATTGACTCGCTAGATGAGACACCAACTCGATACTGACTCTCTCGCACTCTATGCGAGGCACACACACTAACTGACTGCGGACTAGCAGGGTTTATATAGCTTTCGGCTTGTGTTCGAGAACATTCTAGGCTAAACCGGTAAGAATTTGTTCCAGAAGGTTCTCCATCCGTCCATGGGATATCGCCAATTTTGTCGCCAAATGGGCGGTTTCTCACCAAATGGGGCAACTTTGCATTCCCTTGCCATTTTATGGCAACCCTAAAACTGCTTTGCAGGGGAGTATCTTACCGCGCCTGTACATTTCGTAATAATATCAAATTTTGAATAACGTAGTCCTCCACTAGAGTATTAGCATTTGGAAGCCAAAATTTGGAATTTGCTTTATTATATATTTCATATTTTGTAAATGTTTAACGAATATTTGAGCAACAAACTCAGTGATTTCAAAGTGATCATAAATTATTAAAAACATAAAATATCCGTGCACATAAAATATCCGTGCTTGCGAGGTTTCATTACATTTCTTGCAGGTATTATGTTGGTAGCGTAGCAACGCAAAGACGTTACAATATCTAACGGTATATTGCCTCAAATAACGTTGAATGTCTGTATCACTTTTCAAATCCTGTTTTGAATCCCCTGTGAAAAAACGCCCTTTTGGGCGTAACATAAAATCTAAAAGGTTTTTTTTTTCTTTTTTTTCTTTTTTCTTTTTTTTTTTTTTTTTCTTTGTCTTCTTTTGTTTCGCCCAAAGGGGCAATTTGCCCAGAAGGACTATTAATTTCGTTTTGGCATTTTGCGTTGATTCAGTACAAGCGTTGTTTCACTTTTCAAATTGTTGCCACCAAATATTATCGCTTTGCATTATATTAAGAGAAATTAAATGATAAAGAATCTACATAAATGTATGTATGTTTATCGCACTGTGATGAAATAACGGTACCTAGAGCCATCAAATTTTGAATAACGTAATCATCCACTCGAATATGGGCATCTGGAAGCCCAAATTTGGAATTTGTTTTATTATCTATTTCATATTTTGTAAAGCATTTAGATTTTTTGATTAAGAAACGGAACGATTTCAAAGCGAGCAGTGGCAACTTCGTAGGAGAAAAAAAAAAAAAAAAAAAAATTTAATCTGCAGCGCGCGAGACTGTATCAGAAATTCTAAAGGTGTGCTATTTTAAAATTATTTTGCGATATTTCTGTTGAATTGAATTTTATGGTTTAAATGCGAAGAACATGATATTTAATAAATAAAGGTAACACACAAAACGTTAAAAAAAGGGGAAAGAAGAAGAAGCCCTTTGGGCGTAGTATAAAATCTGAAAACTTTCAGATTTTTTATATATATATATTTCTTTCTTTCTTGCTTTATGTTTACCTATCTTCAAAAATGGGTTACTTTTACCAGTCAGAGTCAGAAAGAGGTGCTAATAGTATTGTAATATCAAATTGATTCGATTGATAAATTTATAGCTGAATATATCATTGTTCAAAATTAAGAAGTAATCGTTCTCAGAATCTAAGTACACTGCACCTAGTCAGTCATAATTCACATGCAAGTTTCAAATCGTTAGATATTACAGCTTCGGTATTTTTTACTTTCCAAAACCTTAGGGACAAATATAATTAAATTTTCGATTATCAATATATTACTGCATTTATGTGAATGAAGTGACACATTTGCAAAGGCTTCCTCTCCTGAGCCTTCTGAGTTTCAAGATGTTTTCGGCAAGGTACTGAATATCGTCTGAGAATTTTGTATATGATAGAAAAAAAAATTAAAAAAAAAAAAAAAAAAAATACTTGAGACGGTTGCATATTTCAAAAATCTTATCAAACGGAAATTTAGACCCCAAAATAAGAAGTCAGGGTAAATGACCTACGGTAAACCGAAATTCAAAAAAATAATTCTTTATAGTACTATTTTACAACATGTAACATCATTTTTTTTACTGAGGGCAACTTCTTTGCATAGAAAATACAAGCCGCGAATTTTTTCTCTTTTTTTAACAGTGCGAACTTTCTTCTGTAGGATGGCATTACTATTTCTCAAAACGCGAAATTTGATTAAAGGGAATTCCGCTACGAATTGCGAAAGCATGAAATGCGACAATTGTGATAGTGTGATAGCTGTATCCGTAATTTCTGCTGAGAACGGTCGCCGCTTTTTCGGATGGCCAAGAGTCACAAGCGCGAGTCTCGATGGGGAAACATCGATGACGACTAGCTGATAGCTTTGCACTTTGTAATCGATTACGAAGTCTCGATACTTTGTTTACGTTTTAGGCGGAATTGTGGAAAATTTTGCGGAACGGAAAAGGGCCTTCACCTTCATATTTTATTTTATTTATTTATTTTTTTGCGGTATACGAGACTGGGCGCAATGCGAATAAATCTGTATGATACACAGAAACTTGCTCATATTGCTGATACAATGATCAAGAGTATTGATATGTTTAGTTCATTTCTGTTGTTAAAATAAAAAACCGCAATTGTGCATGTAATGAGTGTAAACAATAATGAAAATTTAGATATGTCTGTATTGTTGACTAAGTAGTAATAATGCCTGATTGTAAAATATATATTAGACTACTGATTGTATATGTACGACTTAAAGTAATAATTACGTAGGGTAGAACACAGCAAAAGAATCACTGAATATTTATTTATTTGAATGACCCGTAATTTTTGTTTTGTTCATAGGGATATATCTTTTTTAGGTGATATATCTATTTTAATATATTGTGTACTTAATTGTGTGTGCATATATATACGAATAAACGGGCCTTAAAACTTGGGTTGTTTTAGTAAAAAATTAAATATAGTATAATGTGTTATTATAAACATTATAATACTATACCACACAAGCACTTTCTTATATATGTAATATAATCTTAGAGAAATACCAACTGAATCCTTCTTTGAATATCTATAATATTCTCTGACTGTGTTGTTTCATATACAATGATCAAGCAAAGACAGCGTTAAAATTTTGCTCCGAACAGCTGAGATGCGTGTCTTAAATTTTGTACTAAACAGCACAAACTTATGTCTGGAGGAAAGAAATTTATAAATTTTGTTTTGTCTACGATTTTCATTTCTCTACATCGAAAAATTATACTGGGGTGGGGGCACCACTTCACTTGACATTTGATTTCAAGTGGCATCTGATGTTTTATGTCAATAAAAATATGACAGTTCATCCTAATTTTAATCTCTTCTTTATTGTTAGCTTTTAAGAAATTTGCTTCTTATTTGCATTTTGTTCTCTTTCTGTCAGTAGATGATATTAAGGATTTGGTTTTTATTATTTAACCATACTCTCCAATTTCTTTCTGTTGCTTCTCATGTAGGCACATGTTTCTTTTTCATTCTTGCAGCAGATATTAAGATGTGTAGTGCTTCAAGTGAACTAATATTTTGTGGATTTTTGTTTGCTATTGATTTCTTTTTAAATTATAATCCTGCTTAGTGTTAAGATTTATGCGCTGTTTATATCTGGTAATTAATAATAAAAAAACTATGTATTTTCATCATTTTGTGTACATTTTAACCATACAATTATTTTTGTATGCGAATAAATTTGTATTTATTGACTTTTCTTTACACCCAATTATCCCTAAAGTATATATGCTATGCTGAATGCATTATTTCAGATTCAAAATGTATACACAGAGAGATGCATATCACACTATGATGATAACAAAAGTGGTAATTTAATAACATTGACATCAAATATCACCTAAGACAACCACTTGCATAGAAAAGTTTTTGTAGCAGCTGTGTCTGACTGTCTTACAGAAGTGTTTTGTGATTTAGAATTAACTCGCTGTAATACTGATGCAATTTAAGGTTACTAATATGTGCATTCAGCTGTTTTTCTTTATTAGTTCAAACAACCCATGATATTGATCAAAAAGCAATACCTTATTGTTAGTCATATTATAAAAATTAAAAAATGGCTTTTGGAAATTTTCCTCCTTATGCAATGATTTCCAGTTTGGTAAAAAAGCTTTCATAAGTTGATCTTACTATGGGCACATATTGAATTTTATTTAGTGTTAAAAATCATTTCTATGGTATATGTACATATTTTTACAGTTTTTAAAATACTTCAGAAATTCATTATCTCATGCCACAAGGCATGCATAAAATAAGCTTATTTCCTTGTACTATTATTAAGCTGTCCAGAAGAAGCCTTTTTTTGACAATGGATCACTGAAAGTTATGCTGTATCTTTATGTTAATTAGAAAATAATTTTGGATAATAAAATAAATGTATTAGAAAAATATTATATTAAAATGATATTTTTAAAACACATAATTAAATTAATGTATTCTAATACATTAATTTAATTATGTGTAATTAATCTGTAATTTAAAGCAAACCTTCGTTCTTCAACTACATATTCATTTCCGATACCCAAAGGCTAATTCCATCATAATAACTTGTATTTTAACTCGTCATTATTCAGCAAAACTTTTTGATTAAAAAATTCTGTATTCGTCCTTTGTGATAAAAGCCCAAGATACGAACCTCCACCATCTGCAAAATGCATGGCTCTCTTTGTACAGGATCTCTGTGGCTGTTACTGGAAGCCTAGAGTACGTTCAAGCAGTAGTAAATAGGCTTCCTTATTCTCCGTTTATTTAGTGTGTGATATATTTGTTTGTGTGTGTTTATTTGATAGTGTGTCTGTATAAATACTTTTGTCTGCCATTGGAAATAAAAATATATGCATTACAAATCCGAGTTATTAAGTATATTAAGGCTGTTTACATTTTTCATTCCAAAACATATATTCAATTAAAATACATTATGCAATTTGTGTTCATCTACATTTGTTAATGTTTAATTAATGCCAACAGAAACATGTTCGCATAAATTCCTCTAAGTAATTTAAACATGAGGTTGTTTAAGAAGGCCATTTTTATCCATTCATTTACTGAAATATTTGCATTACTTCTTATATATTAAAATTTACATATATTATGTACTTTTTTCAGTAGACAATCCAAGAATATTCTATATGTTAAAATGTATGGTATATGCAATAATTCCCCCCCAAAAAAAAGAAAAAAAAAAAAAAAAAAAAACTTATCCTCTATTTGTGATCTTATTATCTGATTGTGTCTTCTTCAAAATACACAAATAATCTGATGGAATGAAAATATTTTGGTCATTAAAACTTTTTAATCACTGCTCTTTACATCTACATTTCTTTTTTTCACATAATCTGAAGTTTTCGAGTAGTCTGAAGGTTTTCAAACTGTGTTTCACAGAAATTTTAGATACCATGCAACTCCTCTAGGGCATCTGTAAGTCAAAATTTAAAACAATTTTTAATATCACTGGACATCAAAATGAAATACTTGAAATAATCTTTGAAATTCTCTTATTATTGTTAAAAAATATTAAGCAGATTTTTGTTTATGATTAAATTTATAATGAAATAATGAATTTCTTTTTACTTTCTGCATAAAATGCACAAATTTTATATTTCAATTCTTTAACATTTATTTTTCTGAGGATAGAAATTCTTCTATAGAAAAAATTACGATTTTAGAAGTTTTTCTGAATTTAAAGATTTGAAGACAACCCTGTTATAAGGGTTTACGATTATAATGTGAATGACCCAAATAATTGTAAATGGCCTATGACCATACTTAATACACATATTATTTAAATTGACATGCTTTACCTGTAATGTACATTTGTGACTTATGTTATAATTTAAGTGCACCAGTTTACTCACACTTATCTGTATTGTATGTATGTAGTATTATATGCATCTCTAGACTCAGGTTAAAGCTAGCTCGTTTTCCCTTTCTCAGCTTTCCCAGATGACATTTTTGGGTCTTTACTGGAACTCGACGCACACTTTATTTCGGCTAGAATAACCACTTATCTCACTCTTCTTTTATTCAAAAATTATAACATACTAATTTGGGGAAAAAATTATATTTTATGTTAGTTACTCATGACAACATTCGAAACAACCTACATGTTCGACAAGGGGTAGGGGTCTAGGAAAGCCACAACTTTTTCAATGAACTGGATGAATAAATGCAGCCCTGCCTTTTGTTGTGTTTTATGCATTTATAAATTTCTACCTGACTGTTTATTCTTTAATTCTATATAACACAATTAATCGATGCTTGTTTCTTGTATGGAATTTTAACATTAATTCTACATAATAACATGAGTAATCTTTTTTTTTTTTAAATTGTATTTTAGCATTATTAAAAAACACTTTGGCACTATGAACTGAGAATATCTGTCAATCTGTCTTCTACGTTAATTTACAATAATATAAATGTGAATATCTGAATGGAGTTATATTGAAAGATCTACTGGATGCTATGATTCCATGATGGTCAATCCACCACATTGGAAATATTAAATCAAACAATAAGTACAGGAAAAGATTCAGCAAGACAATATATCCTCTTTTGAATGAATACATTTAACTGTAGTTATTCCATATGATGTATTATACAACACCCCAAAATCATGGAAAATAACTTTCTAAACCGAGTTTACAGTGTAAAAAAAGTAGTGGAAAAATGTTGTAGTCATGTAACTGGGCTATCTAACATAAAAATTACAGCATATTACACCAGTGTTCTTACCTTTACTGCATATTACAACCAAATAACTACAATTAGATATGAGAAAGAACAGGCAGTGTCAGTACAACCAAGAGTAAAACTTTTACAGAGTTGCTAATTTGAAAACAAGTGAACCTGTAAAACTAACCCTGCATACTGGTTTGCTTTAGATGCATTTGGTAACCAATATGCCGTAAGTCTTTACCAGATTCAGTTTTGAGTGCATTAAATACTATATTGCTCATATGTCTTGATCGTGACAATCAATGCAGCTGCAGCATTATTGAATAGAAATAAGTTATATGACTCTCAAATAAGTGTTTGTAAAGTTGTTCAGGAAATAAATATTACTAAATAATAACATGTATTATGTTTATTGAATTGTACAAAACTTATATGTTATACTTTGAATTATCGTCAATTTTAATTGTCTGAAATCTGGTATTTGATAGTATATAGTTGTAGCAGTTTTTTCACTATAAATTCTGAAGAATCCGAAAATAAATGCACATACTAAAGTATTTCAAGTATGATAATATTCAGTATTTAAGATTATCCTAAAAGTATGAAATTTATTATTTTATTTGAAAATAAGTATTAGTGTATCCATGGCATGCAGGTCCCCGAGATTACTCTATTATCCACTCATAGGTGGGGGTGTCACCTTTGCCAAAGGCTCTTTGTAGCCTGCTTTAGGTTTTATACTAATTTTAATTACTGGCCATCTACTGAAATGGTTTCTTTATGTATATCCACCTTTATTCCAACTCTGGTATTTCTACGGCGATGGAGGTTTAGTTGACCATACTTCTTGACAATTCTTTTACTTTTTTTTAGTTTAATTTTTTTTTCAATTTGAAGCGGTAGACCAGTATATTCATCTCACATAACTGTTTTTGAAGCAGACTCGAAAATCTCCTTCAAAGAGTTGGCTACATTGTGTAAATTTTCGCTATCTAAATTCCAAAGGAGTGACCGAATTGATCTGTAATTTGCATCACACTCATTGATCAAATTTAACGTTGCTTCTTCAGATATGGTGGGTAAATTATCTGATGTTCCACCTGAAGGAGTTTCAGTTGATGAATATTTTCGTTTTCTGGTGCCTGAAATACTTCTTGAGACTAAATCTTCATCAACTTTGAAAATAGGTGTTGAAAATAGCCATTCTGCAGTACATTCCAAACTCCAGGCTGGAAACTTCATGCCAGCAAACACAATATGCTTGCACAGCAGTCGGTTTCTTCTGAAATCTAAGCACGTGCATTGACACAGTTGTTTCTGTTCATCAAACGTGACAGAATAAACTGCATCATGCTTAGTTTCAGAAGAAACTTTAAAGAAGCCATGTGAAATTTTTTTTATACTACCCACATAAACTTCAGCAGCTCTTAATTTTGTTTTTATGTGATCAATTAACCATTTTGGCTTATTGATTAAATAATTTGGTACATGTTCATTGTATAACCTGGCCTGCGAAAGCATACTCAGATTTTTTCTGACGTAAATTCTATATCTTTATATGACGTAAATATATAAAATCGTCTGCGCGTTTTATCAGTTTCTCCCAATTCAGTTGAAACATATACTTCTAATAGCTCTGCAATTACAGTGGCATTGCATTTTCCATTCTTAACTTTAGAAGCTATGAAATGCCGCACTCTAGCATCTATAGGTTCTATTACTGCAGCCATGTTACCCATTAGATGATTTTGATGATCTTGGCTATTAGGTAAATTAAACATGAAAACTTCTTCACCAGCAATACTATCTTTATTGGCTAGTTTTTCCTTAATTTTCCGAGATATCATAATCTTTCTTTTTCGGGTTGGCACTACCTGTAATTTAAACATATTTATCACAGTAAAATTTAGAAATTCCAGCACAGTCATCTAAAACTAATTATTGATAAAGGTTCAATTTTAAAAACTTTCTGTTCATAGCAAATTATTCAAAAAAAAAAAAAAAAAAAAAAAAAAAAAGGAGTCATTTCTTTCCTTTAAAAAAAAGCTGTAAAAAGGATCTTCCATTTTTATAACAATAGATCAAATTACTTCTTCAAAGAAACATAACCAATAAAACTTCACTTTGAACAACTTATTTCTATTTGTAGCAAATTGGTTAGAATATAATTAGCATAAAAAGCCTTTATTTCTGGCCTGAAAACATCATTTTATTTGCATGTCAATTACTGAATTATTTATTTAAAAAAATATTACTGTTAAAAACCCTCTTTTGGCCAAAAAAAAAAAAAAAAAAAAAAAAAAAAAACTATTTAGAAAAATATGTTGAATAAAGAGACACAAAAAATCATTTCTCTTTTTTACATTGTGACTCTAAAAATACCTTTTGTTTTTATGTCAAAAAGTATGTATACTTTATCATAGAATACCTTCAATACATCTTGCTCATACGTGACAGAATTATATTTTTTCCTTAAAAAAAAATTCTCTAACATTACTAAGACCATCTTAGAACAAAAAGTTAAATAAACTTCTACCTTGAACTGAGGCATCCTGTACATTCGGGTAACATTAGTTACAGCTGGACAATTAACTTTTTTAGTTGTCTGGTTCTTGGAATATGCTTTACCAAAAGCATGATCAGTTTGACACTAAAAGAAAAAAAAAAAAAAAAAACACACACACACACATATATATATATATATATAATCCAAGAGGTGATATTTTTGTATAAATTTTTAAATATAACAATGTTATTTTACCTTTTCATTTTTTTCTTTAGCATAATTTTCCTTTTGACGTTTATTCAGATCTTTTCCTTGATGGCAAACATAGGTTTTTCGCCCAAAGTGGAAATAGGGAATATCATCTAACCAGTTTAATCATAAATCTGGAGTTAGTTCAACTGGAAAGAAAATTTTGATTTAGATCACAATCTGATAAGCTTTGATTTTTAAAAGAAAGAAATTACAGATCTCTATAAACATATTATACATTTAACATTATACTTTGATTTTTAAAAGAAAGAAATTACAGATCTCTATAAACATATTATACATTTAACTGTCTCTATATATACTACATACTGTAGACACTGCTTAATGTATTGCAGCTGATGTCGTGTATACTGGCTATTGAATTTCTAAGTTCTGCTCTTTCATATATGGAAACATAAAAAATGCATCATTTGCTGTAATTTTATTTGCTCAATTTGGTTAATATAATCAAAATATTATACAATAAATTTCTTAAACTGAAGAACGAAAATGATTTTAATCAAGCATTTAGAAAAAAGCGCAAAACAATAAAATTAAAAAAAAACTTAATTGCATACGAATTTTCAATAGCTATTGATTTGGAAGGGCTTCAGCACAGTTCCCTCTTCTTCAAAAGGGAGGTAAAAATTCCTGAAAACATCTTTGCCAAAATACACTTGCGTTTTTGCGCAATTTCAGATTTTACATTGGCAAAATCTCTTTAAACAAGGATGCCCTCCAAGTATTAAGATTATAGGTATAGAATTGGTCCAATAAATTTCAGAAACATTATGCACTACTCAAATGAACTTTTGCAATGAAGACTGTAAACAATTGATAAACAAACTTTTATTTTTCCTAATTAAAATGTTAAGAAAGTGGCTAGTTATATTTATAGTTAATTCAATTCCTATTTTAAAAGATACTTTTCTCATCATCTTATATTATCAAAAATGGGCAAATGTAATCACATTAAGCAGCACCTACTGCAAACATAGAGAGATATTAAAAGCATTAAACTATTATGTAAAAAAATTATGTCATTTTGTCTCATATTAAAATTATATATGCTAGGTAAAGTATAGAATGAGCTAGCTGCCTTACGCAAAAGGGATGCCTTTGAGAAGGTCTAATGGGAAACTGTCTTGTATTCACTTATATATATAAGGAGAACAGGAAAATTCCCATGCAGCTAATCCATTCAACAGTATTTGTACCTTGATCAAACATCCAGTATTCAGCTATCTTATCTGCTAGTCCATTGGTGCTAAGAGTCAAAATAGACAACTTTTTTTTTACACACAAGATAAGTAGCATTCATTGACTAAAGAAATATATATATCACATCACTAAAGAAATATATATACATTTCAGAAAACTTTCCTGTTTTCTAAAATTCAATATCTTTATTATTATAACTTCCTGATATTTCAATGCATTATAATTTTATGGTGAACTATTACCTGAAAATAAAACAGAATATTTTTTGAATTGGTAGTGTTTATTATAAGGTTATTTTGAAACATGTTGTTAATGATAAAACTAAAGAATGGATTTTCTTTATAGACTATTAAATGATTATATTTCAAATCAACAGACTGCATTCATACACTAAAATAGGATGAAAAATATAGTAGTCATCGAGACAAATGTCGAGTTTCTCAAGAAACAACAATAAAAATTTTCAAATCTAACACGGTATATCTTGTTTAATGTTTAATATAGTACGGAATGTTTCGTGAAGCATCAGCTATTTAAAAAAAAAAAAAACATGCAATACCTGACAATGAAACCAAATAAAAATCAAACATAACGCTATTACACGTTATGCAACAAAATTAATGAATATGAACGTCTATAAACCCTTTTTTCAACTTGGACCGAATCTCGCAACATCAACTAGATCGTACGCAATAAAATTAATACAAATTAGTGCTGATAAGTTCTTTGGAACAAAATGGCCAAATATCAACTAAACAACCAAAGAAAGCATTTACATTCTAGAGGATTTTTATTTACTCATTACATCTTCAAAAATTACTTACTCTCTTTATCGAATGACTTTCCATAGTAGTAAACATATTTTGTTACAGTTTCTACTTCGTGTCTGCGAAGTATTTCTTTAAATTCGCTCCAAGATTTCGCAAAATTCATTTTGCCTCTAAACACAAAGGTTCATACACGAGACGGACTTTGAAACTCGTAATCGATAAACCGGCCATTCCCCTATCGTTGACACAAGTCTTTCTATCGATGGGGAAAGGAGACTCGCGCTTGTGACTCTTGGCCATCCGAAAAAGCGGCGACCCTGGAGAACGCTGACCTTGAATTCTTGGCATTTTTTGTGCAGAGAAATTTGAAGTGATACGTGTTCACGACGGTGCTATTTCGATCAACTGTCGACTAATACGAAAAGACTACGGAAAAGATTTCAATTATTTTAAGGTAAAATTAACTTTTATTATTTCTTTCCTTGCATTTATCCATGTAGTAAACTTATCATAATAAAGTAAGCAAAAAGAAAATTTTTACCGGCTTTAATCTGCGATGAATCGCGATAAGTGTGATCCCTGATATCAAGTTTGTAATTCGGTGATTTTCCACATGAGAGGGTTAGATAACAGGTCCTGTGTAATGGCACGGATTTCAAACGCGTTATTCTATCATAGGTAATATATTATTTATTATTTGGCCAATCTAGAAAGTTTAATGACAGTTGTTTTCGGTGGTTATTAAAGCGATAATATTACGATTTATCATATATATAAGAATAAAATGTGAAGTTGTTATAAATGATTTATCGAAAATTTTAATTAATGTGTGTGCGGTGGAACGCGATGTTATAAGCAGTTAAAATGCTTTAATGACTTTCTGCATTACTGAAGTTTAAAATTTGTATTAGGCTCAAAATTTTTGTTTTGGCCAATTTAGAAACCTTGATGATAATTTTTTCCAGTAGTTATCAAAGCGATATTTATGACAATGTATCATATATAACATTATTACAATGTAACAAAGATTATATTACAATGTATCTTATACAATAGAATAAAATGTGAAGTTGTTACAGGTGATTTATTGAAAATTTTATGTAATGTTTGCTTAGCAAAATACTTTGTTATAAGCAGTTAGAATGCTTTGATGACTATCTATCTGCATTACTAAAGCTTAAAATTTTTTTAGACTCAAAATTTTTAGTAATTAATTTACCTCCAAAATAAATAACATGCTGGAGGTATTTGCAGCATAAAATTTTAACTTTTTTATTGCTGTATGTAGTTTATTTTTAAATTATTTTTAATGATCTAAATATTATCATAATGAGTGGAGTGCTATGAAAACAGTGAATAAAATAAATAAATTGCATAAATCTAGCTAGCAGATGCTTTTTAAATGCATCTCCTGACAAGTTTGAATTAAAACCTGCGCTACTGAGAAGGTCAAAGAATTCTTTAGCTGTGAGTATGTGACATACATTTGATGTATTATTTTTATTGTTTGTGGCTTTTTAATACATGTCATGCATTTCTAATTTATAAAATGTACTAAAAAAGTAATAAAAAACCTTATCTTTTAATTGATGTCTTATTTCTCATGCAAGTAAAAAAAAAGTTTTTTCAGAAGCAGAAATAGTTGATAAGTTTGCTGCCATTTAAAAAAAAAAAAATTTGGGGAGGTGGGAGGATGTAAACTTAAATAATTTTCTTAATAATCTTGACTGTCATTTTATGTTGCATTATTCTGTTGTATAATTATGCCATTGAATGAAATCTTAAATTGAAAAACTGAGTTGAGAGTATTAAGTGTTCAAACTGATAATTGTTTTAGGTTTAAAATGTGGAGATTTTTAAAGAACCGCAAGGAATTTGCAAGCTATGTATATAAAGCAAAATCAAGACATTCACAAGAAAGGCAGAAATCTTCTGGAAAGGTCTGTAAAGAGTGTTAAATGTATTTTTATTATACTTGTGTTTTATTTAGTTTGAAAATTCCCCTTTACTAGAGTAAATTTGTATGTATTGTTTGTCTTTTTTCTTTTTAAGATATTAATGTTGAATTTCATCTTAGGTTTAGTTATATTTTTTTTAAAGTATTAGTTGTGATACCTTTTTTAATTGCAAAATCTAATAATTTGAGTTGGTTTCTTTAAAATGCATATAAAGTAATGTGGAAAGTTCATTCAGCAGTGTTTAATTTCTACAAAATTTAATTAAAGATGCAGAATTTCTTGAATTTATAAAATATAAGTTTCAGATCATATTCAGTTAAAAAAAAGTACAAATTCTGCTCAAGAAAGGGCTTAACTGATTATAAATAAAAAAAAAAAAGCTCTCGATTTCATTAAAAATAAATTTTAATGTGTACGTTTTTAGGTAAAAATATATTTACGGGTGCTCCTTGGCGATTTTTGACAGTATATGGACACAGAGTTAGTGCAATTCTTCGACTTGTTAAAAAATCGCAGCTACGCAAATCCAAAATAACAAGTAAAAAAATTGCACAAACTCGGTATCCATGTACACATCAACCTATTTTCACTTAACATGAGAGAATTGCACACTCCCTTTGTCCATGTACTCATTTATCTATTTCCACTTAAAAAGTAAAGGAGCAGCCAACAGAAAGTATATAATCTCAATAAACTATACAGTCAAAAGTCGTTAATCTGGACTCGTCGGGACTTCGGCGATTCCGGATTATAGATTATCAGTTTAAATCTCGTAAGATGGCATGCAGAAATTCTAAAATTAAAAATATGAAACCATAATTTATGAAATAAAGAACAATTATGATCTAAAGGGTATCAAAATTTACAAAAAAAAAGCTTAATATTTATTTGTTTACTTTATTAAACGTTTCTTTCAATGCAAGTTGTTTAAGTTGCTTCATTTTATGTGATAATACTTTCTCTTTAATTCTATAAACAGACATAATTTCTTGTTCAGTTACAAAGTTCCGCTGTTCAAGTCCCGTAATTGCTGTGCCGAAAATACCGACTAACTTGTCAATCGAAATTTTTCGTTTTCACTAACCTCTCTGTCACCTTCTTCATGTCTTTATCCATTTTTTGCAGCAATTCCACTTTTTGTTTGATGGACATCGAAACATACTTTCGTTTTGTAGATCCTTTGGGAGCTCCAGCATCGGAAATTCTATTTGACATAATTGAAAGTTCAAGTGTACTTTTATAAAATTGCTCTTACAGTCTGCAAAAAATAATAAGACGGATCCAATTCGAAGATTAAGGAACAACGCAATCATCAACATCAACTGAAATAGATAATTAGATAATTTTAGCTTATACCGTCCGTTATACATAAAACGCTCACGCAAAAAACGTATTCTGCGCTTGCGCACACGCATATGTGCAGTCGTAAAGGTTTTATGCGCACGGGTAAACGCCTATGCGCATGTGTCAACGTGGCGCATGTGCAGAAAGTTTTTAGCTTTGAGGTCTGGATTATGGCTCATTCCGGATTATGGGTGTCCGAATTAATGACTTTTGACTGTATTTTAAATCACACAATGAGATAACATAAAAAAGGAAATTTATCTTAGCACTACACAAAGGAAATATTCAATTACCTTATTTAGAAATTTCCATGCCTTGAGTCAAATGAAATTTCTTAACAGCATCCAAAAACTACCTAAAATTATCTGAACTAGAATCATTATACTATACTGGCGTCACCACATAAATTCACAAAAAAAAAGAAAAAAAAAGAAAAATATCCTCCATAGTGCCAGTGTCGTCCGACATTCGGACCATACGCATTTCTTTTTTGCAAACAAGATATTCGTAATGGCTACTAAATAAACCTTCATCTACACACCAGTCAATTAATGCTTTTTTCCTCTTTCATTTCAATTTATACAAAAACTTCAAATTAATCTTACCACATTCAGCCATTTTACCGTGTAAACCACAAAATAACAATGTACTTTTTATCCAAAATCCGACACATTAAAATTTTTTTCCATCATTCAAATTGACCGGGATCACACAACTCATTATGTCATTATAGGGTTTCCATAGCATTCAACTACTCAGGACGGTTATTCTACGCTACGAGAGTCGACAGCAAGTTGTGGGCCGCCAGATGTCACTGCTAGTGAAAAACAGGTCTGCTCGACATCTTATATTCTCTGAGTACGGAAGTTGTAGAAAGCGCGCAAAAAAGTGTTGCCGCGTCGTCAATCAGGGTTGTGCAGTTGACGTACTAAGTAGACAATGGCTTTGTATATGTTTTCGCCACTGATTTTTTTCATATTTAAACGAAGAATACGGTCGTAGATCTCTGAATCGGTGGCGAAGTTATAGAAAATATGTTGATGCTTTTGCTCTGCCAGAAGATGTTTTCATTGCGTATTTCAGATTGCCAAAATTTATAGTTATTTTAATTTGCGATGAATTGGTAGAGTATTTGGAACCACATTCAGAAAACAAGAACGCAGTTTCTACTGAAAGAAAGGTTATTTATACTATTCCTGAAATTATAAATATAAATTGTAATTATATGCTTTAAAAATGTAGAAGATAATAAGTTTATTAAGCACATATAGACATCCGATAAGCTTCTACTCGATTTATGTACAGCAAGAATTACGTTTATTTTAAAATCTAACAGTTGAATACCTTACGAACAATACTGTACACAAAAAGGAATGTCGTTCATTATTACGCGAAATTCACACTACTGTAAAATAAAAATTTAAAAAACAATTATAAAACTATAAAATAGCTTTATAATATTTTTTCAGTAGCTGTACTACTACTAGTGTGATACTTTTAAAAATAAGTTTTAGCCTAGAAGGGCTATTAACTTCGTTTTGCCATTTTGCAGCGTTTCACTTTTCCAATCGTTGCCACTAAATATCATCGCACTGTATTATATTTAAAGAAATTAAATAATGAGAAATCTGCAGGCAACATTGTACGGGGAAAAAAAAAAAAAAAAAAAAAAAAAAAAGAGGAAAAAAAACATTTTCATCTCTAGCGCGCGAAACTATGTATCGGAAATTCTAAAGATATGCTCTTTTTAAATTATATGATTTTGCTGTTGAATTGAATGTTATGGTTTAAATGCAAAGAACATGATATTTAATAAATAAAGGTAACACACAAAAAATTGAAAAAACCGGCCTTTTGGTAGTAATATAAAATCTGAAAGCTTTCAGATTTTTTTTCTTTTATGTGTGTAATTTTATTATGCTTTAAAATTGGTTTCTAAGGGAGGACTTTCTGAGGGAAACTGGCTCGTATACACATCACATATGGGAAAAGCCACGAAAACGCCGATGCGGGCAGCTCGTTCGTGGGATTCGAACCTTGGACCAAACTACCTGCGTTCAGCGACTCTACCGCTCGGCCACTGGTTGGCTTATTAGCAGAGTTATACTGTATTATTATTGTATTATGCTATAAAGTAACAATACTGTAAGACTGAGACATACCTTAGAATTTCCGATACATAGTTTCGCGTGCTAGAGACGAAAATGTTTTTTTTTCCTCTTTTTTGTTCATGGAATAGTACTTTTGTAATCCATTAGTATTAAAAAGTCATTGTTTCTTTGCAAACTTAAAAAAAAAGATACTGTTCATAGCAGAGTTCTCATTTTTATATTGTAAAAGAGATATTGATTATTATTAGTTTTCTATTTAATGTGTCGAAAGGCTGGTTTGACAAGGACTTCAACTGCAGAAAAATATTTAAAGAAACATTGCGAATCTGGAAAAAAATCACCTTCAGTATATTTGAAAAAACACTGATCAATTTATAAAATAATCTGAATTAATATAAATGTGTATTTGTGTATTTAATTATGGCAAAGCACACTAGGGCTATCTGCCTAAGAGGAGGGATGCCTTTCGTGGAGGACTTTCTAAGGGAAACTGGCTCGTATACACGTTACACATGGGGAAAACCACGAAAACGCCCATGCAGCCAGCCCGTTCGCGGGATTCGAACCTCGGACCGAACTACCAGTGTTCAGCGACTTTACCGCTCGGCCGCTGGTGGGCTGAATTAATATAAAAGATTTTCTTATATGAAATTATCTAAGTGCATTTAGTTACAATATTATTAACGCAAATATCGTTTTGTGTAAAGGTAAAGAAAATATTTTTTCGCTAAATTAATTAATTAATGGATTATTTATTTTGAGAAAAAAAAAAAAAAAAAAAACACGAAGATCCGAGTTTAAATTATCGCGAAAAGTCAAAGAAACGTTTTGTCAAAGAACGATTCATCTTAAACCCTGTTCCTCAATTTCCTATATACGTCGTACATTGATTATTTTTACTTTGGTACTTGCATTGTGAAAATAATATTACTAGCTTTTAATTATTTTCACAGAAGAATATTTTAAATAAGCAGTTTATATATATATATATATATATATATATATATAAGAAATTAAAATAACAGCAATGTATTATTAAAAAAGTATTAGTAATTGTGTGACAAAAATTACAGTACGAATTAATCACACATACAGGATGAATTAGTATAATTTAGGTATATATTTTATATTGAAAAATATTTTCTTTCATGTTAATTATAGAATAAATTATTTAAAATAAAACATTTTGATGCGTGTGTGATAGCTGAATGCAGCAGCAATCGGCCGTACTGTAATAGTGAATGAATTTTAGTCCTTTTCCTGAAAGAAATAATTTTCATAGAAAAAGAAAATAAAAAAAAGAAGAAATATTTTCTTTCTAATTTCTTACTTAAAGGAATATTTTTCTAATATTAACTGTAAAATAAAATGCGTGAAAACAGCTTAATGTAAGCATATTAAAAAAAAAAAAAAAAAAAAAAAAATGAAGAAGAAGAACTTAGTTTGCAATTAGATTGCAATGCAAGTTAATCATATTATAAATTTAAATGAATAAAATTGTTTATTTCTAAAAAGATTTGGAGTAAGCTTAATTCATTTACTCTTATCTATTTACCGTTGCTTTCATGGTATCCCATATCACTCTATATTTCTTAGTCCTAAATTCCTGCGTTAACTTTCCCCTTAAAGAACGGATAACATAGCAGCATATTCTGCTGTGTGTTGGTCATAATACTGTTTTGTCATAATACTGTCATAATACTGTTTTTCAAACAACAAATGCAGCATGTGAGTTAGTGAAATAATGGGAGAATATTCCTAGAGCTTTCAGCCAGCGCGCGCTATAAATTTCGTCACTCGTCTGTACTGCGATTGGTCTAAAGCTCCTTGAAGCCTTGTCCCCTTTCAGTAAAGTCAAATGGACCCACCCGCCCATCAACTGAGGACCACAGAATGGCTTTCTCCGATAAGTTGTGATGGGTTATCCATACCGGTTTTTTTGAGTCAATATTGTTCGCTCAAATTGTAGACAGATCCAGTGATCATAGAATAGGCGTCCAGGTTACCATAAATGAAACCTCAACTTGGCAATGAATGAAACAACAACCAAGGGACACCCTTAAATCTACTCTAACCCTTTTTTAGTGTACTCCAAAATTGAAAATATGCTGTTAGATAATGAACTGCTTCATAAGAGTTTGTAAACTCTTCTAATTTATTCATTTGTTGGGCTATCATGATGTAGTGATTATAATTTAATATTTGATCATAAACAGTAAAAGATTTCTAATAATAAAGTACAGAAGAGTTATATTTTCCAAAAGCAGTTTTTTGTGGCTTTCTGATAAGAATTGCAATTTTGACTTTATTTGATCTGTTCAACATAAAACATATGATGCACATTTTTTTTAAAAAATATTATTTCTTTCACAGGTATTAGCCATTCGTAGGGAAGATGCTTCTGTATGGGAAAGAAGGGCCCCACTAGCTCCTCAACATGTCAAACAGTTGACTAAGGATGGCATAAAGGTTTTAGTGCAGCCCTCGAACAGAAGGGCATATCCCATGCAGGTTTGTTTTGAATCTGTGTGTATTTTAAAGTTCATTTCATATTTTAATTAAAAAATGTGATTTTGTTAATATTATTTGCAGTTATGTTATAAATACATAAAATCTGAGCATGTTATTAAAACTCTCATTATTATTCATGATTTTTTTTCTGTTAAATTATCTAAAATGTGTATCAGGGTTGCTGTTTGAAAAGTGCAAACTTACTTCTCCCAATAATATACAAAAAATTAGTATATTTAGGATGACTTTAATTTTGCAAGTGATATTAACTATATCTTTGTGCTTCCAAAAGTAGGAAATGATGTAAATATGTAAAAGTATTAGAGGGATTTTTTTTGGGGGGGAAGAGTTAAAGACTATGTATATTTGTATATATAGAGGGTCTTTAACCTGTTCATTCCCCCCTAAATTATTAGTCTCCCAGAAAAAATCTACATGAGGTTAATAATATAGATACTTATATATTATCACAGCCACCCTGGTAGGAATCGCCAAAGATACAGAATATACCAAAATCTGGTAACCATGTGCATAACAATTATTCAGACAACCATGTGAATGACAAATATTCAATTTCCAATGATGGCATTTTTGTATGCGTTCTTTTTGTGGTATTCCAAGTTCCAATGGCTTTTGTAGAAAAATTATGTTTATTTTTAGCCCAAAGGGACATTAAACCCAAAGAGGTATTAGTCTCAAAATGGCATTTTGTATCATTTCACTTTCTGCGTTGGTTCACTTTTCAAACTGATGCCACCAAATATTATTGCCGTATATTATATTTAAAGGAACTAAATAATGAAGAATCTGAATGAATGTTTCCCTCATTGTGAAAAAACAACAGTACCTAGAGCCATCCAATTTTGAATAACATAGTCCTCCAACCGAACATGGGCACTTGGAAGCCCGAATTTTGAATTTCAAATTTGTTTTATTTGCTTTTTCATAATGTGTAAAACTTTAATGAATTTTTGATTAACAAACTCAACAATTTCAAACCGAGCAATGGCAAACTGTATGGGGGAAAAAGGATTTTTATCTCCAGCGCACAAGACTGCATATTGGAAATTCTGAAGATATGCTATTTTGCTGTTTTTAAATATTTTGTGATATTGCTGTTGAATTGAATTTTTATATGGTTTAAGTGTGAAGAATATGATATTTAATAAATAAAGGTAACAAGCAAAACATTAAAAAAAAGACTATCTTTTGAACATAATATAAAATCTGAAAGCTTTCCGATTTTCTTTCTCTTCTTTTTTTTTTTTTTAAATCTTAAACTTAATTTTAAAATTTTTGCGTGTAAGGTTTTCGTGTGATAGAAGAAAGATAGGTGAAATTTCTGTAGGAATGCATTAATTTGCTGCAAAATCACTAAAGGAGCAATGTTTCAAATTCTTTCTCAAAGCTATCGCTATGAAATTTCCGCAACAACGAAAACAAAAATTAATTTGTAACTAGGTTTTACTGATTATATAATATATGAAACATAGAATATGTATTTAATAATATGTATGCATGTAATGTATAATTTTTTACAATAAAAATAATTTTCTCCACCCCTCCCCATCCCTGCCTCCATAAAATTCACCAAACTGCACTAAGGTGGTTGCAATAATATGCAAATACCATACTTTATTGGTATGTCTGATATGCATTAATAAGAAAGATATCTTTTTAATATTAGAGCCATAGAATGAATCAGCTTAATTTGATTATGTGGGGTATAGCTGACACATGCAGTTCATAGTAGTATCTTGAACTTTAATGCGTCGCATATAGACAAAATAGGTGGTTAACTTGCTGCCATTCTGAGATAAGCATTTGGCATGTCCAATCAACTCCCAAATGTAATTTGATCAGAGATCTAGCAGTAAGTCTAGCTGTTAGACACGTTTTAATACATGTATAAAAAAAATTCAGTATTATGCAAGTGCTGTGAGAGAATAGTGTTCTTATGAGAAAACTATTTCTGATTGAAAAGTGTCCTATTGATTATTAAGTTATTGTAATAAGAATTATAATAAAAACTGGTCTCAAAGATTTATTTGTTGCTGCTATTACCAGGAAAGTAATATATAGGACTACTCTGATATGTACTCTAAAATGCCTGGCTATCAGAGCCGACTCCAAGTACCAGGTGATTTACCCTGCATTGCTATGCGACTGCTACCCTGCATTGCTATCCAAGTTGTCTAAATGTGCCTGTCCCTCTAGAAGTGTGTTCCTGTAGTACTGAATCACTCTGTATACTTAAAAGAGTATTGCTGCATCATAAAACTATTCTCGAAATCCCTCTAAGCTATTTCTGAATCAGAAGATTATCTGTTTTTTAAATCCAAAATTATGCATATGTTTTCTGATTTGTAACTAATTGTTTTCATCTTTTTGTCATTTAAAGCTGAGTTGTATAGTATTTGATAATATTTACTGTTACATATAGTCATAAAATGCAAAACTCCTATCTCGTAATTCTTAATGTTTAAATCAAAAATATTTTAAAACAGTAGCATCTCCCTCTTTTGAGAAATAAACTGTTTATAATTTATGTCTGTTTCTTCTTTTTATCTCAAACTCACAACAAAAAAGATATCTTCCCTGTATTTTTGGTAGTGGTATGAGGTTTATTCCCTTGCTAAATTAACCTCATTAATAACGTAACTGATTTATGTCTGTTTCTTCTTTTTATCTCAAACTCGCAACAAAAAAGATATCTTCCTTGTATTTTTGTTAGTGGTATGAGATTTATTCCCATGCTAAAATAACCTCATTAATAACGTAAATGATTTTGTTTAAAATGCAGTTGTCAGTAAAAAGGCTTTATTTTCCCCCTGGATCTATTTAATTTTTCAGTACTATTTAATTTCAGATCTATTTAATTTTCAGTATGATTTTAAGAGATGGTTTAACTGGTGATGATATTAAGAATAGCTCTCTATGTATCAGTTGATGACATTCACGTGATTCAAATTTGCAAAATGCAAAACTTTAAAATTTTAATCTGAGCTCATATGTGAGAAATATCTAATAATCTTCATGGCATCTGTTTTGCCAGCGCAAGCGATAAAGTCGCCAATAATGGTACAACTGATGCCAAATGCAATATCTTCACTGGTAACCTTTAACACCTCATTTTTAAAACAAGTTGTAGCCATTTCTTACCATATTGATTGTTTCTTTCAATACTGGTATACAATTACATAGAATATTTGCAAAGATAATTAAATTTTCTGCTTTAAGACCATTCGCAGTAATTAAGTCAATTAGGATGCAATAATACCGCTCACCCAAAGGCGAAAATATAATAGAAAAGGCAAAATCAAGGGCATAGAAAAGGCAAATTAAATTCATCAATTCTAATGAGAGTGCACTAGCAAAGTAAAGCAATACGGTTTTACATCTGAGTAAGCTATTCGTACGAATTGAAACAATTCTTGCATTTAAACTTGTATTCCAAATTAAGATTTAACTTGAAATTAATGTAGATAATTACTGAGAGAATTATATTTTTGTAGCGTAGTTTACGTGAGATGAGATTACCTTGGGGTCACATGATATGAACTATCAAATCAGGATGTTGAACCATGATAGCATAATAAATTCTTAAATTAATGTCTTCTTACAAATTTATTGTCTTTATTTATTGGCCTTTTACAAAATTATAAACCATGTTAAAATGTTTATGCCTTCAAAATAAAAAAAATTCTTAGAACTAATATTTGTTAAATTTTTTTTATGTATATACCATATGTTGTCGCCAATAAAGTCTTGGCGAGATTTGCGCCGGCGAAACAGAAAAGTACCAATTTTCCACTTTTTTTTTTTTTTACTTTTCACTTCTTTATTACAGCATGTTTACTTTAAAAAAAAAATTAAAATCTTTATAATTTCAGGCTTACATCAATGCAGGTGCAATAATTCAGGAAGATATTAGTGAAGCTCCTGTTATAATTGGAGTGAAACAAGTTCCTATTGATAAACTTTTGCCTGACAAAACATACTGTTTCTTCTCGCACACTATTAAAGCTCAGGAAGCAAACATGCCTATGTTGGACTGTATACTAGAAAGGGTTTGTATATAATTTCTTATGCTTGATGTAAGATTCTTTTTGACAGAAACTATTAAATATAATTTTTCATAATTTTTCTTAAAAATTTACATAGAATTTTAGAATATAAAGTTTAATCATGTTAGTTCATTATTGCATTATTATATATATTTTTAATTCTTTAAATTTCTGCAATTTGCAGTGTTCTAACAATACTATTTTTGTTATAAAGAGCCAGATTTACATGAAAATTTTATTGAATTATTTTTTATTTTCCAAAGTAAATGCTATCAAAACTCTTAATATTGTGTTTATTTATTTATAATTTCTTAGAATATACGTTACAAATTATATCAGTTGAAAAGTAGTTTCTGGGCAGTGTTTTGATTAGTAAAAACTAGCCATCTTATTTGTAAATGTTCTTTATTTTTAATTGCTTACCCTTAATCTTTATCTTTCTTTTCCTTGATTATTAAACATAAGGTGAATTTTTTTAAAATTCCTTGAGTATAGCTTTGTAAGAAATTCTGATATTTATAATTATATATATATATATATATGTAAGATAAAAATTGTAAATCAGCTTTATAATTTATTAATAGCTTTTTAATTCCTCATTTTTAATTTGGGTGTTTTGTTTCTCTATTTTGAAAATACCAACATTTCTGGACTGTGCCATTTCTAGATTAATCTATGCCACAAAACTTGCATAACGCTGATGACGTAGTAGTAGTACTAACTCTGAGAACTGAAACCTTTCTCTTAACAGACTGCCATATTAGATAAATTCATACTTTTAGCTTCACACTCTGTGCTGCTTGGATGCTGCTGTGCTCTCTTCCTATTGCAGTAGTATTAAAAAATGTAAATATTATTGAATAGGCACAGTTGAATTGTGGCCACAAATGTGAATTTAAATAAAAGTGGAATTTAATCCGGCTCTACTTCTTCCTCTTAATATGGGTTGATGCTCTAAGTTTCAAGTAGCTATGCCATGCAGTATTGCTATGCTTCTACATCTCAGTGTTCTTACTTCAGTACTTCTAAATTTTGCTTTTATAAAAATGTAATGAAACAGAAAACTTTAATATAAATGTGCTTGTAATTTCACTTTTCTAAAGTGAAATATTTTGTTGCTATGATGAGTATCGAATTTTGCTTTGAGCAAGTAATCAGGTATCTACTCTGCAGATGAGATGGAGTATTAATACATTTAATTTTGGCAGTTATGGTAGCATACGAGGTCTTTAAAAAGAATTCCATATGCCGGTACCACTGTTTGGCAGATACTGCTACTATGCGGTAATCTTGGCAAAAAACCTCTTGCTTACCGAACATTTTTTATTAGTATTGTATTTCATTGGTTTGTTTAAGAGTTTGTTGCCTCATGATTTTAAAAATGTCTGATTTGTATGAGCAAAGTATTAATATCATATTTGGGATAACATTTGTGAAAATTCACAAAATGGTAAAATGTGTACTGATTTGTATTTAAGAAATATCTCACAGTTAACAGGATGTCAGTTGACAGTCGTTACAGCACCAAATGCAGTAAATAGTTTATTTTTCTTTATGAATACATACACAGTGATATGTTTGCAAATAAGTGGGAAGAATGAGTATCACTTCAAGGTGATTCTTTGTCATATTTTTTTTTTACTTCTTAAATGGACAAATTAGTAGCTGCCAGGTATGAATGGCTGTAAATTAACTACAAATATAACTTCATGGCATCCTGTATTAATCCTGATACAGGATGTTGTACAAAATGGTGAAATAAACGTGAGCATAATACAGGTCACTACTATCTAGATTCCTACCTCATCGAATTCATGTAGTGTTAATTGTGCATAAAATCAAATATTTGCAGCAGTGTTGAATGATTTTATGCCTCCTGTATGAACTGAAATTAATTTAGTAAAATATATTTAGTCTGTAAGATTTTTACTGTGTAAATCTCAATTACTGTAGAAAATGACGAATCTTAAGAACTAGTTAGCAAATAATCGCTTAAGTTCGTGTGCAAGAAACAACAAGATGGAAGGGTAACTAACCCTTTATTATTCCAATAAAATTTAACAAAACTCCGTCTTGGAGTGTATAATCAAAGCCGATACTTGGGCTTGAACTTATGAAACTAAGAATTAAACTAAAACTAAGATTAACTAAAGAAAAATAACTGAAGCTATCAAGTTTCTAATGCCCCTTAGACACCAGATGACTGTGAAGCTATCAAGGGCCTGAGTATGCCCGAGCGTAATAACAGCTTTGAGAGAGAGAGTGGCCAAAAGGCAGATGCACGTAAATCAGAAACTCTGATTCTCTCTCACTAAGACCAAAGAACTTCGTGGTTAAATACCGCTCCTCCTCATTATGTCTTCAGACGTGATTCTAAAACTACATTCTGGCCGGAAGTAGTAAGTTGAAGTTAAGAATTTGACAGGAAAGGAACTTTAACTTAAAATTTAACTGTTAATAAAATTAATATAATCCTTACAAGTCATTATTTGTATTTTTTCTAAAGTTAATAAGTTAGTCATTCTTTTCATTAAATTTAATATTTCGTTAGAGTTACCACTATCTAATTAAATTTCAATTTTTATGTTTGGTGTGAAGTCCCATTAAGAGAAAAGTACTTTAGAGTCATACACAGTGTTAGGAATTGTTTAAGAGATGGTTTAACTGGTGATGATATTAAGAATAGCTCTCTATGTATCAGTTGATGACATTCACGTGATTCAAATTTGCAAAATGCAAAACTTTAAAATTTTAATCTGAGCTCATATGTGAGAAATATCTCTGTATCTATCAAAAAAAAAAAAAAAAAAAAAAAAAAGATGCTGTTTAACTTTTCTACTTAATTATGATTTGCGTTAATCATATAAAAATTTCGCACTAAAAATGAAAGAAGGGATTTTGAATATAAGAAACATGAGCAACTTTTGTCTACCCCCTACTGCTACTTTAATGTTAAGTACTGGAAAAGCCATAGAGAATTTTATTTTTGACCTTTTGTTATTTAAAATGCTCAGACTATTGGAATTTAATGCATTCATTGGTAATGGCTGAAACTCATCAGTGATTTACCCTTCTCATCATCAAAAATGTGATGAGTGAATTACGACTATGAGGACGGTGATGTTTGTTTCCAAATTTCTTGGAGAACATCCTGAGGCATCAAGGGGTCTTCCACCTGTCTTCCCAAATTACTCAAGAGGACTTCCAGTTCACTAGCATTTTAAGTGTCCCCATTGTGCAAAGATACTATGACTTAAGACACAATAACACGCCGAATAAATACTAATTCAGAAGTCAAACAACAAAAATCAGCGTTAAGTTTTGTAAATTAACGCTGATTTTTGTTGTTTGACTTCTGAAATACTATGACTTATAAACATACATGCTTTTTCCTGAATACCCAGGTTGCATTAGACTATGGTATTTGACTTTTCCACTACTAAGCCATCATGGTGGCATTTTCAAACTTGTTTTTATAGCTATGTTAAATATTAGATTGTGTTTCATAATAATGAATTCTGCATGTTTTGGCTTTATTTTTAGAACAGTATTGCAAGAGTCAAAGTTTGCTTGCATGGATAACTTCTTTAATTTCCTCTGTTTCGTTTGCTAAAAGGTCCTTAATCTTTTTCATTGGTGGTCCTTATAAAGCCTTAAAAGTTCTTAATTCCCATTTAAGAATGAAACGAAACATGTCATCATGTTGCTGGGCTAATTAAATGTCTGATATTGCACAAAGCATGTTACATCATGGCTGGGAAATGGTCCTGATGTTTTTAGAGTTTGTAAAATGAATTATATGAAACAGTTTATTGTGTATGATTTATTATAGGAGAATTCTAGCATACACAAAGTGGATTGCTGTTGCTTGAATAAAAGGAATAAATTGGAACTTTTTGAAATAAGTTAACAATTTTTGATGCAGTTATTGCTATCACATAGCTAAGGCTGAAACTTAATTTAAGTAAATTAAGTAAGTTCAATAATAATTCTTAGCTGGAGAAAAGTCTGTGGTACTTTAAGTATGAATAGGTAAAGCATGGGGTCTCATTGAAATTATTTATGGGTTAAAAATTTTAATTGGAGAAAATGCTTATGCATGAATAAAGAAAAACACAGGTAAAGAAGCCTGTAGAATTTTATCAGTATAAAGCTGTTCTTGAAGCTATTGCTTAAAACAAGCTAGGTTCAAGAATACATAGATGCTGAAGATAAAACACGAAGAATGAAAATGAGATTATATAGGCTGTAATAAACAAATTTTATGGAACTATATCTTTATTCAGTGTTTGTCATATTATCCTAAGGAATGCCAAAGCAAATTAATAAAAAAAATGGTAGAAAATGCCATCTGAAAGAAAAATTGAACAATATTATGTAAATTTTATTTTAGATGCCATTTTAAACAGTAAATTGTATGTTTTTGTTAAAAACGTTGTGTAATTTTTAAAATATGTATATAACCTTTACATGAATTACAATTTTACAGGGGAAGTTTAGACTATCTGTGTGAGGTATGTCTGCATTAATTAGAATGACTATTCAATAATTTGATGTAAAAAGGAGTGTTCTTTATAATGTTAACATGTTTCAGAATTAAATGGTATAAAGCTTTTGGCTATAAGTTATAATACCCAGTAGTCATTCTGAGATAAATTAATTTGATGCAGTAGATGAATTTGATGATGTGCATCTAGTTTGCCACCTGGATGAAACTTCTCCAGCTGTTAGTATTTCTTGATAGTTTATCCGCAGGAATTTTTAAACTGCCAAATGTTAAAAATATGTGCCTTATTTTTACAGTCTGTATGTAGAAAAGCTAAAATTTAGACACAGAAATCTCTACATTGTTAGCTTTTTGTGGAATTTTTTATTCTGTGGTGTCAGTTTATTTTTTCTTCTATGATTGAAAATACATGCATATTTCATTTAGAAATTTAATTTTTGATAAATTTTAAGTAAACAAATTTGATGCTGTTTTGACAGTATTTAGGAAAATTAAATGGCTGTTGAAGATTTGATTATTATTTTTTTTTATATGTTATCCCAATTTTTGCAATAAGTCTAAAAGTCTATTCTGTTGCTTGTGAAAGAAATATTAGCTAGTGTCAGTAATATTTCTCCTTGAATATGTTAGATATTTGCATATAACTTTTGATATTGTAAGTTGCCTGTATTAACACATTAAGCCCCATTTGTATTCAAATTAACATTATGTATATTAATCTAACTGGCTACTTGTATTAGCTTAAATATTGTGACGTGCATTCAGATTTGCTTACGTAAGTTGTGAAAAAAAAATGCTTCATTCAAATATACACTCTGTTTGAATGAAGTAATAGTTTTAAGTTGTCCAGTGATATATAAAACTTTCGCAGACAAAAAAGAACTTTTGTCCAGATGGAACTTGTGAATACAAACTAAGTGTAGTTTAAAAAACTGATATAAATATATGCTTTAAAAATGTATGACATGACATTAGGAAACATTTATGATATGTAAATCAAAAGAATACTAGTAAAAAAGTGACCCCCCTTTTTTTTCCTTATATTGTGGCATTCAGTATGTTAAAATTACTTTATATTAGCTGTGGCACTATAATATAATGGAGGTAATAACACAAATGAAATCATTAAAATCTTGTTTTTGAAAGGTAAAAAAATTCATTTTTTAATCAGAACTATGGCAAAGAAATTCACTTTAATATCTGTCAAAAAGTAATGTGAATTTTTTTAAAACCCTTTTCTTCTTTTTTATTCTCTGTGATTGTTAGATCTTAAAGCCAGATTGGAATTTTATCATGAATATAGACCATTTGTTTTTAACAATCAAATAATTTCCTTTCTCAAAAGAGTTTTATTTCAGTGATCGCTTTTATTTTAAAGTTTATGTAAACCAGATAAACTGTGATGCTTAATGTTCAATTAGTTGGAATCATTATTAATATAATACTATGCTTAATTTTTGTTTTAGAATATACGATTAATTGATTATGAAAAACTGGTTGATGCCAAAGGTCAGCGTGTAGTAGCTTTTGGAAAATTTGCTGGAGTAGCTGGGACAGTGAACATTTTGCATGGTCTAGGCCTTCGGCTTTTGGCACTTGGCCATCACACACCTTTTATGGTAAGTTATGCAATAATTATATTTTTGATATGATTGCATTTTCTTCTTGTGTTTAAAAATTTTAACACTTAATGTATGAAATTTCTTAATCTATTTTCAAGCAGCATTTTCAAGCTCACGCTTGAAGGTATTGGTTTGTAATAGAAAGGCAAGTAATATTGTAAATTATATGTTGTTTATCAAACTTCTCAAATTTGCAATTTAGGTTCTTTCCTCCTCTTTTCTAGAAATTTAAAGTAAATAATTTTCTTGTAATTTTAAAACATAATCTTTCTTTTATTATTGTTGCATTTATTTTAAACAGTTATCCCTAATTTAATAAATTTCTGTATGTGAAAATGTATATGTACCTGCAAGACAAATTAAATTCTTTTTACTGAATAATTGACTGAAATGGAGAATAATGGCATCTAAGCATTTTGTAAATTCTTTGTTTTATTGACTGTTGTGTTACAACCATACATGTCTTCAAGAAAATGTGTTCTCGTAGGGCATTAAATAAGATGCGTATGTAGCAAAACTGATTTCCTCTTTGATGTTTTCCAGAACAAAACTTTTTATCATAATATAAGGAAAAATCGCATCACCCAAGGCATCCATAGGTTGTTGGTTATTTATATTCTAATTGTATCATTACGTGAATTTAAGGTCACTATGTTCACTTTGTTTCATAAATTTAAGGCCATTTCCTTCGCAGTACTGAATGCTGGATTGGTGTTCAACTGCACTCAGCAGTCAAGGGTACTTAGAGTATCTTAAAAAATGATTAGTCCCGAGATTTACAAGGAGGGCTTGCTGATTCAGTAACCAAATAAGCAAAGAAAATCTTAAGTTTGCCTCTTAAGGGAACAGAAAAACTTTGGAGAAAAGACCTTTCATCTCTAATAGCTCATGCGGTAAAATTGAACAGAATTCTATTAAGTTTTAATTTATTATTTGTAACAAACTAACATGTTCATTTAATCCATGCTGCATAAAAGATGGAAAGCAATCATTAGCATATTTAAGGTTTTGAAACACCCAAAGAGAGTATTACTACAACCATTAGCAAGTATATAAAATTAACATAAGAAAAGGCATTAAAATAAAACATATAACTTTAAAACAAAAATCTTTCACTTTATGTAACAAATTCGAAAATAAAATATAAAAATTCCAAAAGTTCAAAATTGCCTTGTTCTGAGCTTGTAATAGTTCTACACTCATGTCCATAAATTAAGGATAATTCGGAGTCACGCGGAAATCGAACTCTAAAATAAATATATGACCTGTAAAATCACTACACACATCTTCAAGAATCATATGCAAATTTCAGGAAGTAACCAGATGACACCGATGGTACGTCACTGTGACGAGAGTGTAAGAGAGTGATATATGAGGAATACAGGCAAAGAAGCAAAATTGTTCGCAGGCGCTTTATAAGCATTTCAGTGCAATAACCGAATAGTTATGACACAAAGGACACATTTGGATGATTTTTTACATGGTAGAATTATCGGCCGTCTGGAATGTGGACGTACCCAACTGGAAGTATCGGACGAACTTGGAATCCAGAGTGTCATCTCCAGGCTGTGGCAACGATTCCAAGATGATGGTAATGTGAGTAGACATTACAGCACAGGTCGCCCCAGAGTTACAACGCCGAATGAGGACTGGTATTTGGCAGTTACTGCCAAAAGAAACAGGCAGAGCACAGTCTCAGACCTGTCTCGTCAGCTCTCTTCAGCCACTGGTACGACAATTTCAAGGCAGATCGTGTACAGATGCTTAGGGCAGATTGGTCTATATGCTCGTAGACCTGTCAGATAAGTTCCACTTACTGCAACTCACTGTCGCCTGGAGTAGAGAGCGTGCATTGTGGACACCGCAACAGTGGGCTTGTGTGATGTTTTCCGACGAGTCCAGGTTTAGCTTGCAGTCTGATTCTCGCCGGACTTTCATATGGAGAGCTCCAGGTACTCGTTACCACCAAGAAAACATCATTGAACGACACCGTTACAGTGGTGCAGGAGTGCTCGTTTGGGGTGGAATTATTCTGGGTTCCAGAGCTGACCTGCATGTTCAAATTGGAACCATAAGAAGCCAAATCTATCAGGACGTCATTCTGGAACAACATGTACATTTGTTTCGGGGGGCCATGGGTGCGCAATTTGTGTTTATGGATGACAACGCCCATCCTCACCATGCAAACATCGTAAGCGAATGCCTTCAATCGGAGGATATCACCCGTATGGACTGGCCAGCATTCTCATTGGGCGTCTGGGAGACATACAATGTATTAACAATCATACCAACCATGTAATATTGGTTTTTTGTAAATAGGTTTTTTTTTTTTTTTTTTTTTTTTTTTTTGTAATTTGCTCCAGGGAGAGAAAATTGCTAATTTTTTTATAATATCAAACATATAGCATCTTTTTTTGCTCTTTACCTTTTGTTTCCTAAATAAGCTTTACAAATAAGTCAAATTTGTTTTGCTTCTAACTCTTCCTTTGCCTGATTTTGCATTATCCTTAATTTATGGACATGAGTGTAAATTAAGCTGTTAGTAACAGGAAAAGTTTTGCTGTTGGACGTTTAGTTTTCCATTTTCAGTCTGTATATCAACTGCATGCACTTTATTGGCTTTACCAGGGTACATCTATATAATCAATATTTGTGTGAAAAGTTATCTGCTAGGCAAGCTATAAACATAAAACTTCTACATTTAAGGTAAGGTGAACATTAGTCGAAAACTGCAAATCGATAGGAATATGGTTTATCCAAATCTAGAGTTGGCACCATATAAAATAGTCAAAACTGTGTAATCTCTGCTTATTGAAAAAATTTGGATATCGAAAAAAGGAGCTTAGGGGCTTTGAAGAAGCACTGCTAAAATGGTTTGCATTCAGCAAGGCTTCTCCAAGCCATAATCTGCCAAGGTCTGGACAAATGCTCCAGGAAAAGGCCATTGAATCTGTGTTACTGTTAACAAATTTAATAAATGTGTATAGTTATAATTAAATCATAATATGATTTTTTAAAATTGGATTTATTATTCATGTCTTTTGGTAGGTTACTTATTTGTTTCTTTGTTAATCATTCGTTTTTTGAGCATTTTGTGATATAATCTTATTGGATCAGATGTAGTGAACCAAACTTCAGGTCACTTGAAACTTGTTATAGTAAAGTTTGATTGTAGCTTCATTATGTTTCTATGTATATAGAGAGCATATTACTGCTTCCAAAGTATTAAATTCTTACGTACTGATCAAAAGCAAATTTCAGAGCATAGAAATTTCTTTGTTTATTTATTTCTGAAATATTTTTAAAAAAAATTGCATGTGTTCTGTTAATATGACGATGTTACTTTATTGAGTTAAATTTAAATATATAAGCTAAACAGCTTTGTATGATAAATTGGACTGAGATTATGAAAGCTTTGGTTTTGTAGTTAATTTCATATCAGATTATAAGGTAGGCTAAATGCTTTTAATTATTTGAGTATGCATATCTTTATTATTAATTTTGGCTTAAATATTTTGAAAAAGGTAATGCTTGTAATCGCATAAATATTTTGAAAAAGGCAACAGTTCTGGGCTGATGTAACTAGATGAGTAGTGGAGAATTTTCTGAATGTAATTATGTATGTTTTTAAGTTGGAAAGCTTTCCTCAGATGCATATGATTCTTAATTCATACTTGAAACTACATGATGGTTGATGGTATAAGCTAATACAATACTTAATTTAATTTTTCTTTGTTTCCTTATCCAAAGGTGTGTTGGGAGAAGAATAATGATCCCTGACATAGTGCATTATATTGTACAGGGCAATTATAGCATGTAATGACTGCTTTATCAGTTTTTGAGAATTGAGCTAAATTGTCACAATTTCTTGCTTTTCTATATGTGTATGTGATAGAGAAAAAGAGCATACTGTAGTATTCTGCATTACTTTATTTAGTACTAAATTGAAGCCTAGAAACATGTAGAACTTAAGACAATTTAGTGTGCAAAAATTTCATACTGTGACAGGATTATTTTCCTAACTGTGATTTATTGCTTTCACCACCTACAGTAATCTTCAATCTGTTAGCATTTGGATGTGAGAAGAAGGAGGGATTACCAACATATGAGTTGGCTGCTGAAGTAATTGCCTTTAGTAATACAGCTTAAGTGTAACCATTTTATGTATAGTTAAAAGGAAGGGGAAAAGTATTTGTATTTTTGGGAGATTTTGCCTTTTAATAGATAAAGTGCTTTAAAAATTGTATTAAATGTTGTAAAGTATTACACTATTTTAAAATGCTGTCTTGTTAAAAATATTTAGTGTCTAATTATCTTTAGCATGTAGGTCCTGCTCACAATTATAGAAATAGTGGAATGGCTAGACAAACTGTGCGAGATGCCGGATATGAAATATCATTGGGTATGATGCCTAGATCTATAGGGCCTTTAACTTTTGTTTTTACTGGATCTGGAAATGTCTCTCAAGTAAGTGATTTTTTATTTCACATGTATAATCTGAATATTTATTTGTTATTCCATATGTTGTGCTTTGTATTATGCATGTGCATAAATTAATTCAAAGGAGGATATTTAACATCTTAAGTCTAATTATAGGACAAAATACTTAGCTAATTTGTTACATAGGCATGAAACTTTATGCTTACATATTCCACTTGATAGAAGCTGATAAATGGAAACTAATGACCTTTCCAAATAATGTATTTTTTAAAATCAATTTTAAGTGGCTAAAGTTTGTTTTAAATAATTGAAATGTAACACTATTTAAGCAACAAATGTGTCCTGCATAATTGAACTTCTTAAAATTGTATTTCATGTTAACTTTTTATTGGGTATGCTGCATTTTACAGAAAAGTAATAAAATGTCAGTGTGAATCTGTAGAATTATCTGTTGATTATAATTCCTTACTTGTGAATGTGGAATCATTGATATTTAACCCGTCACCACCAAAAGAGGCATCTAAAATCATGGAACTTATTTTATTGGTAGTCTTTTTTAAAAAAGTTTGTTTGCTGAAAATAGGTTACAAAATGTAATTGTTTTTGAAAGTGGTTAAAATCACTTTGGGGAGAAAGATTTTTCTTTCCTATGTCTGTGTTATATTAAATTGATTTTGTGAAGATTCTAACTAAAAGCTTTTTAAATTATAAATATTAATAATCTTTACCACATTGTTCATGATTTTTGCATGGATCATTTATTTTTTTACTAAAAACATATGAAATTCAAATTATTTATAGCAATCACCATTTATGGCAGGCTAGCCCCTGATTGTTTTTGTAAAAGAAGACATAACTTCTATTTTGTTCTCACATTTTGAAAAAAATATTAATATTTGAGACTGTATTTTCAGAATTACAGGATCAAGAAAAGTCACAATACGCAACTTTCAGAATGGATAAATTATGATCTAACATGAAAATTTAGAAGTGGATTTAAGTTTTTTTCACATGCTGTATCTATAATTTGTATCTCTTTATAATCTAACCAAACAGTATTGTCCATTTAAACTTCTATTGGAATACTAATTCAGAAGTCAAACAACAAAAATCAGCGTTATACCTACAAAATTTTCACAGGACTAGTTTCGATGGTTTTACCGAACCATCATCTTCAGCTGCAAAACCGCAAATGAACAAGATAGGAAATAATGATTAGATAAGATAAGAAAGCCTGGACAAGAATAAGCAAGTGGTGCCATCTGTTGGCGAAACCAGAACTAAAACATAATTTCTCTAAAAGCCGAAGGCAAATTTGGATTGGAATTAGGATCGTTAACTAGAACAGAAAGATTTTTATGAATGTGAAATGCCTCTAGAAAATCCAGTTCTCCAATGGAAGATGTTTTTTGAATAATTTTGGCAGCAGAAAAATTGAAAGTGTGATTTTCGGACCAACAATGTTGAGCAACAGAAGACTTCTGTGTTTCCTTTTTTCTAACATAAGCCTCATGTTCTTTGACGTGAAATTTTAAGGCTCTCTTAGTTTGGCCAATGTAAATTAAACCACACTGGCAAGGAATCTTATAAATACCCCAGGAATTCATATCCGGAATGGGGTCCTTGAGTATAGAAGTTGGAATTTTATTGATGGGAGAATAAACAACCCGAAAGTTAAACTTCTGCAAAATATGTGCAACTTTATAGCTAATTGATGGAAAGAAGGGAATGACAACAGAATTTTTATAATCTCCTAAAATAAGAGTGTGGCTTTTAGTGTGTTCAGATGAGAATTTTTTAACTGCTTGATTAATAATGTTGGGTGAAAAGCCCCTGTCAATAGCTATTGCTTTTAAATAATTTAGTTCTTCATCAAGGGCTAGTTTGGAGGAGCAAACTTGAAGAGCACGGAAAACATAGGAATAAAATGAAGCTAACTTTTGTTTAGTCGGATGACATGATTTAAAGTGTGGTGGAAGGCAAACCGATGAAGGTTTACGGTAAACTGTAGTACTGAAGTTGGATGTGTTACGTGTGACCAGAATGTCGAGAAACTGAAGAGAATTGCAAGTCTCAAGTTCAAAAGTGAACTGAATAGCAGGATCAATAGAATTCATTGTTGAAAGAACTTTATTTAAATCATCTTTATTACCTTCAAACAGGGTAAAAGTATCGTCTACGTAGCGGAACCATGCCGGGAAGTTTAAAGTTTCAAACAATTTTGATTCATAATAATGCATGTAGATATCAGCCAGGATGGGACTGAGGGGGCTTCCCATGGCTAATCCCTCAGTTTGTTTGTAATATTTATTTTGGAAAACAAAATGTGTTTGTTTCAAACAGAGTTGAGTGAGAGAAATTAGCTCCTCAATTTCGATGCAAGAGAAATGAAATTCGCGAAGTCTGGTTTCTAGACATCTTAATGCACCCTCTATGTCTAATGTCTAGAAACCAGACTTCGCGAATTTCATTTCTCTTGCATCGAAATTGAGGAGCTAATTTCTCTCACTCAACTCTGTTTGAAACAAACACATTTTGTTTTCCAAAATAAATATTACAAACAAACTGAGGGATTAGCCATGGGAAGCCCCCTCAGTCCCATCCTGGCTGATATCTACATGCATTATTATGAATCAAAATTGTTTGAAACTTTAAACTTCCCGGCATGGTTCCGCTACGTAGACGATACTTTTACCCTGTTTGAAGGTAATAAAGATGATTTAAATTAATTTTTTTCAACAATGAATTCTATTGATCCTGCTATTCAGTTCACTTATTATTAAATTATTAAATTTTTATATGACCAGAATGTCGAGAAACAGAAGAGACTTGCAATTCTCTTCCGTTTCTCGACATTCTGGTCACACGTAACACATCCATTTTCAGTACTACGGTTTACCGTTAACCTTCATCGGTTTGCCTTCCACCACACTTCAAATCATGTCAGCCGACTAAACAAAAGTTAGCTTCCTTTTATTCCTATGTTTTCTGTGCTCTTCAAGTTTGCTCCTCCAAACTTAACCCTTGATGAAGAACTAAATCGGTTTGCCTTCCACCACACTTTAAATCATGTCATCCGACTAAACAAAAGTTAGCTTCATTTTATTCCTATGTTTTCCGTGCTCTTCAAGTTTGCTCCTCCAAATTAGCCCTTGATGAAGAACTAAATTATTTAAAAGCAATAGCTATTGACAGGGGCTTTTCACCCAACATTATTAATCAAGCAGTTAAAAAATTCTCATCTGAACACACTAAAAGCCACACTCTTATTTTAGGAGATTATAAAAATTCTGTTGTCATTCCCTTCTTTCCATCAATTAGCTATAAAGTTGCACATATTTTGCAGAAATTTAACTTTCGGGTTGTTTATTCTCCCATCAATAAAATTCCAACTTCTATACTCAAGGACCCCATTCCGGATATGAATTCCTGGGGTATTTATAAGATTTCTTGCCAGTGTGGTTTAATTTACATTGGCCAAACTAAGAGAGCCTTAAAATTTCGCGTCAAAGAACATGAGGCTTATGTTAGAAAAAAGGAAACACAGAAGTCTTCTGTTGCTCAACATTGTTGGTCCGAAAATCACACTTTCAATTTTTCTGCTGCCAAAATTATTCAAAAAACATCTTCCATTGGAGAACTGGATTTTCTAGAGGCATTTCACATTCATAAAAATCTTTCTGTTCTAGTTAACGATCCTAATTCCAATCCAAATTTGCCTTCGGCTTTTAGAGAAATTATGTTTTAGTTCTGGTTTCGCCAACAGATGGCGCCACTTGCTTATTCTTGTCCAGGCTTTCTTATCTTATCTAATCATTATTTCTTATCTTGTTCATTTGCGGTTTTGCAGCTGAAGATGATGGTTCGGTAAAACCATCGAAACTAGTCCTGTGAAAATTTTGTAGGTATAATGCTGATTTTTGTTGTTTGACTTCTGAATTAGTATTTATTCGGCGTGTTATTGTGTCTTAATTCTATTGGAATGATAGGTGACATCTTTGCAAACTTCATATTCAGTGGGATTTCAAAGCCATTGAAATAATGTTGCCTTTCATGTCTTCATTCCCCCCCCCCTTGAAATTTTACATAATTTTAAAACATAGGGTTTTGATATTCAGGTTGGTAACAAATAAGGTGACTGTTTTTATAATTTTAGGTCTGAAATTTTTCCCATTGATTTATCTTTTCTTACATGAACTCCATTTTATGTACGCTTAACTAGCCAGAATTTTCACATATCTGGAATTTGGAATTTTTGAGTTTTTATACCGTTGTACCTATTAACTAATGTATTATTTAGTACAAATAAGTAATTTTTATTATTATATTGTTACTCCAAAGCATATAGAGTTAGATTTTGAATTCTTGTTATTAAAGAATACAAATCTCATCATTTATATCTGGTGTATGCATCCAAAAACTCTAGATTTTATAATCTGTTCAAAATGTGTATCTGTGATACTTACCAGGTTTATGGCACTAAGAAGGAAAATATAATTGTTGCTTAAAACTTCATTCATGATTTCCTTGCTTTTTGAGAAATGTGCATTTTATCTTCACCCATACGTTTAATTTTTTTTATAATTTTATAGAATTCGGGAAAATTTGTTAAGGCATTGGTCATATGCTGCCCTTGTAAGTACCTATGAGTATATTTTATTGCATTATTTCAAACAGCACATACTGTTCATTAGTTATATGTGGCATAGATCTAAGTTTGGCATTTAAGTTATCTTGACACTTGAAGATGGCTGTAGCGGGTGTAACGACGCCGAACTTCCGTGATGGAAAAACTCAGACATGTTGTCCTTTTTTTATATTTATTTTATAACTTAACATAGACTTTCTTGGTTAATTAAAAAGTAACTTTACAGCATTATTACAGAAGGTGAAATACTTTCCCGATGCATGATGCATCTTATTTGCTCAGCATATGTTCGGTGAAAAAAAGCTGTCATTGCCCCGTGTGTCAATCCTCGTTTTGAATCATTCCACACACAGCAGAATTATTAAATTGGAATTTAATTACATACAGATAATTTAATACTTAATTTTCTTTTACAATTTCACATTTGTAATTTTGTTTTCATGCATTTAGTTATAAATTTAGTGTTTTGCATGTTTCATTTATTTCTATTAATGTGATATTCTTTATATCAATACATATTAAGAATTAGTATATTAATTACATAGCCTCAAAATTTGAGTCATTATATTAAAATGCTGATTTTATATGAATTTTTTTGTAAAAGTAGGCTTAACAGCTGAAAATGCATGGGCCGGTGGCAGCATTCCATTTAGGGGGATTCGGTCCCATTGCTGTGTTTCATTCTACATGTGCTGGTCTCAAAGGGCTAAAAAAAAAAAAAATAAATGCATACTAAAATTATTGACATTTAAATTCACCATTTAAGATGCTTCATCAAAAAACCTGATACAACAATTATTTAACTAATACCTGTAGACTAACATGCCAAGAGAATAAATGTTAAGAAAAGTAAAAGTTTTAACTTGCTTTTCTACCTGTCAGGTCAATATTTAGGCAGCAAAAAAGGACAAATTGTATAAGTATTGACTTGAATCTAATGATATACTACACTAAAAGTAGTTAAGGGGTTGTGTTATATATATATATATATTAAAAAAATGGTTTTTATAAGTATAACTATGTATGTGCTTTTAAGTTTCACATAATTCGAGAAAAAAATGCAATTTCATTAAACGGTTGTCTGCTTTTGCTAGATTAGTACAATATGTTTATCAGTCATGCACAGCTGTTTTTTTAATTTGTTTCTATCATAGGGTGCTCAGGAAGTATTCCAGGAACTACCCTATGAATATGTCAATCCTACAGATTTGCCTCAAGTTGCAGAGCATGGATGTAAGTTTTTAAGCTAGTTATAAGAAAACATTTAAAAGAAGGAATGGAATTGCTGTTTCTTATATGAATTTATTTCATGCAGTTATTGTAGTCAAAATAATTAATTATTAATGTACTTAATTTCTAATTTTGCTATTTTAGCTATGAATAAAGTTTATGGTGCTGTAGTTAGCAGAGATGATCATATTCGAAGAAAAGAAGGGGGAGGCTTTGATGCAGAAGAATTTGAATTATATCCTGAACGTTATTACTCAAATTTTGCTAAAACGGTTTGTATTTGTGCTTTATAAATGAAACAGATTTTATAAATACGATTATAAAATTTTGTAATACAGTAAATGTTCCTCATATTAAGAAAAATTATAAAGTAAAAATTAAGGGGGTAGGATAGTTGAGCAAGGGCTCCTTTTATTGCACAGAGAACATCTAGTTACTAATGATTTCCAGCTATGTTTTTTAGCGTATCTTCAGTTATAGTAAAGCATACCTTATACTTCCCATCAAAGTTTTAATATTAAAAAACTATCACATACACTTGATTTTTAACATAAGCTCATTAAATGTTGAGAGATGATCTCAGGTTATCCTGATGGCCATAGTATTGGTTCTTCTCTGCTTATCCATTGGTTAGAGAACATTTTCTGCAAGAACTAATAGGCACATAAACACTTCAGTGTAAGTGCAGTGGAAGATTATCTATAGTCAAAATATATATATCTGTTATGTCCAGGTAAACACCTGTTGAATTATTGGATTCAAGCAGTGTTCTGCATTAGCCTGCATCAAGCATTTACTTCCAAGATATCCCGGTATTTCTTTAGTACATTGTTTTTTTTAACGCCTAATTATAAAAGTTATGTTTATGTTTTCATTTTTTTGAAGTAAGAATGGCATGAACGTGTTCCAGATTTTGCAAGAATATTAAGAATTAATATATTAATTAGGTAGCCTCAAAATTTGAGGTCATTATATTAAAATGCTGATTTTATATGAATTTTTTTGTAAAAGTAGCCGGTGGCAGCATTCCATTTAAGAGGATTTGGTCCCATCGCTGTGTTTCATTCTCCGCGCATTGGTCTGAAGGGGCTTAAAAAAAAAATAAATGCATAATAAAATTATTGACATTTAAATTCACCATTTAAGATGCTTCATCAAAAGACCTGATACAACAATTATTTAACTAATACCTGTAGACTAACATGCCAAGAGAATAAATGTTATTGCGAAAGTTTTATTTTTGTGCACAGATAAAACTTTACAGTTAGTTCACTTTAAGCACACTGAGTGAATAAGTTTTGTTGACTGTAGGCATAAAATATCACATATGTATCAGTAGTATGGTTATGTTTAGTCTACTAGCTCTTCTAAAGTCTTTTAAATTTCGAGTTCTTTAAAACTTTACATACTGTTTTTTATGCTTTTAACATCTGATAGATCTCATTTTTATTCACAACTTGATTACTGCTGAACTAAAATTATAGTTCATTTAATAATGAACTCGCAATATGTGATGCATTTTCTCTTTTATAGATATTGATAATAGAGATTACTGCACTAGAAACTTGAAATGCCATTTGCACATTGCAAAAAGAGAAAAATATATAAAACTTTTCACGTATAGTGTAACAGTTGCATGTGCCTAATTAGCTTAGATATTATGAGTTTTCTGAATGAGGAAAATGTTTTCTATCTGGGCATTAAGATTGTTTTCTATTATCATATATTATAGGTTAGTCTTCAATCTCTTGTGTATAAATTAGTCTTGTCCTGACTGACCATGGTTGCTTGAAGAAAAACGTAATTCAAGGAATTAATTAAAAATACTGTTTACTGAACTAGGTGTCTATATCTTTTACATTAATAGCACTTGATAAAATAATAAAAATATTTTTAAGTATTTTGATATTTTTCGAAGGAATATATTTTATTTTTAGATAGCACCATATGCATCTGTCATAATAAATGGCATTTATTGGGCTGTTAACTCTCCAAAACTATTGACTATCCCAGATGCTAAGTATTTATTGAGACCTAGTTATACACCATGGCTTCCATCGAGTGAAGGTTCTCCATCATTACCTCACCGACTCCTAGCAATCTGTGATATCAGTGCTGATCCTGGTGGATCCATTGAATTTATGACTGAATGCACTACAATAGATACACCTTTTTGCTTGTATGATGCAGATCAGCATAAGAACAGTGAAAGGTAGTACTTTGTTTTTAAACTTCATAAATTTTGGATTTATTTTTTAAATCTGTAATACAAATTTGCATGCTGCTATCCCAAAACCTGATTTTTCTATATTTTTATTGAATAATAATAATATTGTTTTTTTGGAGGGGGTTAACTTCTGAGTTACTTTTTGTTCAGAAATGCCATTTTATAAATTTAAGCCGTTACTTTTTTTTTTTAATATGGAAAATATGAAAAGAACAGAAAAATGTGGGATAACCAATAGTAGCAGACAATGCCATAATATTTGATATTTTAATTATTCACCACAACTGTGTGTAATTTAATTGGTACATAAGCCAGAATGCATAAAGACTTTATCTGTAATAATGTTTATGCATTCTGGCTGTGTAATTGATTTATTTTTATTAATTATTTAGCAGTTAAATATAAATTACTGAGTGAATAATAATAAGCCAAATGTATAACCATTAATCTTCTATTTTGCAATTGAGTTGCAAGAATAATATCATATAGAAATGCAGGAATAATGTAAACAAAATCATTGTTATTTTGTTTTGAAATATGTTCTTTTTTAATGCTGGTCTAATTTGCATAACCAAAAGAGATTATTCTGCAGATTAAACTGCTTAATGATATACATAAATTCTTAATAATATTTTTTTGTTGATTTCAATATGGCTTATTCTTTTTTCCTTCTGTTTTTTTAATTGTCCTTAGGTTAATGGTGATTTGGGGTTTCCCATTATTACCTTAATTAATCAGGTGTAGTCTGTGTTTATATACCTGATAAATTTTAAGACTAATGTAAATTACCTCCATCTTCTGTGTAATGCAGTATAACTTTAATGTTTCATTAAATAAGTAAATCTCTAAAACCACCACTTATGGTTCCAAATAATTTTACTTCTTTAGAGGTTGTTGGTTCGGAAAAGTTCAATGTATTTGCTTTTTACTCTGCCGGAGATTAATATACAGAAAAGGCAAGTATAAGCATTATAGCTTATTTTATTAAATTGCAGCTTTGCTGGACCTGGAGTTCTTGTGTGTTCAATTGATAATATGCCCACTCAGTTGCCACTTGAAGCAACAGATTATTTTGGATATCTCTTGTATCCTTTCATGGAAAGCATTGTAAGTTCTAATATTGTTATTGAAATAAAACTTATAAATAATGTGGTTTGATTTCAAATAGGCATTCAGTGCCATATGTATCTAATAATGTTGTATTTACTTTTAGTTATCTTCAGATGCAACAAAACCTCTTGATCAACATGATTTCCATCCCACAGTACATGGAGTAAGTATAGAATGTAAAGCGGATTAAAATTTATGATGTGATTTTGATCTGTGTGACTGATATATACGTATATATATGCAAATGTTTTTTAGGCTATTATTGCTAGCGATGGCAAACTTACTCCTAATTTTGAGTACATTACAGAACTCAGGACCACATCAACGTATGTTGCTTTTTCCTTGTTATTTTTTTATTTAATTTTTCAGGTGTATTCTGAAAATTTTTATGAATACTTTTTGCAGGATTTAAATGTTATTATTAAAATTCTAACTAATATATATATATATATATTATTTTGTTAAACAGGTTTTAAATTTTTTGATAATGTGCTGAATGTTAAGAAAACTAAAGCAAATAAAAAAAAGTATTATTTTTAAGAATGACAAATTATACATTTTATAAGTAATTTTAAATTTTGTTCATAATTCAGTTCTAAATCTCAAATTTCTATTTAACTTATCAGCATTCAGTTGGATCTTAAAATCTTTTGTTTGGGAATTCTTGTATCATTTATAAAAGCTAAACATTGTTATGTATCTAAATTAAGTTTAGACTGATACCAATTTGGTTTGAATTAATATAATCAAAAAAGTCCCTGTGGTAAAAACTAGAGATATATAAACTTGCACAATTTCCTTGAATCTGCAAGTTATCTGTTAATTCTTTTATATGTGTGCTATAGGTCAAAGATAAGAAATATGCAAATCAAGAGGAAAAGTAAACTAAATTAAAGATAAGCAAGTAATTCAAGGCTACACAAATTAATATAACTTAGCAGGTTGACTCAGAAACCTACACGGGCATCATGCTGGTGAATGCAAATAAAAAACAATTAAAGCAAACAAATAAAATACAAAATACAAATTAAAAAATTTGAATACAAATAAAAAAATTTGTGTATAATATATAAACTCTTTTTCCATTATCAGAATGATAGGTTGATTAAAGCAATAACTAATTCTTTTTTGTTAATACACTGGTTATCATAAATTAAGGAAAAATCACAGAAATCATGATTACTGAAAAAGTTACATGTAGAATTTTATGAAATTTACTTACAAATACAACACATAGTAAGGTATCAAACAACATAAAAAGAAATTACCAGACAATTATGGTAGTATAGAAATTAGCACATGTATAAAAATGAACAAATCGAAGATGTCAGTTTGCTGTAGTAAAAGTACCTTCAATCTGGAATATAATTGCCTCTAGAAGCAATTCAGCACATTCAGCGATGTGTGATGCTTTCAATTATGCGGTCTATCAGTTCCATAGGAAGCGAAAGCCATTGCTCTTGCAAAGCAGTAGCAAGCACGGCAAGGGTCTAAGAGGGCGGATTGAGAGCAGCTAGACGTCTCCCTAAAGCATCCCACACGTGCTAGATAGGATTCAAGTCCAGGGATCGAGCTGGCCACTCCATGCGCATAATTGTTTCCTGTTGAAGATAATCATATACGATGCAAGCCCTGTGTGGTCTTGCATTGTCGTCCTGAAACAGGAAAGCATAACCTATTGCTCCGGCATATCGGTGCACATAAGCATCAAGGATGTCATCTCTATAAACATGAACATTCACGGTTGCCCTTGAAAAAACATGTAGGTCTGTGCGTGCACCCAAAGAAATGCCACCCCAAACACAGACGACACTGCCGTTTTCATAAGCATCTCTTTCACGGATGTTTGACAGATAATGGGTTCCAGGTCAAATAACGCCTACTATCGCGTTCTAGACTAAACCTGGGCTCATTCGTAAAGAGAATAGCCCTCCATTCCTCAGGCGTCCAGTGGACATGTTGTCGTGTCCACTGCAAATGGTCCCTCCTATGGCGTGACTTGAGCAGCACGCAAATGGTTGTTCGCCTCGCATACAGACCACCTTTGTGAAGCCTTCTACCCACAGTTGACGTTGACACCAACCTTCGGGTGGCTGGAGCAAGGGAGGATCTAAGAAGAGTCGGTGTAGCGGTTCTATTCCTGAGTGCACATAATGTCAAATATCGGTCATCGGCACTCGTCGTAGCATTTCGCTGTCCTTGGCTGAACCTCCTAGGTGCCGAATCTGTGATTTGAAATTGCCTCCAATGTCTATGAACCACAGAAGGACTCGCATTTAGCCATCTGGCCACTTCTGTTTGACTTTGTCCTGCCTCTAGTCTCCCAATGGCTTTCTGTCATAGTTTTGCAGGCAAATGATGCCTGGAGATAATTGTTACGAATTGGCTATCTCAGATTTCTGATGTCACTATCACAGTGAAATATGTGGGCTTGCTCTCAAACATGGAGTTTTATGCTCCTCACAGATGGCGTATTCCGAGTGCAGCGCCACTAATTTGCATATCGGAGTTTTACTCAGCTACTCTTACTTGGTAACATATTCAAATTTTACACGGTTTGGCTTATTTTTGAGGGAGTTATTGCTATTTTTGCGATTTTTCCTTAATTTATGATATCCAGTGTATGTATTAAGATATATACAAATTTATGCATTAAAAATAATTTAATAAACAAGCAAGTATTACTTGTTAATGTAACATTTTAAATATTTTTATTAGTTTCTGTGAGTTTTAGCTATTTTTTGCCACCAGTAAATTGGCATTGCTGTTGAATATACAAAATAAATATTTTATCATTTGGTGAACATATATACCATAAAACCCTGAAGTTACATGATAGGTAGGATTGATGAAAAACACATTAATTAGTCCTTTTTTTTAATTAAATAAAATTAGTAAATAAGATCAAATTCTGAAAAGTACTTATTTAGAAGAAAAGTGTGTAATAAAGTATTCAGTTTTTATACATATCAATACACAACACTATTAAAATAGATGTACTACAAAAAATAGAGTTATTTTGATGCTGGCTACATAAAATTTAACAAATTCATGATTATAAAGTGGGGAGGGAGGATAAAGAATATCAAACTCTTAATTCTTTTTTTCTGTATTGAAGAATAGAATAATGACTGCTCTATAGAATAACTTCACTGCCTGTGAACCTGGTTATAATTTAACTGCAGTTTTTGAAGAGGGATGTGGAGTTTTGGAATATTTAGCATAAATTATTATATTGTGATGCATATTATTTTTTAAAGCTAGTTCTGATGTATAGGCAAAGTAAAGTTTTTAATCAGCATTTTATTAATCTTTAAATGCAAATTAATTAAACACTTAAATATATAAAATAAAATAAGGAATCACGTAACTTTGAGTTCACATTAGCCAGGGTATTACAGATTATCTTTTAAGGAATGGAACTAGAATCCATAAGCACTAATCCGTAACTTTTTCTGAGGCTGTTGCAAATTTGTTTTCCTTTGGGAAGTACTTTCTTCCTCAGTAAATTTGTTATCATTGCATTTATACACTTGCTTTTAGCAGTTCCTGTTAGCAAGACCACTGTTATCGAATTTTTCATAATGTGAATTTAGTAATTCCTGCATATATACTCAATTTACTTCATCAAAAGTGTTCAGTGTTGACAGTTTTATTGACATTTGAGATTAATGATTGGTTAAACAAGAATATCAGCCAAATAAAATATTCAGATGAGTTACTTTGATAAAAAATAGTCTGGCATTGCTTTAACCATGTTAACTGAAAACATTTTATTAATAATAACATTATTAATAAACCACATTAACGGGAAAAGTATGTTAAAAGAAACAGTGTTAGATGAGGAATGAATGATTAAATTACATTAAGAATAAAAAATAATATGAAAATAATTATTTATTATTCATTTTTATTTCATTATTATTACTTGTATATTCATTTTTTTCTTTATGTGATTTCAATGCAAGTTATTTCTAAAAGTAGAATATTACATTTATAAAAAATTTAGGCAAGTTCCATTCTGCTAAAGACTTGTAGTAAACTAATAATTTTTATGTAAATTATAATTAATCCTAACATTAGTCTGTTTTATTCTTAATTTTGATAATATTTTAGCTAGTGATAACTGCTCTTATGTCAAATATGTTTCTTAACTCATCACAATGTATTGCTCATGTCTAGCTGGGAAAACATGAAAATCTTGCATGATCATGCTTAGTATTATAATGCATTACTTTATACTTATATTATGTTTATTATATATTGAACTTATATTTTGTTTTCTTATGTATATTTATTGCACTTTTATTAGTTTATTTATGATATGTAATAACAGATAAATATTGTACAGTATGTATGCTCTGCTTACATAACAAAGTTGTTCAGGGAGTTGCAAAACATTTTTTTTTTTTTTTTTTTAATTACAAAAGGTAAGTGCAGGGTTAGGAACTCGGAGAAACCACAGTTTTCACTTTTGCAAACTGTAATACCAGTTACTGATCTGAAATTAGCAATAGAATCCTATTGAAATGGAAGCAATGTTATTTAGTTAGATAAATTTTTATTATTAATTGTGCCTTTTTTTAATAAAATTTCTGTTAATTTTGTTTTGAAAGCATTCGGAATGAAACTAGATTTTTGATCTCCTAACTAAACATTGAGAAAAGTTCATATTTGTAATTTATCACATTCATTGTTCCCAAGGATCATGAAGTCATTTTGCATCTAGCTAGTTTTAAGATTCAGCTGAAAAAGAAAATATTCACTGTATATGTCTGATGTTTAACTGCTTTGTATAACATTCATGGTTCTTGTTTTATTGATATGTTTGCAGGGTAACTGATTATAATGTGTTCATCTTTTGTTTAAATGATTGGGAAGCAGATTTGCTGGCACTAAAAGTTGTTTTCTCTTACAGCAGTCTTTTGTTTTAAATTTTTAACTGTATTTTGTTTGTTAATATGTTTTATTATACCAGTTAATATTATCAATAAACATATCTTTTTTCTTCCATGCTTTGCTTTTTTGCACTGAAGAAGGTAATTGTGGTCGTCTGGTTGGTATATGTAAGAAGTCTTGCTCTTTCTTCATGATTAACATACCTCTTTTTTTTTTTTTTTTTTTTCTGCATGATTTGCATCTTGCTTTCTCTTGATTATTTCCAACTTGCTTTCTTTGAGTGATAACAGCATCCTGCTCTGTCTGCATATATTCTGCTCTTATTCTCATATTTTCTTGTATCATAGCTGCCAACTATCCTGTAAAACTATCAGATTCCTATTTTTGTGCCATTCTTCACAGAAAACCAATATAAATCCTAGTTTTTGATCCACCTAAATTTACATTATCTGCATCAAAAACAAATATTGGGGTGGGGGGTGGATTGTTCATCATTAAGTATCAAAGGAAAATAAAACGTTAATAAATTTTGATATCAAAATAATTAAGACAATCAATCACATTTTCATGTTTTAAAGAAATTTAAAATTTTCAAATTCTGTTCCTTTGCGTAACAATTTTCAACATAATTTTAATTATTTCATCTGAATTACATCAATCCATTACAAAAATTCTGTACGGCATTTTATAAAGATTTACCTAACATTTAATAGATTAAAAATATGTTGTTTATATGATAAAGTACCATTAAAAATCTGTGAATGGTATATTACTAAGTTTATCTTGGTGATTAAAAATCACATTAGTTATTTTTATTTTCAAAGTGTTTAAAAGTGATTTAATAAATATTCTTTCTCACTCCATGTTTCATTACTATGCAATTTTGAAATTACAAAACAGAATGAAATTATTAAAAAAGTGTAATATTAAGAAAACTAAAATTTAGAACGAGAAAAATAAATGCTAAGTTAATATATTTAATCAAAATAAATTTATTGTTTAATAATGAGAATCATGCAGTCATTATATAAACAGATTCAAATTTGTGTGTGTGAAGTTTTTTTGAAATTGCATCACACAGTGCAAAATCTTGTTCTTTATGTTTCAAGGTTGGCAGCTATGATATATTTATGGATATACTGTAAATTAATAGGCATTTTTATAATTGACCTACTCTTAGCATTTTAAGTATGAACATTTTAAAGATTTTTTGAAAAAGCATAATAGCTTGTTTTATTGCTCCATTTATTTTAAGGAAATAACTGTTTTAAGCTGTTATTTATAGTTTTACAAGTGAATTATAATAATTTTTAATGGATAACTTGAATTCTTGGCCACAAAGAAAATTTCTGCTGAAGTTTTAGAGTATTTCCATTTTTGATTCACAGTTTTATATCATTTATATTTGTAAATCTAATTTATTACTTTTATTATAATGAGTTGTAACAGTCATTCATGTCACCCATCTATTGAATTGCATATTTAATCCATGATGTTTAAGTTATGAAAATGGTAAACACGACAGCCTAATTAATTTAATAAAAAATTTATTTATTTGAGTTGTTCATAAGAAATTGCTTATATAGTTTATTCATATATTTATTTATATGTACATATAAATAGCAGCTAGTAATATTTTTTTAAAACTTTGCATATCTGCATGCTTTATAGGTAATTATGTAGCTAATATTTTCATTTGGGCTTTTTAAAAGTATAATTACAAAATCTGGAGCTTTTTTTTAATAATGCATCTTTTATGGGTGAGTTTTTTTAATAAAATAAATAGCTGAATAAACTGGAATGATAAATTTCTTAATTTGTGATTACTGTTTTGATATCAGATTGAACATATTTGATAATTTTTATGCCTTATTATTTTATATATTATGCAGGACATCCAAAAAAGAAATGATGGGGAAAAAATTGACATATATCCAAAATTAACTTGTTTTTAGCATTGTATTTGCATTTCATTTGTAGCTCTGGCTATGTTTAGGCAATATTCCATCTCATTTCATGCATCCGAAAGCATTATTGGTGAGCTCTAGCCCTGTCATTTCTGCAGTTTGAGTGTGCAAAATTAAAGAGATAAAGTCCATTCTGTGTCAGTCTTTCTGCCAAACAAAACTTTTTGGTATCTTCTTTTCAGCTACGTAAACCACAGTGCAACAAACATTGATTTTGAATATATGTGTCATTCTTTCCACAACTTCTTTCATGGACATCTTTTATATATATAAAGTAATTAGATTTTGAACTGTATTTCATACTTTTAAAGAAATGTTTTATTGTTAGATCACAGAAAAAAGCTCGATCTCTGGCTGAAAAAGCTGCCAAAAAAGTTCTTGTCCTTGGAGCTGGATATGTAGCCGGACCTTTGGTAGATTATCTCACTCGAGATCAAACCATACATGTTACAATAGGTTTGTTTTAATTTTAGATTTAATTAATATTAGTTCTGATTAATTTTTTAAATGTTAAAACTGCCTTAACTGTGTAAAAGTTCTGTTGATTGCTATGATACCTATTAAAAAACTGCATGAGATATAAAAAATGTCCCATCAAGACTGCCCATACTCTGAACAGCCAGATTCCTTGCTTGGAACACATAAAAAGTGCCCAAAAGAACTGTGCTATATGACCCATAGTTTTAAAGATAAATGCTAAAGAAAAGTATGATGTTGTATCCAGTGTAAGGGGGAAAAACTTTACTGGATATTTGCACATCAGTATTTGCATTATGTTAACATAGGAAGATGTTCAAAATGGCCACTGTATGTATCAAAGCAATCATGTGCACTCTGGAATGACATCAAGCTGTCATTTGTATTGTATTCCAAAGGCTGTATCTTGTAATTACTGGTAGTCTTTGCATGATGATAATGCATTCCTTTTGTGAATATTGGACGTGTACTTTGCGTTTGGTCAGTGTAATGGTAATGCCTTACAAACTGCTGGGAGTATGCCATCGCTATCCATCCTCCAGATGTCAGGTTCTACTATTCTCCCAGTGCCAGGTTAGACAATGTACTGAGAAATGCTGGAAGCATATACTTGATGCACAGTCTCCATGATGTTGGTGCATGCATTGCCTTTTCTGAATGGCTATTGCAACAACAATGTAGCTGATAATGCTTTCACTGCACATATCTTGTGGATGGATGAATATTTCACACATGATTACTTCACACTTGAAGTAACAATGATACATTTTTCATAGTTGCTTAGTTTCATCATTCTGAAACATACTTTTCAGATTTTTTAGAGATTTAATTGTGATCAAAAACATATTATATTAATTTTTTGTAAATATCCTTTTATAGAATTTTAAAGGATATTTTTCTAAATATCCTTTTTTATTATTTTATGTAATCCTGTGCACTAGCATATGGTGAAATATGGATCTTTTAAATTTTAAGCAATTTTAAAAGCATGTGCTATTTTCTATCCAATAAACATTATTTTTTATTTTTTGTAATTCATTGTTAATTGGTTATCATTTTAATATGCTAATGTGTTTAAATGCTTTTGCTTGTTTGCTATTTTGTGCAAAATTAGCAAGAAGTATTTTAGTTTTGTTAGCGGTATATTGTGAATTGTTTTGAGCTCTAAAATTAACTTTCAATTAAAAATTATGCTTAGAAAATGCAAGTAAATATATTAAGTTCTTTGAACTTTTATGGGTATTTTACAGGCTCAATTCTTCAAAATCAAGGAGAAGCACTGGTGAAATCAGCTAATGCAGAGCATGTTGTTTTAGATGTCACTAAAGGAAAAGGTCCTTTAGAGAAATTAATTGAGGAGTCGACTCTTGTGGTGAGGTAAGAATACTCTGAATGGTTTTTGGCTGTTGTATTAGAACATATTATTTTTGCATTATTGCTATCAACTCTTACATCACCGCAAAGTGCTGCCTTTAAATATGAAATTTAAAAGCAATTTATGTTTTTAAAAAATTCAGTTTGTTGCAATTTTTATACCCTTCTGATGTGTTATTCTTTTCCCCTCTCTGTCTTTATTCTGTGTTATGTTCCCCCCCCTCACTTTTGGCCAAATCCATGACAATTATTAATCAGAGATCTGTGGCCAGCTTGATAACAGTATGATCTTTTACTGTGTACTGTCCTATATAGGTCAAGAATGGGATAACTTCAAGGATTTTATTTATTTTTTGCCTATCATAACTGTACAAGGGTCATAAGGCTGACAGACGTTTTTGTCCCAAGTGTTGCACAGACGTAATGAATACGAGCATTTAAACCTGATTTTAAATTTGAATTTTCTATCATGAACATAAGAACCACTTCTTCTAATTGATTAGGAATTCATATTCATTCTTGCTTTCCTTTCTTGCTCATTCTTATTGTAGCCTGAAGCTATTCCAAAGTTTGATAGAAAATATTCTGAGAAATGAATCTAAGGCTCCCATCGTATACCATCAACCTCGCAGAGCAACTTTTATCTTGATGGTATTGTAAGCATTTCCATGTTGCAAAGACTAGATATTTACAAACATCTGTGCCTTCCCTGCAATTCAAACCCAATCCTCTAGTGAACAGCTGAGCGGAACAGAGTGACAGGTTAAATAAATTAAAACCTTTTGCTGTGTTATCTTAGGTTGGCTGAATTATTTTTGTGTATATTCACAACTTTAACATCTTTAAATCATATGTCATATTACATATGAAATTGCTAATGGTTTGATCCAAATTTGTAAATAATAACGTTTGATTCAGCAATAATATTTTGAATAACTTTACGAGCGAGATTTGTATCTAAATATTTATATATTCTGAGCAAAAAGCAATTTTAAAATGAATCGTACAATATTTAGTCCTTCAGCTTCATATAAACTAATGGCATTAAATATTAAATTTTTGCTTATTTCTGAAATAATGCTTCATAAATAAATGATAAACGTGATAGTGTGGAAGAAATCGAATTTAGAAAAATAGTCTCGCTTTTGTGTTCTTGATGAATACATGGATTTCTTTTCACTTTTGGAAAAGTTAAAAAAATATTAGTTAGATAGTGCTTGTATTAAAAACATAAAATATTTTTAAATTAGGTACATCATTAACTCTGAAGGATCTAGATGTGAAGGATGGGAAAAAATATATTGCAATTTTTTTATAGTTTTAGTAGTATGTAACAAGAAGTCTTTAACAAGAAGCTGAATGTATGTATGTCTGTAACAAGAAGCTGAATTTCGGTTACTGAATAAAATCAGCATTTGTTTTGTCGTAAATAGAAAGATTCAGCACATTTTTAGAAATAATTTGTTCACTCTTTTGATTGTTTTTGAATGAGATTTATTTTTTGTACTGAGTGTGTTGACACTTTTCACTAGATAATAATGTCACTAGTCAATTTTTAAGTAATTCGGGTTTTACCAGTTATTAAAATTAGCATGCTTATTTGTAGATGTTGTATGAATATTGTCTTCACAAGTTATAGCCATTCTTATAATCTTGCATTTGCATCTATCCAAAGAAATTCTGTTTTAATAAATTTGGAATATTATGATGTCAGAGAATCAAACTCTTAAAAAAATATTCTCAAATTGCTATATTTTCTCTTTAATTTTTAAGAGCACTAGATTTTTAATGCTAAAATGCATTTAATTTTTTTAAACTTAATCATTGCAAGTACATGATTACAAAAATATGAATTAGTTTTATATGCTCATTTTAAATATTCTGATGCATGTAATAAGCTTTAACTCTTCTATCCTAAATTCTTTGTATGTATTCATGATATCATAATATCCCAGTTTTTATCATGAAAAACATCACTGTGAGACGCACTGTTGTATTAGGAATAATTTTAATCCTTCAAGCAGACTTTGCATATGAAAAATTTGACCTGTTATTAACTTCTGTTCCTTTGTATCTGAATCTTTTTATATATTAACTGCTATGGGGCTAACCAGCGACCGAGTGGTAAAGTCGCTGAACACTGGTAGTTCGGTCCGAGGTTCAAATCCTGCGAACGGGCTGGCTGAATGGGCGTTTTTGAGGTTTTCCCCATGTGTAACATGTATATAAGCCAGTTCCCCTTAGTAAGTCCTCCATGAAGGCATCCCTCCCTTTAGGTAGATAGCCCTCGAGGCTTTGCCATTTAAAAGTATTAAAATACACACACTATTAACTGGTATGTCCTATACTAGTTATGTCTAAATAGTTGAGTCGTACTTATAACTGTTAGATCTATTATATTTCCATATGTTGTATAAATGTATATCTTGGAACATAAAACTGGGATGAGAGAAAAGAATTAAAAATTATTTTTAATCTTCATTTTCACATAATTTGATAACCATATGTCATTTTTCAGAAGTATGCTATGTAAGCAGCTGTTTAATATGCTGGCTATGAATATTAAAAATAATGCATATTAGTGTGTTTAATATTTGTTCTTTCCTCTAGCCCAATTCAAATTATCTTGGTTCTTTAATTCAAATTATCTTAGTATCTTAGTAATTTCTCATAATCTTTATATACGTTTAATGTAAAATAAAGGGGCATAAAAATATGTGTGATAATAACTAATGTAGATAAAAGTAATCAAAATTCAACCCTGCTATTTTATTTTGAGTATATCTTTTCTAAATTTCTTTTGAAGAAATTTACATTTTCATTATTTTTTATGTATACTTAGTAAGGTAATATTTTTACATACTGAAATTCTTCCATGTTAAAAAGTGTATTATGAAACTCTTCCTGAGATACACACACACGGAAATATATATATAAATATAATCATCTGATAGTCTTTGTCGTTATTTTTTATTAAATATATTGATGATTTATGCAGCTTTATATGACAGTGGCATTATTTACAATTTCAGTAGCCTTCTTATAGAATTTTTTTTTAACCGAAATACATGAACTTTAGAAGTATGCTTAACATTCTAAATTTAGAGAATGGAAAGCAGTACAGTCAAAAGTCGTTAATTCGGACACCCATAATTCGGAATGATCTATAATCCGGACCTCAAAACTAAAAACTTTCTGCGCATGCGCCGCGTTGACACATGCGCATAGGCATTTACGCATGCACGTAAGACCTTTTACGACTGCGCATATGAGTGTGCGCAAGTGCAGAATACGTTTTCGCGTGCGCGTTTTATGTATAATGGACGTATAAGCTAAAATTATCTAATTATCTATTTCAGTTAATGTTGATGATTGCGTTGTTCCTTAATTTTCGAATTGGATCCAGCTTATTATTTTTTGAAGACTGTAAGAGCAATTTTATAAAAGTAAACTTAAACTTTTGATTGTATCAAGTAGAATTTCCGATATGTATTTGTTAATATGTAAAGGATCTAAAGCGAAAGTATGTTTTGAAATCCGAAATCTGTTTATCAATTTCACGCTGCTCGGCGGGGGGGGGGGGGGGGGAACGCTGCGGCGGGCACGTAATGAATTGGAAGTTGATCTGTCAGCACTATCCTTATCTTCGGCGCAGATGTTTTTATTTTATTTGGCTTATAATTCCTTACCAAATGTAGTATTTCATCTTGATATGCTCCGTCTTTGATATGATTTAAAACAAGTTCCTCGTCATTATAATTCGCTTCCGATAGGGAAGAAAGTGACAGAGGTTATTGAAAACGAAAAAATTTCGATTGACAAATTAGTCGGTGTTCTCGACACAGCAGTTATAGGACTTGAACAGCGGAACTTTGTAACTGAACAAGAAATTATGTCTGTTTAATAGAATTAAAGAGAAAGTATTATCACATGAAACGAAGCAAAACTTAAACAACTTACATTGAAAGAAATGTTTAAAAAAGTAAACAACTAAATATTAAGCTTTTTCTTTTTGCAAATTTTGATACCCTTTAGATCATAATTGTTCTTTATTTCATAAATTACGGTTTCATATTTTTAATTTTAGAATTTCTGCATGCCATCTTACGAGATTTAAACTGATGATCTATAATCCGGAAAAATCGATAATCCGGAATCGCCGAAGTCCCGACAAGTCCGGATTAACGACTTTTGACTGTAGTTAAAAAAAAAAAAAAAAAAAAAAAATATGCTTTTGTTGCAAATGCACTGTAATTATGAAAGCAAGCATCTCTTTTCCTTTAATGAAATATTTTAAATACACCTTTATTTGATTTTATTATAATTTAACTTTTGAATTTTTTAGTATAAAAGCTATTTTCTTAAATTTTAAAAAATACTTTTATCTAAAACTGTCTTTGAAATGTATTTTTCTTCTACGTAAAGCCTTTTGCCTTACACACTGCATCCCACAATTGCTGAACATTGTATCAAGTACAAAATAAATATGGTCACTGCCAGTTATTTGACTCCAGAAATGAGAAAACTTCATGACGCGTAAGTATTCGTTCTTTTTAAAGTCGTGTCTTTTATATTTGCAAATTTATACTAACTAAACATGGTATAATTTTGCAGAGCTGTTGATGCTGGCATTACAGTTGTAAATGAAGTTGGTTTGGATCCAGGAATTGATCATCTCCTTGCCATGGAATGCTTTGATGAAATCAAGTTAAATGGTGGAAGGGTAATGCTTCTTAAATTTAATAATTATATTAGAGAAACATTCTTTTTAGTGGCTGAACAAGGATTTTACATTATTGTACGTTATGTTCCGAAAAGAGCAAGTTCTGTTCTCTTATGGTTCCATATCACAGTATATGTAATGGGATGTAGTATATTGAAGATGTATTTGTAGTTGTTTTATTTATATATATATATATTTGCAAATACAAGTTTTACATTCATATTAAATTTTAGGGTAATAAATGTATTATTAAAGCATTATTTATAAATCTGAAACTGGACACATAATTTATATGTACTGCTTTCCTAAAGTTAAGCATGCAATAGTAAATTTGACTTAAAGGCAGATAAGTCAGTTATATATTTACGACTCAAATAATATAGTAGGCAAAATATATTTAGATATATATATATATATATGTACACTGTGGGAAAAAAATGCAACAGTTCTACATTTTCCGTTTTACTGGCCGATTGACAAAATTCAAATTGTGTTTTTCATGTCTTGAAAGCATGACTTGGGATATATATTAGATTTATATATAGCATTTTTCTAACATAGGTATTTTGACACAAAATCGGACTTTTTTTCTGAAATAACATACCATTTTTTTCCTATATTTCGATTCTATGATTCAAATTATGCCTAGATATTAAATTTTGTAAAATTTTGGTTCCAGAATTTACAAAAATTTATATTGGTGCAATTCTTTCAGTTCGTGCTAAGAATAATTCATTTGGCAACCTTCTTAATAATGTGGCAACCAATTTTCCTTTCAATTCCATCCTTCCTACCTTTTTACATTGTGCTTGAACGGGGGGGGGGGGAAGTCACATCGTTTCTACTTCCAAGATAATTTAAAGCAAAGTGTCTAAACCAGATTTGATGTTTTATGACTTTCAACAAATATGCCAAATTTCAAAACGCACCAATATATAAATTCACATATATCTTCGGAAATTTTAAATAAAAACTATAATTTTTTGCGGATATATTTAGAAATACGTCTACTTTAAGATGATGGTAAAAAATTTATAGATTATAATTTAAAAATTTTTATGAAAAATTTATAAATTTATTAAAAATAAATCATAAAAAAATGGTGAATTTTATTTGGAATGAACCTAAATTTCGAAATATGAAAGGAAGAATCAAATAAGTTTAATAAAAAAAGAGAGATTAATAAATATATACCAAACTCGATTAACGTTGAGGAGCTAAACTATTGAGAGCTAATTTTTTAAAACTACTCGTACGAATTTTACAAAACTTGTTAGTTTGGCATAATTTGAGTCGTAGAATTGAAATATGGAAAAAAAGTTGGTATGTTATTTCAGAAAAGGTCCGATTTTGTGTCAAAATACCTATATTAGAACAATGCTATATATAAATTTAATACATATCCTAAAGTCGCGTTTTCGACACATGAAAAACGCAATTTGAATCTCGTCAATCGGCCCAGTAGAATGAGAGATATAGAACCATCCCCCCTTTTTTTGTGCAGTGTACATCATATTTTGTGTACTAAAAAATATCTCTAAACTTCCATATCTTCCTAAAGTGCACCAGAGGAAAATAATTGCTGTTCCTCTAATATGGGAGTTTCCATTTCTTTTTAGAGTGCAGTCAAATTCCAGTTTACTGTGAGAATGAGCCTCATGTTTTAATTATTAAGCCTGATTATTTCATTGCTGTCTCATGTTTAGCCCCTTTGAAGATTATGGTCTAGCAAGTTTTTCAACATTCAGTAAGAGAATCAGGGAGCCAAGAGCAGCATTTTGCCAATTCTTGGTCTCTTTGCTCATTGAAAAATATGCACCTCGTTTCCTGTTCTTGTGTAAAGATTTTTAAGTAGCCAAGATGGTGAAAAGAAATTTTTTTTTAATAGTTACTAAGAGAAAAGGGGTTCTAGAAGGTGACTGTTGAAAACTTCAGGTTAAGTTTACTCAATGACAAGGAATTAGTTTGTTCAAACTATGTTTACCATTTCCCATGTGTAACATATTTTTGAAGAATATTCAAAATATCTGCATTGCCTGAAATATGGGGCTGAATTATAGTGCAGTGTCTTCTGAGGAAATGTTCCTCTACAAATTTTAGACAGATGTGTAGTGAAGTGTTTCTCTGTATGGGATTGCTTTGTGGGTAGCAAACGGAACTTTGTACAACTTTAATTCCGAACTTTTTTATGCATTTCAGTATAAGCACACTCATAAAAGATGTGGCATGGTTGGTCTGCAGCTCTTTTTGAAATCGTATTTGTCTAAAAATTTGAAGGAAAACATCAACAATTGTAGTTTAAAAAAGCTTTGCAATGGAAACTGCATCTGGATAGTTAGAAGACATTCAGATGGTAGTTATAAGATTCTTATTTCCAGAAGTTGTCATGGGCAAGCCCACAAGCATTGCATAATATTTCTGTGATAATAGAAACAATTTTCAAAGGTGTTTTCTTTTCATCTTGAAGCTTTCCAAATCTTTGACATTTCTCTCAAATTTTAACAAATTTCTCGAAATCTTTGTAACAGGCTGATAAAAAGTTTTGAACAAAGCATCCTTGGTCTTTGTTGCATAAAGATGGGCTGCTGTTTTTTCATGACAAATAGTCATCAACTGTTTCCGATATTTATTAGGAACAACAATTAATAGTCTTAGGATTCCGTCATCTTTTGAGAGCTTTTCACCTTTCAACATATACCTTGTACCTTTACAAGACTTTCTTTTAGCTTCTTCATATAGTGGCTTCAATTCAACACTCCCTTTTGTTCTGTATAAATATTTCTGGAGAGGCTTTTATCAGACCTAATTCAGAACTTCCATATTCCACAGGAGGCAAAATTTCATTTTCGGAAAGTGTGTCTTTGTCCCTAAGTTGAATTTCCAAATTTAACTGATCTAGATTAACTAGATTTTCCAATTCTAGAAATAGTTTTCATCACGAGTTTGAATGGCATTTATCATATGAATTTGAACTTCTTCACTTTGTTTTGCTTCTTCAAATAATCCAGCTGTTCTGTTACCTAAAAGGTACTTGCCCTAATCTAATGCATCTCTTAAGCCTTTGTTGTTATATGACCAAATTCACATTCAAGCTGTATCTCAGCCAAAGATAAGTACGCTGGATATTCTTCCAGAGGTGTCTGTATCCACACAGTTTACTTGTGTACATGGAAGGCTTTACGTACCTTTTTTTCGGGGGGGGGGGAGATCAAGTCCAAAATTGCACTAGTACCTTTAAGTATGGGCATTTTATAGCCATTTACTTTACCTAGGCTGGTGTATGGAGTCATAATATCCTTAAAACTGTGTTTGAAAATTCTATTTGGGGCTACAGTTTCCAAATCCATCTTGAGTTATCACACTGGGGTTGGAGACAGCCTCGTTCATAACAATTAGGTTGTCTTGTTTTGCATAAATTTTATTGCTGAATTCTGTCTTAATTATAAAGTTCTAAAATCTTTCAAGATTTCTTTAGGATTGTATTTACATTGATTGCTGCCTTGCATTTTGATAACCCTGTTGTGGTTTGTAGGATTTTTCTTTCTTAAAGCTTTGTGTAATATTCTCATACTAGTCTAATTTTTCTGCTAGGTCATGTGGATTTTATTCAGGTATCAAGAAAATGCTGTGTCACTTCTACTGGAACACAGTATTTAATTTGCTTAGTAACTATTAAGTATTTCAATTTCTCAAATTATTTAATTTCTAAATCCTCAATCCACTCTGAATAATAACTATAAAGTTCACAAGCATAATTGCTGCAAGAGTTTTGAGGAGTTTTTTGATGTCAATAAAAGCTCTCTTTCAACTTTTTATTATTAATATCTTTTTAAGATTAAATTTTTCACATAATCATACTTGGTTGCAACTTCAGACAGTCCTTTGGCTGACATGTTGGAGATTTTGGCAGGTAAGGCATCCAAAAGGTAAGCTATCCAGGGACCTGAGCCATTTCAGCTGTTCTTTCAAAATTTATCAAACAGTTCGATTTCATCCTTTTTTCATCAAACTTGGCAGCAGTTTGGGTCAACTGGATTTTATTATTCGATTCTGCTTTATTTGTTTGTGATTCTCTAGCTCGTACTTCTTAATTTTGCACTCATCAAAAAGTTGACTTCCTGATTATTTTTTTGAATTTCTGGGACGTTACTTGTGAGTGGCATATCCTCACAAAATTCTTCATCTACATCTATTAAATTCTACCCCTGGCAGGAAAAGATATTGTTGAAACAGAAAATTCTTGGACAGCATATCAAAATTAATTTTGAAAGGGTTTAGACCAATATTCAAAAATTCAAACTGGTTAGTGCCATCTAGCAATTTTCTTTTCGTGTGTGTGATCAGGAATTCAAATATGACACAGAGTACTTTATTTCAAAGAAAATACTGAGTATAATAAATATATGTGCTTTCCATTCAAGAAAAATCTGCAAAGATTGCTTTGCAGATTAGAAAAGGCATACTAGAGTAAATAAATAAATAAATAAATAAATAAATAAATAAATAAAAAAAAAAATGCTTGTGACTTGATTCACAAAGTGAAATTCTTGATTTGGGGCTAAGACAAGAGCTCATATTTATTCATAGAGAAAAATTCTTTTTGATTTGGAACTCTTAATACAAGTGAAAATTTTAAAATGAAAATGTTCTAATACTACATAATAACTTCTCCCCTCTAATACAAAAGCTGAAATCTACAACAAAAATCTTTTGAATTTATTACTGTAATACAAGAGCTTAAATTTTAGGATGGAAATATTCCAATATTATGCAACAAATTTGCCGCTCTAATACCAGAGCTTGAATTTATATATATATATATATATATATGTAAAGAAAAAAACTTTAATGTTACTAATTAATTTGACGCTTTAATGCAAAAGCAAAAATTTAGAATAGTTGAATATAATTATGAGTTGAAACATTTTCATGAAAAATGGCACCATATTCATAAAAAGTCTGGTATGCACATTCCTGTATTCTGTTGGCTTTTAAATAAGACTGGTTTCAATTTTCAATCCCAGAAACTGCCACCAGATATCTTTTTCGTCTGTAGCAAAGTTTTTTTTAAAGAAAAAAATGTCGCGGCGCGCAATGAACTGGAAGTTGATCAGTCAGCACTATATCCTTATCTTCAGGGCAGATGTTTTTATTTTATACAGCTTATAATTCCTTACTAAATGTAGTATTTCATCTCGATGTACTCTGTCTTATTTAGATATGATTTAAATCAAATTCCTCGTCATTATAAATATCACGAATACACATCAAATAGCTTTCTGGTTACAATTTTCTAATTTCGTCTATGCGTAATGTATGCTTTACGCATGCGCACATTGAAAGAAATGTTTAATAAGGTAAACAAATAAATATTAAGCTTTTTTATTTGTAAATTTTGATGCCCTTTAGATCATAATTGCTCTTTATTTCATAAATTACGGTTTCATATTTTTAATTTTATAATTTCTGCATGCCATCTAACCAGATTTAAATTGATGATCTATAATCCGGAAAAAACGATAATCCGGAATCACCAAAGTCCCGACGAGTCCGGATTAAAGACTTTTGAACTGTATTAGATTGTTAAGCCATGCATCCAGGTCAAGGAAAAATACATATAGTTTTATCTTTACTAAATGGTGTTACCTTCCAAATTGAGTGAAATTTTCTGATGTAATCTCTTTTTCTTTGGGTTTTATGTTTTTTCATAATGCTTTCTATTTCACAACAAGTTTAAGACTTGAAATTTTCAAATTCAGTTGTGAGTCCATCTAAATCTAAAATAAGTAAATAATAATTAGATTCATTTTTTCTTACAGATACTAGAGAAGTATCTACAGTTAATATAAAATCAATTTTTTTCAAGGGGAGGTGAAAAAACACAGAAAAGTATTATAATTAACAGATTTTTTTTAAATACAATTTGCCATTGTGTTTTCATGTAGCAGTTTTTTTAAAAAAACTTAACATTACGAATGAAGAAGAATAAACATTAATCGAAACTAAGAAAATGTAAATGATTATGACATATCTGCTATCACTGCTGTTACCGCCCACGTAATTTTTCTGTTTGTATTTTCTGTATATAGTTTTGTTTTACATTGACAGTTTGTGTTAGCAGTTTTTTCATCTTTCTGTAACAAACAAACTTAACTTTTTTAAAGAATGTGCCTCATTAATTTTGAGTTAATTAAAGCTGGAAAAAGTATGTGGACAGAGAGTTTGCCCAAGCACATTCCAAAAATCTTTGATGGTAGTGAGATCTTGCAAATATGGTGGCTACTCTATGTGAGCAATACTTTTAATCTGAAAAAAAAAAATTAATCTGAAGGATCTCATCTACCAGGTTTCCTATACACATCAAATAGTATGTATGTTCCTATGTATGCACATACAATATTGTTCAAAAAATAAATGCAAGACCAACTGTTGCAGCATATAAAGTCAAAGTGAAATTATTCTTGATCATTTTGAACTATACAGTACCTACTTTTAAGATATGCCAGTTCATTTGATGTGGTATTTCTATGAAACTCCTACTGCACAATTTCACTGTCAGCATAAAGTTGTGGTATTCAGTGATATTATTCATAGCTATTTCATGTACTACTTTCTTTTCTACAGATCCTAATGCTCTTATCTGATTCCAACAAGAAACTTGGACTCATCTGTGAACAGTACATTGGATTAGTTTCTTTCCAGTTGTCATGTTAATAATTCTACTGTAATTGAGCTTGTTTGGATTTAATCTTTAAAGGAACATACACTCATTGTTATCTAAGCCATATAGTCTTTTCATTTGTAATCTTGGTTTCACAATTATCTAAATATTGAACTTGCTATTAGTATATTAACCATTAATTTTAGAATTGGCATTATAACTGGTTAATTGGGCTTAGCTAATAAAACCCAGAATTTACATTGCATGTTTAATTTATCAACAGAGACAGTTTATACTCTGCTGAAAGCTTTATGGTGGTCCTCAAAACTCTGAATTTATTTTGTTGAGAGTAAATAAAACATTGCAGGTAAAAAGAGTGGCTAAATAAAATGCAAGAACAACAGTGAACATAATTTCTGAGAAGCAATTTTTGTTCTTCAAGTTATGCTGATAATTGTGATATACTTAAATGATGTCATTGTTTTTTTTTTTTTTTTTTTTTTTTCGTCTGTTTTGTCTGAATAATTTGGTGTGCTTTACTAAATCATTTGAAACATTTATATTTTCAGATAACATCATTTGTTTCTTTTTGTGGAGGACTGCCAGCACCAGAATATTCTGATAATCCTTTAAGGTACAAATTTAGGTAAGTTAACTATTTATAATAATTATTATTAGCCTGTTCAGTATTTCATATTTTATGAATAATTTCTAAATTCTTTGAATTGGAAAAAAAGGGGGGAAAGGATTCCGTATGTAAAGGAGTTAAATATTTAGATATTATTAAAATTATACATATTTTATCTTCAAAATGTAAAATGTTTGATCAATAAATTGAAGATACTTTGAAAAAGATCAATACATTAATAGGAGATTAAAATGTGATGTATTCTTTGTATGTTATCTAGATATCCTTTCTATATACTTTAAATCACCAAAGCACCATAAACAGCTCTTCAATAGTCTGTTAATCATACTTGGGCACAAAGGATGGTCTCCACCAAATACTGCTAGTGTTACAAGCCATTTTGGATATAATATTAGCTTCAACTGCATTTTAGATTCTTGTTTTAAAGACCTTGTGAGATTTAGTAGGACTTTGAATGCCACATATATATTAACCTTCCAGCACGTGTGCTATGCACAAAATTTACAACAAATTCCGTTTTTAATGCACACATTTCACATATCGCAGCTGAAACATCTGAATGTCATTTCTATTCCTTCTTTCAACTCTTCCCCACATCATGGAATGTGCCAAAAGGAAGTCGTATAACATTTTTTGTTTTTTTTACTGTGCTTTTGCGCTATGTGACAGCTTCGTAAAAGTTATGACACTCGTGGTCGTGGGGGAAAATTTGGAAAATATTTTTTTCTCAAATATTTTGTAACTTTATTAATTAATTGAAGTGTATTATTTTAATTTGTATAAATTCGAGTCTATAATTTTTATATCGGTCTTCGTGGTAAAAAAACATGTGCAACCAGCTGATTTTGCTCGCATTCTTCAAGAATTATCTGATGAAAAAGAAGACAAGGAAACTTTTGGATGTGAGAATAATAACACTTACCTGAGTGAAAATGATGGCCTAATTTGAATTGTTATATATGATAGGAATAAAAAAAAGAACACCATGTAAATACAAAGGAATTGTTCTCAAGTGATGGCACTGAAATTGAAATAACAAGAGCTGTGATTATCTACAAGAGATTTTTTATTTTTGACAAGTTGTCTTCGACTCGATGATAAATCAATGGGACAGGACAGATGAATATTAAAACTAGCTTGCATTTTAAGATATAGTTATTAAATAATAAATTTTTATAATGAAATACATCATTGCTTTTCCACCTGACTGATTTGAACATTTAAAAATAATTTGCTATCATTTAAATGTGACATCATTTGTATTTTGCAGTAATAAGGTTAATATTTTATGTTTTAACAAATTTATTATCAATATTCACTCATTTCTGTCATTTTTCGTGCCAAAAACTGTAAAATAACAGATGTCTAAAAAATACGATGTGCACATGCTGTAAGGTTAATTCCAGGCTCGCACCAAGCATAATCGGCGTCCTCGTGCAAATGTCTAGCGAGTGCCTTTATGCAGTGACAATATTAGAGGGAAAGTGCTTATGGTTAACACTTAGAGTAGAGTATTATTAACATAACAGTTTGAAAAAAATTACATTTTCTCTTTTAATTTTTGTAAATGTGCAAACATTTTGTACTTTCTTAAAATCCACACTCAAACATATTTATTGAAGAATTATACATTATAAAAAAATGAAATTACAAGCGAAGCAAATGCATTGGATAGCAAATATATTGCTTAACACAATTTATTTTCTTAAAATTAAAAACAAATTAATTTACATACCTAATAAGTTTGTACGAAGTAAATTATTGCTCGCAGCATCATTTACGACAAGGTTTGAAATGTGATTACAGTAGAACACAAAAAATTCTCTAGGGTTGATGTCCAAAATGCTTTTCTGCCCACCTCTATGTTGTTGACAAACGATATAGAGTTTCAAACGGTGATGCTACTTATTTTTCAAAAGTTTGCAAAAACTGCAGTTCATGCACAAGATCTTATACTATGTATATTGCTTTCATTTTTGTTAGTTAATTCTTTTTATATTTTTTGACGTAAGTTTAGCTGATCTTGTACTATATGTAAACAAAAATACGTGATGCCGATGCATGTGTAAAAGGGTAGACATGTTCGACAAATAGCTTAATCCTTATTTTGTGTCTGCTGTTGCAATCGTAGTAATTGTAACAATTATCGTTTTGGCGATTTTTGGTTATTGCTTATTGTTATTATACATAAAAAAAGTTAAGTGTAGTTACTTATTATGTTAAACTTAGGTTAGCTTTTTAATTCAGAAAAGCTACGGTTTGAGCATAATTACTCAAAAAATGTTTTACATGAACCATTTGTTTATTAAATTATTATTTTTCGGGAAAAAAGATAGACATATTCCGAATAACACTGAATTTATAATATACCTATTTGAGATTTGAAGTGAAGTAAAAATATACAAGGTTCTCTGAAATTACAAAATGGCCATTTTCTCATTTTAAGCTCTACGGAAAACTGAAGAAAACTTATTCGTTATTTCATTATGTCTTAAATACATACTTTAAATTTGATTTATTTATTTTAGTAAACAAAAGAGTACCACTACCTCCTAGAATTATTTGGTATTGATCTAATAGTTCATATTTTGTCCCAGCAATGGTTTAAGATATACTCACTTTTTCAGAAGAAAGGTAAAATATTTCAAACAATGGCTTTCCGAGTGTTTTTAACAAGAAGTGTTTCTCACAGTGGTTCTTATAATAGTTATTTTCTACTTTTATTTTCACTTTTTCTGCTTCTAAAAACTGCTTGGGTATCAGAATTTACTGAAGCAAAGAAAACGAGAGGAAGACTTAATAAACCAAAATATTATAAATTTACTTAGTTCTTCCAAAATCCAGGAAATACCCAAGCTGACACTACCAGCACTAGTTGTCCATCAACGTCTCAACTACTATTGAAATTACCAAAAAATATAATATTCAGAAAGAGTTAGGGATTGTTTTCAGCCACGAATTACCTTTAACTTCAATGCAGCCGGTCGAAATAAGAGAAAAAATAATAGCGACATATACAATTTCTCCAGTAGATACGATTTCATTGATAAAGGGAGTGATAAAATATTTTTAAGTATATCTAATATAAATTGCATGTATATGTGTTGTATTCAACTTGATCATTTTTATGAATATTTGCAGTTTCATTGCAATTAATAGAAGTTACTTCTTAATGTCATATGTAAGTGGTATAGAATCCTGTTTTTTAATAATTTTTGTAGTTCTTTTGCTTTGAAGTTTTTAACATTAAACTCTTTTGTGATTTTAGAATAACCTGATTTCTCATATTGCTGTTTCTTTTCTATGTCATTTTTTTTTTAAATTTACTTTCGATTTTTATCAAAAAATGAATGATAAATATCCATTATTGACAACCAATACTGGAGCATAATATCTTTTAAGTTTATTATATAACTTATTTCAATGTATAGTACTTCTGCTAATCAATAAATTAATTTTGTACTATCTTCTTAAAATATATAGTATGATAAATATTAATTTTTTTAACATATTCTCAGATGCTTAAGTTTAATACTGAGAAAGTGCATTCTGAATCAACTGTTGAGTTTAATATATTTACTGTTTTAATTGTATGTTCTTCTAAAATTTTTATTTAACTACTTTCAGCTGGAATCCTCGTGGTGTTTTATTAAACACTCTGTCAGGTGCTACATACTCTGAAAATGGACAGGTTAGTACTTAATTTAAAAAAAAAAATTCACTGTGTCAGTAATCTATAGATAATCAAGAAAAATGTTAATTTACTAGCAAGCGTGCTGCATTATTTACATTCGCACATTTATCGCCAGATTTGTAAGTCTTAGCAATAAGTTCACTTTAAATAATTTTAAAAAACCGAGTCCTAAAATATGTAAATGAAATACTTTATAATCTTTCACCTTTGCATCATCACTGCAATATATTTCCTGGATCCTGAATATGTCACTCAATGAGAGCAATAACTTTAAATCTAATGGAAATGCTTTTAATAGCATAAAAGATACAAAGATTCTTGAACGTTACCTTTTTCTTTATGACGCTTCCAGATAATAAGGGAAAAAATGAGCCTGGAATATTTTACACTATTCTTGAAAAGAGTGAAGTCATTCAAGCGTTTTATGGCAGTCTATCATTTGATGGATTTTTCTTATCACAATTTAAGGACATTGTATTCCGTTTTAAAAGTACTTTGGAAACATCTTTCAAGGAAATCATGTTCAACATGCTGTAATAAATTTGAATATATTTCCAGTTGAGTGGTTTTAGTAGGAAGATTAGATAATGGCTCCAGTATTTCGGGCTTTTGCTCACACCAGAAATTTCAGAGTGGTTTGGTAAATTTTAAATACCTTGAAATCCCTTACTCCCATCTGGTTAAAGGCAGTATTGCTACAAATAAAACTGCTAGCCACAGACACGATTCTGAATGAAAGAAGTATGAAGCATCACATGATTAAGGAGGGATATACAGGGTGATATTTTTTTAAAGTGACAGTTTTTGGAGTGCTCTGTAGCGCGATATAATAGCCGAAATGGCACCAAACTTGGTATTTAGACTAATCAAGACATGGGAAAAAGGATTCAGTGAAAAAAATAGTTCTAAAAATCGCCGCTAGGACATTTTGTGGTGTAGCTGTAGCTTACAACAACGAGAATTAGCATAAAACACGGGTATCAAAGAAAAATGCAAATGTTGTGCGATGACAGCGCCAGTAATAGGGACTATAAAAGCAAGTAGTAGACAGCTCCAACAAATAGTAATTTAAAATTGTAGCTGGATCTTCTTAATTATCTTTAAAATTTCCTAATAAAAAATTAGTGTTGTTATAATACATAATTTCTTTTTAACATCAAAAGGTTTTTTACAAAACTTTTTAATGTTAAGTGAATTAAGAATGCACCTTTTAATTTTTTACATGACATAGTCTGTGAATTTATTTTTAACATCCACATGTAAACATTAAGGAAAGAAATCCAATGGTTTTTATAATATTTAGTTTCATTTGTTTTGTGGAATTTATTTTATAGTTTGCTTTATTGAAAATGATTAAATTGTTTAAAATTCATTTTATATCAGATTTCATGGATGAGGGTGAATATGCTTTTTCATTTTTACTATCTTTTCTGTCATTTTTTTTACTGCTTTGATGCATGTGTTCAATTTATAGTCTCTATATTATATTATAAGGTCTTTAAAATTGTCATTGGGTAGAAGAAAAGAACACCTTTAAAATATGCTGAATAAATTTTCCTTATTTTCTGTTAATTTTGTCTGAACAGTTTTTTAAAAATTTGTCCTGTGTTGTACAAATTAGTTTTATCACTCATGTGACCTGGTTCTTACTAACTTGTCAGGCTTCAGAAGTACCTCATTTACTTTGCTGTATCATTAATAAAAAGAAACAAATTATATTTCTAATAGAACATCTTTAAACTATTTAAGGACGTCATATTGTGTACAGAATTTAAAGAAAAGTCTTTATAGAAGGATTGTATGGTTTCTACTTTTTAGTAAAGATTAGAATACTTATATCATCAATTAAAAGATTTTTTGAAAGAACTCTGTTACATGATTAGAAATTTTATGCCGCTTTATTTTTATGTAATTTATATGTGATTAATAGTTATTATAAATTATAAGTTTTCAATGTTACCTTTCAGAAATTCATGTGTAGTTAATTCGAATTTGATCAATTTTGATTCCTATTGAGATTTAATCCAATTAGGCATTAAGAGTTTGTTTTTAACATTTAACAAAAGATTTTAAAAAATAAGTAATTAATTAAAATGGTTTATGCTAAAGATAGAAGTGAGCATTTGACAATCAACACTCCCTCAGTAAAAAAAAAAAAAAAAAAATTCCCAGTAAGAATATATGAAAGTAGTAAATTTTTTTTCATGAAATACTTCTGACTTCAGTCGTTTAGTTTTTTTTTTTTTTTCCCAGTTTAGTATATTTAGTTTGAAATTGTATTCTGTACTAAGTTTTGTGCAGAAATTACAGTGCAAACAAACTGAAATTATATTTGTCAGTAGCTTTCATATGATATGATACTTATGCATAGTTTCTGTTATGAGTTTTTTCACATCTATGATTAATTTTGATGATATCTTTATTTTATTTATTTTTATTTTATTTATTTTTATTTCCCTCAGATTATAAAAATTCCTGGTGGTGGATCTCTGATGGACCACGTTCGAGAAATCACTTTTCTTCCTGGTTTCAATTTGGAAGGCTATCCCAATCGAGATTCTATCATCTATAGTGAAGCATATAATATTCAGTCAGCAGAAACTGTACTGAGAGGAACTCTTCGTTACAGGGTAATTTGCTGGGTGTGACTGTGCATATTTTCCCTTAATATATGTTTCGAACGATACCATTTCTGTTTTTTCCCAATTTCATTCAAGTAGACTTCTTAAATATTTTACTTTAATGTTTCTAATTCCTCATTCTCATAATTTTCATAAATGTCACTGTAAAAATACCCATTTTTTTTACTAAAGAAATTTACTAAAGATTGTCTAAGTGTATCTTATTATGATTTTTAAGTATAATCAAAATCACATCCAGTGGGGTATTTGCTTTACTTAATGATATCTAAAAAATCGAGCTTCTGCCAGCCATAGTATGTAAGTTTTTCATTGTTCGATATATTATCTTTCTGGGATTTCAACTAAGCAATAAATCCTGTAGAAAAACATATGTAAGCTAATAATATTGTCTAGAGGGAGTATTTAAGAGGTTTATGTATTTATTAGTAGAATATATTAAATGTGCAATTACTATGTTGTCCTTTTAAAGATGAAGATGCATTTATTTATTAAATATTTCTTTCTCTCAAAGTAAGCAAATATAATTTCCTATTAGTTATAATGACTATAAATTTTTTTACTACTTTATGAAAATATTAAACACAAGACTGAACAAATGCTGTAAGATAGATCAAAATGCTTAACCTCTTGATTATTTTTACTTTTGTTTTATTTATTTATTTTCAAATAACATGTTTTTACATAAAGCCAGTGTCGTCAGTGTATAAATTCTGTTCGATAGAAAACAGTAGCATTTTTGTGTTTGATCTACCTGTAAATTTATCTTAATATTAAATGATTGTATTATCAGAACTGTTTATTTCATCACACTGTGAAATGAGCTAATACTTAGCACTGTCTTAGCTTCAGGATGTATCATTATTCCATTTGTGTCACTGTGGAAGCATGCAACACCATTTCAGGTTTTCAAATGAAAAATATTGTGCATCCATTGTCTTTGATAATGAATAATTTTCAGCAGAAACAAGAAATGAATTTAAAAAAGGTCATGAAGTATTATTGAAAAGGAAGATAGTACAATAGATGTCCAGAAACCTGCAAAGCTTGAAAGAGGTTGTGCGGATTTTTGGATTTTGAAGATTTCAAGACAGAAAAGATAAATCGTAATATTCAGAATAAAAGTGCAAAATAAATAAGGCATATTGCATACATTTAAGTAAATTATTATATACATTATTACAATAATATACATATTATATTAATTTATTATATAAGTTAATACATATTTATTATATTATTCATTTATATTAGGGATTAAAGGGATATTTAAAAGCATTAAGGACGTGTACAATAAAGACACTTAAAAATAAATAATAAAATATTTTTCCCCCATCATGTTTCAAACATTTTCTAAGCACTGCTTGAGGTTTTGGAGTCAAAACTGCTGCAGAAAGTTTGTCCATAAGCAAAATCTTTTGTATTATATTATTAGAATTTTTTCTTGAATAATTTTTTAAAAAATTGATTAAAATTGAAGTTTTTAGAAATATGCAACTGGAGCAATGAAGTTAAGGTAAAAGAAATTATGTGAAATGAGACAGACATTTAACCAGCCTGTGTTAAATTGATTTAAATATAATTAGATGTTTGTATTTTCCGAGGGAGAAAAAAGAAACATATAAATTATGATAAATAATAAATTTTGTCTTGCTCATTGCATACTGAATTAAGCCTTACTTGTATTAGTTTAGTTACTTACTATACCTACGTTTATTTCTTGCACATGCTTCAAACTATTCCGAGTCCTAAATAAATAAACTCCCACATATCCACTTATACATAAGGCTTTATATAGGGTCGGCGCTCGATACCACCTGATGCAGTCTCTACGGGTCCTAAATTCTGCTACAAAGTGCTTTCCTAAGTTCTAAATTTTAACCGTGCCTAAACTTTGGAGCCCTGTGCTTTCCCTAAATCATAAAAACTTCTCATGCCTTAATTTTGCTGCTCGGTGCCTCCCCAAATTCTAAAAGTTTTGTTTTCCCTAAATTCTGCCGTCCGGTGCGGCCATATTCTGCTGCCGCTTCTGGGTTTATGGTGAATAACATATCAGTTATTCTTAATTAAAATAGCACTAAATGTAATCTTTTGGCCTATGAGTTTCATTAACAAAATCTATTTTTAGCATATGAAAAGAAATTTTTGTTTAATTTTTCTTCGTTAACATTTCTTACAGCATTTAAAAATTTATAATCATCACCAAGCGTAATTTTAGCATAAAAGGTTGCCATACTCTTGTTATTCAATTACTAATATAAAAAAAGTTTAGACATCACAGCATGAGTTATTACTGAAGCTTTCATGTATTGATAAACATGGGGTGATGAAAGCAAAATATAATAAATAATGACTCGCCAGGTCAGCGATATAAAAAATAGGTGAATGTTTTGGAGTAAGATGTATGCCAAATAGATACTCAGCTGCGGAGCCAAATTACTAATCTCACAAATTTATGCTTACATGATTGTTTTTCCATAATGAGGTATTTTATTAAGTGCCTAAGTGAAATTAAGAATTGGAATTTTTAAGTGAAAATCTCCACATGTTTTGTTATGGAAGGAAAAATCAAATGCGCATGCGTAAAGCATTAATTAAAAAAAATGTGGCTTTGATGTCCGGATTTTATATCATTCCGAATAATGTATGTCTGGATTTTGAACTTTGTGCTGTATATAATATATGTATATGAATTGCTCTTTAAATGCACTGTGTACCACATATGAGTTTTAGATAGAATGTTTATTTAATATCTTTTTTATATTTGGATGTAAAAGTTGGTACTTGAACAAAAATGAGAGATAATTACTTTTTTTGCTAAAATAGATTGAAATCTCATAGATTATTTTTGTATGCTCAGGACTTTGAAAATTGAGGTGATAATTGGATAAGGTTAAATAAGATTTTTCTAAAAATAGCACAGATAAATGTTATGTGAAAAACTTTATTATTTTTGTTTGGAGATTTGTTAGGAGATAGTTTTACGATAATACTGTAGTTCCAGACCGCACATTTGATTCAAAATAAATTTATCTGTTTAACTATTAATTTAGCACATTCAAAAATATGGTTATTCCATTATTTTAACTCTGCAGGGTTATTCAGATGCTATCAAAGGTCTTCAATCTTTAGGGCTTTTAAGTGATAGTCCTCATCCTTCTCTGCATCATAAAGGGCCTGAAATTACATGGGTAAGTACATTTTTGTACTGTTTCGGTTCTTGGAAAAATAAAATTATCCAATTAATAATTTAATGCGTGTGAATACATATGAAGATATAAGTTCAGGAGAAGTTCAATATTTGACCATAGTAAAATTCTGCTATGGGAAAACTTTATATTGATCATTCAAAAATTTTTAAGTATTATGAAGAAGACAATTCATTTTAGAATTCTTTTATATTTTCAAATTTTTTAAACCCCTTTTTTTGAATTTTAGAAAAAATGTATGGTATGCACATTATATCATTTTAACCGTTATTAGATTACTACCCTAAATTCTGGTGAGGTGTAATTTTGATATTTTTCTAGGCTCACAACTGAGATTATCTTGTGAGTTATGGAACAAACTACTGTGTTATTGCTGATGAGTATAACTGTGTTTTTTTTTTTTTCCTTTGAGAACATACAGACTCCCCGTGCACCACATATGTACAACACGGGGCTTACAGAAGTAAGTTAACTAGAACATTAAAGGTTACATGTATAAGTAAACATTAAAAATTACATGCATAAATAAAGCGAACAAAAGCAGAGAACAGCAGTCTGGACTTCACGAAAACAGATAAGTTCACTGGCCAAGTCACTCCGAACATTTTCAAATCGTTCTGTAAGCATAATCTAGGGCCATCAAATGTAGGGCACGAGAAAATCAAATGTTCCACATCCTGAGGAACTCTTTTTGAACATTCACATAAATTGTTTGATCGTAGATTAAAACGAAACAGATAACTTGCAAATTTACCGTGACCAGATAAAAACTAAGACACTTTAAAATTTAACGAGAGGAAAGACTCGGAATTCAGTCTATGGTAAATAGAAGGAAGGAACTTTTTGGTGACTTCCGCATTACAAGATGAAATGTATTCCTCATTCCACATAGCTAAAAGCTTTTTATAATGAAAGGACTTCCAATAACTCTTTGGAATGCTAATGTTGATATCAATGGGTAAATTTAAGGCATCTTTAGCTAAGAAATCAGCTCTTTCATTTCCGTAGAAACCATGATGAGCACGCACATAAGCAAAGCAGATATCAATACCTCTAATTCTAAGTGAACTAACAGTTACAAGGGTTTCGATAACTAATTTATCGCAGCTGGTAATACTGTTCAAAAGTTTTACTGTAGTAGAGCTGACATTACTCATAATGTTGTAAACAAATTATTAAAAAATCCAGTGAATTGGAATCTGTGTATGACAAACATGTCTCAGAGACATGTCTGTATATGTCATGTAAATGTTTCAGAGAATTGTAACAAATAAAGCAACAGCCACTTTAGTGAACAGTTTTCGTTGTGGCTGTTTTTCTGAAAAGTATAGCACATATTATAGTATTTTGGCATACACATTGCCTTTAGAAATGAATATCATTTGAAGTTCTTCAACTTATACAAAATGAAAATAAAATGAACAAGGACAGTCCTTAATTTATAATAAGAGTACGGTAGAAAGTCTACATGGATTCCTATTTCCATAAAGGATTCTGTTTAGTGATAGTAATGTTTTCTTTATGAATGAAGTTAAAAACCAATTTGTATATTGCTGTGAAATCCATTATGGATGCTTTCCACTAAAATAGTTGGTGATACTGAAATCATGATAAAGAACTTATGCTGCTTATAAAGGTAATCTGTCCCCTCCCCTCTGCATCTTGTTGCGCTAAAGTACATGAAATGAAAAATTAAAAGCAAGTAATAGTCAATTTATAGGTTATTATCATTTTCCCTCCCCTCTGGATCTTGTTGCGCTAAATTACATGAAATGAAAAATTAAAAGCAAGTAATAGTCAATTTATGTTAGTTTATAGGTTATTATCATTTTCCAAATACGATATAAAATAGTCATATCCTTATTTTTTGAAAAAAATTCCATTTTATTTCTAATTTTATCATTTAGCTATTTTTCCTTTCAAAATTTCATGCCAGTTTTCAAAATAGCAAATATGGTCCTTATATCTCTCTCAACAGGCTTTCTACAATTACCATTTAGTTTTTATTCTTGCAATTATATTTTGGATTTTTGATTGAATCATTATTTCCATTATAAGATATTTTTCATTAAAGTAAAACATTTTTCTATTTATATGTTGCACAATATTTGTAACAGTTTCTAAATTACTTTTATCTACTATCAGTGTAATGAAAGCTCAGTATTAAGAACTTCCTAAAATATAAGAAAAATTTTCAGTAATCCTTCAAAGAAGTGAAATTACTCTAATAAGCAGAGATAAAATTATTTCATTCTGGAATTCTTCCCACCTGTTCTATAGTCCTAATTCTCTTTTATTTTAAATTTACAGAAACAGTTTTTGTGTAGTCTTCTTGGACAACAAGATCAAGAAATGCTGACTCCGAATCTCAAAAATCTTATTTATGATGTTGTAGGAAAATCAGAACTCCGGGTGGAAGCTATTGAAAGGTATGAGTAAAACAACTTAAAAAGATAGTACAGTTAAAATCTATTCAGAAATAAAGTTTTATAATTGCATAAAATTTCCAAAACTAGATTAAAAATTTTTGGAAGCTTTCTTAAACAACTCTGGCATAATACCAGAAAGGCTTTGTAATGTAAAAAACAACTTTTCATGTATTTTCATTTTATTTTAAGTTTGTATCCTTCGTTGATCTTTCATAGTACTATCTCTCATTAATTTTCCGTGTACAGTCGAATCTCTTATTTAATGGACAGTGTATTTTACATACTCCTTTTTTATGAAGTTTTTTATGGGATTCTGCTCAGGATGTGAATTTCCATGCATAAAATATTCCAAGTACTGAAATACATTCTCAGTTTAATGAAGTTTTTGAATGGATGATTTCTCAATATTTTTCTTTCTTCTTTAACCCTTTGCGACAGCATGCTGCTTAGCGTAACTCACCTTCGAGACGGTGTGTTGTTGCAGTTGTGTGATCTCGCAAGATGGGGTATTTCACGCCGCTAAATGTAACTTTTTAAAACAATTCATTAAAAAAGATTTTTTTTAGAAATTGTTTTGATTTTTTTCTGTAATGGTATCTAACACTAATATAATCATAAATGCAAAATATCAATAGATTCTGAAAATTTTTTAATTAAAATCTAAATGCAAAATAATATGTTTGACTCAATTTGATGAAATGTAAAAGAAAAAACTTACTTTAAACTGCATCTAAACATATGTAAAAATTAATAAATTATATCATTACATATTATAGCATAAATGATTCTGAAAGGAGACACTGTATGATAATCTAGTCGTATCATTTCATTAGTTATGGAACACATTTTCAGGTTGAACCTTTTAATTATTTCCAGCAGAATAATTAATCCTAGGAATCCCTTCATTTTAAGCACATGTACAGGAGTATATTGATTTTGGATAAAGATGGATTTTCACTTATCTTTTGTCAATGGAAATTATTAGTTTCTTCAACTGTTATGCTCATTGGATTGTCTTAAAAAAAAAGGGGGGGAAATCAGTTTCATTCACATAACTTTGAATTAAGTGTACTTCTGAAATTCCTATAAATTCATAAGTTGCTTAACAGATAGAGTTTATAATGGAGTAGCCACTGTTCTGCTGAGTTGTGAGATGAAAGCAAAACAAACTTCCAGTTCCATCTGTGACAAAATTTTGGTATCAGAATCACTATTCTCACTTAAATGTAGAGTCTTCGGTGTCAAAGCAGTTTTTCATGGACTCGAATGGACACTTGTGATCTTTTACAATTCAAATATACTCTCCTTCCGTCAAAAACTTCTTTCTCTTAGACATTGCACTATTAATTTAACTGTCTTAACAGGTGCAAAAAAACATAGTCTGCTCTCTGAAGAAGATGGAAACTGAGTACAGACCGTAGTTCCTAAAATCACAGCTCCAATCCCAAACTTCTCATGGGGGGGGGGAATCGAATGTGAAGCATTGGAAACTGTTCAGTGTTTATATCATGTGAAGCCTCAACTGTGTGTCAGCTGTGTTTTGTATACTTTATATCTGCTCGTACGAATCACCAGAATCGGAAAGTCACACAGACACAATGTCAAATGTATATGTTGTACATGTTGAAATAAGCTAACTGTAGTGAACACAGAGCACCATCTAGTGATTTGAAAAAAAATCTAAAAGAACTTGTATGTTTGAAAGTGCATATGTGACACAGCTGTCTGGAAGATTGATGCAGCAAATTGATACACCAGTGCATCATCCAGCTGCTAGTGACATTTGGGACTGATGCATATTTGGCACACACATTTGCAAAGGGAGTTCAGCAACATTCCGTCGTGAAGAGGTTAATGTTATTCATTCATTTGCTGTGACACGTACATGCATTTTTTCAGGTGTGATGAGGCCTTGTGAAAAAGAGTCTGCCAAATAGTAGGTGAGCAATATTGCATGTTGAAGAGTAAATAAATGCTTAGTATACAGTCAGGATAAAATTTTAAAATATATTATTCTATTATTTTTTAAATTATTTTTATAGTATTATAATAGAGTAAATTTCAAGTACTGAATAAATATGGGTAGTTGACTGATATTTATAAGAAACCATGGTTTTCTAACTACTAATTTAATTTAACTGCCTTAGTCACCTTACACAGTATGACAGCAGTTCATGGACACTGGCTGCATATGCTGTTGGCCCCAACCTTAAATTCTGTACAATGCATGTTCATTTATGGCTGTAATATCTGTGAAATGGAGACTTAAAAATTTATAGCTCTAAAGAGAGTCTTAAAGTGGTGGCCAGAAGAAGAAAGATAAAAGGACTTCGGCATCTATTCCCTTGAAGTTGAAATGGAGCTTAGGTAGATAATTGTCATGTGCTTTGCCAAAATTAAAGTAATCCATGTAATCTGTTGATTGTTTAATGCCATTATTTTTATTATATACTTATATGTCCTTTTAGGTTGGGACTTCTTGAAGAGGAACCTTTAGTTAAGTGTTCTACACCACTGGACACATTAACACACTTTTTGGCAAATAAGTTAGCATTTCGTAAGTTATCCAAATGATCTTATGTTATATTCAGTTACATTTCTTACTTATGAGCTCACTGTGTTTCTCGAATATTATATGGTAGATAAAAATGTGTATGGAGTTTAATAGTAATTAATTTAGGTATCCCAGTATTATAATAGTAAAAAAAAATCTAAACCTGGTCGCCATATCCTATGGTTGGTATTAATATTTTGTTGTGAGTATATCTTTAAAGTATTTTTTTTTATTATAAAGGTTGCTAATTGCTACAGATTAACTAATTCAACAACTATTTGAAAGAATACTTTTTGATTACCCTTTTGATATGGTTTTATACATTTTATTTATTTTTCAGATAACAAAACTGGATTCACATGAACATCATTATGTTACTTCAAAGCTATTAAATAGTTAAAAGTGAAATTTATATGTTTGTTAAAATTTGCCTGGTGTAAATCATATTCGAAATTTGATACAGAGACATGCATTGACAATACTTGCCCACTGCCAGTGTAATAGTCAGTCAGGTTCTTGACATATATAATTTAGGAGTAAGCTCATTAGATGACAAAATAACAACAGGTGAAACTGCTGTAACAATGTAAAATAGAATTTAATATACTTTATTTAATATAGTTTAGTAGCATGCACTCTAGTACACATAAAATAACTTGATTTTTTTTGTTATTAAACACGGAAGCTGACAAACTTTTTTTTTTATTTGTTTTCCATTTACTTTGAAATGCTAGTTTTCCTTATCTACATGGATTTTCTTATATGCTTATTGATCTTATAACACAACAGTCGGAAGTTTTGCATCCTGTAAGCATTTAAAAGAAACTGAGGAGTAGTGTAAATTATTGATCTGTTTATCCACTGGAAGAGAAATTTAGGGTAAAAAAGTGACACTAGTTCTTATACATTTTTGACTGATGGCCAATGCCTATCTGTAAATCAAGAATTTATATATGCCCCATTATGCACAATATAGTAAAAATAATCTTTAATTTTTCATTTACGCTATAATGTACAAAGGAAAGATAAAAAGAAACTTTAGAGATAATAAAGGCTTTTTGCAAACTATATTATTAATACTTATCTAATGTGATGGATGTACTTTGGGTTCTATTACACAATAAATTTATATTTTTATGCATGATATTAGAACTTTGTCATTTCCTAAAGACTTGTTTTTCTAATGTAAATAAATAAATAAATCTGTAACTTGTTTTTAACATAAAATAATAAAAAAAGTATCCTCATTATTTTTTTAGCCATCAATAAGTCTTTCGGTTGCACATTTTTTTCCATTGAGCAAATTTACTTCATTTTCCTTCTATAATATTTTCATGCTTTATTACCAGATCCTCTCCTCCCAGTATCATTTCATTTTATACAATATAAACTTATGTGTTTATTCATCGAAAATGTCCCATTTGTTCCTGGGTTTCCATGACAATCCTACTACTCACCCCTTTAAAAAGTTCCAAAATATTTATTAACATTTTTAAATAGTTATCTGATTAATGTTAATAAAGGTAATATTTATATTCAGTTTATTGATTTATGAAATTTATTATATTTTAACATGTACTATTTTTCCTGTCTGCTTTCAGAACCTGGTGAACGAGACGTTATTATTTTAAGGCATGACATTGGAATTCAGTGGCCAGATAATAAAACTGTAATATATGTTTCTATTTTAAAATTTATTTTAATATTTTCCAAAAAAAAAATCATATAGTGTTATATAGCTGAATTTTTATTCTGTCAAAATATCAAAATTAGGATTTTTTAACTTTATTGGAAAGTAGAGCAGTTTATAATAGCCGTATATTTACAGTATGTTTTGTTAGTTACTATGGTTTAAATTTCCATTTTGCAAATAGTTGTTCATGCCTGTTGTTTAGCATTAGAGAGAGCATATTGATTTTATTTTCAGTCTCTATTTTTATTTCAGTCCACTCATATAGTATTTGATTTAACTTTCATGGTACACTTCCTATTCAGTGGCATAATAGTTAACTAAGAATAATAAACGAGTGCACATTTACGCACTCTTTTATTGTGTCCATAAAATTGTGATGTACCAAAAGGCTGACAGAGTGTACCAATGCAGTTGTGCCGTTTATTAGAAGACAAAAATTTCTTGTATGTAAAGAAAAAGACATAACATTTCCATGAAGTATAGTCCGCTTTTAGAGAAGAGGGATTTGTCGTGGCTAAGCAGTTTTTACTGAGTAAACGAAGAATGTGCCTATGTAGTATGCAATTTTTTAAATGTTAATATATATTTATGAAATGGTATATGCTAAAAAAAATTTCCATTGATACAGGCACGAGAAATGTGTTATCTGAAAGATGAGAAAGCCCATGAATATTTTCAAAAATTTCTTTTCCTTGAAGATTATATTGAAGATGAAAAAATTTGCAGTGCAATTTGCTTTGAGATATTTAATTGAAGTTTTTTGGTCCTGGAAGGTTTTCTGGTGTAGAAGGATAAATTAAGAAAAGATGTAACCAATGTGTTTGGAGTTCTGTGACATTTCTTTTAATGACATGAAAATATAAGCAAATATTTTACATGAAATACTTCAGAAAATGGGATAAATTAGCATTCAAGCTGTTACTTAAAAACTTAATGATTGGTTTATGCTTAAGTCGTTGAAAGGATTGTTTCATTTTTTCTTATTTTTTAATAGATTAAATAAAATTGCAGAGAAGTTGTTTAGTATTACTATGCTAATTTTTGCAAAATTAGATGAAACAAACATTTTAAATAAATTTACATGTAAATTATTTTAAACATATAGAATTTTTAAACGAATTATGTTTTTCAGTATTTAACTATTTCTTTCATGTATAACTGTTTATTAATAAAATTAATCTGATTTTAAAAATATTTTTGTCTTAGGAAACCAGACATATAGATCTCGTTGTATATGGTGATAAAGAAGGATACAGTGCTATGGCAAAAACAGTAGGCTATCCAGCAGCAATTGCAACAAAAATGGTGTTAGAAAGTAAGTAATAATATTTTATTTCTAAAATCATTGTTCAAATATGTTCCATTTTATTTGTGTAACTTCAAGTGAAAAGCTTAGTGTATTTGAAGATGCAGGGTGTCTGTTTCAACAGAATTTTGTTAACATCAACTTGATATGCTGATAATGCTTTAGTAACACTTTCTTAACTGGTAAGTTTCATTTTTCAAATTACTCATTTTTTTAAATAAAGAAAGAAATAAAGATTATAAGCATCATGGCAGAGCTGTTTTCAAAACCTCTTGTTCATTGCTTACCATTAGATGAATTCTTAGTATGTGCCAGTTTTTGCACATGTGTACAGTGAACTGTTTTTGGTTTAAAAAAATCAGAAGTGTATGAATTTGACATCACATCATGCACAATTTCAGCACCAGAATTCAGCACAATAAATTGGAATTTGAGAAAAAAATCCAAATTGAAAACTGGGGAAAAAAAGAACACTATGCTATTAACCACTTAAGGACATAACCTGAGTTAATTCCAATTTATACAATTATTGTGCATTGTTCTTATAAGGCAAAGATATAAAACTATTGTGCATAACCAAATATGCTAAAAAATAATTTGCTAGAATAGTATCCTGGTGCTTTGGTAGGGGTTAAAGAAATAATTATTTTTTCTCACAACCATGCATTATTTAAAATATGTTTATAAAAATGTAAGGATTGAAAAAAATGAAAATTTTATTCTTATTTTTTTCAAATACCTATACAATGAAGGTTATCATATAGAAGAAGTTTTTCAGATATATGGATGCATAATTTAAATGTTACTAAGGAATTTTTTTATGTATATTTAAAAAAAGTATTTTTCAATAAACTAATATTCTAAATATATTTCTTCTAATTATAGTACATTTAATTAAATAATACTTTACTTTATCGTAGATGAAATTCAAACAAAAGGAATGGTTGTCCCAATGGTACCTGAAATATACAAACCTATGCTGATGAGGCTAAAACAAGAAGGAATTTCCAGTCTAGAACATACAATTAAACATTAGATGTTCTGAATACAGTAAGTTTTCCACACTGCCAACTAAAAAATTCTGCATATGCAAGATACAGCGATTCTGTTTGTTCCTCTAACTGAAATGGAAAAGTTTAAAAGAGAGCTTAAATGTAGATTAATATTCAGGAACACTTTTTTTTTTGTATTATTAATAATGTTGAATTTGTGTAATAGATTAAAAGTGCCATTTAAGTGACTGCAGATTTGTAACTGAAATTGCAGCTTCAGTTTTGTAGTGCCAATATGTGTTCAATGAACTATTTAACATCTTGTTCATATTATATGTATATATGTTAAAATGTCATAGCCAAACATTTTTGCTGATAAAGCAAATGTAAATATTGTTTCTGTATCTTAGTTTATTAATATGTTACACAAGTTAATTTTTATATAAATATGTATTTTGCATGTTAATTCAGCCTTAAAAGGTAACTTGCCTCTTCATGTTAAATAGGAAAAAAAATACATTTTAAAGAAAGTTTTAATCAATATCAGCATATTATAAAAATATATATATATATATATATGACATTGTTTCTCAAAATTTAATAATAATTAAATTTAAATATTTATTAGTTCAGTGTTTAAAAAAAAATATTTTTCATAGTGATTGTAAAGCGAACTTAAGCTTCTCTTAATTATGACTAAAAGTTAGATTTAAAAATATAAATTTTTCTTATTTGAATATTAACAAAATGCAAGTTTTTTTAAAAAAATTTGAAAACTTTAGCATATGTACCATTAATATTTTTGCTTCAGTACTTTTAATTTGCACTTGTAATAAACCTAGCTGTGGATGAAACTTTTATGGTAGTTTCACATATTGCAATAATCTTCGAAAAAATAAATAAATACAAAAATAAAACAATGACTGCATTTTATTCATAAAATAGTTAGATATACAATAAATATTAAATATATTAAAAATCTGAATTTTTACAAATTGCGTAGTTTTTGTTCTGTAAAACATAGGAAGTAAGTTATTCAGCCTTCAAATACAAAATACTTTTTTCTTTTATCACACGATTTGAAGACATAAGTACAAATGATAAAAATGTACTGAAAAAAATGTCCTTTATACAATCAAAAACTTTAAAAGAAATGTATTATGTTTTACAAATCTGTTACCAATTAAGAAAGCTCACAGTTTTTGTGCATCAAAATACTTTTTGTTAAAACACATAGAGATAGGAAACTATTTAAATGCAAAAAAGTATACTGTTTGTTTAACTGTACTTATACATTATAAAATAAATTCTTACTGAAAAATTTGTCCTGAATTATTTAATATAGTAACACCGGGCATTCTAGCTATCTGAAGCAAGTTAAAAATACTGATATTGAAAACAGTAAATAAATAAAAAAAAAAAAAAAAACCTTTGCTTTATTTTTAACATGGAAGTTTTGAACAAGATTTTATCTTAATATTTACAAAATTTCTCCAAGTTCTGACTGATTCACTCAGTTAAAACAAATTTACATAATTATGAATAATCATACTAATTAATGCTAATTAGATATTAATTATTTTTCAAACATGTGTATTCTGTATTTCTTATAACCAGAAATAGATTATTCATAAGGGATAAAGCATTTACTGAATTTGTGCTTGTGAAGGACAATGCTTTTGTTTTAATTTTATTACTACTTTTAAAGGGAAAGGGCAAAAAGTGTTCTCACTCTTTTTTTAACAATAGAAAAAATAATTTCCACAAATTTTGAGAAAACAGTCATAATGAAACATGCTCTAGTGTTAAGATATGGAATTCTCAATGTAAAATATCAGTCTCTTTAATAAACAGCAGCAATTTTATAAAATTTATATCCAAAATATATTAGTTCTTTCACTGGTATATACTTTGCACTTTCTGCTTTCTAAGCAGTTTTCGAAGTTAGTTATCTAAGCAGTTATCTAAATCTATTTTACTCAATATTGTATTTAAAATATATCACAGAACACTTCTAATTTCATACACTAATGCTACATAAAATCTGAATACAAATGCCTAGCACTTTTAATAAATTACACAAATACAGAAGTTTCATTTTTTTTATACACATCTTGAATAAACAATAGACACAGACAACACTTAAAAGACAAGTATGTGAATTCATTGGAATGCCTATACAGAGGTAAACAGAAATTGCTGATATTAAGTACTAAAATGAGAGATTCTTATATTAAAATGCATTGAGAGTGAAAAAGAAGTCCATAAGCGAGTTTCCTTCATTTGATAGTACTCTAATAATTAACATCAGTAATTTGTAATGGCAATCCTTTACCTTCTCTAAGACAAAACATGTCATCTAGATATCCAGGAATCTAAAAGGAAATTTATCAGATCTGTGTAGATATATTTTATGTCAGATGAAAATGATGTGATTACATAAATTGATAAAAAATACAATACACAAATATGCATATATTAGTTGAATTTCTTTAAAGATATTTAGAACATCCTAGCCCTAAGAATACTATACATGACAATAAAAAAGAATGTAATTAGTAACATATATTAATATTACATTTGTCATGAACGCAGAAGTGGCAGAAAGAAAAGTATTACTTTAGTGAATTTAATATCTGTTCTGTTATATGAAGGACCTATATATTCCTTGCATTAGAAAAAATGACAGAACCTGAACACCAAACTTTAAACATACATATTCTTCCACGTGAACATGTGCATCTCAAAGCCTGAATTTTTAATTTAAAAAAAAAAAATTCGTATCCTAATTTGTCCTAAGTTAATTAACCTTTGATTAAAAGGCTTATGTTGTTATTTTGTAAAGTGTAAAATATTTATATTTCAAATTTATTTAGAAAATTTGGTGATATAAAAGAAATGATTAGTTTCTAAAGTTGCCACTGCCCAAAATAAAAATATTTTTATTTTCTGTGCCATAGTATGTAGTCATTCAGCAGAGCATGAGGTACTTTTCTTTCTAATTTATTATTATTAAGCAATATAACCCTTTTTATATGGTGCACCACTGTTTAAGTCATTCCATCGGGAGTCGAAAGGAATTGTCTCGCAGAACGGGAGTTTTGCATCACTATGCCGAACTTCAAGGGAGGGAATTCCGCCATAGCATCATAATTTTTGTTACTAATTTAGGTTATTACTTAAGATAACATGTATGCTCAAGTGAATATATAATATCTTTCCTTTACTTGAAAATATGTAAAACAAACTGCTAAATTTGAGAAATAAATTTTTGGAAGCGTTATTCAAACTATTTCGAAGTCTGATAATTGATAAATACAGTAATAAACTAAAATTAATCAAAAAATACAAGAAAGACTATTTACAAGAAGTAACAAGATCTTTCATGGGAGGTGGAAAGGCTGACATTCGGCGAGTTCAGTTTCTGATAAAATGTCCATTATGAGAATCAATTAGAAATACTGCTCTCTAACTCTTTAGAACATGAATCATCACTCTCACCCATGTCACCAATTGGCTCATTTATTGTGGAAGTATATTCTTCCTCTGATAAATAACATTTTCTCACCATAATAAACTGAAGTCAAGGGAAATAAAAAGGAAACTATGCAAAATATATGCGATAAAAGCAATGCAAAGTGCAATAGAACTCCACATAGTAACCCTAAAAGACCTTATATAGTAGCAGAAAAGAATAAAAAGTATTCGAAGGGGTAATCAGAAATGCAAATGTTTATAGCAGGTGGTGATTTAAAGAGCTGAGCTCTGTTTATTTACAGTTACACTTTCATGAGAACTCCAGATATTCTGTGCTGATTTTGTTGTGTCAAGAATAGAGGGAATATAATCTAACATTGACCAGTCAATAGTCATACATTAAGATTTTTCACTTCTACCGTCTGAGCAAAGAAGGGAAATCACACAGTGCACACTACTACACTATGGCCATCTCCACTTCTTGAGATTGTTACATTTCATTGTTTTCTTATGAGAACTTTTATGCCTCTGTTCTTGAATTTCTAAACAATACACCAAATAAGTTACTCTTTTCTAGAAACTTTGACATTGGGTTTCTGTATTTAAGATATGATAAAAGCCTGAATTACAAAGAGATAATCACAGTACTTCTGGGGCAGAATCCATCTTTGTAGCTTTTGGTTTGTCCGTACCTCCATATCCAGAAGGGTATCCTTTGGGTCTTTATTATCAGCTATTCTGAGTGCTTGAAGCAAATATAAATTTCTCAAGGATTGTAAAAAGTTAAGATATTACTCATATCATGGTATTTTAAGTTGGTATATTGGTTATTTAACCTTTTCGCAACAGCGCACCTTCAAGACACTTGTGTGGGACGAAAGGGAATTGAAGGCAGTCTACAGGACAGAGGTTTTAACATTGCTAAGCTTAATTTTATTTAAAAAAAATCAGAAAAAAAAAAGTTCTGCTTCTAGCATCATAATTTTTGGTATCATTTTAGATTATTACTTGAGCTCTTATATATGTTAAAATTAGCACTTAATAACATTTTTTTCTTTATTTTACATAAAAATATACTTAAAAAATTTCTTATCTTGTAAAATAATTTTCAGAAGTGCTATTCAAATTTTTCCTAAGTTTTACAGGATAAAAATCAATCAATAAAGTGTAAAATTAATAAAACAACAAAATAAAGACTATTTACAGTAAGAAGTAACAAAAATTAAAATGAAGACTGAGTGTGGTAAATCTTGAAGCATGGAGAAGTATCACTTTCTAACTCTTTAGAAAATGAATCATCACTCTTATCTGTATTAATTAATGGTTCATTGACCATACGAGGGTATTCTTCCTCTGATAAATAGTGCCTTTCAGCCATAATAGACTGAAAGTGAGGCTTTCCGAAATAAAAAGAGAAAAAACGGAAATATATCTGAAAGCGATGCAAAATGTAACAATACTCCACATACTAACCCTAAAAGACCGTACATAGAGTAAAGGAAAAAATAGAATAAAAAAAGAAATTGGATATAAATCAGACACGCGAATGTTTTCATTAGCACACAGCGATTTCTGTTTCTGTTTTAAGAGCTCACCTCTATTTATGCCTTTCCCCCCCCCCACCCTTGCAAGAGCTGATGAGTAATAATAATAATAAGTCAAGCAGAATATATCAAACTCAAGGTCAGGAACCTAAAACTGTGTTCAATTCAAAAGTAATGGACATAGGATGCCATCTAGTGGCCTTCAGAAAAACTTTCCAGCTTAAAATGCGTATACGCATCACTCGTCCTCTGAATGCGATCTCTAGTGATGCGTGGATTGGACGCCCGGCTGTAAGAGACGTTCTTGGGGAATGCATATATGGGACACCCGTCCTAAAAGGGTTAAAGATCATATGGACAATTCCATACACAGTTTATTTTCAAGGATTTCTTGTTCTTATCAAAGGTCATTGGGGGACCCTTTAAGACTCAAATGGCTTTTAAGCCAAAATGATGGATGCTAACTTTAATCAGGTATTGGTGGGAGTTGTCAATTTTCCAACCTTCCTTTCTACTTTAGGGGAGGAAATGTGAGAAATTAAGACATTTATTTACTTATTACAAATACCCAGAAGATCGGATATGATGCCATTAGATCTCTATCCTTCCAATGTTTCTGAATTTTACAGTTTAAAAACCCAAGTGCAAAGCACGCGTCAAGATGAGCAGCATAAAAAATTTGATGTTGTCCGCACAGAGGACATAAGGAAGGATCACAAAGCCAAAGCTAATGTAAGTATGAGGGCAAACAGTCATGGCTTGTAGTAAGGCATGAAAGTGCCACAGCTGCACTTCTAGGAAAATCTTGAATCAACTGTGTATCCTCAAGCACTGAGGCCCATGGCTTACCGGCAGAGTCACACAGTGCTTTATCCTGGAGGCATATCTTCTTTTTATCAGGAGATTGACTGAAAAAATGAGAGACTTTTCAAAGGTCTCTGGAGGACCCTTGCACCCTTTTTGGCCAAAACATTGGCAGCCTCGTTCCCAGGAACTCCGCAGTGAGCTGGGATCCACTAGAAAGAAACAGAGATTGACGTTGAGAGCTCTTTGCACTTCAGAATATGGGTATTATCTGTGTATTGTCCGTTTACAAGAGATTGAAGCACTCTACAGAATGCCAAAGGGCAGATTGCCAGTTGCTTTAATGCGATATAAATAGCCTCGATTTCACCATCGTAAAGGGTGGAATGAGTACTATTGGTGCATAGCAAGACAAAAAGATCACAACACACACAAACTCCCACTTCGTCTTCATTAAACATTTTGAGTTTTAAGATTTCTCTCTGCGTTGGTGTCATAATCCCTCCAAAAAGTATTGTTGGACAGGTGAATCAGCTTTTCATAAAGGACTGCAACTTTTTCAATTATGTTTCTTGAGGGTTTTCAGTTAAACACTGCATTGCTAAAATAAGAGTGGTTCTTACAGCTCCCAGAATAATATGGAGAGCTTGTACTAGTAGCAGCAGAGACCAGAACTTTGTTACAATAACTAAAGACTGGCTAAATGAAAAGCTTGAAGGTGGTATTCACAGTGTCTCGGCTGCAACCAGCCAACCTTTTAAGAACAGGAAGTCTTTTAACAATTTTTCCACATACGTAATCAACATGTCTGTTCCAACTCAATTCAGAATCAAGAACGCAACCTAAATACCGTGCTTTCTGCTATTTGAATTACAGTACCCTGGAATTTAAGGTTAGGTACAAAAAGATGCCTATTTAGGGAGAAAAACTGATAGATAGTTTTGGATTTTTTAACAGACGGCATTAAGATAAAATGGCATGCCGAACAAGTATTCATTTAGAAGTCAAACAACAAAAATCAGTGTTATATTTACAAATATAATGCTGAATTTTTTGTCTGACTTCTAAAATAAATCATGTTGTCAGAACACCAAAAACTGAGTTGCTCAAGGACTTAATTAAGTGTAGCGTTAAGCCTGTCCTGAGTATTCTTTGGCTCGCTCGCTCACCCACATTGTCAGGTCATCAGCAACAGAGCAGTTTTTAATCCCAGGAATGCTTTCCAATGAATTAGTCAGATCATTGAATTAAATATTAAACAGTAAAGAGTTCCCAACAGTGTCTTGAGGAAGTTCAGATTCCGTTTGAATACGGATCAGCATTAAAAGCATTGAATGACCATTAGGCCCTAGCTTCTTAATAAATTCCGGATGGGGACCGTCTGGGCCTGGGCTCTTTCAATTTTTAAGGTACTTAATAGAGTCTTCGATTTCAAAGTTGGTAAAGTCGGCACTAAACACCAACTGATGTGGGCCAAGACCGGTTACAGGTTTGTGAATATTACTTTTCAACATTTTTTTTTTTTTTTTTAAAGTTCTCTTGAAATCTTGACTCGGTCTTTGTGATTTAGATCAAAACAAGATAAAAGCATTTGCAGTATCTCTGTCACTGTCAATCAATGTAATGGTTAAAATTCCATGACAATCCTTGAAGGGGGCCCTAGTAATTTGGGAAGGGCCAGCCCTTAAGTTGTTAACATATTTAAAAACTTTCTTAGAATCAGATTTATAATTCATTGTGCTGATTAAAGAATTAAAACTTTTCTGCTTTGCCTCATAAATTTCCTTTCGAAGGGAAGCAACACATTTCCTCCAGTTTTGTACTTCCTCGGCCCTCTTTGACTGCTCAGCAGAAATACGAACCTTTTTGCATTGGTCTATCACAGCCTGGAGATGTGAAGACCAGAATGGTTTGTAATTGTGAGGTTTTCCTCTGGGAATCCACATTTAAGCAACTTTGTGAATTGTCTCACCTCTTAAACGAAACATCACTGCTCCCAATATTGAATATATTATTCATCTTCAAAACCCTGTTCTAGATCTGCAGTAAATGCATATAGTTGGCTCAAGTTCCATCTGCATTGTGGTCTAATTAAGACATTCATCCCTTGTTTTTTTTTCACCCTTTTTTTAAATGTAATGGATAGTACATCAGGCTAACTATATGGTGATCTTCCGACGAGAGTGCAATATATTTTCAATGATTCTTTGCTTTTAACTGCTTTCTTTGTGAGTAGGGAAAACTGAGCTATATCAGTTTTCGAGTATTGATGGCAAAATTTTGCAGGGATTCATCAGATTTTCATTATTATTTGAATCAACATGAGACAATTGTGAAACTTTGCAAACTGCTTGATGAATTCTCAACTGAAGAAAATTCATTAAAGAGTGACTCACATCTGCTGTTTGTACCTATTTATGGAGACCAATCCAGAAAATTATAGATGCCTCCAAAATTTTATTCAAGTTAATTGATTGAAGTATTGCAAGATTTGAAATGTTTCCAACTATCTCTAAATAATCTAATCTCTAGTTGTATTAAGCTATTTACATTACTGTAAGCTGTGAAACACACTCAGACTTTTTCCCCTCTTAAGAAAAGGTAAAATAATTATCCACATTTCCACAAAACTATTTTTCAATAATTTTTAAGTGTTATATAATATATATAGACAAAAAGTAAGAAATTTAGAACCAATTCCATAAAGACCAAAAGAAGTTAAATTCAATACCAGTAAATTTCAAAATTTTCTATAAATATGTAAAATAAACCAAAGTTAGAAGAATTAAAGAATTACAAAAAGCTATAAAAATAAATACATAGGAAGAGGAATGCAATCACATCTGATATAACATTATCAAAAGGAGGTACATCACACTCCGTTGAATCCCCCTTCGGCATATTGCTCGAAAATACTTGGGATAATTTTGCTTTTAAATAAAAAATTTGTAATACTATATATGATTTTATCTGAATAACAACTCGTATAAGAAAAACTTTAAAAATACTGTTATTAAAAAGAAAGATTGTCAATTTGCCTTGATGAATTTGAAACTGACGTCTTCCCCAGAAAATTACTTCCTTAAGAATGTTTATTATGATTGCATTAATCAAAATTTACAGACATATACATCACGGGAAAGGTAGGAGTTAAAAGTAAAATGTTTTTTTATGATCACTGAAAAAGTACTCACATGTGGCTTCTCTCTGTGTGTTTCAACAGCACCTATAGGAAAAGGTACACATTCTATAGTAGCACCATAAGCTCCAGGAGTAAGCTTGAAAGCAGTATGCAGTGGTATTCTCAGATATGGAAGCTCTTCTGTTAGTAATAAATTCAATATTAATAAATTTAATGCTCTAAAAGAGCAAATATTTATTGCCCAAAATGAACTATTTATTGTAAAGAATCATTAGAAAACATCAAAATAAGCTACTATAAACTTTTTTTAATGATTTAGTTTCTATCTTCATTTTACTAATACATTTGGTACAAATTTTCCCAAATATTATTTTAGTTTGAGGTGCATTTGTAAAAGGATTTTCAAAATAAATAATATTTGCACAGTATTTTAAAAGAATGGAGAATTTTGCTTTAAGCAATATTCCTTTTATTTTCCAAGAATTTTTCAGACTATGTACACAACTTGTATGTTATGCAACATCCAAATTTTTTATATTGTTATTATTAGGAAGTTAATACAAAAGCTTGAATGCATATTTAAAAAAATTAACAGTTGATTTGCATATACTGTATACTTAAATATTTTATATGAAAAAGTTTTTACCATCAATTAAATTTGTTATCAGTGCTTTATGATATGTATTTTTATTCTCGTCTAAATTTCAGAGAATAATTGTACATATATAAGTTTCCTTAAATTAAAAATTTCCATATTTAATATTTAAGCTCTTTCCTCCTCACCTTATAATTAATAATAATTAGTTATATCTTTCAAAATTTATATTCATATCTCTACCAATACAAAAATATAACTCAGTTTATATAAGTACAAGTCAACTGAATAATTTTATGAGTGAAATTAATTACTTTATTTAGCTTAGCTATTAATTTATTTAGTTTAATAGTAACAGTAGATTGAAATTTTGGAAGGGAAAAGTGCACCTTAATATACAAGTAGACAATTACAGCAATTTCATTTTTCAAAAAGATAGGTAATAATTTTTCAAAATTAAATGACAGATCTCAACTTAGTTCAAGAATGCCTTCTGTTTCAGGAGTTCAGGTATAATATGATACAAATCTGATTACCTATTTATTCAACATTCAGGGAAAATTATGAAATGTACATAAAATTATTAAAATTTTAAATTCATTAGCTGAATTTTTTCAAGTTATTTTGGATAAAGAAAAACTAATCAATGTAACAATAGTCAATTAGCATAAAATATTCTATTCTAATATCAATATTTCTTAAAGCATGTAATTTTTCTCATTTGTTACAGGAGTTAATTTCAATGAAAACATAGAAAGACAACCCTTGAAATCTTTATCATAACTCATCAGCAATATTCCTTTTCATTTAATATATGGCTATAGACTTTTTTTAAGTACGTATGTTGCTGTACATTTTTTTCTTTCTTGCACAGACACGTTTTGTTCTTGTGCACACAACCAGCTGAAGGATAGTTACATGCAAAACATTCACAATGATTTGCTTGTAATAAAATTAGAAGATGGTTTATTAACCGATGCAAAACTTGAAGCCAAACACAAATTCTATAAAAACATGTGTTTATTTCAAAATATAAGGAAAAAAATGTGACAAAATTTTAGTTATCCCTTTCCTGTAGTTTCTTTTCCTAAATTATTTTTAAACTGTAAATGCATATGTGTTTTCATATTTTAAATGGTTATATACAGTAATGTTTATATAATAATTATTATTATACACATAATTTTAATGAAACAATTGTTAAAGCTGTTTTAGTTAAACAAAAGCAAACCTAATTTATAATTTAAATTTGGTAAGCAAGTTGTTTACGGATTATTAAAAGGTGCACGAGTATTTAAAAAGAAATTTATCATTTCATTTAAATAAAAATTTTTGAAACATACTTTCTGCTTAAGCTAAAAAAAGAAATGTAATTCATAAAGGCTGAAAATTTTGAACTTTTTTATATAAACTGTAAAGGATATCAGTTCAGTCCATCATCCTATAATATAAATGAAATAGTATTATTTCTAACTTTATAGACAAAATGCCAGGAATAGTTCTGTCAGTTTTCTTGAGATGTTAAACAAAGCAAAAAAAAAAAAAAAAAAAAAAAAAAAAAAAAATTATATTATTAGCTTTTGTTCTGAGTTTAACAAATCAGAAAACAGCCTGTAAGTAAAGTTCCATCATTCATTTGTTATAGTACTGAATATCTTGAAGTTATGGAATAAATACAAAGATTGGTGCTTGCACACTACTAAGATTTTAAATGATTGGTCAGATCTTATTATAGATACGGAACAGCTGAAACATAATCAACTTTCTGTCACTTAGCATATATTATTAGAACATCTTTAACCTAGCACGAGTGTTACACAAGATTTCTAAAGGACAGAAAATATGAAAGCAAGGAATAATCCTCAAAACTTGCAAGTGTTCTCTTTTTGCATCATTTTTGCATTTTTTAAGTACTAACCACAAGCCTAGCTATCTCAAAAATGTTGATTCAGTCATCCAGCTGTTATACTGATGTTATCCATCTAAGCATTGGTCAAGACCTCAGTAGTATTTATTCTGCCATATAAAATCAGCCATATGTAATTTTGTTTGCTCAAAGTTGCTTTTACTTGCATAATGCTGCTATTTTAGTGGTTTTTTTTTTTTTTTTTCTTCTGTGCATAATTTATATATGTCAAAACATTACAGGATATTTGTTAACAGTAAAATGATGTGTTTTCCCATAAATAACCCGATACATTTTTCACGAGGATGGCCAAATAAACTGGTAGAATGAAAATATTTTAGTAAACAGTAATACTCTTAAAAAAGGTAAATGATGCTTCTACAAGTTTGTTGGTGATTTTCAGAACAGTGCGACACAGAAACATCAAGACAGTATCAAGAAAAGAAAATGCTCAATATTTTGTTGTGTAACTTTTTGTTCCTTGAAAAATTGTTTTACCTTGCATACATGCATATAGTATTAACAACTGTAGATATTTAGAAAGAGTTCATTATATTTTTAACTAGCCAGTAGCAAATAAATCTGTAGCTAGGAAATTCACACTTTTTCAGACTTTTGCTTATGTCCCACAAGTCTGTTGCCTTTTCCATACAGTAAAGCTACATAATTAAGTTTAAATTACTATAATTTCAATATACAGTCAAAAGTCGTTAATCCGGACTCGTCGGGACTTCGGCGATTCCGAATTATCGATTTTTCCGGATTATAGATCATCAGTTTAAATCTGGTAAGATGGCATGCAAAAATTACAAAATTAAAAATATGAAACCGTAATTTATGAAATAAAGAACAATTATGATCTAAAGGGTATCAAAATTTACAAAAAGAAAAAACTTAATATTTATTTGTTTACTTTATTAAACATTTCCTTCAATGCAAGTTACTTCGTTTCATGTGATAATACTTTCTCTTTAATTCTATTAAACAGACATAATTTCTTGTTTAGTTACAAAGTTCCGCTGTTCAAGTCCTATAATTGCTGTGTTGAGAATGCTGACTAATTTGTCAATCGAAATGTTTTCGTTTTCAATAACCTCTGGGTCACTTTCTTCACTATCGGAAGCGAATTATAATGACGAGGAACTTGATTTAAATCATATCAAAGACGGAGTACATCGAGATGAAATACTAAACTTAGTACGGAATTATAATCCAAATAAAATAAAAACATCTGCTCTGAAGATAAGGGTAGTGTTGATAGATCAACTTCCAATCCGCCGCGTGAAATTGATAAACAGATTTCGGGTTTCAAAACATACTTTCGCTTTGTAGATACAAATTACATATTAGTAAATATATATTGGAAATTCTATTTGACATAATCTTTCTAATCTATCATAATCTAATAATGACGTTTCTGCCCCCCCCCCTCTGCCGCAGAGCAGCGTGAAATTGATAAACAGATTTCGGATTTCAAAACATACTTTCGCTTTGTAGTAAATATATATCGGAAATTCTATTTGACATAATCGAAAGTTCAAGCTTACTTTTATAAAATTGCTCTAACAGTCTGCAAAAAATAATAAGCCGGATCCAATTCGAAGATTAAGGAACAACGCAATCTGCAACATTAACTGAATTAGATAACTTTAGCTTAGCGTATAACTCCGTTACACATTAAACGCGCATGCGCACAAACATATTCGCAGCCGTAAGTGTCTTACGCGCTCTCGTAAACGCCTGTGCGCATGCGTTAACGCGACGCATGCGCAGAAAGTTTGTAGCTTTGAGGTCCGGATTATAGATCATTCCGGATTATGGGTGTCCGAATTAACGACTTTTGACTGTACTTGCATGTAAAAAATCTGAATAATCCATCTGCACTAGTTTTTAAATGCATATGATGCTTATTATTGTATGCGAGACTGCTAAAAAATTATCAAATCATTACTTTTATGGATTTCCAAAAGTCTAAATTTTTATTTGGGGATTTCTATGTGTAAAAACAGATTATTACATTCGATTAATTTTTATTTAAATTATTTTGCATCTAATCTTTGAAAGTCAGATATATCTTCATATTTGCATTGTTAATCATATTTCTTGTGACTTATATATATTTCTTCCAATTCTTATATAATTTTATCAGCTCAACTGTAGATGATGAATTTAGTTTCATATGGTTATAGTGCAATAAATATGAAAAAAAAAAACAAGAACAGTTTTTCGTTATAAATGTTATTTTTTAGAAAAATATCTCTTGATCTCATGGAAAATTAATTACAGAACAGACCAAGATGAAAAATGAAGGGGAGAAATGGATCTCTTGGTTATAATTTACCACTTTTCATAAATTTATTTTAAATCTTAAAATATATATAAAGTATAAATTATTTTTATCTTGATAGAATATTTAAAAATCACAGGAAAATGGTATTGCTTTCAGCATACAGTTTTATAGAATCAGAACTGAGTACAGTAGAAGTCCAGAAATCCTCAAAGCTTGGGACCATAGGATTTTATTATTTTGCGAATTTCAGGACAGAAAGGATAAAGCATAATATTTGGACTAAAAGTACAAAATAAATAAGGCATATTAGATACATTTAATTAAATTATTATATACATTACTGCAATAATTTATTATATGCATTAAATTATTATTACATATATAAATTGATTATATTATTCATTGTATTATATGTATACAGCATCGAGGTTTGCCGATTTCACCTCATGTAAAGATTTCCTGTGTTAGAATCACTGTTGCAGTAAAATTTCAACAGCTTTTCTTTATTTTTCCGTATATCATACACAATCGTGTCGCAATTACATACCATTCTGCTATAAATCGAAGAGTAGCGTCTGCCTTATCTTTTGCAGAATTTGCACTTTTTGCGTTACCGTCAATGCAACGTGTTTACGTTTTTCAACGTTGCAAGCAGTAAAATCATGAGTACATTTCTTATTTGTCAGTGTATTAAAAAGGGCTGAAATTTAAAATATTCGTAATTTATACACAAAATATCAGGATAAAAAAAGGCAGCACTGAACAATCTCGTGAAATAACAAAGCTCAGAAAATACAATCTCGTGAAATAACAAAGCTCAGAAAATATAATGTGAATCGTGAACTTGAACGAAAAGTTGAGTGAATCGTCTACTTTTTTACCTCGATGCAGAGATTAGAGAGGAAAAACTTCTATCTTATTTTTTAAAACTTTTTTTATGTCAATAATTTGGTATTTCCGTTATGACTCATTATTATTCGGTAAGTATTTTTTCTTAGATATTTCGGACTCGATGATGCGGTTTCTGGAACCTATAAACTGAATGTTATATTTTGAGGGGCAACGCGGATTTCAGGTCGGCAGATTTTCGGTATTTGACTGTACTACATTTTTCTACATTCATATAACTTTTAAGCATACTAACAAGATTTTTTACTAAACGTAGATTTTTGCCATAATTCTGGAATTTATAAATTGTTTTAAGTTCCTTCCTCATAAATTATAAAAAGAAATATATAAATGTTTAACACAACAATCAATACAATCTTTTAAAATTCAGTATCAACTAGGTAGAGAGATTTTTAAGATTGGAAGCATTTTACATACAATATTAAGTCTCTTACTAGTTACTAGTGTCATTTCATGAATACTAAGATATCTTAAGTATTTTTGCTGATAATAAGATTTACTTTAAAAACGTGGTTTGAGCAAATCTCTTTTCAAATACCATCCTCAACTGACCACTCATTTCTTAGATGGCCATAATCATACCAATATAATGCAATGTCTTTTCACAAGAAGTATGTCTTTGTAAAAGTGTGTTGAAATTAGATTATGGGGACTTCTTCTTCTACCTGTTATTTTCTGTTAATTTAAAATACTTCAGAAAGTTTAAATCAAAAATAGAGTACGATTTAAAGTTACATTATTTGCTTAATTTTTTCCCACTTTGCTTTATCATGTTTTAACATCTCTGCTCTTAAGATATTAAGAAAATGAATACATTAAAAGTGTCAACCAAAATCTTCAAAAATGTATTAGGTCTAGCATAATTTTATGCCTTTTCAGCAGTCAAGATTGCATGAGGAAAATAAAAAAACAATGTCAAGAGAAAAAATTTATTCCAACATAACTTCTATAAATATATAAAATAAAAAACTAAAGTTTATAAAAAGATTAAAACGTTGAAATTGCCTTAAAAACATGTGGAGTTGTTTCACACTTAATGTATTAAATTTCTAATATATAATACTTTTATTTTGAAATATATTCTTTTCTATGCGCACACACAATATTTAAACAATTTTGTAATACTAAAAAAATACTCATGACAATAAACATAAATATTTTAAAATGATGATATAAGCATAAATCACAAAAGCAACTTGCAAACAAAATTGATAATCTATTAAAATTCTTTTTAGCATTTTATTTTATAACACAAAACCCAAACTATAATTTTTAAAGCTGAGCACATTGAGAAATTTTTACTGAATTATTATACAGTCAAAAGTCGTTAATTCGGACACCCATAATCCTCAAAGCTAAAAACTTTCTGCGCATGCGCATAGGCGTTTAAGCGTGCGCGTAAGATCTTTACGACTGCGCATTTGCGTGTGCACAAGCGCAGAATACGTTTTCGCTGCGCGTTTAATGTATAACAGACGGTATAAGCTAAAATTATCTAATTGTCTATTTCAGCTAATGTTGATGATTGCGTTGTTCCTTAATCTTCGAATTGGATCCGGCTTATTATTTTTTGCAGACTGTAAGAGCAATTTTGTAAAAGTAAGCTTGAACTTTCGATTATGTCAAATAGAATTTCCGATGCTGGAGCTCCCAAAGGATCTACGAAAACGAAAGTATGTTTCGATGTCCATCAAACAAGAAGTGAAATTGCTCCAAAAAATGGATAAAGGCATATCCTTTGTGTATCTAACTGTTCCGAAATCTGTTTATCAATTTCACACTGCTCTGCGCGGGGGGAAGTGGCGGAGCGCAATGAACTGGAAGTTGATCTGTCAACACTATCGTTATCTTCAGGGCAGATGTTTTTATTTTATTCCGCTTATAATTCCTTATTAAATGTAGTATTTCATCTCGATTTACTTCGTCTTTGATATGATTTAAATCAAATTCCTCCTCATTATAAATATCATGAATACAAATCAAATAGTTTTCTGGTTGCAATTTTCTAATTTCGGCTATACATAATGTATGCTTTACGCATGCGCGCGCTGAAAGAAATGTTTAATAAAGTAAACAAATAAATATTAAGCTTTTTTTTTGTAAATTTGGATACCCTTTAGATCATAATTGCTCATTATTTTATAAATTACGGTTTCATATTTTTAATTTTATAATTTCTGCATGCCATCTTACCAGATTTAAACTGATGATCTATAATCCGGAATCACCGAAGTCCCGACGAGTCCGGATTAAAGACTTTTGACTGTAATAGAATCTATAAATATAAAAATTTTACTAATCAGCAATGTAATTACTTACAGAAGTGGAATTTAATAAACATGAAAAGGCATAAGATATTTATATTTTACACCTGCACACATTTCCTGTACACCTTGCACAAAAAAAGGGGGGCAGTTCTGTATCTCCCGTTCTACTGCACCAATTGTTAAAATCTAATGTTTGTTTTCCATATCGCAAAAATGCAGCTTAGGATATACATTAGATTTATATATAGCATTATTCTAGCATAGGTATTTTGACCAAAAAATCAAACTTTTTCTGAAATAGCATGGAACAAACCAACTGTTTTCCATATTTCGATTCTCTAACTTAAATTATGCCTAGATATTAAATTTTGTAATTTTTTGGTGAGAAATTTAAAAGGCACATTTTTATTCCTAATTTACTTACATTCTTAATTTATAGCAACCTATTTCCCTTTCTTTTTTTCATTGTACACGAGCAGAAAAAAGGTTCGCATTCATACTTTCAAATAATTTTAACAAAGTTTGTAAACCACATTTGGCATTATTATCACTTACAACAAATATGCCAAATTTCAAAACATACCAATATGTAAATTCACATATATCTTAGGAAATTTTGAATGAAAAACTAATTTTTTGCAGGTATGCTTAGAAATATATCTACTTTATGATGGTAAAAATTTTATAGGTTATAATTCAAATTGTTTTTGCAACATTTATTAAAAACATTTTAAAATACAAATTTTAAAAATAAATCATAAAAAGCAGACAAATTTTATTTGGAACGAACCTAAATTTTGAAATGTGAAAGGAAGAATCAAATAAGTTTAATTAAAAAAAGAGATAATAAATATATACCAGATTCAATTAATATGCAGGAGCTAAAATTTTGAGAGCTAATTTTTTAAAAACTACTCGTGTGATTTTTACAAAACTTGGCGCTTTGGCATAATTTGACTCTTAGAATCGAAATATGAAACAAAATTAGTATGTTATTTCAGAAAAAGTTCGATTTTGTGTCAAAATATCTATGTTAGAGCAATGCTATATATAAATCTAATATATATCCGAAGTCATGCTTTCGAGACATGAAAAACCAATTTGAATTTAGTCAATCGGCCTGGTAGAACGAGAGATAAATGTCTTTTTGTGTGTGTTTGCTTCTTTCACCTGTTTCTTACTTAGTTTCTTTGTCATAAAAATTACTGAATTTTTTTTTTTTTTTTTTTTTTTTTTTTTTTTGTGTGTGTGTGTGTGTGTGTACATTATTGCATCAAATCATATAATACAGTTAGCATAAAGACACTGATGATGTATTAAAATCAAATGTAAAAATATAAATAAATTCTATTTAGTATTGCAATATGTATGATTATTTGCAATTTTCAGTAATTTTATTAACGATTAGAAATTTGAAAGAGACTAATACAGCTAATATATAAAAGATTCTATGTACATACACGAATATTAAGCATATAATATAATAAAAAGCATTCTTTATGTAGCCAAAATGTACTAACTTGCATAAACAATGTAGAGTGTTGCATAGAGTAGCTCACTATATGGCATAAATAACTCTATAAATCTATGCATACTGGATTTCAAATGGAAGAAATATTGATGTATTTAATTTATATATAACTTTTCAACAAAATACACATCATGCATGTTGTTGGTTCACGTATAACTATTAATTGAGAAGGTTCATTTTTATTTTTTTAAAGTAAATCAATAAAAAAAAAAGAAGAAGAAAAGAGAAATAAAAAAACAACAGCAATATCACAAAATATTCAAAAACAGCATAGCTTTAGAATTTCCAATCCACGGTCTCGTGCGCTGAAGACAAAAATTTTTCCATGCAGTGTTACCATTGCTCGCTTTGAAATTGTTGAGTTTATTAATCAAAAATTCACTTAAGTTTTACAAATTTTAAAATACATAATAAAGCAAATTCCAAATCCGGGCTTCCAAGTGCCCATGTTCAGTTGGAGAACTACATGAATCAAAATTTGACAACTCTAGGTACCGTTGTTTCATCACAATGCAAAATACATTCATGCAGATTCTTTATTATTTAGTTTCTTTAAATATAATACATGGTGAAAATATTTGGTGGTAACAGTTTGAAAAGTGAATCGACAGAAAATGCCGCTTCGAAATTAATATCTCTTCTGTGCTAACGCCTTTTGGGCTAAAAATTACTAAACACTTAGAACTGTAACAGCTTATAACAAGCTAAAAATCTCACAAGAATGTCTAAAAAGTACCACGATGACCCTACCAGCATCCGTGATTTGTCACCAGATAAAAAATGTCTGGGATATCACCAGACATGATCTAAAAGCTCAGTTTCAACCTCTTCGATCATATTCAGTGATTTAAGACCATTAATTATATTATGATAGGTAGTGAAATGCAGCATTAAACAAAGTGTGACTTCATACTACTATGATGATGTATATCTTTCCTTGTGCAAAAGATTTACTTATTCGCTCTCAAAATTTTATGCCCTATAAAATGCTATATGTCTAAGAAACACTGAAAAATAAAGATCTGTAATTTAGTAAAATTCCCTAACAAGAAAGAATTAAATTAATAAAAATTTTAATTAATTAGTATAAAAAGAGATAAGAATCTACTAATTAAGAAACTCAGCAGAATGGTTGAAAATATTCTATTCTAGTATAAGGTTTTGCTTCATAATCAAGTGATATTTTTTTTTTTACACAGATCCTCGTATATACTGCTAAAATAATTTAAACAGGAGGAAATACTTTAAGGTATAAAGTTCATTAATTTTTAAATAGATGGTAATTTACATCTTTCATTTAAATTACTTCCATTATATTTTAAGGCTGTCGGGTTGTACAAGATGTTAAAAAAGAAAATCCAGTTTTAATATATTAATATCCATACACAAATCAGGAAGATTTTTGAAACAAGTGCACAGACAGCAGAAAATTATTAACATTGGATATTGTAGAGTTTATTACATTCACTATCTATTTCAGCATGATATTAATATGAAATTATTTTCCCCTATATTACTGTTATGTGATAAATAATATTGAAATATAAAATTTGAAAAATGGCTGAACAATAAAATATATTTCATAAAATAAAAAGTTAACAATATGCAAGTATTTCATGCTGAACTGTATTGCTGCATTAAATCAAATTAAGTTATATAGCTGCTGCTTCCGTAAGTTAATATTAAATTCTCATTTAATTTTACCTGCTTCACTGTGTGATTTAAAACATTTAGTGAAATATTTATTCTATTATTAAACATTATCTAAACCTCATACAACATAAAACTGAAAAATCTTTCCATTATATTTTAACTTAACCATCAAAATTTAAATAATACATTTATATGTATTGCTTGAATTTTGCTGGATATGTAAAAAATTTACAACTTTAACAGAAGTGTCAAAGTATGATTAAACCAGATTTATATTTTTTTCTTTAATGTGTATTATCTCTGTATAAAATATATAAAGTTATGACTTTATAAAGATAAAAGAAATAAAAATTCAAAATTAATTCTTCAAAATTGAGCATTACATAAGACAAATTTTATGGCACAAAAATAGAATTTAAATTCTATAAGGCAAACTAAAAAAAAAAAAAAAAAAATTTGGCAGCAAACTAAAAAAAAAGTTAAATATTTTTCTTCATTCAGATATTTCAAATAAATGCAGATTTCAGTTTTTCTCAAAGAAATAAAATTGTATAATTGAGCAAACACTATCAGATATTCTAAGATGAACTATCTAAAAACAAACACAGAGTAAACTAAGTCTAATTAATCATTGAAAAGATCAGATTTGGCAATATATATAGAAGTTTGAGAAAACTAATATTTCACCCAAGAACATAATATATTTGTTCTGAACCCAAGAACATAATATATTTGTTCTGTGTTAGCTTTTATCAGTTAAAACTGAGTTCAATACAACTTTTAAAATCTTTGCAGCAGTGACTATTCATAACAGTTGAGAGTCAAAAAAGAATCAGACAAAACAATATATTCAGGTAATCAGATTTGGTTCTATTAATTATCAGTTTAGCAATAATTTATTGTAAAGAAATCAATTTTAACTTAAGTATTCATGCAATGCATATAATTTGCTTGATAACATAAATTAATAATTTTAATTCAAATATAAAATATTTTAAAGGATTTTATTTCTTAATCTAATTTTTATAATTATTTCTGCACTTATCAAATGATAAATTAATGTAATATTATTTACTAAATTAAGATTATCCTTTAAAATGTGAAATATTACATTAAGAAAATTCATGGAGTCATAGCAACAGCAACATATAAAAAGTACAGAATATGGGAGAATAAATTGTGTGTCTAACTTGTACATAGAGAGTATTTCTTAAGCATTAAAAGAAACCAATTCATTTAAAACTTCGGGTATAAAACATTACAAATTCAAATAATAATAAATGAGACATAACTTAATCTGTTTAAAAACAAGCTTAAAATCTGTCTAAATTTAAGTACAGTAGATTCATTGAATAAAATATGTAAAAAAACTTGCATAAAATCTTACACAGCAAAATACTATAAATAATCTTTCATTAATTAATTCAATCTATCACTTATTTGCTTTGTTATAGGATTATTCTAAACATACAAGTAACATAAAGTAGTAGTAATACAAGTAACATAAAGTAGCTAAACATTTTTTTAAGTTTAATGAAAAAATTAAATGTTGAGTATTTCTTTGAATTACACACAATTCAAAAAATCTCTCAATAAAACAACTCAGAACTTGAAGACTAATAGGTATTCTCTTATGCTTTCATATACAAGAGTATATATTCTTTCTTATTCTCAGCCCACCAGCGGCCGAGCGGTAAAGTCGCTGAACACTGGTAGTTCAGTCCGAGGTTAGAATCCTGCGAACGGGCTGGCTGCATGGGTGTTTTCATGGTTTTCCTCATGTGTAACGTGTATACAAGCCAGTTTCCCTTAGAAAGTCCTCCACGAAGGCATCCCTCCCCTTAGGCAGATAGCCCTCGAGGCTTTTTCGTAATTAAATAACCTAACCTTTCACATTCTCAAAAGTAAAGAAAGATGCATATAGTCTTTGAACCTCCAGTATGGATATAGATTAATTTTCTTATTAAAAAATGTATAGGAAAAATTGTAGGTCTGTTTAAAAAAACAGCCTGAAATAGTTATATATGTAACACATACCAACTACATCTTGAAATCCTATTTTCTTTAAAACTACATATTAGATTTTATGACATAATATTAAAATATTCATAATTAGCATATTAAATAAAATCTACTCATATAAATTAAAAACTGCAAAGACTTTTGATAATTACCAAACCAAATTACTAATAGATAATATATATATGATAATTAATTTTAATAAAACTAAATAAATCTTTGTATTACTAAACAAATATTTCAAAGGCAGATGCCTAATTCATGTATTTTTGTATTAAACATGTTAAAACTTATCAACATTATATCAAAAAATATAATTTCAAACTTTATTACATCATATCACAAAATACAATTAAAATACTATAATGCAGTTTTCTTATATGCATGCAACATTTGCTGATTTTATAAATATTATTAAAAGAACACCAAAAAAGGTTAGACTAAAAGTTATTTTAAAAAAAAAGACAAATGGTCCAAAAACATTAAAAAAAGGTTACACCCAAACTAGACAAATACATTTAAAAAAAATTCTAAGATTTTTAAAATAAATTTGCTTAAAAGTATTAAAATGTATACAGTAAATCTTTAATACAATAAATAAGTAAAAAAACTTAAAATCTCAATATTAGTCATACCATTAATAACTAATTTTTTCAAACGCATAAAGTTTCAGCATAAATTAGGAAAGAATTATAGCAACTCTCTAAATTTTTAGTATGAAGAACCATTAAGAAAAACTTGCAAACATATACAAATTTTCTTAATTGTTATTCTTCATAAATAATATAACTTCATGTTACATAACATTAAAATTTTTATGAAATTGATTGAAAGCACACTTGATAGATATATCAGTCATAATCTTGACATAAATTTTACCTTGGCATGGTAATCATTTGCAAAGAAAAAATAGTAAAAGTAATATTAACAACACACAGCAAACTATTAAAAAATTCAAATGCATAATACTAGTAAATTTACTCATATCATTCTATATACATGATGAAAAAGTAATTCTCTGAAATTCAAACTCTGAAGTTTTTATCGCTAATACATATGCTATAAAGCTATGCAGTATTATAAAACTGTAAGGCACTTTAGTCCAAGTTTTTAAAAATATGTTTAGATGAGTTGATGATCATCCACAGCATCAATGGGCACCCGGATCTCTTCAACTTCACAGCCATAAGCAGCACGTGTCAACTTCAGAATTGTATGCAAAGGAACCTTCAGGTAAGGAATTTCTGCTGTGAAGTTGGGCAAAAGAAAAAGGTATGCCCACTTAACTTTTAACCATTTTTTACAACATAATATAAAAAAAACAATGTAAACACATTTATAACCGGAAATTTTAATTATGATCTAATATAAACTTGAATATGCAATCTAAATATTCATACACTTATTATTATGCTCAAACAAAAGTTGGATAGAGAGCAAGAATATACCAACACCATAATATAAAGAAATTAATCTGTAAATACACATAAAACAGTTTAATGTACAGGGTTATCCAAATTAAACTTCCCCAACTCAGAGGCCTGTGCAGAGTGTTGTATGGGTCATAATGTGATGAAATTTTAAAAACAGACACTTCAGATCATGCGCTCGAGATTTATTACACAAAGAAATTAGTACAAGAAGTTGCCGATAGGTGGCGCTGTAACACTAGTAATGTGCATATTGCAGCAACGTGTTTTGCAGAAATAAAGCTTCTGCGCAACGTATCCAAAAGACGAGCCCTACAAAAGTGGAAGACAGGCCTTGCACAGGCAGTTGTTTCCAGCTCGCTGATGCACAATGGCGACTTTGAAAGACAAAGCTCTGTTAGTGAAACTTTTCTACCAGAATGACGAGAACTCCTGTTTTGCGATAAGAGCATTCCGTCGGCTGAAGATCTTACGCCGAGGACCAATGACACCACGCGCTCTACGAGACATGATGAAGAATTTCGAAAGAACAAGACAGCTGGGAATTTTACCAGGTAGAGGATGACAGGTTGTCGAATCTACATGCGAAGAAGACGTTGCTTTGGCGGTCGTGGACCCCACTAGCCAATCGCCACATGGTGTTGTCAGTGTGGCAACTGTTTCTCGTGCTGTTGATATGCTCTATACGACAGTCTGGGCGTGTGATGCATCGAATCTTCGGTTATTTTCCTTTCAAAATCCAAAGTCGTCATCAGCTGTCCGACAGGGATCCTGTAGTTCGGGAAACATTTGCATTGCAGTTCCTTGCCAAAATGGAAGTCGATGCTGTTTGGCCGTGGAACATCCTTTGGACGGACGAGGCCCATTTCCACCTGAATAGTCAAGTGAATACGCACAACTCCCGAATTTGGGCAAGTGAAAACCCGCGCGCAATCCATCAAGTGCACTTGAACCCTCCAAAGGTTACTGTATGGTGCGGTTTCACTGCAACATTCGTCATTGGGCCTTTTTTTTTTTTTTTTTTGAAGAGGTGACTCAATAGTCAGCTCTTAAAAAAAAAAAAAAAAAAAAAAAAAAAAATAAGGAACAGGGTTCAAAACCTGCTCTGTCATAAGAAAATGGTATCAGAACATGTTGACAACGTTTGTGATCTCTGAACTGCAACAATGTGGCCGCCTCCAGGACACGATATTTATGCAGGATGGTACACCTCCCCATATTCTTCGTGGCGTTCAACAGGTGTTACGGGCACCTTTTACTGATGCACGTGTGATCAGCCGCTGTTTCCCTACAGCTTGGCCTCCCCGCTCGCCTGATCTCACGCCATGCGACTTTTGGTTATGGGGATTCTTAAAGAATCGGGTCTACCGAGAACACCCAGCAACCTTGGCACATCTGAAAGACACAATTATTCGACATGTTCGTGGAATTAATGTGAACTGACTGCGTTCCGCTGTGGACCATACTGCTTTGCGAATGGAAAGAGTTGTGGAGAACCACGGCACACATATAGAACATCTGTAGAATGTCTTGTTGATCTGCAGCGTCACCTATCGGCAACTTCTTGTACTATTTTTTGTTTGTTTGTTTGTTTGTTAAATCTCAAGCGCATGATCTGAAGTGTCTGTTTTTAAAATTTCATCACATTATGACCCATGCAACACTCTGCACAGGCCTCTGAGTTGGGGAAGTTTAATTTGGATAACCCTGTATATCATGATAGCTGATTTCTAAAGAACAAAACATTAATCTTTCTTAGTGCAAATAGACACAAAAATAATTAGGCATTTTGTCATCTGTTATGTATAAAAAGTAACTTTTACTGAAATCTGATTTCTTTTAAAATTTGAATACAGCATTGTATATATATTTACACATAACTACATTACAAATATTCAAAATATTTATAGTAAAAAAGTCTGTCGTCCTATCTTGAAAATATGATTACAAAAAATTCTTACATAGGAAAATATCAGAAATGATGCATAAGACTGTTGGTAACATATATTGCAGCAAAGAACCTTTCAAATTAGTGAATTTCATTCACATTTGTATCTATTCTTTTTTAAATATCCAATTCTTTGAAAACATTTTATTTCCTACAGAGATGGTGACCTCTCGATATAATTTACATGCAATCTTATGAGACTACTTAATTACACAATTTTATTTTGATGCTTCTAAGGTGTTTATTTTGCTAATAATGAAACAGATTAATATAATATAAACTTTATGCCATAGAATAAAATCAAGCCAGTCAATCTTTTATCTTTTTTAGAAAGAAGAAACAAAGGAAAAAGCTTTAACTTGTGTCATAAAATTAGCCAGCTAATGCGAGTACAAAAGAGCAACTGCATGTATAAAAAAAGCTACTGAAAAAAATGCAAAACAAAAATTTAAATAACTTCAGTTGAAAAAAAAAAAAAAAAAAAAAAATAGGTTTTAAAGTCACAGAACAGAAAATTTCAAATTCATGCAATGTAAGTACTTATAAAACTATTATAGAAATTTAAATTAAATATTGAACAATACACAAATTAATTTGTGGCCAAAGTAGCATTTAATTTTTGATTATAATTAAGCATGAGAAAAAAGGGCACTGGATAAATATAAAAAATGTTATGCAATCAGTTCTTCTACAAAAAATGTTATGCAATCAGTTCTTCTACAAAAAATGTTATGCAATCAGTTCTTCTATAAACACATATACCCAAAAAATGTTTGCTTACATATTAAATTCTATATGCACCAAAAATCACAATTCATATCATTATATTACGAAAATATATAAATTTATGCGCATTTTTAATTCAAAAATTCTACATGCATTCATATAAGTCTTCCTAAACATTATTTTGTCTTTAAAACAGGTAACACACAGAACAGTCTTTTTTGGGGAGGGGTAAGAATAGTATTCTGTTAAAACTAAATCATTACATCTATAAAATTATACCAGGGAGAGAAAATAAGCAAAAAATTTTTATAAAAACATAATTTACTTCCTTCATACATTCTGAAAGCATATAACCTTTCAGGTTTTGTGAAAAAAAAAAAAAAAAAAAAAAAAAAAACACTGCTGCCAATACCATACATTTTGAATCCTACTAAATAATTTCAAATATAAATTGTACCTCTAAATCCTGCAACCTAGGGACCTTCAGATCTATGCATATGTGGGGAGAGGGGTGATCCACAGCATTACCTATTTACATGCATCATAACAATAGGTCTGCACCTGAAAAGACCAAGACTAGAACAAGATGCGATTCCATATGTCAAATGCACAATCAGTAACAGCCATATGAGGAAGCGCACAACCAAGTAATGGATATTCTGGCATCAAGGAGGTCTAGAACTCTGCAACACAGATTGATCCAACCCAAATCATTATGCAAACAGTAACATTTCAGCACCAGAACGGTACTGTAGGCCCCAGGAAGGAGTTGCAACTCTAAATATGGCTAGTATAGGGGGCCTACACCTACTTACTCATGGTAAATAATAGGCAGCCCCTGCACTTATACCTAACCTAGGGACCTGGCTATTGTCAAACCACAGAGAACAGCAGCAAAATGAAATTAGCATGCTATCTATAAAAATTCTTACTTCCACTTTATTTTCTTTTATACTTTCCTTAAGTTATCTCATTTCTTTGTCTTGCTGAACCATCTCCAAACGCTTTGATCAAATGGTTGATAAAGACTTGGCTCATTATTTCAGTGTCTATCCATTCTTCTAGCTGTTTATTCAACCTCTAAAATATTTTCGGTTAATGCAAGACACTTTGTGTATACACACTCACAGAATACTCAACCAGTCTGTGAACCAAGAACTTTTCACTAGAAACACTAAATCCAAAGAAATCAGATCAATTTTCTTTTTAGTGCTGAAATATTAACCTGGCAAGGATTGTACCAGATATTTTTGCAATGTAGTTTTCTTAATTTTAATTTAGGCAGAAACTAGTTTTAAGTACATAAAGTACCAAGCGTCTTTTATCTTCCTTTTCATTTAACCCACAATATCTGATTTCCCTAATATTTTGGTGGCCAGAGATTTGTGTAGAATTTGATAGAATATTGCTGCTATTAATTTTTTATATATTTAAATAATTTTAATGAAATCATATATAAATTGTAATATCTCTTGTATAACGAACGTAACATGAAAGCCCTCAACAACACAATGCTTCGCAAGAAAAATAAGGTTACGGGGGCATGTCCATTTAACATTGAGGTAAATGGCTAGTTCGCCAAAATGATGAAATATTGTCAAGCTAGCGACAAATTTTTGTCACCAAATTTAGCAGGAAACCTTCAAAAGTTGAGAAACTTGGTGACATTTTGGCCCTGTGAAACTGAATCTGGTCCAATCTTTACGTAACTGTAATGGGTTCAGCAAATGTTCCAGGAATTTCAAGAAAGTGAAGGCGCTGGGAATTTTTTTGCGGAGGGGAAACCCACACAAGACTGGAAAGAGCATCACTTATCAGTTCAGTTCACATATGAGTCTGAGTTTAGCTGAGAGTATCAAGAGATCACTCTGCACGTTTATGCATCGAGGCTTTACATATTGTCTTGTGTTAAACATTCTTATTAGATTGAAGTGGTAACTACATCTAATAAGAATATTAGATTGAGTTTCAGCACTATAAAGTGTTTGTTTTGGGAAAATAAATTTTAATAAGCTATCATTGGTTCTGTATGCATTCAATCCATTATGAACCTGCACATACATAATAATATAGTTTTTAAAACACTATATCATCAGTCAACAGTGACTGACACAACATGAACAAGAATTATACTGTCAGTCATCAGTGACTGACGCAGTTCGATTCGAAAGTATACTGTCAGTCACTAGCATATGGTGTAGTTTGAAGGGACAGTACGGTGCCAGTCACCAGTGTTTGATGCAGCCCAGACAGAAAATATATAATGTCAACCACTAGTTACAGTATGACTACTTATTGTAACTTGATCATGAAACTAAATATTTAATTGTATTTTAAATGAATTTTGAATTCAGGATGCACTAACACCTGCTTGGCAGCAGATTTCTATACTAATGGGCAGGATCATCAGATTTGCTGGACCACAAAGTACAGGATTAAAGAGGTACCACTTGCATCTGCTACATTAGATCTTGAGGCACTTAAGGGTCATTTTCTCCCACCGATTTATCTCATAACCGTGGTGACCTCAGTTGAGGCTGATGGTCGAGTCCTCTAATTATCCCCCCCAACTTCATTTCCATTTAAAATATCCTCCTTCCCCTCTCCCAAAGAAGTTAAAAGTTGATCTAGTAGAAATAATAATAATAACTTGATAATATTCTAACTGAAATCTATCTGAAAAAATTCCCACTTCGGCTTAGGAGTAAATATACAATTTAAAGAAGGGTTCATAAATTTTTATTTTTAAATCAGCCTTTCAATATGAAATTAAAGTAGTTTATTCTTAGAGATGATTTAGATAAATTTTTTATCATATTAAATCTTAACATTTAATGAACACTAAAAGTCAGTAAGCAGTTCTAGATTTTACATGAGTAATTTTGAATGAAGAGAAAAATAATTTCATATCCAAAATTCTATAATCAATTTATAAATTCATTTTTAATTATACATAAAAAATAATATTCCAAATACAAATTCCACAAAAAGTATATTTTGCAATGAATTATTATAGCGGAAGAAAAAATAAAATTTACCAGCTTTTTTATCCAAAAAGTAGGCAAGTAGACACCTTAAAACTGCTTGATGAGCAACTACTAAGACGTTTTCTTGTCTTTCCAACTCCTATACAGAAACATACAAAATTAATAGTTATCAATTTTTATTTAAAAAGATTACCTTAGTTACCAATAAATAAATAAAAAGTATTGAGGACAAACTATAAAAATTTCATTTAAAATTAAAACTACTATTTTCAAAATATCACATAATGGTTTAATGCAAAATAAACTCTGAAGTACTCTAAATTGTTAAAAAATTATTACATGGTACATTTTTCATCTACTGTGATTTAAGAAAATTTTCTAACATAATCAAAAGGGTTTGTTATTGTAATAATTAGTAGTCGATTTTTACTGAAAGGGTTATCTTATCACCTTTAAGCAGCATTTTATTTCCTAATTTGTCCGATTTCACTGTATTATTATTAGTTAATCCTCTGGCTGATCATCCCGCGATTTCCCCAAGCAACTCAAATGTAGCAAAATTTGCTCATCCTGCAATTTCCGTGGGCATATGTTTTTCTTCCTTTATTGAGGAGTGTATCCCGTTTTTTCCCCGTTTAACCATTGAAATAAATTATATACAGTATTAGGCGTTTAGTTTATATTTTGGCCAACAGATTATCGTTAGTTGTCCACTAAATTGCGGCATTTGAAGGCACGTGGTATTAGCACTCAAACTTCACTTTTTGCCGCTTTTTTTTTTTTATAGAAATGGCTGCTAGCAAACGCTCAGCGATTATCTTGATTATTTAATTAAATTATTGATTAGATTAATAATTAGATTGATTATTAATTAGATTTATTGGATTTGGTGCAAAGACTGTGAAGTTGGACTTTGCCTTGAACCCTGTTTTGAACTCTATCATACTAAACTGCATTTCTAAGGTATTTTCCCCTCAGCCGTTTATATTTTCTTAAACTTTATACATTTTACTTTTTATATTATGCAATAAATAGAAATTAACTGTAATTCGACTGAAATTTATTTAAAAAAATTTTTTTTTGGTGATAACATCTCAAATTGGTTTTCTGGCAACTTAGTTTCTCATGATAAAAATCTATATAAAAAATATTTTCTAGAAAGAAAAAGTGCGTTTTTCAATTCTCATATATATAGATTTAAAATATGAAAAAAAAAAAAAAAAAAAATTGGAAGCGATTTTGGTCTACAAATTGAGCAGTCAGAGGGTTAATCATTTCTGACACCTGCAATTTAAAAGCTATTTCTAATATTTACAGCCATATTTAATTACATAATTAAATCATTATGTATGCTGGTCATTAAAAAGCAATCAATAAAATAGCAAAGGTATTCTCTTAAAAATGGGAATATGAGTATTATCAGTCATAGAAGAATTGATAATACATTAAAATAGCAATAATAGCTAAATAGCAATAAAATTTTACACTTCATTAAACTAAAGTTGAATATTTTGTTTGTATATTGAAATCTTAAACCATTTTATTTTTATTCTTAAAGTAGTTAGAAATATTTTTAAAGAATAAGTTTAAAAAAATAAGCATATTTAATTTTTTTAAAAATAAAAGAAAAAAATCAAGTTTATTTACCATTATAACAGGCTCTAATCTGGACACCAGGTCTTCATATGACTTCAATTAAAAACCCACATATTAATTTTCAACATTTATGCATTCAATTCAAAAATAATTTTAACAAAGTAGTTTAATCTTCATTTACTATATTAAAATATTTATCAATATGTATATACTAATGTTTATAAGTTACTGTAACTATATTAAAATGACAAACATACCTCTCCTCTTGGATATCTGTATTTAAATTTATTTTCATCACGAGAAGCAAATTCTTGAGGATACTTTTCCCTTATTTCCTCATATGTCATTTCCTCACAGATACCCTACATATTAATTATTCAAAAAAGTCAATGAGCTTGATTTTAAAAATGAAATGGCATTAGTTAAAAAAATCAGCTTTCTGCAAATTACAATACCAGGCAAACAAATACCATTATATGTGGTTTAACATGCGACAACCATGTTTACTCATGTAGTTCCTTCACATACTTCTTTGTAACCTTTTTCAGCATATGATTAGATATGTTTTATTTATAGTACCAATATATGTACACTAAAAGTATACTGTGTAAGTGAAAAGAATATTATTGAAGTTAATAACATCTTTAACTCTTTGAAATCTAGACCCTTCGCTAAACTCTATATTCAAAATACCGAACTGCCCCAAATACTTTTCCAGTTTCACAGCAATTTCCTCCCCTCCCCGTCCATTAATGCAGAAAATAGGTGTGAAGATTTCGAATGACATCCTCTGTACTTTCTAACAAAGATTCCATTAGCCTTTGACCCCGTTCTTTACAAAACTATTCTGAAGGTCAGACCAACAAGCTTTTCTGGCTTTGTTATGATCACGACTTAGAGTTTGTTTATTTCCGTTATTTTTATAAGAAGGAATAAATTAATTAAAAATAAATATAATCCTTAAATTTTTAAACTGCAATTTTATTGCTGTTTAAAGTTTAAAAGCACACTGTACAATAAAATAATCAACAACAAAATGTAACGAGCAAGCAAAAAATAAGAAACCTCTTAGGACACGCTGTCTGCAGCAAATGGATACAATGCATTTGGGGAAACTGCACCTGCTACTGCATACCTTATGAAGAGGGAAGAAAACAAGATTACAATCTCGGCCATTTTCGGGCGGTTCTGGTTGTTTCAACGTAGTGCCGTGTCGGGCGGATTGGATGTGAAAGAATTAATACAGTAATATTAGCACATATACTGATATCTGGCTTTTGAGATATTACCACCTTCTTTTAACCTAATTCCTCAGAAATGGTATAAACCTGCGGTTCTCAAACTTTTGACTAACACATACCATCTAAACAAAAATTGAAAACCTTTAGTAACACCACCACAAAGTACTACTACCACCACCACTCTTCAACTCTTTCGCATCGAAAGAGGACCAAATATCTTTTCATCAAACATCGAAAATGCCTGTGTATACCAATTTCTTTTGGAATGCTTTTCCTTCTCCCATGATAAATTGAATACTACAGCACTAACAACAGCCTACTTAAGAAAAAGCAACAACTTCTTCCTTGGACCCTTTTGCTCTGTGTGAAGTTCCCCCTTGGGACGGGATTTCAACTTCAGGCATCAACAGCTAAACATTGACAGTAAACAAAGGAAAAAGAAGGTGATTTAAAATAACAGAACTACTTTTAGTCACTTGAAAAGAGCGATTGATATATCATTTAACAACTCTTGAAAGCAATGAGCAATACAGTAATGTGAGGGGGGAAATCACAAAGTAAGAAATTATTCGAGCGACCTGCCGCTGTCTGAACGCTCGGGCGTTTGGGGCGACTTCGATGTGAAAGAGTTAAACAAAGCTCAGATCGGAAAAAATTTAAGAGTGTTACAGAAAAAACTCAATCAGGATGTTGAGGTTTTAATTTTTGAATTTAATAGTTAAAAATACTTTGCTTCTTTGCATACCACCTATTTTTCTCTTGCGTACCACCGGTTAAGAACCCGATATAAACCATGCAATTTTCCAAAATCTGTTTTCAAAGCATAAAATTAATTTAAAAAAAAGGGCAACTGTGCAAATAAATATTGTAAGTACTCAAATGAAAATGAAGATTCATTACTAAATGAAAGAACATTAGTTTATCGCAGGATATTTGTTATTTCCTACATGTTAATAGCAGTAATTTATAAGAAATCATACATATTCATATGTAATCTGTATATGAAGTATGTAATGCCCACATGGTGAGTTTTAAATCAATATTGCAAAACTAAATTATTAACAAATAATTCTATAATTCATAAATTTCAAACACATGTACAACACTTCAAAATCTCAATCTCAATGCTTAGTTATGCTACTTGAATGATAGGTATTATTTAAAACTATTCATATATCAAATTAATTCTGGTAGTATCCACAAAGTTAAGCTTTTGATTTATCAAAGAAAACCCTAATTTTTTAAATGAAAAAAACCAAAATACAATGACTATGACCAAAATACAATGAATTAAATACAATGACTTCTCATCATTTTTTTTATTAAAACATTACCTATTAAATAAATTTTATTTCAGAGCGATTTTAAATAGAAATTCCCTAAACATTAATAATATAAATTATGTTATATCTAAATGAGTGATTTATAGTGATCTGAAATTAACACTAAGAATTTTACTACACATTTTAGCATTACTTAGTTTTTATTTATGAAAACAGAGTTTGCATAGAAGTATTTTTAATTTGTTACTTCAATTAGAAAACAGGATACATAATTTTAAAAATAAGCAAAATTTATGGTGCTGGTGTTTAAATGATACAGACAGTTATACAGATTATAAATCTAATTTTTAAATATCTAAGAAACTGAATTTTATTTGATATTTTCAAACAAACATTCTTGAGTATTTGATATTTTCAACCAAACAAATACATTGAGTCTTTTCATTTGAAATCAATATTGTATCAATGCTGAATCTTACTTATTCTTAAAATTCAAGTTAGTATGCATCTCTGAAGATACAGTTTAGCAAAAGATGTACACAGCTATCATTAAAAAATAAAGCTAAATGTTGAAAAAATTAAATTAAATGAAAATCTTGAACAAACTATAATAATGAATAGTAATTATACCAAGAAATATACATTTAAGTCACTTTTTTTGGATTTTACATATTATTTATTAAATACATCACAATTAAATCAGAGATACATGCAAATAAATTATTTTTTATATATTTACATTGAGAATACTTACAGCATCAATTTCATTTAAAGCCTTCCAGCGTTCTTGTGGAGCTACAATTCCAGAAGCTGTCTGAATAGTACGTTTTAGTAAACTAGTCCATACTCTTAATCTTGGGATATTTTGTTCTTTAATGTATTTAGCAAGTGTTCTTGCATACTATGGAATATAAAAAGTATTTCAATAATAAATTCGTGATGATTTAATACATTTCTTACATCAATTAATCAATCTATAATCTACTTAAACAAATAATCTGGGTATTTTGTTAACCTTTTCAAAAACAGCAATTGCAATAAAAGAATATTTTTAAAATTTCAAAATACTCAAATCTTAAAACGTTGATATTAAAATTGAAGAAAACTGCATAATTACCAGCTGCCTTAAATAGTTATCATAAAAAAGAAAGAAAACATATATATATAGCAATTTTAATCTCTAGCTGTTATAATTTGATAAAAATATTTTATATTTCTAATTAGGCATCTCATGATTTATATGAATTTTAATTTAAATTAAGCAAATTAAAAAACAGAAAAAATTTTCTTAACAGTGATTATTGCTTTTAAATTATTTAGTTTGTTACTCGATAATTAAATCTGAAAGTAATTAGTTAGCAATGATTTGATTTCCACTGCTCACTTTCAAATCAGCGAGTTTGTTAATCCCAAATTCATTAAATTTATACAAAGTATGAAATAAATTTTTTTAAAAAATTCAAAATTTCTGCTTCAAAGTGCAAATGCTTGGATTCCATATGTTCAAAACTTAGTGACAGTATGCATTGTTTTCACAATGTAAGGAACACACATACATAAACAAACACATTCATACCAGATTCTCCATTATTTAATAAGAGACAACATTAAAATTTCTGGATATTGGCATCACAGTATAAAATGTATACTCCATATATGTATACTGCAATTTAACTGCCCTCTTGAAAATTTGCATAGGATATCAAACATTACAAACTAATATATAATATCAAAAACTGACACATATGTGAAGCTTTTCACTTAATATAATTCTTTTCATGGGTGACTGCAATCCCATTTTTCAAATCCTGAAAATTACTGTGGAATAAAAATCCAACACACTGTCAAATAATTCAGAAAATTAATATAATACACATACATACACATATATATGCATTTTCAAACTATTTTAAAGCAAAAAGTATGTATTTTTTAGTTTATTAAAAATTAATTTATGATTTACTGTCATTTCTCACACTTATCTACAAAAAAGTAGGTCTCATAGTTACCTACAAAAAAAACAAAAAAATATTTTTCAAAGTTTTTACAAATAATTGTAAAGTTTAGCTTCTTTTTTCAGGGAAAACAACTGTACTTATACTTTTCTTTGCTAACAATTTAATGCTCGGTATGATCAGCAAAACATTTTGACAATGACTTAAATTTTAGGTATTAGAATAGATGTATATCAGAAGTATGCATATCAGAAGGTACTACTGATGAGAAACTTCTAGAAAAGAAAACAGAATGGTTCATGGAATGTAAAGAATTTGATCAGCTGTCTAATTATTCAATAAGTTATCCCCAAATTCTTTATAAATAGGATCTTCAGAGGGATTTTTCTGTTATGAAATTTTCACATGTAATTTTGTGTAATGAGAATAAATAATATTTTAAAGTCTCTGCAGCTAGGCTATCAGTATTGATGGATGTTTTACATTTAATGACTATATCAGCTGTATAAGCATTATCAAGAATGGGTCCATGGAATCGAGTTAAAACAGATTTAATAGGTTTTATAAATGCTTCATGTTTCGGTTTGGAATATTCTCTCAACCCCAAAGTTTACAATATCAGTTTTTTCTGTTTTTGTACATTACAAGTGTCGACACATACCTGGTGTTGAGTGTTTTGAGTCTAAAGGTTTTCAATTTATGTAATCTTTGAATGATATGTTTTACCTATATGAAAATTTGAAAGAGGTAATGAGTGAACATTTCATATTTGGCAAAATAGAAAATACAGAATTTCAGCTGTATCTGAACTACAAACATCCCTAACTTCTACTAAATAATAATAAAAATAGAATCAATAAAATTTATATAGAAAGAGGATAAGGAAAATATATTATATTGCCATGTTATGAAAATAAAAATGCAAGACTTATTGTCATTACATTTTCATCTCAAAGTAATAAACAGTATTAACAGAAAATTATGCAATATTTGAATAAGAGAAAAAATAACTAATTGCAGGTATCCATTAGAGCTTTTACATCTAACATTTTGAAATTTTCAAACATTTAACTTACCTCCCAACCCCTTTCTGATAATTCAGAATCTCCTCCAATCTTCCCTAAAACATTGAATTCACTTTCGCCATGCTATTAAAAATTTAAAAAAAAGTATTTTAATCTGAATCATAATACAAAATGCTATAAAAATTATTTAGTATAAGTGTATAAAAATTATTATAAAACTGCAAATTAATTAAATAATTAAAACAATAATTTCCTTATAATTTTAGTTTCAAAATTAATAATTAATTAAATTAATAAAAAGATTTTGAATTTATATTTTTTATATTTAAATAATCCAAGAGTAACAGTAATTTTAATATTAGAAAACTGCAATTTATAACTATATCTAATATTTAAAACTCAAAAACATGAATAAATAATTACCATATGATGAAGCAAATACTAAACATTCTTCATATGTATATAGATGAAAGAAAAATATTTGATAGAAAATACATTACTTACTCTAGTCAAGTAAATAGATCGTGGAATTATGTGGATGTTCATCAGATAGTATACAATTCTACTTTGAATATGTCCTTTATAAAAAAAAATGAATAATCATGTAACTATAAAATATGAAAAGGACTTTATTACATTTATATCTTTTTATTTCAATTATAAAGTAAGCAAAATTCATTTACAAAATAAATGTAAATACACAAGTTCCATTGCAAATACAATATAATATCTTTCTTAATTTAAGCATGGAACATGTTTTTAATACAAATGTAATAATATATGAATGCCGGAAAAAAAAAAAAAAATTTTTTTTTTTTTTTCAATATCACTTCATGATTTTATTTGTAACAATAAATACTATCTTTTGGTTCTTTTATATTAACCTTCCAGCACGCGCGCTTGGAAATTTACATGAGCATGCGTGCGTCGTATTTTTTACATCCATTATTTTACCGTTTTGGCACGAAAAACAACAGAAATGAGTGAATATTGATAATAAATTTAAGAAATAAAATATTAATCTTATTATTGCAAAATACTGGTTGCACATAAATGCAAATGATATCACATTCAAATATAAGTAAATTATTTTTTAAGTTCTTATGCTAGTGAGATGGAAATGCAATGATATATTCATTATAGAAAATTTTAAATTTATTATTTAATAATTATATTTTAAAATCGAAGCTAATTTTAATATCCATCAAAGACAAGTATAGACAATAATAAAGGAAAACACCTTGGTAGGAAAAAATGTAAGTTTAGCATTACTTACTTCTGCAAGGAAATTTACTTCTTACTGGTTACTAAAACGCACTTTAAACTAACTTTAATGTTTTTATTTATTTCTAAAGAATAGAAATAAAAGAAAATAAGGAATGGAAATCACTATTGTTCTCCCATCCAAAAGTTTCCCTGTCTTCCTTTTCTTCATCAGATAATTCTTGAAGCATCCAAGGAAAATCAGCTGGTTGCACATATTTTTTTGCCATGAAAACTGATATAAAATTTACAGAGCCAAATGAATTTAAATTAAAATAATACACGGCAATTAATAACACAAAATGACAAAATATTTGAGAAAAAATATTTTAAAACACGATCACACGCGTGTTATAACTTTTATGAAAATGCTGCCACGTAGCAAAAAAAAAGCCCAGAAGAAAAAAAAAAAAAAAAAAAAAAAAAAAAGGCCAAATGACTTCCTGTTGGCACATTCCATGATGTGGGGAAGGGTAGAAAGGAGGAAAAGAAATGACCTTCAGACGTCTGAGCTTCGATATGCAAAAAATGTGCATTAAAAACCGAATTTGTCGTAAATTTTGTACATACGGGCGTGCTGGAAGGTTAATCAATTTAGTTTTAAAAGGGCTAGTATAAAATTTCTAATAAAACAGTTTTCCTCCTTCTCCTTTGTACATTAAGTTCTTTTATAGTTCTAAAGTTAAGTTAGTATACTCCTTTGTACATTAAGTTTTATTTTTATGATATCCTAAATCTTTTTAGTATGTAGCTTCGAGAAACTGTTTATGTTAAGGGGGAATATAAAAACTATATAAAGAAGGAAGGAACAAAATTCAATACAACCAATTCTTTCCAGTTCATGCTTAAAAACAGCAAAGTTAAGGAATTTTATACATTTGGTCCCTAATATGTTTGATTAAGATTTTATGGACTGTTTACTTATTTTTATTGTATTGGACTGCATTATTTGAGATCAACTGATAACTTCCTTAAAGGCTTATAAATACTGAAAAACATTTATAAACATACATTTAATTACCTGAAAAAAAAGCCAGCTAAAAAAGATAATGCACTCTTTTACTGCAGCTAATTAACCTAGAATTTTCATTAACCAGTTGGATGTTTATGACTAAACTTGAAAAACTACCAGATTGGTGGAAAATATAAAATGAGTATTAAAAATTAACTGTTCAAATAAAAAGCATTATAAAAATATACCCTGAAATTTTTCCTCTATCTTCAACCTTAAAATAAATTTAAACTATTAAAAAATAAGTGAAAAATTTAAATAAAAAATTATATTCTTACCTTCATGCCTATGCACGAACACTTTCTGCCCAGCATTATAAACTTGCATGAAGGAATATTTACTTTCGATGACTTCATCTAAAGGCTGGTATACTTTCTTATAATGCTCTATTCTAGACATAAAGTCGTCAAGTGCTTCATCTACATTTCGATTTTTATAGTCTGGGCTATGCACTTTTACTTCCTATCAAAAAAAAAAAATGTTTTATGGATATTCTTCCAAATATTATAAAAAAGATACAAATAGTAAAACATATAATTATCATTTAATTAAAAATAAAAGCACATTAATCATTAAATTTATGTATTATGATTGTCTTTCTCTCTAATAATGTGGTAAAAAACTATGATGAATTTTAAGAATGGATGATTTAATTTATAATGAATAGAAGAACTTCAGATTTAGTTACATAGTTACACATCAATGACAAAGTAGTAATTTCTTAAACATTAGGTTATTTATAATCTACATAAACCCCCCCCCAAAAAAGGTATCAATATTATGACATATATTTCCCATTTTTATATAATACTGAACTAAATATAAGAAAGTTTCTATCAATAAAATACCTTCTTGAACCATTTTAACATAAGCCGCATAACAGTTAAAAAATATATTAAAATGACTTCTCATTTGTCTCTTTTTTAATTTTTTTAACGCAATCTGCCACTTGATAGTCCTAACTAGCATTTTTTACTTATCCAGTATAAGCAATGCTGCCAGATTTTTTTAATGTTTAAATACAGAAATTAAATCAAGCATTAGCTCTTAAAGGTAACCTAAAATATATAAGATTAGGTACCAATTTAAACAACTTATGCATTTATTACATAATACAAACTTTTGTGGCAATATGTAATCTACTTTTTTCCACAACTTGTTGCTTATGGGAATTTAAAAAAAAATTATTTACACTTTCATGTAAAAAACAAAACTTTTTCACAGTCTTTTGAAGTAATGACTGTTTAACTTAGTCTAAACTAATCAATCTCAAACACACAAAAGACTGTTTAAGATTAATAGCTGTTGTTTTTGTATGAAGGTTTATTTTTTTACCTGAATATTGTATTACAGTCAAACACATGTTAAATTTAAACATATACCGTAATTTCGCACGTATAGTCCGCGGACTATCCGTGTTTAAAATGCGAATTTTTGAAGCTGCGGACTATCCACCAGTGCGGATAATACGCTGGTTGTTCACGGTTAAAATCGTTGAAATTTAAAAAACACGCTGTCGTGAACTGCCGATGATCAAATATAAAAAAAAGCGCGAGATTCCAAGAAAACATTCGTATGTATCGTATCGATAGTAAACCATAGAGCATAGTGCAGAACGAATGAGTAGTAGCAAGTAGAGCTCCTAAACTCCAGCCTGGCGCATCAAGCGATGCCGGATATGAGCACTCAGCGCAACCACAGTCTTGTATCCCAGTATCCTTCGCACTGCTTTAGCGCAACTGCCGGGAGGGGGAAAAGTAGTTGATGCATCAGCTCGATTTTTAGGAGCCTTAGTGCTTGTGTACCTGGAGTACAAAAAAAACCGTGATTCGTTTACTTATAGCGTGGTTTGGCAACACCGAGTGAGTGGGGTCAAAGGTCACATTTCATTACCACTTATCACGAGGATACCACATTGCACAGTATTTTGTCTTTCATCTTCGATGACGTTGATGAAACATCGCCGGAGTTTTACTGCCGAGTTTAAACTCAAGGTAGTTGAGAAAGCTGAAAAAGATGGAAATAGAGCAGCGGGCCTTTATTTTGAAGTGGACGAGAAAGCGGTGAGAAATTGGCGCAAACAAAAGGATGTGTTAAAAAGCATGGGAAGAAAGCGATCCAATCGGCACGGAAAAGTAAAATGGACAGCTTTAGAGGAAAATTTACTGAGATGGGTTCTCGACCAAAGAAATGCCGGACGCTCCATTTCAACAGTTAAAATCCGTATCCGAGCGAAGTCCATGGCAGAAGAGATGCAGATAACGGATTTCAAGGGAGGGATAAATTGGGTTTACCGCTTCATGCGTCGTAAAAACTTGAGAGTTCGCACCAGAACGACAATGTGTCAGGCTGTTCCGGACGACGTAGATGAAAAAAAAGCTTCTTTCCTTCAGTTTACAAGGAAAGTTATTGCAGAAGGGAAGTATTCCCTAAAAAATATTATAAATATGGACGAAGTTCCATTAACATTTGATTGCCCACCGAATCGCACCGTCGATACTTGTGGAGTGAAAACAATATCAATAACAACAACTGGTCAAGAAAAGACCCAATTCACAGTGATGCTCGCCTGCTGTGCTGACGGCACAAGGTTGAAGCCGCTCTTAATCTTTAAGAGAAAAACAATTCCCAAGGAAAATTTTCCTCGAAGCGTCATAATACGGTGCAATGAAAAAGGTTGGTGCAACGAGGACATTATGCTCGATTGGTTTCAAGAAGTTTGGAAGAAGAGAGAAGGTGCCTTTTTCAATTCCAAAGGAGTACTAATTATGGATTCCATGAGGGCGCACATAAAAGACAGTGTAAAGGCAGATTGCTGGGAGATCTGGATGTCGGAAGGTTTACATACTTTCACAAAAGGAGGAAATATGAGACGCGCTTCATACAGTGAAGTTGCCAAATGGGTCGATAAATCCTGGAAAAGTGTTAAAGTGTCAACCATCCGATCGGGATTTATAAAAGCCAGGATTGTTAGTGAAAGCGAGGAAATTACTGACAGTGAAGATAGTGATGCTGAAAATGAACTTTCGGACACTCTTCCCGAAAATATATTAGAACTGTTTAATTCTGATACCGATGAATCGGACTTTGAAGGTTTTCCTGAATGTGGTAGAATGTGTGATTAATTAATATATGATTAATTAGTAAGCACTGTTTTTATTTGTATTTAGCGTTTTATTTCTGAAGGTATATTAGTAAGCAAGTACTTTTTTTCTATTTATACTTAGTTCTTTGTTTCTAAAATACATTAATATCGCCGTATTAAAAAAACGCAATTTCGGACGTATAGTCCTCGGACTATCCGGTGGTGCGGACTATCTGACGATTTTTGAAATTTTTTTATATAAAATCGTGTCTGTGGACTATACGTGCGAAATTACGGTACATGTTTAACCAGGACAAGCAACAAAAATGTATTTAGTACTTGCATATAAGCAGAAACACCTCAGCAGAAGTTGTTGAATTTTTTAGAATTTATCCTATTCTGGCAACCATGTGCAAAACAATTCTTTGGTTTTTGACGAATAGTGTCACCGTTTTCACATGCATTATTATTATTTATTTATTGTGAAATCCAATTTTAAAATATGTTTCTAGAATCTGTCTATAGTGGAAGAAATTGCAATTTTTTTGCAGAATACAATATTTTGAAAATCGCTTAAGAGACCAATTGATTTGAATCTATTTTTAAAGGAAATACCATTCAATTTCCACCCAAACAAAAGAAAAAACTAATCAAAATGTAAAATATGTACACAATAACTAATGTTTTGCAGTTATAAATCATTCTCTTTCTTCTATAAAAATTTTCAGACTGTGCTAAAGTGGATGCACTAATATGTAAGTATCATGTATTTAACCAAAATATAAATTCTAATATCAGTCTTACACGTACAGCATATTTTTAACTCAGATATTTTTCATTTGAATATCTGAATCTAAGATATTGTTTTCTAATATAATAGAAATATCTATTATATTTTAAATGTTTTCTAAATATTAACAACTTTTTAATAATTTTTTACCTTTAAATTAGCTTCAATTATACTAGGATCATCACAGGTTGATTCCACAAAGAACAATTTACACCCGAATTTTTCACAAACTATATCATAAATTAATTTCCTTCTCTCATATGTGGTATTTGTAGCATCATACACCTAAATAAATCAAAAAATATTTTTAAAACTATTTGAAACTATTCACTTTGTTAGTAAAATATTAATACTTTCATTCTTTAATTGTAAATTATACATAAAAAAAGATACAAAAATTATTTATATGAATTTAATTGGCACTTTTATCAATATTATTAGACAGACACTTAAATAAAACCACAGCATAAACTCATATATACACCATGTTTATGTTTGTTATTACAAAGTGTTATTTTGTTCAAACTATCGATCACTGTGCCTCGGCTCGGCTATTGACGAAACGGATACATGGTCTAGTTTATATTAATAGCCGCTAGATGTCAGTTATCTTCTGCTTTGTGTGGTAACCGTCACATGTTTAAAATGGCTGCTGGGCAGCAGAAATCAATTTGTGTTCTTGACTCTTTGTGTTGCGAAGTGCAATTCCGTGATTACAGTGCAAAGACATTTCAAGGTGAGATACCAAAGTTACCCTCCGAATGGGTGGAACATTCGCAGATGGTATCGACAGTTTGTATATACAGGACGTGTATGTAAAGGAGAATCCTGGCCGCCCTCATGTTCCCAACAAAAATGTTGTTCGAATTCAAACTCCTTTCCAACATAGTCCTTCAAAATCAACTCCCCGTGCCAGTCGGGAGTTACAACTGCCTACAACAATGATTTGGCGTGTTTTGAGCCGTCGGTTGGTTATGAAGCTGTACAAGTTACAATTTTTACAGGCTCTGCGTCCTGATGACAAACACAAACGTGTGGCATTTTGTAACAAAATTATTGATGCTATTGACAATGATAACACTTTCGCACAATGCATCATGTTCAGTGATGAAGCAACTTTCCATGTTAGTGGTCATGTAAACAAACACAATGTTCGAATTTTGGGCCTACAGAACCCACATGCAGCCATTGAACATGTACAAGATTCGTCCAAAATCAATGTGTTTTGTGCGATATCTCGATCATCTGTTTATGGCCCAATTCTTCTTTGATGGAAACACGGTTAACGATCAGCAGTATCTCGCTATGTTATAAAACTGGCCGTTTCCGAGGCTGCATGAAGACAACTTCATTTTTCAACAAGAGGAGGCACCCCCTCACTGGTGTCACCAAGCACGTGATTATTTGAATGAAACTCTACCGAACCGTTGGATTAGTCGTCAAGGAGCTGGAGACTTAGATTGTTTCAGCTGGCCTCCATGGGCACCGTATTTGACAACCTGTGATTTCTTACGGTGGGGTTTCATTAAATACAACGTTTATGTACCAACACTTCCACAGAACCAGGAAGAGGTGAAGAACCGGATCTGTACTGTCATAACATCAGTGACGACAGACATGCTTGCCCGAGTATGAGAGGAATTTGAGTATCGATGTGATGTTGTTCGTATCGCTAATGGAAGACATATTGAACATCTGTAATCCGAGCTTGAAAGGTTCCTGCATATGTGTGTAAAGTTTCATATTCATATGTCATACAGTTTAATAAATATATGCATTCAAAATACATATATTCTTTTTGAAACATGCTGTGTAGCCCACATCCTACTAGAAAGAATGTAAGTTAATTAATTCTTTTTCTGGCCTTTTATATCTTCATGTGCATTCCCTTTTCTTATTATATATACATTAATTTTCAATTTTTATTATTTGATTTGTTTTTGCATAGATTGCATTATATTTCTTAATTTTCTAATATTTATTTCAATTACTTCGAGTTCTATTTCAAATTTCCAATTAAGATTACCATTGTTTAATTTTTTACAGATAGTTTTGAATTAAAATGCATAAAAACGAGGATGTTGGGGGACAATTACTCATACTTTCTCAATTTTACTACAAGAATGAGTTCTTTGTTACTCTACTTTGGTTCTAAATACCTTCACTTCATGGAAATATTTGGCCCAACTTAATTTGCCAGTTTGGCATCACCATTGAGTAAAAGACGAAACACCTTCGTATTTATTTATTAATTATTGTTCATTAAATGGGAGTTGGTTTGTTCCCCTTAAAAAGTCAACTAATTTCCAATCAATAGCAATAATTACTTGCCTTTAATTTAACTTCTTTTTCCAATTGAAATTTTGTTATTCATGATTTACGTCAAGTCCTCGTAAAACATTTTTAACTATTTACATTCAAGTTACTTTAAAACAATTTTTGGAATTAAACTTCCTACCTATGAGTTCACTCTTTTTAGATACTTCTACTAAAATTAATATTTGGAGATAATATAATCAATATTTCTTTAGTGAATAAATTATTATATATAAATGAATATATATATATAAATGAAAATATATATATAAGTGAATTAGTTTCATACATAAAACAGTTAACATTTATAAATTTACATAAATAATTCGTATAAAACATAGATTCACAAATATTTCAAAAATCAAAAAAATCTTTTTGTTAAAATCATTTAGTAATGTTTAATATTAAATAATAATAAATAAATAAATAAACACTAGATTCCATAGAAAACATTAGCTACTCCATTTACAGACAATGAATTTAGTCATACAAACTTACTTTTTATTATATGTTTACTACTGTGCAATGTGTAATATAGCTAAGACTGAAATTAGGAATAAAGTGCAAAATTAGGTTTTAATGTAATACTGTCTCATTACCCTGAATATTTTCCAAAATAAACTACCAATCTTGGGTTGAAATATTATCAATCTTATCATGCAATACACCTTTTTTCTAGATCCATCATTTTAAATTTCACATATTACCATATAATGGTATGGTTTATTTGATTATGGCAAAGCGCACGAGTGCTATCTGCCAAAGGGGAGGGATGACTTTGTGGAGGACTTTCTGAAGGAAACTGGCTCGTATACATATTACACATAGAGAAAACCATGAAAATGCCCAAGCAGCCAGCCCTTTTGAGGGATCGAACCTCAGACCGAATTGCCAGTGTTCAGCAACTTTACTGCTCGGCCACTGGTGGCCCTTTACCATAAAATGGAAAAGGAAGAACATTGTAAACGTGTGGTATCTCACATTCACAGTATCATTATTAGCATATGTGTTAAATATTTAACTAATAATGAAATATACTGCATACTATTGCATTGAAGAGTACTAGTGTTTATTTTCCAGAGCAGCTCTTTAGTCACTGACAAGATTTTAATAACTAATTTTTTTAATGCTTAAGGCAGTCATATGTTATTCCATTTTCCAGTTTTGATGTTCCAGTTATTGCAATGAGGTTAATTACTGTTTTGCCTTTTTGCAATTCTATTTTTGTGGGGAGGTCCCCCCTTTCCTCCGATCCCATGTATTTTTGATGCATAGGAGTTAATGATATATAATCAAACACCTTTGCAGTTTAAAAAAATTACAAGTAATGAAATTAAAACATCAACATTTCCAGAATTTTAAATTTCATAGCTGAAGAAATTATAGCATTCAGTAACCTTACAGACTACATCATTCCACATCTGAATACTACGGAGAAAAATAAGATGCTAAAAATATACAATTTTTAACATATAATCATAAAAATAACAAAACAGGAGAGAAACTTACAGCTACTTCTCCATCTTGTTCGAGCCACTTGCACATGTCTTCAAGAGCATCTAAAGCACATTTGCTGAAAAGAAATAAAAATATTCAGTTTAAATGTCAGAAAAGAGTACAAAGAGTTGTAAATAAATAATGAAGAAAAGTAAAAAATATTTTCTCTGATAATAACTAAAAATACGTATTATTACGTTACGAGTAAAATTCATATTCTGAACACCAGAGTTAAAAAATGGTTTGGATTTGAGCACTTCTAATCAAAAATGCTGATTCATAGGTCTAAAATTCAACTGTTGAGAAAATATGGTCCCCCCCCCTTTTTGGAGGTGCTTAAAAAAATTATAGAATAATCTCTGATCAATTTTCATAATCTTTGCTCTTACGAACTTTAAATTTTTAATTGCTGCAGAAGTCCAAATATTTAAATCTAAAGCTACCAAAAAGGATAATCCGTTAAAGCAAAGTTCTCAATCTATGCTCCTGTACCTCAGTTGTTACAGGAAAATTAAATAAATGAAAATTAATGATATTAGAAAAATTTTAAATAAAAAGTAGAATCAAAATACAAAACAAAAAAATATATATATCAAAGGATTCAGATTTAACAACCACTCAAAACTTTTTTATGCTTTTTAACACTTCTGTTAAGACTTTTTTTTTTTTTTTTTTTTTGGTATTTTTAGCTTTATTAGTAAAGCGTCATTTTCTTCGAACTTATGCCATATACAATTTAACAAAATTAAAAAAACTGTAAAAGCTGAATCGCAGCATACGTTTAGAATTGTCAATGCAGTATGCAGTGTTGGCATAAATTTTTCTTTCTTTAAAAAAAAAAGTGCAGTTTTTGATGCAAACGCCTAAATGTTTACTCATATTGGTGGGTCAGAAGGAATGGAACAGAAAAATATCAATTGCTTTCCCTAACAAAAAACTTACTGAAAAAAAATAACAGCACAACTTAAAACAAAAATACAGAAAAATATTCTTGAAATATTCATAACTTTGAAAGACTTGTTTAAATATTATTTTTAACAGCTCAAAACTCGATGACTTTAAGTGGATTTTGAACGTGTTCAGTGTGAATAAGAAATCATCCAACTTAAATTCAGCAAGAATATATGGTCTTAACAAACTTGAAATCTCACAACAAACTAAAAACTGCATTCCAAAACCAAAGTCTCCCGAGATTTGGCTGCATTTACAAGATTAATAAAACACCTTGTCCAAGATATCAGAATTATTATTGCTGACGTTCTTAACCACATACATTTGCGAAGCAAGATTCTCTGCATATACAAGTACAAAAGCAAAATACAGAACCAGACATTCACCTAATGTTATCCTCATCAGAATTTAAAATAAATAATAACTTGAAAGAGTTGAATTACCTGAATTCATTACCAAAGAGCTTTTTTAATGACAAAGTTCAATATTTCACTCCCATGAAATGGACCCGACTGAGCTATTATTCTAAATTTCAAAGTTTTAAAATAGTTTAACTGCACAGATATTATGCTGTTGTATAGATATCTCTTGACTTCACATTACCTTACTATCTATCCCCTATTTCTCCTCTAACACTATTGCTAAACACTATTAACTTGTAAAATGTAGAGTAGGTCTAAGGGGCTCTGCTGTAGAAATTGATTCCAAATAGAATGTGGCATACTGTCATCACTCCAGGACCACACAAAGATAAGAAATTCATGAGTGCAGTCTCCCACAGGTCACAGTGTCCGAGCTATTATGAGGTGTCAGATGACAGGCTCTGACATTGGAGAAGGAATTAATTCATTCAGTTTTCTGGAAGATGATAAATCAACCACGGCTTTACATCTAGCGCAGCAGTGCCCTTTCGGATGTGTCAGGAACATGCCCCTTTTCCATCCATCCACATGGGGAAAAACTGACAAAGTGCATTGAACATAACCCATCAATGTAAGATTAATACATGGACTCAAAACATGGCAACAGGTCATTCCTCTTTATTCATATGCAAAAGGCTGGGGAAGGGCGTATGGTGATCCAAGGAGCCATCCGACGCTCGCAAATTTGAAAGAGTTGAATTACTTGAAATCATCACCGAAGAGCTCTTTTGTGACAAGTATTTCACTTTTATGAAATGGACACAAATTCTGTCCCCAAAGCCAATGCAATCTCTCACTTAGCACTTTTGATTTAACCCATAGATGAAGCCACAAGCAAGCCTCTACAAAAGCATCAAATGCATTGAAAGCTACAAGCCATAAATCACCACAGCACAAAGGCTTCCCGAGTTAAAACGTTTGGGAACAGTTGCCTTAGAAGGAAAACAGGAAGAATGGGATTAAGTAAAACAGGATTAACTTGGGACTTTTTTAGTTTATTTCTTTTTGAATTAAAAATTAGGATTTTCTGTGCTAAAAAATAACTTTTTCTGTTATTCTGGTAACAAATTTTTACTAAACTAATATAATATTTTATTAGATTTAAGTTTTATTTTATTTTTTAGGCTTTTTTAAATTTTTTTTTTTTAAGATTTGGGGGGAGGGGCATTTAAAGTATTAAAAGGGGAGAGGAACTGACCTTTGCCTCCAAAAACCGTATTTCCATTTAATAGCATTTGTAATAATTTCCATTTAATTATTATTTTAACTGTTATGAAGCAACTTAGAAGAGAATAGTTAAAAATAATGACTTAGCTGTTTTATTAAAAATTTACACAAGCATTAAAGAAACAAGACACTAAACAGATTTTACTTAATTAATTTAAGAACCTTGTACATGTATAAATGCTTTGAGAAAATATGACAATTCTGATATTGAAGCAATGTAAAACTGTAACAAAACTAGTGCAGTTTAATATTTTCCACTCTAATTTCTTAATCATGCATAAATACCCAATATTATTATTTGAAAAAAAGTTAGAAATTTTGAACTTTTATCACTACAGTCAAAAGTCGTTAATCCGGATTCGTCGGGACTTCGGCCATTCCGGATTATCGATTTTTCTGGATTATACATCATCAGTTTAAATCTGGTAAGATGGCATGCAGGAATTATAAAATTAAAAATATGAAACCGTAATTTATGAAATAAAGAGCAATTATGATCTAAAGGGTATCAAAATTTACAAAAAAAAAAAAGCTTAATATTTATTTGTTTACTTTATTAAACATTTCTTTCAATGTAAGTTGTTTAAGTTGCTTCATTTTATGTGATAATACTTTCTCTTTAATTCTATAAATAGACATAATTTCTTGCTCAGTTACAAAATTCCACTGTTCAAGTGATATAATTGCTATGTCGAGAATACCGACTAATTTGTCAATCGAAATTTTTTAGTTTTCAATAACTTCTGTGTCACTTTCTTCGCTATCGGAAGCGAATTATAATGACGAGGAATTTGATTTAAATCATATCAAAGACGGAGTACTTCGAGATGAAATACTACATTTAATAAGGAATTATGAGCCAAATAAAATAAAAACATCTGCCCTGAAGATAAGGATAGTGCTGACAGATCAACTTCCAATTCATTGTGCGCCGCGACGTTCCCCCCACAGAGCAGCGTGAAATTGATAAACAGATTTTGGAATGGTTAGAGAAACATAGGATATGGCTTTATCCATTTTTTGCAGCAATTCCACTTTTTGTTTGATGGACATGGAAACATACTTTCGCTTTGTAGATCATTTAGCAGCTCCAGCATTGGAAATTCTATTTGACATAATCGAAAGTTCAAGCTTACTTTTATAAAATTGCTCTAACAGTCTGCAAAAAATAATAAGCTGGATCCAATTCGAAGATTAAGGAAAAACACAATCTGCAACATTAACTGAAATAGATAATTAGATCATTTTAGCTTATACCATCCGTTATACATTAAACACACAAGCGTAAACGTAATATGTGCGGCCGTAAAGGTATTATGCGCATGCGTAAATGCCTATGCACATGCGTCAACACGCCGCATGCACAGAAAGTTTGTAGCTTTGAGGTTCGGATTATAGATCATTCCGGATTATGGGTGTCCAAATTAACGACTTTCGACTGTATTACGAAAAAAAAAGTGTAAGAACTTTTAAATGTCTTCTACAGAATGCAGATAAACATACTATGTTAAGCAAAAATATATTTATTATGCTACAAATAATGTTAATATAAAAGTTACAAAATTATGTGTATTTAAGAAATCAACTTACTTTCTGATAGCCATTGCTTCTTTGTTGTCAGGATTAAAAAATTCATGATTTCTATATGCTTCAGTTGCCTGTCGCCGATATTCCCCAACATTGAAAACTAATAAAAAATTATCAATACAAAGATTAAAGTATAATAAAAATATGTATTGAAGTACTTATAAATAAATCATACAAGATTTGAGTAATCAAAAAAGAATATTACGAGAATTATAAATCATACAAGATTTGAGTAATCAAAAAAGAATATTACGAGAATTCAAAATTTATTTCCCTATTACTGGCAGTATTTCATTAAAAAAAAAAAGTTAAAGCAATTGGCAACATACTGTAAACACTTCTGTCCATCAATCATAATAAACTACAACAAAATACTTTCTTATGATCCACTACAATATTACAATACATTCACATAAAAGATGAGGTATATTCTAAATGGTTTCTAGTGCATCAGCGCATATATAATTGCATATAATAAATACAATTAATATAACATATACATTAATATAATTAATATAACAGGGATATAATGATTATCAAAACGGCAGGATAAAATTAGGAAAAGGATGCTTTTTTCATACTTATAGACATATGGAAAAACTTTTGTTCACTATAGCTTTGTAAATTTTTTTAAATATTTATATTTAATTCATGTTTTAAGTATTTCCATACTGTTGCATATTGCTTTTAGTATTTACTTATTTAGTGTACTTTGAATGATTATTTTATGCTTATTTATTGTTCATATTATTTAATCTTGAATTTTTGGCCATTTATGTTTGTAAGTGTATATTTTGTGTATTATTTTGTTGATCCTTTGGGTCCAAAGAGCATTTGAATTATAAGTATACTCATGAAGAACCTGAGATATGTGCAGAAACTCTTCCATTAGATATTGCTGACAAAAACTGTGAAGTTTCAGAAGCCCTAGAAGTGATTTTTCTGGAAGCTTCTCCCTCCTGAATAACTATATAAACAAGAGGTTAGAAGCGGTAACCAGTCAGTCAGTTTACTTTTAAGAGTTTACACTGCTAAGTTTCTGCTTAGTGATTCCTGCTTTTCATTTTGTTCTATGAAGATTTTGGTGATCTATGATATTCTTTGCAAGTCAAGCAGCATTTTAAGTAGCTCAATCCCCCCCCAAATTATTTATAGCTGATTTTGCACTTCTTTGATAAAATGTTCACCTCCATTTGTTCTGAAATCACTGCAATTACTAAATATGATCCTTCAATTGACTGTATTGTCAAAAGACTAAGAATGGTATATTGACTGTATTGTCAAGAGACGAAGAATGATACATTACATCGACACCTGTTTTCCTCACTTCCGCTTTATTTATTTTTTATTTGCTAAGGATAGGACTTTGTTTCCATTATTAGGCTCTTCTCCCCTCCCCCAATTTCATTCAGTGAATACCTATACTCACTCAAGTGTTCAGCTTTTCACTCCACAACCCACAAGCTGCAAGTTTTGTACTTCATTTCTAACATTACCAACAACCTCTGGCATTGCTTTCAAGGATACATGTAAAAATGCTTAGTGCATTATATGTTTATTTTATTTCCAAGATCCTGCATGAGCTGTCATTTACCTGGATAAAAATTCATGTGGTTTAATTATTCAAGGAGATCTCTGCGACTCTATAAGCACACAACAATGTTTATTCTTTACTTCTCTAAATGGCATGCCCTTTTTAGTCTGATCATGAAGATCTGTATTTATACAGCATTTATTAGTTATATTTGTATAATTACTTATTTTAGTTTTTGTTTTCATAAAGTTTCATTCATTAAAATGATATTCACATCATTAAAGAAAGTACGAAAACATATTTAAAGAGAAATATTTTAAATTATAAGCTAATATATGCCAAATGGCAAAAGCTCTCATAACTAGATGAAGGCAATTATACCATTCAGGGGGTTAATATAACAAATGGTAAATATTACATCACATATAAAGTATGAATAATACACACATATATATATATATATATATCGATACATGTAATTTGAAATATGGTATCATAACTACCGTGTTCTAAGAATACATTTCATATATAGCTTTTAAGAGGAAAAATATTTCGGTACTTTTTTATTCCACATCCCCTCCACCTAATAAAGCGAACTCGTTGATGACTTTGGACAGCAATCCCAAACTCATTTAAGTCTAATTTTTCACCAAGATAATTCACGAAAGGCAACAGCTACTTTCAGGGTTCATACACTTTTTTGCACATGAAAATTAATTACTTTTAAGATCATGAATTCAGAACCTATTAACAAATGGAAATTAATATTATAACGTTTAAATATTAATTGAATATAATATATATAACGGGAAAAACAATTATCTACACCTGAATTTTACTTTTGTAATGCCATTCTAAGAATGAAACAGATCCCTAATTAGGATCTGAGTTAATATACTCTTGTAATCCAGTTAATAATCCAATTAACCAGACTATAACCCGGTACTCTGAAGTTCTAGTACCAGAGGTGATAATTCGTTTTGTATTAAGTCTCAGGAATTTCACATTTTTGTCTTGTATCTTACATCGATGGTAAGAATTAAGAAAAGGTGATAACTCACTTTAACATGTATAGATAACATCCAAGGATGAGCACTTAGTTACAAATAATTAAATTCAATAGTTAGATAACTTTAGCCATTACAAATTTACATGATCACTATGAAACAAATTTTTTATTTAAAAGAAATATTCATTATAAAAGCACTATTAAAATTACAATCTAAAATAATCTTTTTTAGTTTAAGATAGCAGATAATTATGCATATAATTTATAACATTGATTATAAAGCGATTTTAATTTTTATACATTAAAAGCTACAAAAACGTATGTTTTGTAGCAATAACACACAACAAAATATTTATGCATCTTTTAACTTGAAAATTTTCCAAATATTTTGACTAATTTATAGAAATTTACTTCCCTTTAGAATTTTTTTAAGTTTATTTCCTTAAATAAATAAATCATTTGTTAATGATTCAACAATGTACATTTAGAAAGCAATTTGCTTTTTCTCCATGTAATCAATATCTTCTTCAATAAGTTTCCTCTTCATTTTAAAATTTTAAAATTTAATTAACCCTCTCAGCATTATAAATGTAATTTTTTTTTAAATTCTAAACAAGAAAATATAATTTATTCATGACATTTTGAGGAACTTTAATATTTCAGGGTTACACCTGTAATAGACTAGAAGAGAAACACGCTAATGTGACAAACAAAATCGTAAAAAACAACCTTATATTTAGCGTAGGTATAATGAAACACTCAATCGATTTCGAGGGCAGCTAAAGGTCCCTCCTCATCAGGAGAAAGAAATACATAGAAAGAAGAAAATAGGAATCACAGAAACACGTGGTGCTTATCAGCACTGCACGTGGTTATAACTAGATTTTTAATCAGAGTTGCACTGGCCGCCTACTTTTACTGAGCCAGGCTGTCTGATCAAGCATAAAGAAATATTAGCGAAGTTAAAATAGGGAGCGAGGGGCAAATGCACATTACGCTCAAAATCTGAACTTCAAATAATGGAAAGCAACCACTGAACGGATTTTTATACCCTCTGGTAGTACCAAGTGCGAGGAGGTAACGCCATCTATCGGCAAAAATAATTGAATTAAGACAGTAGAATTTTAAAGGCATTAGGAAGGACTGGATTGGACTTCAAATCATTAACTAAACTTTCTAAATCTTTGTGAATGTGAAAAGCCTCAAGAAAATCCAATTCGCCTATGGAAGAAGCCTTTTGGATGATTTTTGCAGACCCAAAATCAAAATTATGGTTAAAAGTCCAGCTATGATACGCTATTGAAGACTTGTTAATTTCCCCTTTTTTGACATAAGATTTAAGATGACATAAGAAGGAATTTATAGTATATCATGTCAGTGTGGTTTAAGATATATTGGCCAAACAAAAAGAGCGTTGAAGTTTCGTATCAAGGAACATGAATCTTATGTCAAAAAAGGGGAAATTAACAAGTCTTCAATAGCGTATCATAGCTGGACTTTTAACCATAATTTTGATTTTGGGTCTGCAAAAATCATCCAAAAGGCTTCTTCCATAGGCGAATTGGATTTTCTTGAGGCTTTTCACATTCACAAAGATTTAGAAAGTTTAGTTAATGATTTGAAGTCCAATCCAGTCCTTCCTAATGCCTTTAAAACTCTACTGTCTTAATTCAATTATTTTTGCCGATAGATGGCGTTACCTCCTCGCACTTGGTACTACCAGAGGGTATAAAAATCCGTTCAGTGGTTGCTTTCCATTATTTGAAGTTCAGATTTTGAGCGTAATGTGCATTTGCCCCTTGCTCCCTATTTTAACTTCGCTAATATTTCTTTATGCTTGATCAGACAGCCTGGCTCAGTAAAAGTAGGCGGCCAGTGCAACTCTGATTAAAAATCTAGTTATAACCACATGCAGTGCTGATAAGCACCACGTGTTTCTGTGATTCCTATTTTCTTCTTTCTATGTATTTCTTTCTCCTGATGAGGAGGGACCTTTAGCTGCCCTCGAAATCGATTGAGTGTTTCATTATACCTACGCTAAATATAAGGTTGTTTTTTACGATTTTGATTTACACCTGTAATGCTCAGAGGATTCAAGATTTCCATTATTCTAAAAACTACATGTATTTAGAATGTATAGAAGAAACTGCTAATTTTGTATCTTTAATAATAAGAGAATTGAGAATAACTATGAAATGATATATGGTGAATTTGACACACATTTGAATATTTAGAACACAGGGAAAAAACTCTTCATGTAAAAATATAACAGAAGAAAAATTAATTTTTAAATAATTAACAGGGCTTTTGCTGCAATGTGTTTTGGAAATTATGCTTCATAGTATTTATTATCTTGTTTATTAATTTTTCAAAATCAAAATATTGCTAAGTCACCAAAATGGAAAGTAATGTCATTTTAAAATATGTAATATGGCATCTTGCCACCGAACAAAGCCAAAGGAGAATACACAATGCGACACTGTCATGGAGGATGTTAAGTGAATAAAATTATATGTAACGACATGAAGACAAACTTTTCTTCAATATAATACTTTCATCTTGCATATCCTTAATATGTTTGCCTAGGTTTGATATGGTTTATTTATTTATGTTAAAGCACTCGATGGCTTGCCTTCATGGAGGACTTTTTAAGAGAAACTGGCTTGTATATGCTAGGGAAAAACCACGAAAGTGCCCATTTGCTGGGATTCGAACCCTGGACTGAACTACCAGTGTTCAGCGACTTTACCACACAGCTGCTGGTGGGCTCTGTGTTCCCCTAGACATTACTGGACTTAGGTTTATTCTACGACGGGAGTTCCACAAATATGACAGGAAAAAATATTTTTTAATATTATTTTAATGTTATTTCTTAATTTTTAATATATTATCATTATTCTAATGAGATTTATCAGTTATGTCTGTAAAAAATAAAAATTACCAGAAAATTCACAAATTTCTGAATAAAAAATACTGAATAGAAATTGATCTTAAAATAAAAAAAAAAAAAAAAAAAAAAATGTTGATAAGTGCAAAATTTAGCCACAGAAAGGGTTTGGCTTATTTAACTATGGCAAAGCACTCGAGGGCTGTCTACCTAGGGGAAAGAATGCTTTCTAAGGAAAACTGGCTCATATACACATTACACAAAGGAAAAACCACAAAAATGCCCATACAGCCAGCCCGTTCACCTGGAGTTGAACCCAGATCAGAACTACCAGCAACTTTAGCACTTGGCCACTAGTGGGCCCAGCAACATAAAAAAGAAAATCGTTTTTGATGTAACATTTTTTGTAAACGTGTTTCGATCGAGATACAGCTTTGAGGCCAGAAACTTAATTATCACACCGTTTATATTAGGAGTAAAAATAATTTTAAAAAAAAAAATCAAGTGCATACTTGCCAATGAATTGCCAAAAAACATTACTCCAAATTTTATATTCATGCTCAAAATGCCAGTCTTAAAAAACAGACAGAAATGTCAGATGAGTAAAATTAAGGACATTTAGTGAATTTTATCTGAAATTAAGCATGTGTAATAACCAAAGATTGTTTGCAAAAAAATTTAAGGTCTTTTATATTATGAACCCCGACTTTAAAAATGGTGGCATGCTAAGTATTCTATACTAGAGCAATCAACCAATAAATTTATAAAAGCAAGAAACACCCATAAAAAACATTTTCTTTGTCAACAAATCCTTTTCTGCACTTTTGTTTTCCCTGTGTACAGTTTTCACTTTAAAAAGTATCAGAAAACTGCAAAAACATTCTGTATCAAGCACCAATCAAACAGACTTCTAATAAATAGACCTTCTGGTGACATCGCAGGTTGCCACATTACTATTTTGGTGACATACTGCTATATCGTGACTTTTCAGTTAAGGTGCAGGCAAATATTGCATACCAAAATATCTTACATTTTACAAATATTAAGTTCAGAATGAATACATGTTTATAGTTTAAAAAACAAACCTTCTGCATACACCATCAAAAATTCCCTTCACAACAGAACTTTTATACACAAAAATATACAAAATAGTTTCATTTTTAATAATTTCTAATTACATAAGTAGCAATGAGGAACAATAAATAAATCCAAATTATCTTTCTAATCACTTCTTAACTGAAATTCTATTTTTAATTTTTAGTTTTCTAGCCAACAGTTTTCTTTTCTTTTTTTAAACTAAAATAGTCCAACATCCTAAAAATTTACACTTTTTAAGGCTTCAAAAAAATATTCATACTTGCTAGATAACTTTTTTCTATAAATAAATTCCTTAATTCTTTTTTTAACATCCAATGCTTTTTAAATCCTGATTAAAAACAAAACAAAAAAAAAACAAAAAAAAAAAAAAAAAAAAAAAAAAAAAAAATGGACTTCAAGAGAGTTGAAAATTTTACCCCTTCTATCAATTTTTTTAAAATTTTATATTATTATTTATTGTTATTATTGCTATTATTTGTTCTTCAATTCTGAAGAATAAGAACATTCTTTTAGAAAATATGAAATTTTACCTCTTGTAGTTATACCAATCCAATTCAAATAACGAGTCAACTTTTTGGCAATATAGGTTTTACCACGAGCTGGCAAGCCAACCATAGCAATAACATGAGGCAAATTGACATAATTCACACGATCTCCTATTTAAAAAAAAAATTAATAAATATATATATAACACAAAAAATAAAACATTTATACACATAAAATCAATCATCAATACAGAATAAATTAAGGCTTGCATATTTAATTTGCAATTAACCACAATATATTTGGTACTTGTGTTAGTGCAACCATCATGGTCCATTTTTTGGACCTTTCAAATAAGAAAAATACTACATATTCTACGTTTTAATTAATCATTAAGAATTAATCTTAAAAATTAATCATTAAGCTTACAAGAAAACTTTTATTTATTTTATTCTAAAAAGAATTTTGCGGCGTTTACTGTAAGAATAGATTCAAAGCATTTGTCCCCTTTAGCGATTTTGTAGTAGCATGATGAACTCCTGAAGAAATTTCACCGCAGTTTCATCGAATAGAAGCTAATCCAACAAGCGCATGTTTTTAAAATAAATTTAAGACAAAAAAAAAAAAAAAAAAAAAAAAAAAATTACAATTTGTACATAAAAACTGTTAGAGCTCGGAATACTACAAAAAAGAACAAAATAAGAAAATGCTATAGCTGTTTGTTAGAAACTGAAGAATTTGGCGCATTCTCAAACTTTGGCCACTTCTTCCAAAGTACGCTAATAGGCACGTACTATATCCTTTATACCAGGGCTTCTTAAACCCTTTTCAGTCGCGACCCCTTTTCATCACTGAGATTTTTTCGACCCCCAGGACCCCATAATATTTACGGAAATTTTGTAGGACCCCATAAGTAATGCGCAAATTCGACACACGCGTGAATGAAACTGTCCATTTTTTCACTTATTACTGTAATACTATGCTATTGCAGTTTTAGGTCATTAACTTTAATTACTAATTTTAAGACCAAAAAAAAAAAAAAAAAAAAAAAAAAAATCTGAAATGTTTCAGATTTTAAATTACGCCCAAATGGGCGTTTTTTAACATTTTGTGTGTTACCTTTCTTTATTAAATATCATGTTCCTCGCACTTAAACCATAAGATCCAGGGCAACAGCAATATCGCAAAATAGTTTTAAAACGAGCATATCTTTAGAATTTCCGATACAGAGACTCACGCGCTGGAGATAAAAATGTTTTTTCTGCACAACGTTGCCATTGCTCGCTTTGAAATCCTTGAGTTTGTTAATCAAAAATTCGTCAAAGTTTTAAAAAATAGGAAATCGATCATAAAACAAATTTCAAATTGGGTCTTCCACATGCTCATATTCGTTGGAGGATTACGTTATTCAAAATTCGATGACTCTATGTACCGTTATTTTATGACAATGTGTGAGAAATATACATACATTTACGCAGATTTTCATTATTTAATTTCTTCAAATATAATGCAGGACTCTAACATTTTATGGCAACAGTTTGAAAAGTGAACCGACATTTATCCGTCCGACGCAAAATGACAAAACGAAACTAATAGTCCTTCGGGATTCAAATCCCTTTGGATTAAAAACAATGTGAAAATTTTAAATAAGTAACAGACGGAATGATAGCGTCCGTGCAAAGCAAATAAAATGAACTTTCATATTATAAAAAAAGAATGCTTCCAAACGTTTTCGTTTTTTTTTTTTTTTTTTTTTTTTTCCCTCTTTGTCTCTGTATTGCCTTACCTTTATCTATTTTCAGATACATTGTGTAAAAATATTTGGTAATTGTAAAAGTATTATAAGTCAAAGAAATATCGAAATTGCTCAAATTTTTGGCGGCCCCTGCTGCAGGTCCCACGACTCACAGTTTAAGAAACTGCTTTATACCATAATCTTTTTCATGCTTAATACGGACCCTCAGGGAGGGGAGGGGAACTTCATGTACTATATGCCCCATCAAGCACATGAATAAATTCTCTCGTGTATCTGTCTGCAACTTTATACATTTCCTTTGAAAGTTCGAAATTAACGTTTGATATGGGCTAATATATAGTCACAGTACTGACGGTAATATATAGTCACTGGCGTCACAGTATAGCGACAAACATATATGGGATTATTGTTAGTGTTTCTGAAGTCGCCAAAATTTGCGAATGCGCCAAATTCTGGCAAACATGAATTTAAAACTTCTTCAGTTTCTATCAAGCGCTGTACCATTTTCGCATTTCGTTCTTCTTGTAGAATTCCAATTCTCTGAAACTGAAGAAAACCTTGAAGTCTTCTGAAAAATGCCGCGTATTTCTTGCTTTTTATATGATTTTATCCGGCTAACATAAATGAAGTCACAATCCCACCTTAATCAGATCTTAATTTTCTTTATTACTGCAATTCTTTGAATTTTATTAGCTAATTTTGATATTGAAGTAGCACATTAAGTTATCTTACACAAGCATTCCATAGCCACTAAAATTGCTGTATCATCGAATTAGATCTTACTTTCAAATTCATTTATTTTCCGACAAACGGACTGCCTCATATTGTACAGCTTATGCAAGAAGCTTTGAGGACAGCGAACTGGACACCACTGTTTCACACTACCATAAGTTTACAGGAAAAAACACTAAATACGCCGAAACTAAAATAAAAATTGGTATACAAAAACTGAAAGATTTTCCTTATTTTATAAGAGAAAAACTTCAGTTTCCATAAAGTTTTGTAATATAAAAACTTTGGATGAAGAACATCCCATACATAATTTAAACTCTTCTCTTATAAAGATTAGCAGATTTACCCCTACCCTGAAATAAAATTGGTTAGGTTTTTAAAATCTGCAATTTTTATATCTGTTGACGTTGAAACTGGCGATCATAAAATTAGCTTTCTCAAAAGTTATACACTGACTACCAATAAGTATTTGGACACCTATGCAAATGACGATATCTGCGGTCCTAAGGTACGTCATGGACCGGTACGTCCGCCGGTAAATATCGTGTAGGAAATAGCATCGGCTTTAGTCGCATGCAAGATGCCTCGCAGTTCGGAGCTCTCTGATTTCGAGAAAGGTATAATTATCGGGTATCACAAATGTGGCCGATCCTTAAGGGACATATCTAGCGATCTGAAGTACCCAAAATCGACAGTGGCCTATATGATTAAGAAGTGGAAGGTGAGCAGTGACTGTCGGAATGTGCCCCGAGTCGGCAGACCAACGAAACTGGGAGATAAAGATCAACAAGTGCTGTCCAGAGAAATTCGGAAGAACCGCACCCAACCGATGGCCCTCATCCGCGAGGAGTTTCAACAGGCATCCGGGAGTATTGTTTCAATGAATACCATCCGTAAGGAAGCACATCTGCTTGGTTTTCATGGTCGTGCTGCTGCCCATAAGCCTTTGATCACAGAGTCCAACCGCGCTGCTCGGTTAATGTGGTAAAACACATCGAAATCGGACCGTAGACCAGTGGAAACGGGTTCTTTGGAGTGACGAAACAAGGTTCACCTTTACCGTTAAGATGGCAGGGTCTGGGTCTGGCGTCTACCTGGAGCACGTCTCCTGCCAGAATGCATTGGGCCAACAGTCAAGTTCGGCGGAGGTGGAATTATGGTCTAGGGGTGTTTCTCCTGGTATGGGCTGGGACCCTTGGTCCCCATTCATGGTAAGCTCAACTTCGATGCCTACTGCACTATTTTGGATGACAATGTGCTTCCTACGTTGTGGCAGTTTTACGAGTTGGACCCCTGTTACTTTCAGGACAATGCCAGTTGTCATGTTTCGACGTTAACCAAGGCTTGGTATGGTGCCAATGGAGTTCATCGAATGGACTGGTCTGCCCAGATCGAGAACCTCTGGGATGAGTTGCATCGCCGAATTCAGGGGTGCACTACGCGTGCAAAATCGGTGAAGGAACTTCTATGCCTTCTCCAAGCCGAGTGGAAGAAAATACCACTAGCTGTCATACAAAGACTTATGGAAAGTATGCCCCGGAGGGTCCACGCTGTAATTTACCTCTCGTGGAGGCTCTACCAACTATTGATTTTGAATAAAGTTGGTTTTCTTTTCTATCACAGGTGTCCAAATACTTATTGGTAGTCAGTACTACTTAGCCTACTGTGATAATTGATTTAGTGGAAACAAGCCAACTTGGACATCAGGCAAAATTCAGCTTTTAACTGGCGTTGATCTTAGAAAAAGTTTCTGGTGTTCCGAGAGAATCTGCAATTCAGAAAACTTAGACAAAACGAAATCACACTCCATTTAAAGGCCCTCTTATGCGACCACCTTATTTCTCCGAAACTAAATTTTAAAACATTAAAAAAAATTATTAAGTTACAGTGTAATTAATAAATACATTATACAATAAAGAACAGTGAAACACGTCCTAGGTAATGCTTTTGAGTATTGCAACGACAGGCGCAATGTTGCCTCCTCGCGACAACGAATTTTGTGGGCATGTTCTGATATCAAGCAAGTAAGATTAGTCACAACAGCAGCAATAGAATCAATCTTCATAATAAAATTTTAAGTAAAATTCAAAGTGATTGCATAAATATAAAATATTTTCTTATTATTAAACATTCACATATTTATTTGACAACGATGTCGCCAATTGTTACTACAAGACCACTATTCTTGTCGCTAATATTGATAAGGAATTCAATAAATAAATAAAAGACATCCTGCTTAGACAAAAGACTACCTTCACCGTCTTGCAGCACGAAAAATAATCATAAATGTGTAATGTCTTTGAAGCATTCTTTGAAAGTGTTTTTGAAGAGCTAAAGTTTTAAATGCCTCATCGTCGATTCTTCATCCTGATGTTTTGATAGAATACTTCCCGAAGAATTCAGTGTAGTAACTGGTATTGTCCCATTTGACATCTGACTTTTTTTTTCCATTTTTTGTAACATTTAGAGTCATGAAATACACTCAAGCTGATTATTAACTTTCTGGCATTTTCTATGCACAGGTCCCAGAGAAAAACAGTTCTGACTGTCATACTACTTATTTCTTTCCAACTAATTATATTGTTTCGTAAACGTTTTGCTACGAGATATTACATATCAGCACATTTTCTTCGGACGCATACGAAATTTCAAGTTGCAAACTTTGGTACTGTTCTGTTATCGGGACCGGATTCGCCGCTAAATGTTTTGCTAAGCTCGCCAAAAGATTGGTTCATATGAAGTCGCCAATGTTTACTTTTTAAGCCTTTTCGGCACGCTACCTTTTAAAGTTGGAGTATTGATTAAAAAAAAAGTATGCAGTCTAATTAGGCCTAGAGGAGTACAGAAGTAAAATTTTGTGAAGATAGCACTTATCGTTTTAATTATGTGGGTGTGCCCAGAAAGGGCACACTGATTGAATAGAGCTTCGAAAAAAGTGCTGAAACGAGCATTGCTGTCAGTGAACTGGACGATGGGATGCGGAGAAACAAAGAATACAGATTCTCAGTTGCTTTAGATGATCGGTGAGCCTGGTCTGGGCACACCTAGGGTTCGCTGTTTGATTTTAGGCAAGATTGCAAGGTAAAAATTTAAAACTAATATAGAATAAGGAGATTAGCATATAGCCAAAAAAATAACATAGAAATTTCTTTTCAAACAATTCCTTTTATACCCTAAAAAAAATCTGGAAGATTTCTTTGAAACATGAGGGTTTTAAAAAACTAAACATGGCTAAAATATATGACACTGGTTTGTGTTGAGCTGCCATCTACTATAAATTAAGAACCTATAAATTAACCTATAAATCCTTTTTCATTCAATTTTTCTGTGCGTACAGAAGGAAATTTTTAGGTGTGCCGCAAAGGGTTAAAATGTAAAAAGAATGCTTTTCAAAATTGGCAATGAAAATATAAATTCTAAAGATGTAACGGTTACTTCTTTTTTTATTACTATTATTGTATTTACCGTGGGTTTGAAAATTTGGACTTGCATAAAAGTGAAATACTCTTAAAAAACTGCACGAAAAACCTATATATGATTCACTCCCCCCCCTATTTCTTTGGCAAGTTATTTACTTTGCATTAAAAATTTTAGTTTTACGAATATGTGTTGTTATTTATTCCCCCCCCCCTTTTTTTTTTTGTCAACTTAACCGTACCATATTTTATTTATCATACTTTAAATATTTTCGCAATTATTCTTTCTTCGAATTTTTCGCCAGATAATCAATCAGCTTTTGGCGATATCTGAATCCGATAACAGAACAGTACCCAAATTTTCTATTATACAACATCCTGTCGTACCAGGGATATAATGTTAGCAATAGATAGATAGCTAGAAATTCTAGCTCAATATTTATTGAACAATCAAACTACTAAAGCATATGCAGTACATTCATCAAGAATCCAAATAATTCTATTGAACTCGGCAGTAATTCCACTATTCATTTCATTAAAAAAAGTTTTTGGAAATTACCTCAGAGTTCTTTAAGCATGTTAATAAAATTTATTTTTAAACAGCTTTTACTGTATCCGAAAAGCATAACATTACTATGCGATTCGCTGTTTGTTTTAGAAACTGGCAAGCTTAAAAGATTGCAGTAGTAGTACAGGTATTTAAACCAATGGTAACGTTCCATCGTTAAAAGAAAGGTTTCGAAGTAACTTAAATCTTTTATTTGATGCCCACATTCGTCTGCATTTAGAATGTCAGCATTATTATATTCTCTAGAAGCTCTTTTATGAAATCTACGATGTCAAAATGAAGTTTTAAACCAAAAGTAGTTTTCGCATAAGATTATGAAATAAAAATTGCTCATCCTGTAAAGGCTAAAGCCAAGTGGCAAATCTAGATCAAAGTCATTCAAAATCTTTCCATTCTGGCTTCTGCTACTTCGTTTAAAACTAATATTGGCAACTGTTGTCATCATTACAATATCTAGCTAATGAAGGGAATTAACTGTATTCATGCTGTAGAGTCGTTAGGACATTTCGAAGCAACCTTCCAAAAAAGAAGAATCCTGGACCTCTCGAATATGTGTCGAGTATACTTCCAACAAAGGCATGCGGAAAGGAGGGAGAAAATACCTTATAATATTAATATTATAAAGTCAAACAACAAAAATCTGCGTTATATTTTCAAATTTTCACAGGACTAGTTTCGATGGTTTTACCGAACCATCATCCTCAGCTGCAAAAGCGCAAATGAACGAGATAAGATATAATGACTAGATAAGAAAGCCTGGACAGGAGACAGGCCACTGGCGCCATCTGTTGAAGAAACCAAAGCTAAAACATAATTTCTTTAAAGACTGAAGGCAAAGATGGATCGGAATTCAGATCGTTAACAGAAAGTTTTTTTTTTTTTTTTTTTTTTTTTTGAATGTGAAATGCCTCTAGAAAATCCAGTTCACCAATAGATGATGTTTTTTGAATAATTTTTACAGGAGAAAAATTGAAAGTGTGATTTTCCGACCAACAATATTGGGCAACAAAAGACTTTTGTGTTTCCTTTTTTCTAACATATGCCTCATGCTCCTTAACACGAAATTTTAAGGCTCTTTTAGTTTGGCCAATGTAAATTAAGCCACACTGGCAAGGAATCCTGTAAATACCCCAGAAATTCATATCCAGAATGGGGTCCTTGAGTATAGAACTCGGAATTTTATTGATGGGAGAATAAACGACCCGAAAGTTAAATTTCTGCAAAATACGTGTAACTTTATAGCTAATTGATGGAAAGAAGAGAATGACAACAGAATTTTTATAATCTCCTAAAACAAGAGTGTGCCTTTTGGTGTGTTGTAATGAGAATTTTTTAAATGCTTAATTAATAATGTTGGGTGAAAAGCATTATTAATAATGATTAATAATGTTGGATTTTTGTTGTTTGACTTCTAAATTAATATTTGTTCGGCGTGTTATTATATCTTAATACCGCATAATGTTAAGCAGGGCAATTAAGCAATATAAATCAAAGGAAGGGGGCACAAAAAATTCCTTACGTGTTCAAGAAAGGGGGCACCAAAAAATGTCCCATTGCCATTTTTACCATGGCGCAACTAAACCAAAACCGAGACAAAGAAGAAATAAAGAAAAAGCTGGCGTAAACCATGGAGGTAGGAAGTAAGATGGAGTTGCCCTAAACAAGTTTCTCCCGTACCCTCCTCTGAAGCACCGGCGATCCCTACGTGGTGACCAAAACATTGGGTCATTTACCATTGAGTTCAATGGGATTTGACGCGTTCGGATGTAAATATTTTGTAATTACGTCGTAAATATACATATAAATGTATATATTTTCTTTTTCTACAACACTTCAGAGCCCTAAGTATGTGAAAACAACATATTTTTAAACAACATTTCATTCTGAACGGAATTAAATGCTATACTTTTCACAGGACACTTTTCTCAGAATGGTTTAATTTGAATGAAATATTTTCACAAGTTTTCGTTAATTACATTAAGAAAAAAAAATTAAGGTAATTCGATTTTATTCGGTTAATGTACAAAAAAAATTAAGATCAAAGTTTATTGTATTATTAATATTAAAATTATGCATTATTTCTTTCCTATTTATAGAGCTTCTTCCTAAAATACTTTCTTAAATATGACATGATTTTTTGGCTTCTGAGGCATCTTTTAAATCGAAAAATTTATATTTAATGCTCTATTCAATTCAAATAATTAAAAGTCAATTTATAATTAATGCTCTATTCAATTCATTTTAAATTAGAGAATTATTAGGAATTAGCGAAATACTTTAAATAGTACTTGACTTTTTCTTAAAATTTCTGAAAGGGAATAAAATAAGTTTTTTTTATTATTATTTATTTATTTATTTATTTATTTTAAGTATTATTTAAAACTTGTAACTGAGTTATTATAAAATGTAAGGGGAATAATTCTTTTAATTATACTTATCAGATTTTTTTTTACCCTTCATTTCAACAATACATATTCCAAAACTCTTTATTACTTTCTTAAGTGCGCATCTCATAGCATTTGCTTTAGAATACCTTTTAACAGATTGCTTTCCAATAGGAACAATTCTTGCTTAAATAGTTTTATAACGTATTTGTCAACAGGATTTCAATTTATGTTTACAATTCAATATTAAGGTTATTATATATTCAGATAACATTTATAATCATTATAAATTAGATACATTTAATCATTAGATTTCTTCACAGTACTTTCACAGTTGTTTATAAGTGAATAAATTCTTCATTTCAAATACATTTATAAATAACTTAATGAATATTTATGAATTCTGTCAAAGGCAGATACATGCTTTTTGCAATAATATGCAACAATAATATATGGATGTGAAAAAAATTTGTTTTATTTAAAACATTTTGGCGTTTGGAAAATAAAATAAAAGTAGCGAATACTCTATCAAGGGTATCGAAAGACGTATACAATTTTAAATGTACCGTAAGGTATTTTTCATTCCTTTAAGAATAACATTTTTCTTAAAATCTATATTTTTGTAGTTCAACAGCTTAGAATTTTATAAAACAAATTCATAATCAAAATCGCGCTGTGGTTAGTTATCGAAAAATAACCAAGATGTGATTTTTGCGTAAATGTCACTAAACTATACAAATTGCTATTATCCATCACACTATGAATGTTTCTTTCATGCGAAAGTGTCCCTTTTTCGATTTGTATGGAACTGTCGTGTGTCGAAATACTATCAGAACCGTGTCAAGCGAGCTTCTGAATGTAAACAAAGAACACCCCATCTGGTGACCCAAGCTTCAAAGTAGTGCTTCACTTTTAGTGCGGACTGGCCCCTCCTTCCTTTCCTACCTCCATGGCGTAAACCTATGTGTGTGGGGGTGAGGGGTTACCAAAATCTTTTAAGTGCTTAGGGCAAGTCTTAATCCGACCCTGATGTTAAGAAACATTCACATTCATACGAATGATTATTTATTAATGTCTTTGAACAAATGTACTTAACATGTGATCTAAAGTCTAAACAGTTTTTAAATGAATTTACTCAGATTTGCACATTTAAACAAAATCTTTGTGGCTATTTTTAACTTTAAGACTCCATTTCAGTAAACAAAAATAATTATTGTTTATACATATGTGAACTAATTAAAAGAATAAAACATAGCGATAAATTCGGAATATTCAGAATAACTGGGCATTTCCGCCGACCAAATATGTATTGTATACTCAGCAACTCATACAAAGCTTTAAGAATTTCCATTCTAACACTTTTTAAAAATTGTTAAAGATTACTGCAGTTTTGGATTTTATACCAGACTAATTTCTTTACGGCCGTTTATTCTAGGAAACAATTGTATAAAACATGGAAACACAATCATTCACATATCACATTATGCCAGATGAAAATAACATAAGTAAGCAACACGAGTCATAACAATGCAGCATTGTGAGAAAAACTTAAATCTTCATTGCATGATTCACGCTTTCAACATCTGCAACCAATAATGCTTGCGATACTTCCTTTTGTTCTAAAAGCACACAGTAGTTATAGGCTCCGTAAACATGTCAAAGAAAGTCACGTTGATGAATGTACAGTAACAGAAAATATTTATTTCACACGATTAAGTATTGAATGAAGGAAAAAGTCGTCTGTTGAGTGTTAAATGAGAGTTCTTTTTAATTAATTTATCATTAAAAGCGTTTAAAAACTATCCCAGAATATTGTTTTACAAGTGAATAAATACTTCTGTTTTGAACCAATAAGTAAACAAAAACTGAGTAAGCTACCCTGCTAAAAATGCCCCGTAGAAACCCATAAAATTTTTTTACGGGGAATTGGCCTACGGGTATCCGTACAGCTCTGCGGGTACCCGTAGGCCAAATCCCCGTAAAAACCCATAGAAAGAAACCCGTATGGTAGGCCAAAAACCCATAAAAAGAAACCCGTACGTTTGTACGGGTACGCCAAATACCCGTAAAAACGCATAAAAAGAAACCCGTACGCTTGTACGCGTACCAATAGGCCAAATACCAGTAAAAACCCATAGAAAGAAACCTGCACAGCTGTACAGGTACCTGTAGGCCAAATACCCATAAAAAACCTGTAAACAGAAACCCGTACGACTGTAAGGATATGAGTAGGCCAAATCTCTGTAGAAACCTGTAGGACTGTAGGCACTATAAACAAAATCCCAGTAAAAACCCATAGCCAAAAATCAGAACTTTATATGCATATCCATTGGCCAAATTTCCATTAAAAAAATGGATATTCCGTAGGTCTATGCCTTGTAAAAACCAGTAAACAAAAGCATGTACACCTATACAGACACCCATACGCCAAATCCTGTAAAAACCACTACACAAAAATCCACAGACCAATAAAGGTACCTCTTGGAAAAATCGCTGCACAAAACAGTAAACAAAAACCCATAAACAGAACCAATAGCATTATACCATAGTGGAGTATCCATACATAGAATCGTACATAGAAATGAGTATCCATATACAGAATCCCTATAAAAACAATACACAAAAATAGAACTGTAAATCCAAATTCCATAAAAACATAAACCAGCAGAAGTACATAATTAGCATTGATGAAATGTACAGAGTTATGAGCTCATTTTATGAGATGGTTATAACCATCTCATAAAATGAAGAAAATCCCTCCCCGCCCCGTTTTAAAACGAAAGTAAAAATGTAAACCAGTCCCCCCCCCCTGGCTTTACTTAAAATGAAAGCAAAATATCATAATTGGTCAAAATGCAACGTAATGATACTTAATTGGTGGATTCAACTACGAATCATCCATGAGATGATTATATTTTTTTATAAGGGCGACAAAACAGCATATTTATTTCAGTATTCAAATTAAAGCTGTGAGTCATTGAGTTTAGATTAATAGATTAATATCTTCTACTAGCTCAGTTTGAAATGAAGCTTTCAATTGGTGTCAATTCAATTAAATAAATTTCAAGGATACCATACTAATCACTGTGATAAAGACTTTAATAAATATGGCTCGCTCTAATTTCCCATTATGAGTCTCTATGTCTGGAAAATAAAAATAGATTTATTAAAGGTAAATGCCGTAGTTTTGTAGCATTAAAACAAAACAAGTTTATAATGCTCTCCTTTAAGCGCGAAAGTAACCCACAATAAAGGATGGTAAAAATTCGTGAATTAAATCAAATCAAAAACATCACAATTCATTCCATAACGAAAAAAGAATGTTGAGAAACCGCACGTGTTTGCAATTCTAGATGGAAATAACTAATTTCTTTATTTTACTATGGCAAAGCACTCGAAAGTTATTTCCATTAGGGGATGGAGGACTTTCTAAGGGCAACTGGCTCGTATACAAGTTGCACGTGGGGAAAACCATGAAAACGCCCATGCAAGCCAGCTCATTCGCATGAATTTTCAGATAGTTCAATACTCGCTAACTCCGACTTCGTAGCTTCAATATCAGTTTCTACGAACTTAACAGTCACATTTTCACTTTCTTCCATCTCTGCTTCAGGCACCTAAAGAATCGGGAAGTTTATTTCCATGAATTATTTCTTCACCTTTTTCAGATGTTTTACTAGCCTCTTCTTTTATTTCATCTTTACGAACAGTATTACAGTTAGTCGCAAAAGTCTGCGTACAGACTAAATTTTAAATTAAAAAAACACTTAAAGCACAGAAAAATGTATTTTAATCATTGCATTTTTTTTTCTTCTATTAGCTAAAATTTTAAGCTTAAATAAAAAGTTAATAATATCAGTGTAATACTTTTTACATTTTTTCAAAAATAAATTTTGTCAAAAAAACTCAGAAATTCCCTCCAATAAGTCTGCGTACACTTTCAAAAAAAAGCAAAATATAAGTTTTTTACATTACTTCAATACTTTGTAGGATATCCTTTATTCTTCAAAACAGCTTGCAGACGTCTGGGCATTGACTGAACTAGTTTTTCAGTGTCATCCGACGTAAATTTCGCCCATTCTTCCTGCAATTTACTAATTAGCTTATTTCGCGACGTAATATTGTGTTTTCGAATTCGTTTCTCCAATTTTGCCCACAAGTGTTCGATTCGATTGAGGTCTGGTGACTGTGGAGGAGTACGCAACTGTCTTGGAGTGTGATAGAGGAGATATTCCTTCATAATTTTAGTTATATGTTTCGGGTAATTTTAGCTGTATGTCTTGTTGGAAAATAACGGTATTAGAAAGGTTTAAATTTCGGGCCCTGTCTCGTAGATTTTTCTTCAGAATATCCAGATAAACATACTTATCCATGACTTTATCAATAATGTGAAAATTTCCAACTCCTTTCGATGACATCCACCCCCATACCATCACACCGCCAACTCCATGTTTGACAGTTGGATTTAAATTTCTCAGATTCAGTTCTGTTCCTGGTTTTCTCCATACAATAGGGTGGCCATTAACTTTAAATATTGTAAATTTGCTTTCATTTGACCAAATTACATTGTTCCAGAAATCCTGCGAAGAGTTTAAATATGTTTTGGCAAAAGCAATTCTTTTCTTTCCATTTGTCTCGGAAATGTATGGCTCAGACCTAGGTTTGCGTCCATGATAATCGGACTTTCGCAGCACTTTTCGTACAGTTTCAGGAGAAATTTCCTTGTTGCTAGTTAAAAAAATGTCTTTTGCAATGCTTGCAGCAGAAAGTTTAGGATTTTGTTTAATTCGTAAAAGAATTTTTCTTTCTTCTCTCTGCGTTAGCTTCTTCGGTCTCCCACATCTTGGTTTTACAGCAAGACCACCAGTGTCAAGATAGTTTTGAATAACTCTTTGCACACTAGAAAATGGTTTTCCAATGGTTTTACCAATATAACGAAGAGTTTTACCTTCATCTCTCAATTTGATAATTAGTTGTCTCGTAACTAAAGGAATTTCTTTATTGGTTGTCATTTTCGTCAAAGAAAATAGAAATAGCAACTTCTAATCAACGTGAAATTTGCTTCGGAAGTCAATGACCTTGAAAGTGTAACCTTCTCTGCATTTTTAAGTTTGAAGTTTAAAAGTTAGATAAGAAATCCCCCGCCTCCTTCGCGTCGTACGCAAACTTTATTGGCTTTGATTTCTGGCCACTTATCTTTTAAAAATTAGTGTGCATAAATTATTAGATATGAAAATATTACAGTTAAATAATTTCAAAGTCCCTTATTGAAACTAAATATTAAAATAATAAAACTTTAAGAAACTACCCTTTTCGCACCTTAAAATTTGGATTTGATATTACTTTTCTTGATGTACGCAGACTTTATTGACTAACTGTATTACGTTCTTCCATTTCCACTTCACCTGAGAATTAAAAGCTTTTCTCCCGTATTTCATTTCTTCAATCTCGTTCAGTGCTTAAATTGCGCCGGACCCCATTGTAGTCCGGCTCTGGTACTTCTCAATTTTTAAGATAAATTACAATTCTAGCCGGAGCGCACCGGAGCCTTAAATAAGATGAGCTCCGGTACTTCTTTTTTATAAGACTGAATCACACTTTCAAGGGGAAAAATTTAGAATTCCTAAAGTTTTAGTTTACCAATAAGCAGACCTTGCAATACTCTATTTCCCTTGAAATACGAACTCATGAGAACATAAGACGTTAAAGTAAAGTCCCCTCACACAGTACCTTAAACCTTTATCTTTAAGAAGGGGAATAAATTTGGGGGAGTTTGTTTAGGAACGCGTAAATTTCTCGCCATGCCATCGTAGTGTATTGTTATTAATGCTTACAGTTAGTTGTCCTCGCTGGAAGGAAAATTTGTGTTCTTAAATGTACGTTAAGTGACAGCGATTACAATAAGAGTGAAATATTGAGATAAACTAACTGCTCAAGCACGTCCTATACATCGTCTTTCCCACAGCATCCACTAATGGGAGGAAAAGCGTAACCAGCAACTTTACATTCATCCTTAGGAGTCGGATTCAGGACTCATTTTACCACTGACACATATCTGCTTGATGGCTACAATTATATAAGCAGAGAGCCGCGGTCAAAGAGAACGTTCTCTCTCACCAAGATTCCCCTCATTTTTTGTTTCCACCCACTCACACCCCCCATTCTGTTTCGCCCTGGAATTTTCATCGGCTATACTTTAAGTATATTTAATTTTTGTGATGATAAAAGAACTCCCCCCCCCCTACGATCAGAGCTTAAATTGGGCCGAAGCCCACCGGATATCGACACCGGTGCTTCTTAGTTTTTGTAATAAATCATAATTCTAGTCGGAACGTACCGGAGCCCTGAATAAGAAGGCTGCGGCACTTCTTTTATGTAACAGAATCACAATTTCAGTAGAAATTTTATCTTAAAAATTTTATTTTAACAATAAAAAATTATATTAATAATCGCTTATTAAATTTCAATTTATCTCTTTACATTTTACTTAATTTTAATTATTTAATTATTTCAATAAATAAAAATCAATTATCTAATAATTAGCAATTAAATTTTAACCAACTAATTATATAATAATTATTGATTAAATAACAATTTATGAATATTAATTAAAAGCTACTAATTAATTTGATAATAATTAATTATTTAATTTTAAAATTATTAATGAGTTTAATAGTCATTTTATTTATTTATTTATTTACTCATGTTCCTCTTTGCTGACGGTCTTCCATAGGGCTCCGGCACTTCTAATCTTAGAAATTAAGCCCTGATCTCGTTAAATGTTTCATCCTTCGTTTCTTGATCTTTCTCGGGTACTTCATTTTTTCATCCTTTGAATTCTTCAGTTGCTACTACTGTCAATTCCGTATCAAGGTACTGATTTGTCTGGTTAAATCGTCCAAACGAGCAGTCAGTTGATCCTAGCTCTTGGACTTGCGCAACTCTGATTACGTGACGGTCTCTACGAGTTGCTTGTTAGACTGCCTCAAATTTCATGGCGTAGACCAAGGCACATTTTAGGTTTTTCGGATCCGCCAATCTGAGAGCCTTCTGAATTTCGGGATCCTTGACTGCATCGACGAAATCAATCAGGGCCAGATTTTCGCGGACATCAAATGGACAGTCCGGATATATTTGATGCGCCAACCTCTCCATGTCAGTCACCAGTTCTTGAAGGCTTTCCGTGAGTTTTCGCTGGCGAGTTTCTGATCGAGAATATTCTCGAGAAAACGGAAGCTATCTCACCGCGGGGGGGGGGCATCTTTTCGGGGAAGCTATTTGCTAGAAACATACTTTACCACTTTTGGAACTTTTTACAAAAATACTCGTACAGCTCTTCTCAGAATGACAGAGCAAAAACAGTAGTTACCGCTGCAGATCACTAAGATAGTGTTACGAATTTGGTATTTAAAAAGCTAATGTTAGTTCAATTATAAATTAAATGGTTTTATTTCTCGCGCAGTGCAGCGCGTGACGAATATTAAAAGAAAGCTAAGCCGGAAAATTGAAAATACAAGAGCGCGAGCATTAAATAAATAAATATCTCTTTTTGATTTCGAGAAAGTACTGGAAAATTCTAGCGCGTGATTTTAAAATCTTATAAAAGGAGGAAAACATCTCAGTTTGTAGTAGTTGCTTAGTTTGTTGTTGTTTAGAAAACTGCTCTCGTTGATTGTAACGAATTCGCGGATTAGCCTTCTTTAGCTGTTTTGAATTACGTTCTATTGGACATTTGAGTAGTTGAAAGATAACTACTGTGAGATATTGTAATACTGCATGATAATTTGAGAAAATTTAAGCATTTTTATTGTGATAATAATAAATTTTTGTTTATTTTTCATCGGACTTGTGCATTCATTTCATAACGAACCCGTTCGTACGCAACAATAGCTAAACACAAGACCATATAGCTTCAATGCGTAAACTCGCAGAGTGATCTTTCAATACTCTGAGCTAAACTCTGAACTCAAATCTGAACTGAATTGAAAACTGATGGTCTCTTTGGCCTAATATATTTTCTCCCCGCCGCCGAGAAATTTCCAGTACCTTCAATTTCTCGAAATTGCTGGAAGGCATGCACAGGTGTAGATATATACGACCCGATATAGTTACATATGCACTGGGCCAATTACGTACGCATCGAACCAACACGTCTCCAAATGTTCGCCATTGGCGACTTTTGGCGGTTTCTCTCTAAATTCAGACACAAAAATTAGTTGCCAAAACCATCGCCAGCAAATAACTCACTAATTACGCTATCTCGCCAGCGTTATGACTTGGCGTTATCTCGCCAGCAGCAGATTAACTGACTTCTCGCCAAGTTGGCAAGATGGCCATTTACCTGAATGTTAAATGGACTTGCACCTGTAATCTTATTTTTCCGGCAGAGCTTCATACTCTTGAGGCTTTCACGTTACATTATACGACAGATACAACAATTTCACATATAATTTCAATAAAATTATTTGTACATATACAAAATTCGTAACATTATAAAACATAAGTTTCAAACTGGAATATCGACTACTTATTGCACTGAAAAAGTTCTAAACTCATTTTCGAGTGGGCCAAAACTTTCCCGTGCGGACATCTACTGTGGGTAAAAAAAAGTATTGGCACACCTACATTTTTGTTTGCAATTCATAAAAAGAAGCATTAAGAAATAAAAAAAAATGGTATTGCCAAAACAGAATAAGTTTAATCATCCAAAACAAACAGGAAAATTACAATAATATAAATAACAATGCTTTTTTGTAACAAAATTAAAATATCTCGTATCAAAAAAAGTATTTGCACACCTGCATGAATACAAAAGAAATCAAATATATAAGCAAATTTCAAATAACTAATATTTAGTATGCATTCCTTTAGCATCTATTACTGCTTGTGATCTTGCTGGCATTGATTTAATTAAATTTTCTGTAACAGTAGGGTCAGTATTCGACCACTCTTCAATAAGGGCTTGTTTAAGGACAGATTTACTTGAAATCTTCCTTTTTCTTATTTTTAAATCCAAAGAATTCCACAAATTTTCCAAAGGATTTAAGTCTGGTGATTGTGGTGGAGTGGCAAGTTTTCTGGGTACATTATAAAGCAACCACATACGTGTTATACCGGCAGTGTGCTTGGGATCATTATCTTGCTGAAAATAGTACGAATTACTGATACCCAATTTTATTGCACTTTGTGGCGAGTTATCTCGCAACACATCAATATAGGTTCGAGCTGTCATATTCGCATCAATAAAACACAAATTACCAACTCCTTTGCTAGCCATGCACTTCCAAATGATAACAGAACCTCCTCCATGTTTAACTGTAGATAACACATTTTTGGTATGAAAAGCAGTACAAGGTTTTCTCCAAACTAATTTCCTGCCATCTGATTTAAAGATATTGAACTTACTCTCGTCGGATAATATGACATTTTTCCAGAAATCAATTGGCTTATTGATATATTCCTTAGCGAATTCAAGTCTCTTCAGTCTATTTCGTTCAGTTATGCGAGATTTTTTTCCTTGGAGATCTCCCATAAAAGTGTGCATCGTGCAGGACATTTCGAACACTTTGGGCACAGATTTGAACTTCAGATGTTGAAGCGACATCATTGGCTAAAGTAATTGCACTAACAAGTGGATTTTTCGATGCTTTTCTTATGATTTTTCGCTTCATTCGCAGTGAAAGTTTCTTTGGGCGTCCAGAGCGCAAGTTATTTGATGTAGATCCTCTTCCTTTATGACGTTTTATAACACACCAAACAGTACAGAAGCAAACATTTACTTTTTTACCTATTTCTCGATAACTTAGGCCATTTTCACGTAGAGAAACAATTTTTTCTCGCAACGAAATTGGCAATTCAGATTTCTTAGATGCCATTACAATTTGAAATCGACAATCAACTGATAACGTTTCGAGTCTTACGTATGTTATTTACTGCGGGATGACTGTCAAATAATAGCATAAAAATGCAAATTTGCTAAAGTCGAGTTGAGTGTGCAAATACTTTTTTGACATAAGCTATTTTAGTATTGTTGCAAAAAATGTTTTTTATTAATATTATTGTATTTTTTGTAATTAATTTAAATGAATAAGCTTATTCTATATTTTAAATGGCAATTTTTGTATTTCTTGATGCATTTTCTTATAAATTGTGAACAAAAATGTATGTGTGCAAATACTTTTTGTACCCACTGTATATAAATAAAGAAGAATGTCCGAGTGTTTGCCTTCCAAACAAATCTACAGTTCTATTCCGATTTTGATGAAACTTACCACACCTGACCTTCAAAACAAGAGGAAGATGTCTATATATATATATTTTTTTTTTCAACCAACCCATGGGGTCCGCACTTTTTATATACGTAACAGCGAGTCAAAATTGAAATTATGTCACCCATTTTAGGTTCACATCGTTCAGTTCATCGCCGCTGTTGAGTTCCCGCGATCAATTCTTACTAAAAGCGTTTGATGGAACCACATTCGTTTTGCTCTTGAGAAGACTGTAGAGCTTTCCAAAAGGGTGTAGAACCTTTAAAGCAGAATTTAAGTACTCTCTCTCTCTCTCTCTATTGGTTGTTCACGAATATTTCGAAAACGGTCAAGAAATCGGGGTAATTGGTGGTGATTTTCTAAAGAAAAGACAACCGATAACAAAGCAAGTATCAGTTCTTGTTAAAACCGTTAGATGGTGCCGTGTTAATTATCTCTTTGAAACAGTGTAGAACTTTTAGAGCAGAAGCTAAATGCGCTTCTGTGAGATTTTCGTGAACACTTCAAAAAGGGAATTCGGAAAAAGTGCCTCCATCCCTCTAAATGAAGCTTCTTCAGGCTGAATAAAGCCTAGGCAATGCAGGTACTTCAGCTAGTCATTAAATATCTTTCAAGGCATCACACGTCTGTGAATCCGCAGATTCAACTTATAAGAACGAATTAAAAAGCCAATTAAAAAAAAAGAAATTTTGAAAGGTTTCAAATTTTAAATTACGTTCAAAGAGGCTTTAAAAAAAAAAAAAAAAAAAAAATTGGGGTACTATTCGGTTTCGAGGGCCGTAAAAAATCGCCAAATTATCGTTCATGCTAATGATGCCAAAAAGAATTGCGGCAACCCTAATAATTGCGGCAAGAAAGGAAGTATATTAGTAAATAACTATCTAAGATTGGTGATTTAATTTAGATGAAAGGTTAATTTCATATAATACTTTTTTTATTATTATAATTTATATGAAAAAGGCTAAACATGACTGAATGGAAGCATAAGAGTAAATAACTATTTCAGATCATTATTATAATTTATATAAAAATTGCTAAACATAACTGAATGGATGCCTGCATCGCTATTTCGCTACCGACTTATCGCTAAAGCATAATTTCATCTCGTTGGTTGTTCAAACGTAATTTTCTATAATGAATGATGCCTTTTCTTTGAAAATATTCTCGCGATTCTTAAAAACGCGTCAAGCAGTGGATGATTCTGCACTTTACCCAAAATTCTATTGCCGACTTTTCGTCATGGGCAATTCCCAAATTGTTAAATCCATAGGATATCAAGAAAGAATTTAAAATCAAAAAAGGATTTAAAAATTAAACTAGTATTTCAATGGCGTCTTAAGAAATATAGAACTATATAAACTTACGCAATCTGAAATTAACGCGTACGCTAGATTTGGCGCGCTGTTAAATGGGCGCGTTTGCTAGATTTGGCGCTTTTGCGCATACATTTTTGCTGCAATTTTCTTACGGCCCTCAAAACAGAATAGTACCAAAATTTGTGTGTTACCTTTATTTATTATATATCATGTTCTTCGCACTTAAACCATAAAATTCAGTTCAAGAGCAAAATCGAAAATAATTTTAAATTGAGCATATCTTTAAAATTTCCGACACAGTCTCACGTACTGGAGATAAAAAAAAAAAAAAAAATTTTTTTTTTTTTTTTTTTTTTTTTTTTTTTTTTTTTTTTTCTGTATAACGTTGCCATTGCTCGCTTTGAAATCCTTGAGTTTGTTAATCCAAAATTCGTTAAAGTTTTACAAAATATGACATCGATAATAAAACAAATTCCAGATTTCGGCTTCCAGAGGCCCAGATTTAAGCAGATTCTTCATCATTTAAATCTCTTCAAATATAATACAAGGCGATACTATTTGGTGGCAACAGTTTGAAAAGTGAAACGGACATTCAGAGTGATTCGAGGCAAAATCGCAAAATGAAAACAATAGTCCCTCAGAGACAAAGCCTCTTTGGACTAAAAAATACAAAAGGAATCAGCAGTTGAAAATATATGCATGTAAGGTTATAAATGCAAAATGTATACATATAAATAATATAATATGCGATTAATGCATCAATTCTCATTTTAATTAAAATTAAATTGATAAAATAATAAACAGTTTAAGAATAATCCCACACTTACTAGTTAAATAAAAAATTACCATGAAACATTTCAGAAAGCATAAATGTATAGAAGGCTCCATACCTAACCAATAACCAGAGGAATCTTCGGCAAGTTTTTTAATCGATTCCATCATTCACAAAAACTCCACGCACTATCTTAAGACTGTCGGAACACGCCATAAGTAATACATCCAGAACAGCTGGGCATACAAATATCTTTGTTTTAGTAACGCATTCACTCCAAAGCCATACAAATCAAAAAACCATAAGAAAAACCTTCATATTTTGCGTGGATATGAACTGGTGTGATTTTGAATTCATCTCGCTAATTTTGCTTTTTCGTGCAACGTGTAACGTAACTGAAAAAATAATTTGTTTTCCATATTTTTTAAAAATGAGAAATGAAGTGAAGAAAATAATGACACTCGAATATTTTAAAATTATTTAAAAATTAAAAATTTTGGAGTACCATTTGCATTCAAAAGTCCCTTGAAATTGCGCAATTCATTATTAAAATGAGCGAATGATCTGCCGGCTAATCTTCTTTCTGTAAGATATTTTTATGCATTATCATAATTATGCTGAAAAAAGGTCGATGTTGAACTTTGAATGCATGGCCGTTACATAAACAATATTTACCCACGATTCTGAATATGCCTAAGGCGTTGTCGTTTGTGATAGAAATCGCACAAAAGCGTAGCCGGTTAAGAGGGAAGCTTGCGGATTTGGCCAGTGGGACAGCTGTCCCCAGCGCATATAAGCATTCTGTACCGCGCCACGAACATAGGGAAAAATCCCTTTTCGTGATTGGATATGGCTTCCGATCATATCATTTCCTCTACGTTTAAGAACGTCTTAACTTTGCTTGGGCTCAAGGGTACACCTCCATACCATTTGTTTGCATTCTGATAGCACTACCGAAAAGATAATTGCGTGCATTGTATTTTTGTTGCTATGAGATTACACTTCTTACAACACATAAAAAATGTAGCCATTTTTGTTTTACTAGGGAGAAAAAGTATTATTCCTCCTTGTGCTAACTCCCTTAGTGTGTATTAATATGCGCAGATATTAATAAATGTACTCTTAATTTAAAACCCCTGGTGCTACTTTGATAGAGGGTTGCACGGATTTTGGCAATTTTCTTTTAGCGAGTAATACAACTTATGGTAAACCCATTGCTGGATAAGTTATTTATGGTAACCGATACTTTGTTGCCATTTTATTAAAAAAATAATGTGTTTTATTGTGCATAAATTCCGTGTTTTAAATATTATTTATGGCTTCTAAATATCAAAATCAATTTAATTTTGAATAACGTCACCTTACTTTAAAAGTAATTGGTTTTAATATGTATAAATTTAATCTAATGTTTTAAACATTATTTATGGCTGTTAAATATTAAAATACAATTTAACTTTGCATTTTTTTAAAAATGATTTTATTATGTATGAATTTTTAAATAATTTTAATTCTAGGCGTGATGTAATAAGCTCTCTGATTGGTTATAGAATATTTGTGCATTAACGAGCTGTAATCAGCTCCCTGTTTGGTTACTGACAATTTGTGCATTTCCGCGCCGTTTTAAAATTTAATTCATATCTTCGAATTCCTTCAAAGATGTTATCTAAATTATGATTCCGATTTTTTTTGTGGTACTTATCAATAAACAACATGTTAAATGACTAAAAAAATGTAAGTACATATTTTGCTTTTATTTTATAATTGTATACTTATATTTTTGTTAAAAAAAATTAATATACTATTTTCAAAAATTGCTGAGATATTTATTGTCCATATGTTTTAATGTTAATTATATTCTATATAACGTATTTTAAAGTATCCGAATTTAATAATATTCTTATTCTTTTAAATGTTGGTATGATGGTTTTTAATTCGATATTCAATTTCAGTAATGTTTTAATCTAATTAAACGTTGGCACAATGTTTTTATAGCGGTGTTTTTATTCTCTTCTTTGCTATATGAAAGTAATAATAACCTTACTTTAGTATTTTATACTCATACTAAATGTATTTATTTACACTTGCCTGCCATCTTAAAAAACGACATTTTCAACAAAAATTTAATCCATTACTTTTAACGATATTTATTTATTTATTTATTTATTTATTTATTTATTTATTTTTATTTTTTTTTTTTTTTTAAAGTTTCGAATACTTTACTATGCCTAAAAACAGCGTTTTTCAAGATGGCTGACGTTTGTAAAAATCGCGCCAACAATTGCGCCAACGTAAATCGCCAAAAATCCGTGCAACCGTCTACCAAAGTAGCACCAAACCCCTCATATTAAAAGTGTTGTGTTTATTAATTCATTATTTTATGTTTATTATACGTATATATCCATTCTCTACAGATGCAATCTCCAAAAGCATCAGACTTTCGGAAATAGCTAAAATGAGGTTGGGACCAAACATAGTGCACAATAAATTCACAATATTTATATTCAATCTGAAAAAGTAAAATTTATTTTTGAAGTTGGGCTAATATAGACTTGAAACAGAGAAATGGCGATATGTATTTTAAATTGAATAACACTGTTTTATGAAGATTGCTCATTTTTATTATGCAACATCATTTGTAGCTTTGTATAAAAATAGTGCTTGTTGGAAAAATTCCTTTTCTTATGCACGTGTATTAACCCATTCGCGCCGACTGTCACGTATACGTGCCAGCAACGAACACACTTATCTACCGGCCGACACGCAGGCGTGCCAGAGCATTGTTGCGTTTTCTACCGAGTGTCACGTATTTGTGCCAGTACCTTGGAACGTTTTTCAAACTATAATTTCTGCCACAAGATGGCACTGTATGTCCATATGGTTTCAGATACATGTACATTAGACCTTCTACTCGAAATGAGAGAAGCATGACTCACATACACGTGTTTTTGATTATATAAACAAACGGGGAACTAAATGTTTCCGAATGGCGTGATTTATGACGTCTCTTTAAATCGCACTTTATTCGCACGTGGTAGTTGTTTATTGTAAGTAGAAGTTTTATATGCGCTAAAGCGTTGAGTATTTCCGTTTACAGTTCAGTTTTTAGAAAATAATTAGATCTTGTTAGACGTGAATTCTTTCTGTTTTTACCGTTTCAATGTCGAAGCATCGAAAATGTTTAACAGAGCATGAAATAACAGACATGATGCAAAATATTTCAGATATTGATTCTGAAATTCTGATATTGATTCTGAAAGATTAACTGAAGGACATTTTCCAAAACTTTGTTCAGAAGAGACTGATAAGAAAATGAGACGACGATGCTTCGTTTGTTCACATTCCCGGAAAAATCCTCCAAAACGGCAAAAGAGTTATTACGAGTTCAAGGAATGTAACGTAAGACTGTGTGTAGATCCCTGTTTTAAAATTTTTCATACGAAAAGAGAATTTTAAGTAATATATTTAGTTTTCAGATGTATAATGTTAAAAGTCATAAAGTGGTGAGTAATTAAAATAAAATGTGTAAAATATGCATTTAAACAAGAAATAAGGTAATTAAAGTATACATATAAAAATATCTATAAAGCATAAGCCGTTTAAATACTCTATAGAGCATTATTAAACAATGCGTTGATACTTCGGAAATTTCATGGATTTAGGCTTAGTAGCAAAAAAGCCCCCCGCCCTGGAGAGACGCTCGCGGAAGACACTGCCGGCCTACGCGATAAGCGCGCGTTTTCGCTACCCGGCTCGAAGGGGTTTTAAATTTGCGACAATACTGAATGCATTTTTTCTTTCATTTATGCCAACAGAACATTAGAAATGACATGGACATTAACATGGAAATAACATTTGCAAAGGAAATATTTTCTGCAATGTGAAAGGAACAGAATGCAACAAAATTACAATAATAATATACTTACTAGCGTACACTGCCTTTTACAGTTGGATCCAGATTGTCGTGTTTTGGTTTTTGCACTAAGTTCATGAACTCAGCTATTTACACTCATGTCCATAAATTAAGGATAATGTCAGCTCCGGCAAATATAGATTCAGAAACAAAACAAATGTGACTTATTCATAAAGCTATTTATTAAACAAAAGATTAAGAACAGAAAAGATAATGTATGTATGATACCATTCGTAAAAACTGCGATTTTTGCTCCCGGGAGCAATTACAAAAAATATCTCCCTTACAAATACTTAACGTTACATGGCTACTATGACGGTTAGCACATGATATGTCTCCCAGACGGTGAAATACAGTCCGTACAACGTCTAGGCATGCAGAGTATCAAATTATCAAGCTGATCTTGAACAAGATTACTCCAGTCAGCAAACAAAGCTCTCCAAAGTTTCGGTACACATCACGAGATGCTCGACGAGCTGCAATTGGTCCACCAATCATGTCCCATACATGCTTTATCGGATTCAAGTCAGGTGAGAATGCTGGCCATTTCATACGGGTGATATCCTCAGATTGAAGGCATTCCTTTACAATGTTTGCATGGTGAGGAAGGGCAATGTCATCCATTAACACAAATTCTGTGGCATTGGCACCCCTAAGCAAACGGACATGCTCTTCCAGAATGATGTTCAGATAAATCTGCCTAGCATGGTTCCAATCTGAACATGCAGATCTATTCTGGAGCCCAGTATAAGTCTACCCCAAGCGAGCAATACTGCACCATCGTAACAGTGTCATTCAATGATATTATCTTGGTGGTAACGGGTACCTGGAGTTCTCCATATGAAAGTCCAACGTAAATCAAACTGCAAGCTAAACCTGGACTCGTCGGAAAACATCACACGAAACCATTATAACGATGTCCACATCGCATGTTCTCTGCTCCGGGCAAAACCGCTGGCGATAGCAAGCTGCCGTGAGCGGAACACATCTGACAGGTCTGCGAGCATATAGACCAATCTGTTCCAAAAGTTTCTTCACAATTTGCCTTGAAACTGTCGTACCAATGGCTGAAGGTAGCTGACGAGACAGGTCTGAAGCTATGCTCTGTCTGCTTCTGTTGACAGTTATTGCCAAATATCGTTTTCATTTGGCATTGTAACACGGAGGCGACTTGTACTGTAACGTCTACTAACATTTCCATTATTTTGGAATCGTTGCCAAAGCCTAGAGATGATACTTTGGGCTATTCCAATTTCCTTGGATACTTCCATCTGACTACTCAAACATTCCAGGTGGCCGATAATTCTACCAAGAAAAAAATTATCCACATACGTCCTATGTGTCATAAAGTATTCAGTTGTGGCACTAAGCGGCTTGAAGAAAGCTTGTGAAAATTTTTATGCTTTGCTACCATTCCTTATATACACTTCTCTTACACTCTCGTCATTGTGATGTACTATCGGCGTCATTTGATGGCTTCCTGCAATTTGCATTTTATTCTTGAAGATGTGTGCGATTATTCTACATGTGAAATTTTTACTTTAAAGTTCGATTTCCATGTGATTCTGAATTATTCTTAATTTATGAAAATTAGTGTATATAATCTAAGCGCTTAAGATTGCTTCTGATATTAACAGCATCTTTGAAAGATTTTATGATTTCATTATTCCATGAAATAGGAACCCATCTGCAGAACGCTTCAGCTATTTTTGCCCCCCGTTTCAAAGAAAAACAAACAACAATTTTCACGTTTTAGTGTCATTCATGAGCGTCATTCAACGAAAATTAAACCGTACGAATCCCGCCTAAACGTCATTATGCCAAGATAAAATGTCATCGGAAAGTATGTCCAATCACAAGTATGGGTTTTCCCTATGTGCGTGGCGCGGTACAGAATGCTTATATGCGTCCCCAACTGATGCTCGCCTGTGTAGTTTCTTGAATATAAGTTAAGGAAGTGACACACAATTGTAATTATAACACAATCTTGAAATGAGACATCCACGCACATACACTGCAGAAAGAAACAGATCGTTTATGCAATATAATTGTTCAGGAAAAGTTCCTTCGTCGTGATGAATATATAATATAAAACACTGTTAAATATAAAAAGTATATAAAGTACAAAATTGTAGCTTATTACATTTCAAAATTGATTTCGATGAAAAAGTCAAGACCTTCCATGACTATTTGTATTATTTTCCCATTAGGAGATTCACGAGTTTGAATTTCTCAACCACAGATTTGTTTTTTATTCGGATGTTTTTAATCTAGTCCGTAAATGACAGTGTCATTGGATAAAAGCCTGTTCTCTAATTGGCTGCTGAGGTTTAGCAGTAAAAGCTCTAATTAGAGCTGCAAAACATTCAAAACTTTTGGCGGACGTTCTGAGATTTTATCTTTTTATATTATTAAGATATCGTTTTTAAGATCCTAAAAGCATATTTTAAAATGAGCGCTTGTTCCATTGTAATACCAGGGGAAAAGAATATTGTAATACCAGGGGAAAACTGTAATAGACAAGTGCATTTCTACTTCACTTGTCTATTACAGTTCGACCGTCTGAAACGCAACCTTGGTTGGCATTCTGCCAAGACACATACACTCGTCCAAAAGGGGCGTTATTACTTGCTGCGACATAAAAGATCACTTGAAGGTCTTTTCTTCTCCAGAACGAGAGAATTTAGAAAGTCCCCATCTTTTCACCCTATTTTGAGAATAATTCGGTCCGAATGGCGCATGCGTGTTTGCGCTCATGGTCGCGAATGAGGCGGTCGAACTATAGTGAGCTTATTATAGCCCCCGATGTGGAGAAAGAGTGACAAAAGTAAACATTTATTACCTCTTTTCATTTTCACAAGGCAACAGTCTAGGGTGTCTCTCGGGACTAACGATTTAGGCCCCCTACGTGTCCGCGATATTTTGACGTCAGACGACAATTTTGAAATCAACGACTTTATCATGAGAGAGGGTAAGGTGTATTTAATTATGGCAAAGCACATTAGGGCTATCTGCCTAAGGGGAGGGATGCCTTTCGTGGAGGACTTTCTAAGGGAAACTGGCTCGTATACACGTTACACATGGGGAAAACCACGAAAACGCCCATGCAGCCAGCCCGTTCGCGGGATTCGAACCTCGGACCGAACTACCAGTGTTCAGCGACTTTACCGCTCGGCCGCTGGTGGGCCCTTGAGAGAGTGTAAACTGGTTAAATTAAAATTTTAACGAAACAGAAACGAATGAGAAACTTGACTGGAGTTAGCAAAATAGAAGAGTACGCAAAATATAAGAAGAAACAAATACTTTATTCATTCCTGGAACAGAGTCAGTAAAACCCCCTCCAGTCCCCCATTAACATAATACTTAAGTAGTTTGCAAATTAAACATAAGCAACTGTATCATATTATATCATAAACAATTGCTACAAACAAATACTGTCACCTCCATAGAACAGAGAAGGAACCCGGTGCTGCCATCTATTGGTGAGGTACACTCAGTATAGGAGCTTCCTTAAGGCAGATGGCCCTCGAGGCTTTGCCATAATCAAATAAACCACATTTTTGGATTTCATTGTTTTTGCTTTTACTGTTTGCAATTTTTACGCATTTGTTCTATGTTGATCTGAATGCTGTTTTACTTAATTTACTCCCCGTTTTTGTTGCTTAGGCAGAAAATTTATATTTTTTATAACAGCTTTATTCAGGATGAATATGTAATGGCTTTAAATGTTTCTTATTTTTCAATACACTAAAAGTCAAAACATTACGACCACCTACTCAATATCATTGCGCGACCTTTGGCCTGCAAAACAGCTGCAACTCGTCTTGACATGGATGCCACACTTTCTTGGTAAATGAGTCGAGACAGGTTGTACCAAATGTCTAAGCAGCGGTCACGCAAAGTCGAGATATGGTGTTTGAGCTCTGAGCTGCTGCTCCATGACATTCCAAATGTGCTCTATCGGGTTAAGATCCGACGAGTTTGGTGGCCAGGACATTATTTGGAATTCATTCTTATGTTCCTCGAACCACTTCAACATAATTCGAGTCCCGTGACATGGGCCGTTGTCCTTCTGAAAGATTCCATTTCCAGTTGGGAAGAAAAATGCCATGTAAGATGCAACTGATGAGCAGTTATATTCAGATAGTCCAGCTTTGATGGTCTGTTCCACATTAAGTAAGGGTCCCAGAGCTGTCCATGAGAACGTCCCCCAAAGCATAATATCGCCACCACCAGCCTGCGTACGACCTACAAAGGGGGTTCGTCTGGAAGACGGCGTACCTTGACAAGACAATCCACGTGATGAAAGAAATCGTGATTCATCCGACCAGACAACTGTCTTTCACTTAATTATCATCCAGTATCAATGTTCTCGGCCCCACTGTAAGCGTAATTGACAATGACGCTTAGTCAACAGAAGCACACGAATGGAACGTCTGTTACGCAGTCCCATACCCAACAGTGTCTGTTGAACTGTTCGAAACACTTACCACTTGGACCTGCATTGTATTGGGCTGTAAGCTGAGCCACTGTCTGATACCAATTTCGCTGCACCAAGCGGGATTATCGCCGACGTCCTTTTTATTTGATGATACGTGGATGTCCAGCACCTTGGAGTCTAGTGCTGGTTTCACCGGCATTTTTTTTTTATCCACTTTGCGTAAATACTAACATGGGCAGATCGTGAACAACCTACCAGTAACGCAGTTATGGAGATATTCGTTCCGAGTTTTCGGGCCATTAGAATTTGCTCTCCATCAAATTCGCTTAGATCAGCAGCCTTCCCCCACCACACACAAACGTGTAAGAATGATTCAATTACCTTCTCCAGCAGCAGTTAAATACCCTTCCCACTTAACCATGTGCCGTCCATGTCATCCAGACGAGTTCACTGAAAATGTGGGGAATGTCATAATGTTTTGGCTCGTCAGTGTATAAATCTAAGAATGTCATATACTGATAGTTCAGGTTTTCCCTCCTAACAGAAGATCGGGTCTATATCGCATTAAACTGAAATAAAACAACTGCGAGATAGTGTACATGTTTGGTACACAACAATTCTTTTTATATCCTTGAACATTTTTATGAAGTTTCGCGAATTTGGTCGAAACTCGACAACGGATTAAAGTTATTCTTACTGGAAATACGGTAAGTTGTCCTACACCACAAATAAAAGGGGGGGGTATTAATGAACACGATATGACCTCCTGAATATAGCCGACAAAAGTGTAATAGATTAGAACAACTATTTGCAGAAAATTTTTACTCAAACAAAGCTTGCGATAAAATCAAAAGGCCTAACAAAATAGTAGAAATCAGCGAAAGATCTTTTTTGATAATCTCTTTTGAAGCGTAAAAACGAAGCGTGCCGAATTCTGATTGCTTGTTAAATAAGGAGACGTTAGTTCTCTCAGAATTTCGGAGCAATGATTGGCGCAAACTACGCAGGATCTGCGCCAGTTTTCATTAATCGAATATAGCCGACCTTCGAGGTAGACAAGATAATGTGCAAGTACCAAAAAAAAAAAGTAAATTGTCAGCGAAAATTCCATGCTTTCATTCCTACATTCTTTTTAAATAATTTGGCAACGCAATTAATAAATTATTAACAAAGCCCCCACAACCACGTTTGGTCACTCAAGAAGTTAAACTTCCCTATACGAGAAATCAAAAGCAAAATAGAATAAGGCCTGCAACAACTGATTGGTTTATTTGATTATGGCAACGCACACTAGGACCACCTGTTTAACAGGAGGGATGTCTTTCTTAGAGAAACTGGCTCGTATGCACGTTACACATGGTGGAACCCACGAAAACGCCAATGCAAGCAGACCATTCGCTGGAATTCGAACCCCGGTTGAACTATCAGCAATTTTATCTACAGCAATCGAATCTTAAAATAAAATCTTTTCAATTTATGTTGAATGAGATGTTTAAGGCTTGAAGAGCGACTTCAAGAGGATACAGATGCTTAGAACCAACCCATTTGGAAAAAATGAAGTATGAAAAAAACTGTGAGCAGTACAGAGGAATTGCTGACATCTTGCAGGGCATTAATTTGAAATGTCAATGTCTGCAGGAGTTTAATTGCTTCTAACTTCGTCACTCTCATTTGAATTTTGAACTAAAATCTGGAAACTGCTTAAAAATGAACCTCAAATAGAAAAGGGGTACAATGGAACATGGAACGCAAACGTTATCTAATTTTAGATATGATTTGGTGCGTTCTAATGAAAGGAACGTACATACTATGTCTTTATCGTCGACCATGTTGGCGGGGATTCTGCCAAGCACCAACATTTAAGCAAAAGTTTGAAGGGGGGGAATAAAAGATCGCTTTTTACTTAAATATATAATCAATAAATGCAAGCTGTGGGTATAAGTATTAAAAGTTTTTAATAAATATAATTTCTGACTAACGCAAATCATTCCAGCAGGAGTTTGGAAGGAAAATAGATCGCTGTTGTTTACCTGTTATCGCCTGAAATGCTCCCTCCCTTTCTCTTTAGAAGGCAGTAGCAAATTTCGTTTCCCCCCCCTCCCACAATACGTGGGAAAACAGAGAGCAGCAGATAACATATCATCTTTTATAAAACTAAAACTCCCTTATGTTGTGTTAATCAATGTTATATAAAACCACGGCATGTTATCACATCACGCTTATCCATTATTGGCGCTAAATCGAACTGTTTGGCAACAGTTTTAATTTGTCGAAAACATCCAACAAGAATCACATGAATGTTGACCCATGATGCACTACAGGGCGGATCGATTTTACAACCACGAGAAATGGCATGTTGCGTTCCAATTCAGGAGATTTATTAAAGGATCTTCCCCTCTTTCCTCCCACTAAATCACTTGAGAATATTTATGATTCGCCATGAATTGTATGCACTCCATGCAGCACATACACTTGGCACTTGCATACATCCAAGCCTTCGATACTCGAATCCACGCTCAGCGATATAACAGCCAACAAACAGCACTACCTCTACACCAATCAAGGAGAAAAAGGGTATAAAATAAAATGTTTATTATCCCAGTGACATTAATTGTTGACAGCTAAGACTGACTTTTTAGGTTGTGAAAAGGATAATATCTTAACTTGATGTATGTAATTTTTATTACCTTTAACTTGGTGGATAAAATCAAAAAATAAATAAATAAATAAATAAATAAATAAATGTCATTCTATACCAGACACAATAATGCAGATTCAAGAGTGAAAAAGCTATAAGAAATATCCAGTAAAAGTTAAGGAATAGGGAAAAAAAAAACGCAGAATAATATAAGCAATGTAGAAACTAAATATTAAATTCTGTGGTTTGCATGATTTTTAAATATTTATTTGTTGACAGAGAAGGCTGAGACAACATAATTATACTGATTGTTTTAGCATCTGAATGGGCTATGGTCTCAATTTGGATATTTGGAGCTATACTGTGCTCTGGATTTACACATCCAAAATACTTGAATTATTTCTGATATTTAATATACACTACTTGATGTTGATTCCAGATTTATTATTATTTTAAATTGCGAAACATCCAAGATTAGTTTCAACAAAAATCAAAATTTCTCTGCGTACAGTTAAATTACCTAATCTACATCTATGGCACAAGGTTTCCACTTTCATATGCCACAAGGATACCTTCTTTACACATGTCAACGTGATAAACAGTCAAGATGCAGTTTTCTCGACAAAGAATTTTAGAATAAATCTTATTTTTACACATGAAAATGTCAAATTTACCATTTAATTATTTCAGATAAGTTTTAAAAAATATAAAATAAAATTTTTACCTACTGCATAAAATAAGGCATGAATCAAATATTAAATTAGAAAAATATGTAACAAAACCTGCTAGCATCAAACATTGCATTTAATAAGGAAAGTGAAGGATTTGAAACTAGGAGTGAAAGTAATAAATTACAAAAACAAAATTTCAACTGCATATTCCATTAATAAGAGCAAAAGATTAACTAGGAATCATAAATATTTAATACTGTTTTTATAAGATAAAAACACCGAAAGACATAAAAGAAAAAAGAAAGGAAAAGATAAATTAAACTATAAAGAAACTAATTATTAAAAAGGTAGCTATGTTTCAAAACTTGAAGAAGAGCAAAGTAAAAAAATATATATCAAAATATTTCAACTGAAGCAATTTGTATGACTGAAGAATTTATTTTTAATACATCATCATATTAAACAAAAATGAGCAATCATTTTTGGCTGTTGCATGTAAAATTTTTCACTACTACCACAGTAGAATATATTCTATGGAAAAAGTATCATAAAAACTAGTACTGTCTATTGTAGATTTAGTATATTTCTACTCTTCATTAACATACATCTTTTTATGTATTACATTAGAAATATTAATTGATATAATGATACAGTAAATATATAATCATATCATCATAACTGATAAATGATCCATTAAATATCCAATAATATCAGTTATTTTACACATCAATAAACAATACTTCTCCAGCCAGTTAAATATTTCTTTAAATGAAACTGAATCAAACAATAAAATGTTCAATCTATCACTCACTATTTTATCATATAAATATTACCTCACTGGTTTATCAATCATACCAGTGTTTTATCAAATATAAAAAGTTTATCATATCTTTAGAATTGGGCACATATCTGCTTTATATATATTTATACGCCTTTTACCCCATATAGGTATTATTTTTTTAATTTACAATATAATTAGCTTATATAACATACTTTTACGAACAAAAGCAAACTGGAAGAAAAACATGCCTGTATAAAACTCAAAATTCGGCAAAGTGGTAGTAATCGCATTTTGGTGTACATTTGGAACAATATCAACTTTGCAGATGATCAGACACAGGTCTCTCTTCATCAAGAGCAAAAAAAAATTGTTAATATTTAAATCTCAACACGATCCGCTTCTTTAGAAGAATATGAGGGTCCTGTGTTTGACTTCCCTAGAGATCCATAATTTTGTTTAAAATCTACAAAAATATAAGGTTGCTATTCTACCTAATTTTAAACAAAAGCAAGCTTGGCTTTGATTAGTTTTCCAGTTTTATTTAACTGCAACCACTTTTTAATTTTATATTACTGTAACAGTTCAGAAATTTTTACCAGTTTCGTCATCCTTCTGAACTGCAGTGGAGAATTTATGAAGCAGGTGACCCACCACACCCAAACTTTTCGGGGTACCTTAACATGTTTACTATGTTTTACTTTACTTTCTTATAAATGTACAGATTAATCTGTGGTCTCCTGTATTTGTGATAGACAGACAACCCGATAAACCCACCTCTAGTAAAGTGGAAGAACTAAATGCCATTTACGAAATGTTTTTACTAAATATGTATTATTTATTTTATGCTATATTTTGCTTTATGAATTTAAAAGTGTATAACTAAAATAAATTCTAAATCATAAAAAATTAAAGCCAGATATTTTACGTGATTTTTTTTTTTTTTTTTTTAATCCTGGCAATATATTCTAGAAGTACTTCCAGAATGGGAAGTCTTGCTGTAAACCCTCTTACCCCCCCCCCCAAATGTACAGGGCACATAGGGGGAAAAAAATCACATAGCAGCTAGGCAATTTAGGCACAAAGGACCTACATAAGTTCCTGATTTAAAATTCTTCTGATCTCTGGTGAACTTCAGAAAAGGGTTGTAGAATTAGGAGTAATAAATGTGTACCTCATTTCTTAACCTAAGATATTTTTAACCACTATTTACACATTCAGAAACTTCTGAATGTAGTTCTATTCTTGACACTCAGTTTCATCACAATATATCCCTCATTTGATCACAGAATTAATTCTAGGGAAACTAAAACGAGTTATATCATATCCAAAAAGAATAATCAGTCCTGATTCTCTAGAAACATATCTTCCATAAGACATTTAAGGGTCTAATTTAATTTTTTAATTACACGAATGATATATTTGACTGTAATAAAAAAGGTAAGGTGCTGTTTTTAATAATTTAGAATCATAATGTTAATGCCTATTATTAAATTTCAAAAAAACATTAACAGTACCTTTATAGTCATAAAACTGAAACATACAATTTATGGCCTTCATACAAAAACAAACTTTGTTTCATGTTTGTTTCTGAAAGGTTCATAGTCTAAGTTTCTAAGCATATAGACAATGAAAGCATAAAAATATTTGTAATAAAACTAACAAGAATTTCATTTAGAATATTCATTCTAATTTCTAAATTATAATCTAGAGTTATTTAGATAAGTGTATGGATTATTTTTGAAGTATGAAGCCCAACTTTTCACCCATTTGGTCATTTATATGAAAATGATTTTGATTTTTTGATATACTTTCTGCTAGATTGTATTTACATGACAGAATAATTTTTAAAAAAAAGCATACATAATACACAGGTTTCAAATTTAATGAAATAATTAAGTAGCATTCAGTCTTGTTTTGAAATGGAATATGGTAAAAACACAGGTAAAATCCTAAAATTTGAACAAAAGTGTAGCAGTTTTAAATAGTGCATAAAACTTTAATGAATTTTTTTTGTATGACATTTTTTAATATATATAAAACTATACTTATTACATAATATTAAGAAATTAAATATTTTATTACTCACAGTAGATAAAGATCTTACTCTAAATCAAACACATTAAGTAATACCTCAGGTATAGATTCAAAAAAAAAGATTAAGGTTCATACATCTAAGCATTGATTGTACAGGTAAAAGAATGTTAACAACCAATAATTTAGAAGAATATTATAATGTTACACTTTTGCTTCTTTCATAGCAAGATGCATTTACAATATGTTCAAATATATGACTCCTAAAAAGACTTCAGATGATAATGCTTATCTTACATACGAAAATAAGAGCACTACAAGTTTATACGATAAAATGTTTACAATACATATTCACAAGAGTCGTATACAAAGGACAACTATCAACCTCATCAATTTACAGTAAAGGGAAAAAGAAATTTATTTGGAAGTTATTTAAAATGTGATTAGCAAACTTGCATAATTTTATTGTTCAATTAACTAATTATTCTATAGCTTAAGTACCATCAATTTTAAATTCGACCATTTTAATTTCCAAATCATTACAAAAAATGCAAAGCCGAATCAAATACAATAAATACATTTTCGCGGTAAAAATTCCATAAAGTACTGTTTTATCCAGTTATCTTAAATCCCTCAATGCATACAAAAAAGATGATGTCCCACAGTTCATTTTCAGAAATTCTAAAACCCAATACACTAATTTTATCTAAATACGTCTGGTGAAACATTTAATACACCATGAATTCTAACAACCACTGCATGAAATATATATATATAGCAGACTATTAAAGCTATACACAATTTGAACAATATAATTACTTATTATATAAGAACAAAACACTGAAACCTTAAAATAAATATGGATTACCTAAAATTTATGATTAATTAAAAGCAATTTGCATTTAATATCTGAGCTACTATACGAATAATCTACATTTAAGTTTACCGAATGTTATAATAAGTTATTTTGAAGTTCAAAATATTAAAAATTGCGCAGATCGGAACATATACACTTTCGCATGAAATAAATATCCTAACTTTATAAAATAAAATGGACAATTACCTGCGCCAACCAAAGATTCTCGGCGCATCAAAGGATGTGCATTCACTATACTCCAGTCGACGAACATCTTTAATTCTCTCTGCTTAGAAACAGTGTTACAGCTTACTTCCTATATGCATTCAAAGGCGTGCACGATTTATACCTACTGTAAGGTTGGCTCAAAATAGATGCACATTTACACCAGCTAGTATTCCATAGCGTGAAGGAAGGATTTTGTATTCAGTCGTCCACGTTTTGAACGCCATAGCCAAAACCTTGATAAATATGCGAATTACATCACTAAGCATACTAGTTTCCGCTTCGTTTTAGCACGCTTTGACACCAAATCTTGCAACTAGCAAAGCAGCAACCGACATCCACCGAACGTTAACGAGAATTGAGTCGAATAAATAGAGGGAGACACACACCCTCTCCTCTCTACCAATCAGAGTTAAAGCATTGCAAACGCCCACTATCACAGAGAGACGTTTCCCGAAAAAAAAAAAGATTGACCGTAGAAACAAAACGACCTCTTTGACCTTTTCGGATTTAAATAAATATATGCATTTGAATTTAATAGTTTTACTGCTCATAATACTACAAATAATTATTTATAAATAATTTATGAATAAGATGTTCAGCTTCTGAGCGAAGCAGTTATTTATAGAAACAAAAGTATGGTAATAGAATATTCTGTTCTTAAATCTTTAATGTTGGTGGAGTTAACATTAAAGAAATAAAAATGTTTTATTCATGGAGCATCTAGGTCGGCCTACAAAAACATCCACCTGCAGATTTACTGTAATTAAAAAATTATTATTGAATGACGAATAGAAAAAAAATTATTAAAAAATAAATAAAAGAATAATTTTTAAATATGCATAAAGATACTAATGCTTTAAAATTATTTAAACAATTATTAAACATTAAACACCGTTATAATTTGTGCATAGAATAGCCCTCAAATGAATTGTGCATGAAGTGATAAAAATAATCACCAGGAATCCAAAGTTGAAACAATGGTCATATAAACAAGGAACGAAAGTAATTTTTTCAAAACGGTGCAGCCGCTCTGAGAAAAGGATAAATTATACATTAATTAATTCATTATATTTAAAGAGGAATTAATAAGAAAAATCTGAAAGATTTCAGATTTTAAAATTACGTCCAAAGGGGCGTTGTTTAACGTTTTGTGTGTTACCTTTATTTATCAAATATCATCTTCGCACTTCAACCATAAAATTCAGTTCAACATCAATATCACAAAATATTTAAAAAGAGCATATTCTTAGAATTTCCGATAGAGTCTCGCGCGCTGGAGATAATTTTTTTTTTTTATCCGGACAGACAGAGCTATATACTTTTGACAGAGGTTCAAATACCGGAGATCATTACTATCCTATAACTCGTCCTGGGTTGACCAGGGGGTCATACCTCTTTGGATCATCTCTAGACGTTGGAGCATTTTAACCGTGTGAGTTAATAGGTAATAAGCGAGGTCTGGGCGCCCATCTCCCTAGTGTACTGTACTGTGATGAAGTTGTCCTTGTCCACGTTCATCGTTTTCGAGGTGCCATTGGTTCCAGCTTTGTTTTTATGAATGGCAATGCACGGCCATATAAGATTCATGCTGCTGAGAAAATCCTGAAAAGTGAAGATATTCACAGAATGGACTGCCCAGCGCGCTTCCCTGATTTAAATCCCATTGAACTTGTATGGGATACTTTAGGGATTGTCCTGGCGGCACGATATTAACCTCCGGGGAGCACCAGACAACTGAAACAGATGCTCCTTGAAGAATGGAAACTGTTACTCAAAGAAATACTGTTAGATAATTTGGTGCTGAGTTTGGTTAGATAATTTGGTGTTAAACCGACAGACGATTTAACACAATAATTACTTAATCTATTGCAGTTGCTCTTGAGTCATGTCCCTTACTAAAGGGTTTGTTGTTCTCTCTCTTGGCTTGACAGTTATTTTGCACCAACGCCATTCTGTCCATAAAACCCCTTTTTCTACTCGTTCCGTATTGTATGAACCCTATTCATCCCCCCTACTCTACTTTTTTCGCTTTCTTCAACTACTCCATTGTATCCAATCCTATAGCATAAATTTCATGTCTTTGAGTTAATTTTTTGCGGAATTAGGGCTAAAATCAGAAAGGTCGCTTAAAGTTTGCGCACTAACGTATTAAAAAAAATTGAAAGCTTTCAGATTTTATACTACGCCCAAAGGGATTTTTTTTAACACAATAATTACTTAATCTATTGCAGTTGCTCTTGAGTCATGTCCCTTACTAAAGGGTTTGTTGTTCTCTCTCTTGGCTTGACAGTTATTTTGCACCAACGCCATTCTGTCCATAAAACCCCTTTTTCTACTCGTTCCGTATTGTATGAACCCTATTCATCCCCCCTACTCTACTTTTTTCGCTTTCTTCAACTACTCCATTGTATCCAATCCTATAGCATAAATTTCATGTCTTTGAGTTAATTTTTTGCGGAATTAGGGCTAAAATCAGAAAGGTCGCTTAAAGTTTGCGCACTAACGTATTAAAAAAAATTGAAAGCTTTCAGATTTTATACTACGCCCAAAGGGATTTTTTTTAACGTTTTGTTTGTTACCTTTACTGATTAAATATCACGTTCTTCGCACTTAAAACACATAAAATACAATTCAAAAGCAATATTACAAAATGTTTAAAAACAGCAAAATAATATATCTTTAGAATTTCCAGTACACAGTCTCGCGCGTTGGAGGTAAAAATTTTTTTTTTTTTTTTTTTTTTTTGCAGTGTTGCAATTGCTCGCTCTGAAATCGTCGAGTTTGTTAATCAAAAATTTGTTAAAGTTTTACAAAACTTGAAATAGGCTAATAAAACAAATTCAAAATTCGGGCTTCCAAGTGCCCATGTTCGGTTGGAGGACTACGTTATTCAAAATTTGATGGCTCTAGGTACCGTCGTTTTTTCACAATGCGAGAAACGTGCATACATTCATGCAGATTCTTCATTATTTAATTTCTTTAAATATAATACATGGCGATAATATTTAGTGGCAATAGTTTGAAAAGTGAATCGACGTAAAATGCCGTTTTGAAATTAATAACCCTTCTGGGCTAACGCCCTTTTGGGCTTTAAAAAAAAAAGATGTGGTTTAAATACGAGGCTTGTTTTCAGGTATGCCATGACAATACAATATCGCCCAATCTGATATTAGAAAGAGGAATATCCATTGAGATATTTATGATGAGTTTTGAAAATAACGGATTGTTAAATTGAGTGTTAGAGAAAAATTAAAAAAAAAAAAAAAAAAGCTTTTCTTCAAAAAAAAAATTTTTATAAAGGAATACCAGTTATTTTACTTCAACAGCCAGATTTCTGAGTGGTTTTTAGCAAAAACAATTTCTGAACGACTCTTAAAAAAATCTGATGTGTACACCACATGACTTCCTTGTACGGAATATTAAATTATACTCATTTTTTCTTGCATTTCATTTAAACTTATTAGATTGAATTAAACCTACTTCGCCGACAGCGCATAAACCACAATAGAATAAATGCATTCTTTAAAATTCACTTTGTTTACCATAGCGACACTCTGGCGCTAGGTTCACTTAACAGTATTATATTTCGTTCATATTATAACTCAAAATGTACAAAATTTATATCATTTAAAGAATTATCTAATCGTTGCCACATGTTCTATTCAAATACTATAATAAAGCTAGAACTATGTATAAAAAAAATTAAGCAAACAAAACAAAAAAGGAACAGTTTTTCACAAACGTTGAGTATTTCTCATTCAATTAATTCAGTTTTCACTTCGCAAAAAGGCAAAAATACATAAAAATCAAAATATCTCTATTAAAAATTACGCAGTAAATCTTAAACGCTTATTTCCTCGAAAAAATTCCAGAAAGGATTCAGCATGATTTAAATAATAAATGAAGGCGTTATCTTTGTTGTTGCGAAGCTAAGTTTCTCTAGATTGGCAACAAATTCGCTACTCAGCTGTTTGAAATGTAAACAAGAGCAGTGGCCGCCATCAAATTAAACTTAGCGGCACTTAAACAATTTTAAAATTGTTGATAATTCTAAAAATATTGCATACAGATTTACTAAAGGCATAAAACCCTTAACCGGAAGATAAAAACAACATAATTCAATCATTTTTAAAGCAAAAAATGTACAATTTACAAACATATAAGAGTAAAGAAACTGAGATCACTGAGCCGGGTAACAGAGTGGATATATATATAAATGTATTTATATACGTTTGGTGCGGCCGATTGAAACCAAAATACGAGGTACACATCTGCATGTTATAGTAGTCTTATATACAAAATTTCAACGTTCTGAGGCTACTCGTTTTTGAGTTATGCGAGATACGTACGTACGTACGTACGTACATACGTTCGTTCAGACGCCACGAAAAATTCTCTTCAGAATTCATTTTAAAGCAGTTTTTTAGTTTTTTTTTGGAGGAAAAGAGTCTTTTATTCTGTCCTTGCGCACAGATATCACGCAAAACCATCGTTAAATTGCATTCGAAAGCGGTCAAAGTGGATATTTTCGTTGAAATATGCTGCCTGAAGCTTTTCGCAATTACAATACTTCCTTTTTACTTCGTACAAGGAAGTAAAAAGCGTGCTTTCACTTTTTTTACGCATTTAAAAATAACTTTAAGGCTGTATCATTTATCTAAAGTAAACGACATGAGCAAAATCAAAGAAATGTTATCCTTTCTACCAGCAGTAAATCATTAATAGGTAAGATTGAATTAATCTCATGTCTGTGATGTGAGCATAAAAACTGATCATATCATACATAGCCAGTCAACTTCTTTTTAACACCAAGCCTAGACTGTCACGTATTGCACTCACTTAAGCACTGAAAATAACTTTGTAAATTGGATTGGACAGGAAAAGAAGTTTGCGCAGTGTTGCCATTATTAGAATTTGTTATCGTTGTACCTTTCAACTACTCCCCATAAGTAAACATATAAATCTTAATTTTTTGTACAACATGACAAAATTTTCTAGTGTTCATAAAGCTTTACACTACTTTTTAGCTTAAAAAGGCGGTAGCCAGAATGGAGTATTGGTCATATTTGTGGCATTTTGAGGCGGCATTTCTATGGCATTTTGAATTGCTGCCGCCGAATATTATTGCCCAGTATTATCTTTAAATAAATCAAATGATGACGAATCTGTATGTATGTTTCTCGCATTGTGAAAAAACTACGGTACCTACAATTTTGTTAAATTTTGAGTAATATTGTCCTCCTGTGCACCTGGAAGCCCAAATTTTGAATTTCGCATTCTACATTTCCAAGATTTTATAAGATTTTGTAAAATTTTAATGAACTTTTGATTAACAAACTCAACGTTCTGAACGCGAGCAATGTCAACACTGTAAGCAATAAAATATTATCTCCAGTGCGCGAGACTATCTGTCGGAAATTCTAAAGATATGCTGAGATATGCTGTTTTTAAATATTTCGTGATTATGTGATGTAAGTGTGAAGTTATCTCAAAAGGTAGGAGCATTGCATATGCATCTTTTAGGTTTTTTCGTGAAGAATTGGGTGCGCGTTATATGGCGAATTTAACCTCTTACGAAACACGAATTGAATGATTGAAGAGTTAGGTTTGGAGGCAACTTTCCCTTGATAAGTCTGTCTCCCTCCTGCTCAACAGTCATTCACTTATGCATTTTTTAAAAAAATTTTAGATTAATTTTAATTTGCTAAATTGGTGAATTTATTTTCATTATTTGGTTTTGTACTTGTTGTACTTATGCTATCTGAATTTAAATGATATTGTAGATTAGTTCGGAAATTAAATTTTATATGTTTACACATTTTTTAATTATTTTAACTTTAAATTTGCCTTTTTACGTGTATAAATATTTGTTAAAATTAAATTATTTCTCAACATTAAGTTTCTGAAGGTAAAAACTGCATTGGCGTAACTACATACCATGTTTTATTTTACAAAATTTAAAAACAAAAAAAAAAAAAAAAAAAAAAAAAAAAAAAAAAACCTTTATTTATTTAAATATTACCTTAGTCTGTTAACTTAAAAACTTTTAGCAAGCAAATTTAATTTCACGGTGAATGAAAAATGGAGGAACATGTTTAATTAGTACAAGAATAAATTCAAAATTGTGTTAAATCTATTTCAATAAAATATAAAAAGGCAGAAAGTAGCAGGAAACAAAACTTAGATATTAAGTACTTCGTAACAGTTTCCAAATCCCGAACCTAAAAAATTGTTCTTGAGATTGAAAAATAGCACCTTTGCACTTTGAGGGAAAAAAAAAAAAAAAAAAAAAAAAAAAATCGAATTAGGATTAATGCACAATAAATCTCTCACATGCATTTTTTTATAGTACAAAACATTGAAATAATGCAGGATATGCATTTAAACGTGAAAACAGCAAAAAAAATGCAGATTCATTACTTTGGCATAGTGCTGAAGATATATGCATGTTTCTGCACAATGTTTGAGCAATTAAATTAATGACTGACATATCATTTCCTTTAGGAAAGATAATTTATTAATTGAAAAATAGCACCTTTGCACTTTTAGAAAAAAAAAAATCGAAGGCACAATAAATCTCTCACATGCATTTTTTATAGTACAAAACATCGAAACAACGCAGGATATGCATTTAAACGTGAAAACAGCAAAAAAATGTAGATTCATTACTTTGGCATAGTGCTGAAGATATATGCATGTTTCTGCACAATGTTTGAGCTATTGAATTAATGACATATTATTTCCTTTAGGAAATATAATTTATTAAAACCTTATGAAATGAAAAAAAAATATTCAGATAGTTAAAATCTCGATTATTATTTAGATTTAATTAAAAATTTTTGAGATTTAATTTAAAATTTAAAAAAGAATTATTAAAAATTTTGGTTGGAGAGATTGTTTCGTTTTCAGGAAACCCTTTTATTTATTTATTTTTTTATACTCCTCATGCCTTTTTTGAACTAGATTTTTTTTGCAACTTATCTATCGTGTAAAAATACTGATGTGTATATGTTAACTAGGAACGACGTGTTGACAAAATCAGAGAGAAATTACACTGCTCTAGAATTCAGAATATAATAAATCTATAAGCGAGTTTATTATTCCATAGTTATAATGTGCCCTTCACTACGGCGCTAATTTTTGTGAATTTTTCTAGTCACATTACTATAGATTTATTTTTATTTTGCAGGGAAGCGCTGCATTCAAACACAATATCTTTATTGTATATTTATTTGCTCTAAAAATATTGAAAGCAACAAATTTCGCTTATAAAATCAGTTTGAAACATAACAACAAATTTTAAAAAATAATATTTATTATTATTTAATTCGCAAATAGCAAAATTCTAATTATTTTTTAGTATATTATGAGTTTAATGTATTATTACATAAAATACATTATTTAATGATGATTCTACTTTATTCGCTATATTTAAAAGTGTATATAAATGAAGAGTTTGATAAAAATATAAATGGAAGATTAATAAATTAATAAAAACAGCATATTCATTAGTTAGTATTGTTTTCGATTACATATTGAAATAAAATTATGCACTTTGTCCGCCTAAATGATACATCCGAACAGGAATAAATTACAGCATTTACACAGTGAGGCCATCTCTTATTGAAATCTTGAACCGTTGACATTTGGAAGAAAACAGGCTATTTTTATAATGGCGCCATCTATTGCATAAATACTGAACTATCTGATAATTATTCTTGCGCATCATTAGGGTCAAAGCAACGTAATTACACCGTAGTTATCGGCGAAAAACAAGTACAAGAAGGATTATTTTTTATCTTATAATAATGTTCTTTCCCAAGTATGACTCGGTGAACGTATATTCTACCCTGAACAGAAGAACGAACAAGAACTGAAGAAGATTCAGTTCAATACAAACAACACATCGTGCACACTTTATTCAAATATAATTTGATAAATACAAAACCCATCGAACACATCGAAAGTTTTAGAAATGGAGTGATTATTTGTATTAATCTGAATGGTTCAAGATTTAGTTGCAGAAGACTAGGTGTAGGTGAGCAGGGTCGGGCCTAGGTAACCTAGGCGCGTGCCTAGGGCCCGTAATTTCTATAATTTTTATTTTTATTTAACAGAAAAATATGATATTCATAATTATTGCTGAAACGTATCCAAATTATGTCGAATCGTTGATTGATAAAGTCGACAAGTGTGGACGAGCGTTCCCATGCTTTTGCATCCATGCCCGCGAGTGTCGATGTGTGTAAATACGATCGAGCCTCGCGCCTATCGAATCTTTACTATGCACGTGTTTAAAAAATCAAAGGTAGCTATTTAAAATCAGTGTCTCCTGAACGTATTGCATCTTATGTGAGTTGTGATTGAAAAATGTGCAATTAAGACTTAAGTACCTAGACTTGATTGCAAATAGATTGTTTTGTATTCATAGTTAATACTTTCTGGAATTCCTAAAATAAAAATGTAAGTTTTTATAACAGTATTACATTATTTAATTAAAATAATATATAATATAAAATACCACAAATTGTGATGTTGTTTGTGATTGAGTAAAAATAAATGTAATTGAAGATCATTTTCTTCTTTCTTTTTAATACGTGGTCTTTAAAATTGAGTTCCTATAAACATTTAAGTGGAAGTGAAAAAAGAAAACGAAAAGCAGATCGAGATAAAGTGGCAAAACAAATGAAAAGATCGTTGGACAAATTTTTAACTGTAGATGGAGAATAATTACAACAATGGTCATCATTTTCACGAATTTCGCCTGCTCAATCTCCAGAAACATCATTTGTATTCGAAACTATTCTGCAAAAAGACCAGCAGGAGAAACCAAGCAATTCCATTTGTGAAGAAGGCCACCAGCGGGCGAGCGGTAAAGTCGCTGAACACTGGTAGTTCGGTCAGAGGTTCGAATCCCGCGAACGGGCTGGCTGCATGGGTGTTTTCGTGGTTTTCCCCATGTGTAACGTGTATACGAGCCAGTTTCCCTTAGAAAGTCCTCCACGAAGGCATCCCTACCCTTAGGCAGATAGCCCTAGTGTGCTTTGCCTTAATTAAATACACCACACCACATCATTTGTGAAGCTGAAACAAAAGGAGAAAATATAAATTTAAAATCATCTCAAAGTAATGAAACTAATCGTGTTGTAAACGATATTGCAATATGGCCAGAACAGTTAACAGATGCCATGCGAGAGTATTACATAAAAAATCCACTAAAATCAATAAATAGATCTTTGGAATCATCTATTTCATGCAACGAAGGGTCAAAACAAATCACAAGAAAATTAACTATTGCCTCCTTCTTCAGAACAATTAATAGCGGGGGGAAAAAGTTAAAGGAGATTGGTTGGCTTATACTGAAACAAACAATTTATTGTATTGTTACATCTGTAAATTATTTTCCAACCAAACAACGCTAATGACAAAAGGGTCGAATGATTGGAAAAATGTACATAAAAAAATTGTCAAAGCATGAAAACTCCAGTGACCACATTAACTCCATTTTAATTTTTATAACAAGATCTAAAATTACCGGACGCATTGACACTGAACTGGAAAAAACAAATTATAAATGAAAAAAAAAAAAAAAAGTATTGGAGGGAAGTACTTAAAAGTGTGGTAGCGACAATCAAATTTATTTCTTCATACTCTTTAGCGTTTCGTAGTAAAAATGAAGTGTTTTTTAGTGAAAATTATGGTAATTATATAGGTGCTTTGGAATATTTATCCGAGTTCGATCCATTTTTGCGGGAATACATAAAAAAAATATGCAAACTGCGGCACCGGGTCTATAAACTATTTGTTGTCTACAATATGTGATGACTTTATTTCTATTATAAGAAAGAGTTACAACTCACAATAGTGAACGAAATATACGAAGCCAAATTTTACTCTCTAATTATTGATTCAACACCTGATGTATCTCACGTAGATCAGCTGACCGTCATTATTCGTTATGTTCTTCCAAGTGGTATAAAAGAAAGATTTTTGGAATTTCTACCTATGTTTTCTCATACTGGTGAAAACTTGGAGAAAGTTATTTTAGAATTTTTAAATAATATAGATTTAGACGTCACCGACAGAGTTATGATAATGCGTTTAATATGTCAGGTATATATATATATAAGAAACTCCGATCCAAAATAAAGCAATATATTTTTTCTGCCCATTTTATACCATGGTCAAATCATTCATTAAATTTAATTGGAAACCTTGCTGCCAAAAGTTGCATGGAAATGACCACTTATCTCAATATCGTTCAGGAATTGTACGTATTTTTTTTTTTAAGTTCTACACAAAAGTGGAATGCATTACAAAAATTTTGTAAGAGCAAACACTTGAGTATTAAACCTATTTGTGACACCAGGTGGTCTGCTCGTTCCGATGCTGTGAAATCCTTAAAGATATATCTCACGTATTTATATACGTATACGTATATGTATTTATATACGTATATACATGAATTTCTTCATAAATATATACGTATATAAATACATATACGTATACGTATATAAATACATATACGTATACGTATAATAAATACGTATATAAATACATATACGTATTTATTATACGTATACGTATATGTATTTATATACGTATACGTATATGTATTTATATACGTATATATTTATGAAGAAATTCATGTATATATTTATGAAGAAATTAAACATTGTTTACGTCATTTTTCCTCAAACAAAGATGAAAAACCTCAAACAAGATCCGAAGCTGCAGATTTACATAAAAAACTTGATACATTTGAATATGTATTGTTACTTACTATATGGGAAAAGATTTTATAGAGAATAGATGATTAAAACAAGACTCTTCAACAAAAAGACGAATCCCTAAATACAGCAGTTCTAATATATGATTCATTGATAGATTTCATACAAACTGTTAGAGATGATTTTGACAATTTAGAAAAAGAAGCAGGAACAGTTAAAGATATTGCATGTACTAATGATAAAAAACGGCAGATAATACGAAAACTATTTCATGATGAAATTCCAGAACATGAAATAAGATTCAGTGGCAAAGAACATTTTAAAGTTAATATTTTTTTTGTTGTATGTGTTTCTTTAATTAGCAACATTAAAAAAAGAAGATCTGAGGGATATAAAACTATTAACAATAAATTCAAAACTATTTTTCATGATAGTGATGTTAGTGACTTTTCAATAGAGGAATTAAAATGTTACGAACAAGATTTGTAACAAGATGTAAGAACCTAGCAGAACTGAAAAATGAAGTATTACAATTTAAGACTTTTATAAGTAAAGAAAATATTATTTCGCTTGTATCCATGTGGTCATTTATTCAGGAAAATAATATTAGTGCAACATTCCCTAATTTAGACATAATTCTGAGAATTTATTTAATACTTCCAATAAGCAACGCAAGCGGTGGAAGATCATTCTTAGTAATTAATGGCTAGAATAATTTTTTTTTTTTTTTAAATCCACATTAGGCCAACAAAAATTAAATAGACCTTATATAGAAAAAGTTATTAAATAATTCTATTAATTATGACAAACTAATTGACGAGTTTGCACAATTTAAAGTGAGAAAAAAGGCAATGTAACTACTCAATCTGAGTATTATTGTTTGTTTTAATAAATTATGTTTATGTTTGTTTGTTTCAATAAATTATGTTTATGTTTGTTTGTTTTAATAAATTATGTTTATTTAATTTTTGTACATGTATATTATTTTTTTCCTTTCTTTCCTGGAATCCGATAATTAAATAGAACTATATACTATATGCTTTAAAACCAATTATTTTTTTCCTTTTTTTCCTGGAATCCGATAATTAAATAGAACTATACACTATATGCTTTAAAACCAATTATTTTTTCCTTTTTTTTCCTGGAATCCGATAATTAAATAGAACTATATACTATATGCTTTAAAACCAATTATTTTTTTCCTTTTTTTTCCTGGAATCCGATAATTAAATAGAACTATATACTATATGCTTTAAAACCAATTATTTTTTTCCTTTTTTTTCCTGGAATCCGATAATTAAATAGAACTATATACTATATGCTTTAAAACCAATTATTTTTTTTTCCTTTTTTTTCCTGGAATCCGATAATTAAATAGAACTATATACTATATGCTTTAAAACCAATTATTTTTTTCCTTTTTTTTCCTGGAATCCGATAATTAAATAGAACTATACACTATATGCTTTAAAACCAAACTACCAAACGCAAGGTATGTGTCATGACAGAAAAATAGGCCCGGAATTTTAATGTTGCCTAGGCCCTGCTTTAACCTTAGTCCGCCACTGTAGGTGAGAGAGGGAGAGGGCAATTCGCTTACATGCGTCAGATCACTACATTTTTATACGTCGTCTGTCTGCCTGCTTCACTACTGAAGTTTGACCAACTAGAGCTGATGTGAAAGATTTCAAATGTGACATTATGTTTGGCTGCTTAGGCTGTAACGTTCTGTTTGTCGTATAGTTCTTAGAAGGGGACTCGTACACCTTAAAACCCGTAAGATCTTCCATTATGTGACTTGCAAGAATTAGGATAACTTATTTATTTTAAAACCAATTACTTCCAACTTTTTACAGCTGACTACATAATAGCTGCTTTCTGAAATATTTATCAGAAAGTTTGTGTTGCCACAAATATTTTTATAATTTAATCCGATTTTTGACAAAATGTTTCGTCATGTTTCCACCTTGCGCGCACAGTTTAAAACATTCTATAGCATAATTTAATTCCATATTTAATACATAGCTTTTATAACATTTGAAAACTACTGTGAACCAAAAATTAAGAATTTCATGTTAAATTTTTATTTTATTTGAAGTCGAGTTTATAAAATGTATTTTATTATAAAAATCTGTAATATTTTCGGCCATAAAATTTTTTAATATTAAAATATTCATCAGATTTTTGGTTCAGTTAAAAAATAAAGCTCATATAAAGAATTCCATCTAATTTCAAGTATGTACCATTAGCCATTTTTAAAATATCATGTGCGCAAGGTGGAAATGTGAAGAAAGATTTTGTCACAAAGCGGATTAAATTACAAAAATATTTGTGGCAACACAAACTTTCTGGTTACTAGTTTCCGAAGCAGCTATATCATGTAGTCAGCTGTAAAAAGTTGGAAGTAATTGATTTTAAAATAAATAAAATATCCCAATTCTTGCAATAGTCATACAGTGTCTCAAAAAAGTGATGGGACACTTGTGCTTAACAAAAGGAAACTGCAATAAAATAAATTTAAAAAACATGTAAACTTTTTTGTGGGTGTGTTTCATACTTAAATTTAGTAACAATTATTACATAACATACATTTTCTCAAAATATTAAAATATTAATTTAATAAAAATAAAATTGTTTAGAACGGAGCAGAAAATGGCTCACTTAAGTGATGGGACACTACGTACTATGCAACAAAAATCGTCTGAAGTGAGCAATAAAAATATCTTTTGGGGTATTTATTATTACTCAAAAGCAATTGCCAATAATTTATAAAATCGTCTGCAGTATTTCTCTCCAGTTTGTTTTGGAATTTTTGTGTTTTTTAGCTCTGTGCAGCCATGAATGCTAAACGAAAAGAAACTTTGCCTGGAATTCGAAAATTAGTTATTAATTTGCATATTGAACGTGGAAAATCTATTAGAGAAACTACTGAAACAGTTAACTTCAGTCATTCAACAGTTTTCTTCAATATCATTAAACGATATAAAATGAATCATATGATTCAGGATAAAAGAAGACCTGGCCAACCATCAAAGCTATCCAATGGAATAAAGCGAATTATCGTTCGAAATATTTAAAAAAAATCCAAGAATGAGTGCTCCTAAAGTTGCTGCTGATTTAAAAGTATTATATGGAGTAATTTTTAATTCTGAGACTATTAGAAGAGTAATTCGATCTACTGGATATCACGGTAGAGCAGCTAGGAAAAAATTCTTCGTAAGTGAAAAGAATAGAAAACTCACGCAAAATCCAACATAAATAAGAATTCTGATTACTGGAATGAAGTTATATTTTCCGATGAGAGTAAATTTAATATATTTGGTTCTGACGGTAGAATCTTGGTGTGGAGAAAACCCAGGGAAGAATTTCGCAAACAGAACTTGGTGCCAACAGTAAAACATGGTGGAGGAGGAGTTATGGTATGGGGGTGTATGTCGTCCGCTGGATTTGGTAATCTTGTTTTTATTGACAGTATAATGGATCAGTACAAGTATATTGACATTTGAAATCAAAATTTAAAATCTTCAGCACGAAAATTGAACCTTCATAACGATTTTAAATTCTACCAGGACAATGACCCCAAGAACAGTGCTTTGAACGTTAGACTCTGGCTGCTGTATAACTGTCCTGAAATAATAAAAACACCCCCACAGTCTCAACAATTAAATCCCATAGAGAATATTTGGCAAGAATTGGAATCAAAAATTCGCAAACACACCATTTCTTGAAAACAACAATTAAAATCGGTGCTTCTAGAAGAATGGGGTAAAATCACTCCAGAAATCACGAAAAAATTAGTCGAATCCATCCCAAGAAGATTAAATCATGTTTTAAAAGTAAAAGGAAATCCAAAAAAAAAAAAAAAAAAAAAAAAAAAAAAATTAAAACCTTTCAAAAAGTAAAATTTTTGGATAAATATTTGATGGAAAAGTAAGTGTCCCATCACTTAAGCGAGCCATTTTCTGCTCCGTTCTAAACAATTTTATTTTTATTAAATTAATATTTTAATATTTTGAGAAAATGTATGTTATGTAACAATTGTTACTAAATTTAAGTATGAAACACACCCACAAAAAATTTTAAATGTTTTTTTAAATTTATTTTATTGCAGTTTCGTTTTGTAAAGCACAAGTGTCCCATCACTTTTTTGAGACACTGTATATTCGAAGGGTGTTAAGGAGTTTAAGGTGTATGAGCCCCCTTAATAAGTAATCAAAACATTCTGAGAAATTACTCTAAATCTCATGGTCTTTTGCAAGTCATATCATCGATCATTGAATCATTCCATAAAACAAATTCTGTATGATATATCATATCTGCTTATCGTCCCCTGATTTCTTTCATAAATCGAAAATGTATTAACGTGTATCTTCGGTGAAAGTGAAGTGGCATGGAATAACTTTTGTAAAATGAAGGCTATCTATATATGTAATTTTCATAACAGACAGCTTTAATAAACATTTTGTGAACATATGTATTAAATATTAACTTTTTTTTTCTCATTTTAAAGATTATTTGAAATACTCACAGCTGTATGTTTTTATGTGGCACAAAGAATGGTTAAGCACTGTATTGCCGTGGTATTCAGAAGAAAACATTTATTCTCGGATCAAATACCAACAATGGCAGTAATATTAGTGCCTTTATATGCAGAATTAAAGTATTTATTAGTGATTTATTTCTACTACTTCAGCGTTGCTAGAGAATGCTATAAGAAATGGTTGAAGAAAAACTTAAAGAAACAGAGAAGCTAAGACACCTTAGATACTTAATGCCGCCCAACCTGTATAAAGGTCAGCGTCGCTGACTGCCGGGCCGAAGGTTCGAATCTCGGAGAAGGTGTGAATGTTTGTAAATGTATAGTTTAGGTGCGGCATGGAGGCACTTTGAATATGCGGCGAGCCGAAAGTTCTCTCGTGTGGTTTGGTGGAAGGGGAGAGGGGTGGAAGACCCTCGAACCCGCCCCCTCCCGGGAGCATATTTCACAAGTGCACATCAGCCTAGCCACTGAGGGAGGAGTTTCGAAAGTGGACCAATGAGCTACTATTGCTCTTGTGACGCTAAATCTTCCTGCATGTGAGCGTATGTTGTTAACGTTTTAATTTGTATTTGTTTTGCAGTTATAAATGTAATAGTAGAAAATCTCATAGTGATTTCGTTTTATGGTTTAATTAATCGCTGACATTTCACTTTCGCAATTTTTATCACGTATTAATATTTGGATTGATGTTCACGGCATATTATCGCTCTTTACGTGGAGAAAATGACTCAAGCAAGAATTAGCCTCGAATATTATGCATTTACTAACACCTGTGGATTAAAAGAATTCAAGTGTATAGTTTTTAGTCCAAAGGGATTTGAATCCCGAAGGACTATTAGATTCGTTTTGGCATTTTGCGTCGGACTCATACATGTCGGTTCACTTTTCAAACTGTTGCCACAAAATGTTAGAGTCCTGCATTATATTTGAAGAAATTAAATAATGAAAAATCTGCATAAATGTATGTATATTTCTCGTATTGTGATAAAACAACGGTACATAGAGTCATCGAATTTTGAATAACGTAATCCTCCAACGAATATGAGCATGTGGAAGACCAAATTTGAAATTTGAAATTTGTTTTATGATCGATTTCCTATTTTTTAAAACTTTGACGAATTTTTGATTAACAAACTCAAGGATTTCAAAGCGAACAATGGCAACGTTGTGCAGAAAAAACATTTTTATCTCCAACGCGTGAGTCTCTGTATCGGAAATTCTAAAGATATGCTCGTTTTAAAACTATTTTGCGATATTGCTGTTGCACTGGATCTTATGGTTTAAGTGCGAGGAACATGATATTTAATAAAGAAAGGTAACACACAAAATGTTAAAAAAACGCCCCTTTGGACGTAATTTAAAATCTGAAACATTTCAGTTTTTTTTTTTTTTTTTTTTAATTGAGCTAAGAAGGACTGAAAGTGTTACAGTGACTCTAGTGTTTTCTTATTTCAGAGCTTGCATTCTTTTGATTTTTAAAGTATAAGATTCAGAATACATATTGTGTATGATCTGATTATATCCATCGTTAAAAGTTATATGTGAATAAATTGAATATATTCGTTGTGAATAAAATAAATTCATTTTGTTTCATGAGTATTTTTGTGTAATAGTACATTTAAGAGCGAGAAGTTATTAAATGTGAAATTTAACACACTAAACGTACACGAATGCAAATTAGTAAAAATCACTTTGAATTAAATTCTGCACTACTGTTATATAACATCTTTTTCATGTAGAATACAATAAAAAGTGCTGACTTCTTATAAGATATATAATTGGCGTAAATATTTTTCTCATATGCATAGTTTTATGTAAAGATAGCGTTTGGGCTCAGATGTTTATCACATATTTATTTCTTCATCTTATTTACCACTTATTAAGTAATATTTCACATGGATATTTTTGCGGAGTATCCAACATGTGTTTGTATTTATTTCATATTCTTTCAACTAGGTAGTGAAATCTTCACAATTGCTCATATTTTATCTAACTTTGCAATGAAATTTTTCAGAAGAAATGGACAATGCTTTAATTATTTTTTACAGAAAATTGCGTGGCAGAATATTTTCAACCATCTTGCTTAGTTCTTAAGGCACGCGAAAGGTCATGTGACATGACAGAGATATTGGATGCCAATTGGTCCATCCTAGAAGCCACTCCCTCGGTGGCTGCGCAGATGTGCACTTGTGAAATATGCCTCCCGGGGTGTTCTCCATCAAAATTGGGGGGGGGGCAGAACAGAGCTAAATCGCACTGTCACTTGTAAGGTGCTCAAGGCTGTTGCCAACGGCAGGAGTAATCTTGCGCTCCTTACCACGAGGAATTTCGTAGGCTTGGGCTGACTACGTCAGACAAGCGAGCATAAGTAACAACAACAAGAACAGTTACATAATCCTATGATTTTAATTTACAATTTTAGATTAGGATATCAGTAACTATGTTAAATTTATTATGAAATCATATTATCGAAAACTGAATAATTTCTCTTCTTCTGAATAATTTTAATATCTTTTGGAAAATAAGAAAATAGATCAAAGATGGAAACTAACTGCATTGTCGACAGTGTATTATTAAGTTTGTAGAGTTCCTCACTTAGGAATTCTAAGTTAATGTTGGAAGTAAAGAATCTAAGAACTGATAAGCGAATAATCGCTAGAGTTCGGTGACAAGAAACAACAAGATAGAAGGGTAACTAACCCTTTATTATTCCAATAAGATTTAAAAAAACTCCGCCTGGGAGTGTACAAGCAAAGCCCGCACTTGGGCTTGAACTTAAAAGAATTAAACTAAAACTAAGATTAACTAAAAGAAGTATAGCCGAAGCTATCAAGGTTCAAATCGAGTTGGCCCCCTTAACTTATTTGACTACGAAGCTTAGCAAGGGCCTGAGTACGGCCGAGCGTAATAACAGCTTTGAGAGAGAGAGTGGCCAAAAAGGCAGACGCGCGTAAATCAAAAACTCTGATTCTCTCTAACTCAGTAACTTCGTGGTTTAAATACCGCTCCTCCTCATTAAATATTCAGCAAGATTCCAAAACTACGTTCTGGCCGGAAGTAGTAAGGTGAAGTTAAGAATTTGACAGGAAAGGAACTTAAAATTTAACTGTTAATAAAATTAACATAATCCTTATAAGTTATACATGTAGTATCGAGTAAGTATTATCGACAGTGTAATAAATGCATCGAATGCAGGTAAACTGAAAGCAGCTGTAAAGTGAGACTTCATCTTTCAAGGCAAAGAAGATCAGGTCATTTACGAAAGGAAAGTTACAGAGTCTTGACTTGTGCAATACTAATTTAAAAGTTCTTTAGACCTTATTGAATTACCAAGTGAGTTATTATTCCGTCTGTAGAAGTATGACAAAGTCCTCTGAAAGTTTTAAACAAACATTTTTATTAAAACTTGGACTTAACAGAAAGCACAACTTGTGCCTACAACCAATTAAATCCCGCCACTTGCATGCATTAAACAACAGAGGTACAGGTAGTGGGAACACCAGCAATGTACTATGGATCAAGTGGTAATGTCTTCCCATACTAACTAACTCTGAGAAAATTTGCAAACCTTATAACAGTTTACAAAGAAAGATTGAGAACATTGGCAACTGAAGCTTTTCAAAGGATTTACAGTTTAACTGTTATGTTATATCATGCAATCTCATCTTACACCCGCATCCAGTATTTATTAAAAATAATGATTTATGACACCGGTTCTCAAACTGTGGTATATGTACCACTGGTGGTACATTACAATATTTTTAGTGGCACAATTTTTACACAAAAAAATTAAATGATGTTAAAAATCAATCTAAAATTGCGCCCCTTTTAACATTTTCTATTAATCTTTATTATTCAGAAACACATATATTTTTCAAGTTTTTGACTTTTAAGGTTCTAGCTTTAATGTTGAAATGACGACTTTTAGAAGAAAACGTACTAAATTTCACAACATTCACCAATTTTTTAAACCTTGTAATATCTAAAATGTCAAAAACACAGAATAGATATATTTTTTAAACGTTTTTTAAAACTATGGAATTTTATTATTACATATATATACATATACATACTCGTAATATACTTATTTATATTTTATTGTAAAGTTTCGTTTACGAATATAATTAAATAATATAAATTTAAAGGGGTTTTATTCTTTGATTATATACATTCCCTTTAGGATGCATTGATATTTAATGGCTAAATGATTTTATGGTGGTACGTGTATTTTTGTGTCATATTTACGTGGCACAAAATTTGAAAAGTTTGAGATCCCCTGATTTAAGACATAAAAAGATTACAATATAGTTTCAATACAATTTGAAATTCGCAAATGAAACTGAGAACATCTGTTTTGATGCAACAAAAATACCAAATAAATATAATAAGTAACATATAAACATTATGAGATAAATATAATAAATACTGAGAGCACAATGTTATAATGAACTGTAATTATAATACTAAAGAGGTATCCACCGGGTTAAATCGTTTAAGAATGGCATCAGAAAACACCATGAGTAAGAATATGAAAGGTCAGAAATTTGAGAATGCAAAAAATTGGGAATACGGAAAATAATTTTGACAAGAAACTAACACAATTTTAGAAAAAAAGATTTTTAAAGTGGCATGCTGGAGTAGCTCATTACAGTTTGTTCACAAGTTCACAAGAAGAATCCTTTTGAACATATTCACAGGATGTAAAAGTTTATGGCAGCATGAAGCATTAAATTTATGGCAGCATGAAGAACTTATACTCGACAAAGATCTAGGCCGTAGGAAGAGAGTCGTCGCATAATTTTTGACATTACGAATACTGATTTTTATCTTTAATTAAAAATCTTTGGAATTCCAGGAAATCAGTTTGTGGGGATTCTATGTGATTATCCTCAGTTAACGGCCATGAGAAAGTATCAGGAATTTCCTGTTCCCCAACATGTACAAATGGCGGAGTTCTCCGTATTTCTTGCGTAGAACTATGTGAGGAAGGGTCCATGTCCTGTTATATAGTAATTTAATGAAGGATTCGAGATGCGAAGCTTACATTTGGGATAAACTTATATGTGTATCTTCGCTGTGTTTTATGTTATTGCGGTTTCATAGAAACAACAAAAATTTGAAAATACAATATAAAATGGATTCGTAGCCTGGGATTACATAAGTACGTCTAGCTAAGCGTTGACTCAAAACTTTTAATGGCGCGATTTAATTTTAGCTAGAAAAATGGATAATATAGGAATAATAACTGGCAAAGCTGTACGAGTTAAAGTAAAGCTGCAAGTATCGCTGCCAAAAGCTCTCTATATAAAACATTTCTAAACCCTCACCTTAAATAACATTCTGGCGAAAGCTAACGAAGAGAAGAAGATACTGCACAAATCTAAATCATAAATTCGGTTAATTAACATAAAAATATGCTGTACAATACCCATGAAGACATCCTTTGCTTTAGGCACATAATTGAGGTAGATTATATTGCAATTAAACAAAGTCAAACTTCAATAATTAAAACTTCTTTATCTTAAATCCTTCAAAATGTCGAAAAAAATTATTCCCCGCATTTTCGGCATGAAATCAATGTGCAGTGTGTCCACAAAGCCCCTTGACACCTGAAATAAAGGGCCATTCATACTGGGGTTTATCTGAGCTAGTGGAGTCAGTTCTATGTGTCGACTAGCTCCGATATACGTTTTTTGCAGTTCAGATTTTTCCACTCGGTGCGCTGTGGGGAAAAATTGGTTTTGGAGACGGGTCGGCTATATCAGTTGTCTCCGTTAGATCAGATAAATCCCAGAGTGAACAGTCCTCAAGAGTGTAAGATGGTAAGATACTTAAGACTAAATCTCTCATCCTGACACTGATATGGCAACAGCGCTCCTCACGTGAATTTCAGCGTGATCACGGCGTAATTACCACGTGACTGCCCGGGGAAGAAGAAAAAATCTGTTCGTTTACTAGTTCATTGCTTCGTCTTTCTGTGCTTGGTGAAAGACAATGGCAGATACTAGCGGCTTTCCTTTGGAGGAGCGCTTAGTCACTAGTGTGTGGGTCCAAGAACAGAAGCACAACGAAATTAATGACACAGGTGGTGGATAGATTTCGTGAAAGGTTCATTAAGGAGCCACACAAGTCGGCAGACTTTGATCACGTGGAAGAAGAAAGCTTTTCATCTGGGAAGTGTTTTGGATTCACTTGCCTCAAAGTTCTTGGGAGATACTTGGCAGCCTCAAAGTTCAGACCTTACGACACTAGACAATGCCCCGTGGGAATCATCAAACCAAACGTCAGGAAGAAGTGGTATGTAGTCAATGATGCTGTGCGAGCAAGTGTGCTCGAAGCCTTCCAGCATGTGACACCACAGCTGCTAAAGCAGATGAGCAAGAGGGCATTTAGCATACCATGATGCTCAAGGATAATGGTGTTGCACATACAGACGTTTGAGACAAATAACTGTAACTATTATTAAAGTTACAATGAAATACACTCATGTCCATAAATTAAGGATAATTCGGAGTCACGCGGAAATCGAACTCTAAAATAAATATATCACCTGTAAAATCACTACACACGTCTTCAAGAATCATATGCACATTTCAGGAAGTAGCCAGATGACACCGATGGTACGTCACAATGACGAGAGTGTAAGAGAGTGATAGATAAGGAATACAGGCAAAGAAGTAAAATTGTTCGCAGGCGCTTTATAAGCATTTCAGTGCAATAACCGAATAGTTATGACACAAAGGACGCAGTTGGATGATTTTTTACGTGGTAGAATTATCGGCCGTCTGGAATGTGGGCGTACCCAACTGGAAGTATCAGACGAACTTGGAATTGCCCAGAGTGTCATCTCCAGGCTTTGTCAACGGTTCCAAGCTGATGGTAATGTGAGTGACGTTACAGCACAGGTCGCCCCACAGTTACGACGCCGAATGAGGACTGGTATTTGGCAGTTACTGCCAAAAGAAACAGGCGGAGCACAGCCTCAGACCTGTCTCATCAGCTCTCTTCAGCCACTGGTACGACAATTTCAAAGCAGACCTTGTACAGACACTTAGGGCAGATTGGTCTATATGCTCGTAGACCTGTCAGATGCGTTCCACTTACTGCAACTCACTGTCGCCTGCGGTTAGCCTGGAGTAGAGAGCATGCATTGTGGACACCGCAACAGTGGGCTTGTGTGATGTTTTCCGACGAGTCCAGGTTTAGCTTGCAGTCTGACTCTTGCCGGACTTTCATATGGAGAGCTCCAGGTACCCGTTACCACCAAGAAAACATCATTGAACGACACCGTTACGGTGGTTCAGGAGTGTTCGTTTGGGGTGGAATTATTCTGGGTTCCAGAACTGACCTGCATGTTCAAATTGGAACCATGACAAGCCAAATCTATCGGGACGTCATTCTGGAACAACATGTACGTTTGTTTCGGGGCGCCATGGGCGCACAATTTGTGTTTATGGATGACAACGCCCGTCCTCACCGTGCAAAGATCGTAAGCGAATGCCTTCAATCGGAGGATATCACCCGTATGGACTGGCCAGCATTCTCACCGGATTTGAATGTAGAAGAGCACGGGTGGAACATGCTTGGCTGACGATTTGCAGCCCGTTAATCTCCTACATGTCTACCGGAACTTCGGAGAGCATTGCTTTTTGAGTGGTGTAATATCCCCTATGATCAGATCGATAATTTGATACTCAGCATGCCTAGGCGTTGTACGGACTGTATTGCATCGTCTGGGAGACATACAATGTATTAACAATCATACCAACCATGTAATATTGGTTTTTTATAAATAGGTTTTCTTTGTAATTTGCTTCAGGGAGAAAAAATCGCTAATTTTTTTAATAATATCAAACATATATCATCGTTTTTTGCTCTTTACCTTTTGTTTAATAAACAAGCTTTACAAATAAGTCAAATTTGTTTTGCCTCGAACTCTTCCTTTGCCTGACTTTGCATTATCCTTAATTTATGGACATCAGTGTAATTGCACGTGTAAAGGGGCTTTCTGGCCACCCTGTACATTTTCACAAAGTTTGCTCGAATTTCCGATTCCATTGTAAGAGCAATGTAGAAGCACTTCAGTTTCTATCTCCAACATTGGTTGAAGTTATGGTTACCTGTGCTGATTGTTTTTTCGTTTCCATGTGTTCTAAAGATAAAAAACATCCAAACCTTCTAAATAGCTCTTCGCATGGAGTTTTCTGTGACAATCAATCTACAGCCAGTTACGGAAGAGCTGCAAATATACTTTATTCTCCCTCCCTCCTGTATAAACCAAATTCTCTGAAAAAAAAAGTCGGAAAGTTCAGTAGACATTCCTTAACATGCTCTAGTTGTATACGTTATAAGCACTGACGTAAGCATAGAAAGGAAAGAAGAACAGACGTAAGCAGGTCAAAGGAAAAAAGGAGACATATCATGGAAAAATAGAAGCGAGTTTAGAAATAATTATTATGATGTTTTAGACTTTTCAAACGACACCAAAACTACAGTCTCTCAATCAAAGAATTATCTACAGTTTTAGAATTGTCTCCAAACAGCTGCTGGATAGGCAACATTTAGATACTGGTGAAGAAGGACAATTTCGACCCCCCCCCCATCAATGTCCTAGATGCCATACGCACGACTGACTTCGCTTAGGGAAATATCACAAGGTAAAATATAAAAAAGCTGTTCCTTCAAAGCAGGCTTTAAAGAAAAAAATATCAACGAAGATTAAAACGAAACCACTAAACCTGTTGATGCTCAAAAGGGAAATGTAGCAGCAACACATTGATAAATTCTTAAAAAGAAAGTTGAATCTTGAAATTTCATTAGACGATTTTTTGGAAGAATCAGTCCATAAGTTCGTGCGCATTAACAAGTATGCGTGGAATTCACTATGACGCATTTACTAAAACAATACAATTTTGAACCTGTTGAAACCTGTCATCCTTTGACTAAAATATTATTCGGTTCATCCCCAACTTTCGTAAATATCGAACGCATTTTAGTACCTATAGAAGATGAATATAAATAATCAATACAAACGTGCTGTGCTACATTTTTTAATTTTCGTGTGGTGAATCTGCCAAGTTTGCAGCGATAAAAATTAACAGTGTACATGGTGAACACACTATTAATGTAAGGACTCCCTAGAAATGGTTTAAAAAATTTTAAGTTGGAAAAAGCAGCATTGATGATAAACCCCGTTCAGGACGTTTTGAACTGTTAGAACCAAATCAAACGATTCATTCAGAAGTTTATAGTGAACAACTTTGCAGTTTAAACTCATAATGGATCAAAAAACGCCCACGATGGGTGAACATCAAGAAAGTGTTGTTTCATCGTGATAAGCTAAACCGCATACGGCTCGAACAACGCTGCACAAAATGAGTGAATTTAATTGGAAGCTTTGCCACATCACGCTTATTCCCCGGATATTGCCCCAAGTGATTTTCACTTATTTCGTGCCTTACAAAATTTTTTACTGGGAAAAAAATTAAATTCTAAACAGGATGTACACAATGAACTTTCAAGTTTTTTTGCATCAAAACCAGAGGCTTTCTACACCAATGGCATAAAAAAGCTGCCTGTAAGATGGCGAGACATTGTAGATAACGGAGAAAAATATATAATTGATTAAAATGTTAAATTTTGTTTTTTATATTATTGTTGCGTTTTTTTTTATTCTTCTGACACCAGTTGTTGCGTTATTTTCTTCCTTCACATTCGTACGTGGTTCGTAGATTTGGAGTGAATAACGACGACAATTGATGAAGTATCGAAACACACTTTATTAGCCAGTATTATCAGGACAGCTCCAAAGTCACTTTTACAGTCGTCGTAGATCTACTATAAACATTCGCTGGAACAATCAGCGACACAGCCTTCAGGCTATCAGGCTATCACGGTGGAGACAGCTTCCTGCAAAGCACCCGACTCTGCTTTCCGGAGTACAGCTCCCGACTCTGCTTGGTCGTTCTCGGAACTCCACGTACTCTCGAGACTCTCCACGCTACAACTCGCGATGCACTCGACGACACACGAGCACAGCTCTCGACTCTTCGGTTCAGTCGTTCCCGGAGCTCAACACGCTCTCTCGACGATGCACTAACCGCGATACACTAACAGACTCCGGTGCACTCGACGACCCACTCGGCATTCGTTGGCCGGCTGTCAACTCGATCGTCTCCGCACGGACTAACTAGATGAGACACTCTACGAGGCACACACACTCATTGACTGCGGACCAACAGGGTTTATAGCTTTCGGCTTGTGTTCGGAAACATTCTGAGCTAAACCGGCAGAATTCGTTTCAGAAGGTTCTCCAACCGTCCATGGTATATTGCCAATTTTGTCGCCAAATGGGCGATTTCTCGCCAAATATGGCAACCAACCCTGTCCTCCTTTGCCATTTTATGGCAACCCTAAAACTGCTTTGCGGGAAAGCCATCTTACCGCGCCTGTACTTTTCGTAACATTATTTAAAAATTTACCAAAAATGTGCACGAATTTATGGACTGACCCAATACATAATATGCAAGATGCGAGATGTAACAGAGACTGCGGTAGATTTCAGTCTCCGTCAAACGACGATGATAAAGCTGTTGAAGGAATTTTAAACATGACAAGCGAAAGAAGCAGAAGAAGCCATAAAAACATTGTGTACCTTTTTTTAGAAACATCGATCTTCCAAAAACACCGGTTTTTTTCTACTCGCTTCGATTACAGAAAGTTCTGCAGCCTCGAAAAGACTAAATAAGAGCCAAATATTAGTTTAGATAGGTTATTCAGCAATATTAGTTTTGCTCAACATGTTTCCGTAGATAAAGTTATTTGAACTGCACTTAAATTTGTACTTCGAGTTAAAAAGTTTAAACATTTGTGAGATATTTTCTTCCTTCTTTCTGCATGCCTTCATGGTGCAACGGTAGCACACACGGCGCGAATTTGAGAGGTTCAGGTACGAGTTCCGGCGAGGGCATTGCACATTTTTTTTTTTCAGCTTTCTGACATCGAAAATAACCTAAAGACACTACAGTGGCGCCCGAACTAAAAGGTAGTGGTGATGATTCTTCACCACCAAAATTTTGCTCACTTTTTATGTTTTCCGCTTCAAAATAGCCTAATGATTCAACACGTTTGATAACATTTTACATTTTTGTTAATATACGTATGTTATACGAGTAGACGTATTATCTCTAGAAACCTTTTGTCTCATTGTTTCCCTTTTCTCGCGAGATTCGAGATACCAGATTCAGTTATATCTCTAAATCATTTCCCTTCTCCTTCCCTCTTTTTTTCTATGAACAGCATCGAGTTTCATTCCTAAACTGGCCATTGCACGTACAGAGAAACCACACGCTTAGTTTCTCATATATCGCTGCACAGCGTCAGACACTCAAGTCACTGTATCCTTATTATTTCATATGAAAATTAACTTGTTTTAAACAATAATACTATTGAGGCGGTTTTATTGTTTGGAGAAGAGTAGAATACAGCTATAATGTAACGCTTGTTTAATTACAAGTCAATGCTTCCCTATTTTTTACATCTTTTAGTCAACTTTCACCAGAAAGAAAATTAACCTAATTTTCTTTCTGGTGAAAGTCTGGCCAGCAATATTTAGTGAGAATGGTTTGGCAACGTTAAATTGCTGCTTATCTCGCGTGTCAACAACTCTGAACTGTGGTGTGAACTGTTATCCTGTAGGAGGTTGCTGAATGATTTTGCTTTCTGCTCAAGATAAAGTTAGTTTCTTCCAAGAAATCAAACTGACGTCGAGAGTTAACAAGTGAATTCTTAATTTTAGTTTTGCTAAGCTTTCCTATTATTCTTATCATTTTGAATACTTGTCGCCCCAAACGATATAGTGGTTAGACAAGCCTACTGCGGTATTGAAGAGCCCGGGTTCGAATCTCGGAAAAGACATGGATGTTTGTAAGTGTGTAGTGTCCGTGCGGTATGGGGGCACTGTAAATATGCGGCGACCCTAAAGTCCTCTCGTATGGCTTGGTGGAAAGGGAAAGAGGTGGAAGACCCCATACCCCATACCCCTGGGGTGCTCTCCCTCAAAATTGGGGTGGAAAACAGAAGTCCAACCTCTCTTTTGGAGTAGGCTCGAGCAACCATTTTCCCATATAATATGGACACGACGACAACAACAGCTTGAATACTTTGGGTTAATTTGAATCCTGCAAGTGGTATTGGACAGTTTTTGTTAACTTTGAGTTTTACTGTATATGACAACAAGGAAGAACAATTAAATACTGAATTAAGTTTTCAGTTTATGCAATAGTTATTTTGGGCCAACCGATTATTCGTCTGAATAAGGAAAATTATCCAACTAGCGACGACCAAAATTAGTCAAGCCTTATATTACATACACAAAATATTACTTTTCTCTTACTTCCTCTTCAAAAAATCCTAATTTGCTAATGAAATAACACCGACACGTTTTTCGTCCGAGTGGTTAAGACCACTGAATACTAGGAATTCGACTCGGGTTCGATCACAGACGAACAGGCTAGATGCATGGCTGATATTCATAGTTTTCCCCATCTGTAACGTGAATATAAGCCAGTTTCTCTTAGGAAATCCTCCACGAAGACGCCCTTCCCTTAGGTAGATAGCCCCCGTATCCTTTTCCACATTCAATAAACCTAACCTTTCTTCGTTCGAAGTAGCTCTCAGTCTTAACTATGCGCTTCATATATATAGATCAGAGTTTTGTCTTTTTGATTCTTTCGGATTCTAGCAAGATTTCTTGTACTTACTATTTCACAGGACCTATTGCGTACACATGATAAACAACATGAGCTTTTCACATTTTAGTTCTAGTTCTTTTAATGGCTAGTGATAATTATAAACTGATCGAAAATGAATCAGATTGTTTCTAAAAAAGAAATCAACGTTTATTAATATATACACTGTTGGCCATTAAAATTGCAACCCCATAAAGGAAAGCAAATACAAAAAGGATATTTATTATACGTAAAAACAGTATGGCATGAAAATAAAATAATTAAATTTGTAAGCAGTTTGGGGGTTTACAGGCATACAAAATGACTAGAATCAGCTGTCACCCTCGGCATCTAAAACGGCCATCACCTGGTTAGGCATGGAGTGGATGACAGAAACGGGCAACTCATTCCATGGTGCTTCAAGTCTATTCCAAAGGATGGCTGGCCAATCTTTCAGCAACACTTCACCAGACGTTTTCAATGGGTGACAGATCACACATCGTGCAGGCCACGGTAGCAGTCAAGTACCTTGTGCATCGAGGAAGGTCAAAACACGACGTACAGCATGTGGATTTGCATTATGTTGTTGGAAGATGGCGTTTGGCAGGCTTCGAAGATAAGGCACAACCACTGGTTAGCCCTATCTTCGAAGGTCCGAAATGTACCGAACTGCGTTCAAATTACCGTCGATCCGAACGCGTGTCGTGCCCAAACCACTATACCGAGTGCAGCACCCTTATGCCGATATCGAATGCAAGCAGACGACGTGCGGTCTCCTCGGAGCCTCCAGACATGTATACGGCCATCAGGATACTGCAGGAAGAACCGGGTCTTGTTTGAAAAGACGACGTTGTGCCACTCTTGTATCCAGCTTTGTCGTTCGGGGCACCAGAGTCGCCATCTTTCTCCATGCTGCATTGTTAAGGAAAGCCGAAGTAATGGTCATCGTGTTGATAGTCCACGCGGCTTCTAATGTCGACGCACTGTACGAATGGATGCAAGGCGCGCTGCAAACATGCCCATTTCCTAACTAATGGTCCATGATGTGGTCGTACGGTTTTGCAGGGCTGACCTGCCAATATATCTGTTCTCTCGGGCGTTATTCATAGGAGGGCGTTTCGATTCTGTATGCCGTTCAATATAACCCTCAGCAACCCATTGATTCCATATTTGCATAACAGTGTTTGGATGTTGACCATTCCGACAGGCGATGTAACGAAATAATTCACACTCTCGATAGGCAACGATCCTGCCTCTATCGCATCCGACATTTGCTGGTAAGCATTTTTACTTCCTTGTACGAAGTAAAAAGGAAGTATTGTAATCGCGAAAAGTTTCAGGCAGCATATTTCAACGAAAATATCCATTTTGACCGCTATCGAATGCAATTTAACGATGTTTTTGCGTGATATCTGTACGTAAGGACAGAATAAAATACTCTTTTCCTTCAAAAAAATTATAAAACTGCTTTAAAATTAATTCTGAAGAGAATTTTTCGTGGCGTCTGTACGAACGTATGTACGTACGTGCGTACGTACGTATCTCGCATAACTCAAAAACGAGTAGCCTCAGGACGTTGAAATTTTGTATATAGGACTCCTATAACATGTAGATGTGCACCTCGTATTTTGGTTGCAATCGGCCGCACCAAACGTATATAAATATTTATTTACATATATATATCCACTCTGTTACCCAGCTCAGTGATCTCAGTTTCTTTACTCTTATATGTTTGTAAATTGTACATTTTTTGCTTTAAAAATGATTGTATTATGTTGTTTTTATCCTCCGGTTAAGAATTTTATGCATTTAGTAAATATGTATGCAATATTTTTAGAATTATCAACAATTTTAAAGTTTTCTAAGTGCCGCTAAGCCTTGTTTTAATGTCGGCCATTGATGTTTACATTTGAAACAGGAGACTAGTGGATTTGTTGCCAATCTAGAGAAACTTAGCTTCGCAACAACAAAGATAACGCATTCATTTATTATTGCCAATTAAATCATGCTTAATTCTTTCTGGAATTTTTTCGAGGAAATAAGTTTTTGAGATTTACTTCGTAATTTTTAATATAGATATTTTGAGTTTTTATGTATTTTTGCCTTCTCGTGAAGTGAGAACTGAATTAATTGAATGAGAAATACTGAATCGTCTGTGAAAAACTGTTTCTTTTTTGTTTTATTTGCTTAATTTCTTTTATACATAGTTCTAGCTTTATTATAGTATTTGAATAGAACATGTGGCAACGACTAGATAATTCTTTAAATGATATACATTTTGTGCATTCTGAGTTATAATATGAATGAAATATAATAATGTTAAGTAAACCTAGCGCCAGAGTGTCGCTATGGGAAACAAAGTGAATTATAAAGAATGCATTTATTCTATTGTGGTTTATTCGCTGTCGGTGAAGTAGGTTTAATTCAATCTAATAAGTTTAAATAAAATGCAAGAAAAATGCGTATAATTTAATATTCCGTACAAGGAAGTTATGTGGTGTACACATCAGATTTTTTCTTATTATTCGAGACGTAACTCAATATTCTGTGCAAACTCCAACCTTACAAAGCGCTTTCCCAATGAGAAAACCACTACGCTGAACTTCAGATGTCATTTCTTCCTCCTGCGTCGTCTAAATGGGCTGAAATACTAATCATTTGCATATCCCAATCTTTTCTTCATTTCATGTGATTTTGACGTTCGTCAGATCATTCCTTCCCGGTGTTGCAATTTTAATGGCCAGCAGTGTATAAAAAAAGTTTAAGAATTCGCAGTCTACGTCTTCACCCACTTCATCGAAAAATAATCTTCCACTCTTCAATTTTCAGCAACAAGAATTATCTCCAAATAAATAAAAATACAGGTAATGCAAAGAATTTCTGTAAAATCGTCTCATTTCTTTTTGTCAAACACAATAAGATTTCTCTACAATATCCGAAAAGCACTTTTATCTTCAACTGCAAACTTTTCAATTAACATCGTTATAAAAATTTTACTTAAAAAAAACTGGAAGGGCTATTTTAAGACAAGATAATAAATTACGTATCGATTTCTCATATCCTAAAACAGCTCGTTTAGAGTCTCACGGAATTTGTGTCAGCACTTTTCAATCGACAAAGCATAGCTCTTCAGCTGAAAACTGCTGATAATTATCTCCGCTAAAGAAAATCCACAAAGAGGAGCTGGTCCATCATCGTAATCAATACTGTTTATTGTCGGTTCTTTTGAAAACAACCACATCTCAACGGGTATTTTAGAATCAAACCAATAATTTAGATAAAGCACTTTATTTATGTTTCGATAGAGAAAAGGGAATTCCACAGGGATCCATATGAAGTTTGTGTTCTTAAATTTCATATATTTTAATTCAGATTTGATTTTAAACAATTCCCAAACAGGATAAAAATAATTATTTTTCCAAAGTTTTTAGTAATTCGAATATTAACTATTGCTCTTTTAGAATAGTTTTAGTCTGCTAAATAGTTTTAATTCAATACTTTCTTAAATTACCAAAATGAAATTCCTCTATTCGCCACCTGAATAAAGTGCTTTTTAGCTCAAATGGACGTTATCTCAGAAGGGTTATTAGTCTAGAAAATTCCCATTTTGCGTCGAATCACTATAAACCGCTGTATCACTTTTCGGATTGTTACCACCACTTATTATCGCCCTGTATTATAGTAAACGAAATTAAATAATGAATAATCTGCACAAATGAATGTATGTAGAAACATGTAGAAACGGTGAAAAAAAAAGGATACGTAGAGCGATCAAAGTTTGAATAACGTAGTCCTCCACCCGAATATGGGCGCCTGGAAGCCCGAATCTTGAATTTCGCATTTGTTTTATTATCTATTTCATATTTTTTTTAAACATTAAAGAATTTTTGATTAAGAAACTCAACGATTTCAAAGCGAGCAGTGGCAACACACTGTACGGAATAAACTATATTCTCCAGCGCGAAGGACTGTCTATAGGAAATTTTAAAGATATGCTGTTTTTAAATATTTTTAGCCCAAAGGGGCGACCCTTTGGTAATTTTAATTACCCCATTTATAAAATCTGAAAGCTTTCATATGTTTTAACATTTTATTTTATTTTACTTTTCTACAAACTCCAGTTTTTCTGAACTCTTATTGTAGAAAATAATAGGCTTACAAATCATATGAGCTAATTTTTTCTCCATTTTCTCTTGAGATAGAAAATAAACCTATACCGTAATTAATATTACGTATAAACAGCAAACACTTTTTGTAACAATATGAATGGAATTTTAAAGACTGATTCACGAAATTTGCCAATATCAGCATCAACCTGTACCATTACCGACTCTTATCAGTACAAAGACGAATCAGTAATTGATTTATGTAATTTACCAACTAACTATAGTACAATATTCATAAGCTAAACAAAAGTGAATTGTGGTTTGGTTTGGTTTATTTAATTATGACAAAGCACTCGAGGGCTATCTGCCTAAGGGAAAGGATGCCTTCGTGGAGGGCTTTCTAAAGAAAACTGGCTCGGATACACGTTACACATGGGGAAAAGCATGAAAACGCCCATGCAACCAGCTCTTTCGCCGGGATTGATAAACCGGACCGAACTACCAGTACTAAGTGCCGCTCGTCCGCTGGTGGGCGCCAAAAAGTGAATTGTAATTCTGCAATATAACATGCTGATAAATTTTAACGGTAAAAGTTTCCATTCTGAACTTAAAGCTTGTGAATTTAAAATTTTTATTGCATGCATTTCATTATGTTACATGCTATGCAATATTTAATAATACTAATACGTAGATAGCGAATTATACATATTATGAAGTATTTTCTCCCCCCCTTTCTGTTTGCCTTCGTGACGTAACGATAGCGCACTCGGTGCGTATTCGAGAGGTCCAGGTTCGAGTCCCGGCGATGGCAATGCACAGTTTTCAGCTTCTTGACATCGAAAATGACCTAATGACTCTACAGTGGCGCCCGAACTAAAAGGTGGTAGATGAATAAAAAGAAGAAAAATCGAGATGGTACGAATGTTTCTAACCAAATAAATTCCTTTACAATACACTCTGCAGCGAGAGATATTATGTCAGCATAATACAGTAAATAGATCATTTATTTTTTTGTTTATTCGAAATACTGTCAAAATAGTAAATTTATATATACGAAGCCATCTCAAATGCAATGATATGCAAGAAATTCATTGAAATAAATGCACAACTACGCCTTGAATCAATAAGTCTTTTCTTTATTAAATGAACGCACACATCTCCTCATACAGTAAATTAAAAACAAAAATAACATCACTTTTTTTTTAAGTGTTTAGCTTTGCCTGTTGAACAGCTTATTTTAAATTTAAGATCTCATATTTTACATTTTTAATTTTTGGAAGTCTAATTCTTAAAATAACAAACCTCCATACCTGCATGAGCGCACAGGTGATAACCGTTTCGAGTTTTAAACTGAAATATTCATACTAAGATCTTACTTAATTTTATTATTTTTATCTTAAAATTTTTATATTTTAAAATTTTAAATATTTTGTATCTTAATTTTTTATATTTTAAAATTTTATCTTAATTTTTTATATTTTAAAATTTTAAATATTTCTTATCTTAATTTTTTATATTTTAAAATTTTAAATATTTCTTATCTTAAAATTTTTATTTTTTTAATTTAAATTTTTATTTTTTAGCAGTTTTTAAATAAAAATTTTAAATGTTTGTTATCTTAAAAAATTTTATATTTTAAAATTTTAAATATTTTTTATTGTTTGAAACTTTAATAGTAAACTCCCCCCCTCCCGCCAGAGTGCTACATTGCAGTAAAATTTTACTGACAAGAAAAGGTCATTTCTTACAAATGATTTAATTCATCTTGAGGTAATAACAGTTCGATTAATTTATATTTCGATATTTTATTATGTTTATCAGAATCGAAATCGTTTTAATACTTTATTTTCAGTCTCAGTAAGTGTCTGCGTTTCGATGATGCTTTGTAGTTATATTTGGACCACAAAACAAGTGCCAATCTCCTTACGAAAATATATTCTTCCGAAGAAGAACCTCTACAACCTCATATCGCACAAATTAATGCGCCGTGGAGAAAATAGAACGCATTCTCTAGTCTCTAGAAACATGTGGTATCATGAAGAGCGGAAAAAGAATAAAGACAAACGCTTTCTTTTCCTAAAATATGGAAGTCTTGATATTTAAAATCTGGCTTATGCCGTCTGAAATTTGAGAGATATCTTAATCATTTATTGTTAAAAATAAGGTGCTTTTTTTCACCTTGCATAATAGTGCAAGCAGTGTTGCCATTGCTCGCTTCGAAATTATTGAGTTTGTTAATCAAAAATTCGTTAAATTTTTACAAAATATGAAACAGACAATAAAGATAATTCGAAATTTAAAATTCGGATTTTCAGGTGCTCATGTTCGGGTTTTTAAATAAAACTAAAGTATTAATTTCAAATAAGAATAGGCAACAAATTTTAATCATTTTCTTGATTTTGAATAGATATCATTACTTTTTAGCCCAGAAGGGCTATTAGTCTCAAAACGGCGTTTTGTGGCGTTTCGTTACAAACGGCGAATCATTTCATAAATTGTTGCCACCAAATATGATCGCCCTGTATCATATTTAAAGAAATTAAATAATGAAGAAGCTGCATAAGTATGCACGTTTCTTGCATTGTGTAAAACCAACGGTACCTAAAGCCATCAAATTCTGAATAACGTAATCCTCCACCGAACATGGGCACCTGAAAATCCGAATTTTAAATTTCGAATTATCTTTATTATCTGTTTCATATATCGTAAAACTTTAACGAATTTTTGATTAACAAACTCAGTAATTTCGAAGCGATCAATGGCAACACTGTATGAAAAATAAGCATTTTTATCAACCAGCGCGCGAGACTGTCTATCGGAAATTCTAAAGATATGCTGTTTTTAAATTTTGTGATATTGTTGTTGAATTGAATTTTATGTGGCTTAAAAATGAAGAAGTTGATATTTAAGAAATAAAGGTAACATGCAAAACGTTTAAAAAAGTCCCTTTGAGCATTTCCCTCCACATAAAATATGGATTTTTTTAAATTTTTTATCGATAGGTTGTAAAAGTTAAGGAAAATGATGATTATCTCACGAAAGCATTACCTTTACAACTAAAGCAACACGCTGCTAACAAAATTTTATCTTGATTTAGTGAGCACTTACATAATGTTTTTACAGGCCGAACACATAATCTGAATGCAGCTGACAGGCGAGATTTTTTTTTACAGTAAAATGAGAGTGAAAATATAAATGGTGATGTAGACATATTGAAGGTGTAGAATGTTGATCCATACTGAAAAGCAAATTTGCAGACGAAAAAGATTAACCATTCATCTTTATTTCAATTGATATTTGTGGCCACACTTCACTTGGCATTTTAATATTGCCTGCTTAAGAACATTTACATTTTTGATACTATTGCGATAGGGAGAGAAGCAGCACGCCAGCGGCAAGAGAGCTAGAAGCAAAGTGCGCAGTTATTCAATGCGGCAGCCTATTAAGAGAAAGTTTTGATTAAATTCCGCATTTGCTACGTCATCGACGTTATGCAAGTCATGATTGATCTAGAAAAGACGTACCGCAGAAAAAGGCATTACTATTTTTAGAACAGAGAGGAGAAATTAAAGGGCTAGTGCTAATTTAAATTATAATTTTGATTGACATATTTTTCAAATGCTAAGTTGCCCAGTTGTTTCAAATTTTCAAATTTCTTCATCGTCTTGTGAAGAACATGGAGGCATTGGACCTGTTCGTATCTGCTTCATATGACGGAATTCTTTTACAGCTCTACGAGAGTTCCGCTAGTTCTGGTAGAACGGTTTTACCAGTAGCTCTTTTTCTTGAAACGCAGGAATTATGTGCAGAGAAGTAACTAATACTCGTGCTGAATCCGTCTTCTTTTTATCCAAAGAATAATGCTAATAGGCGTGCGCTGTAATAGAAATGTTGCTTCACATTTTCTATGTATTGTTACGAAATTTTGTATTGTTGCGTTTTTCTTTTCTGAAACCAGTTGTTACCTTATTTTCTTCCTTCACGTTCGTACGGAGTTCGCAGATTTGGAGTGAATAACGACGACACTTGATGAAGTATCGAAGCAAACTTTATTGGCCGGTATTAATCAGGACAGCTCCAGTAACACTTTTTACAGTCGTCGAAGATCTACTGTAAACACGCTAGAACAATCAGCGACACAGCTTTCCCACTGTCAGGCAATAACGGTGGAGACAACTTCCTGCAAAGCACCAGAGTACAGTTCCCGACTCCGCTTGGTCGTTCTCGGAACTTCACGTACTCTTGAGACTCTCCACGCCACAACTCGCGATGCACTCGGCGACATACGAGCACAGCTCCTGACTCTTCGGTTCAGTCGTTCCCGGAGCTCAAGACACGCTCTCGACGACGCACTAACCGCGATACACTAACAGACTCCTTCGGTGCACTCGACGACCCACTCGGCACTCGCTGCCCAGCTGTCAACTCGATCGACTCCGCACGGACTCGATCGAGTTGACATACTCTCAATACTACTATCTCGTACTCTATGCGAGGCACACACTCTCTCCCTTCTCGGTGAAGCACACTGACTAACTGACTGCAGACCAGCAGGGTTTATATAGCTTTCGGATTGTGTTCGAGAACATTCTGGGCTAAACCGGTAAGAATTCGTTCCAGAAGGTTCTTCATCCGTCCATGGTATATCGCCAATTTTTCGCCAAATGGCGACTTCTCGCCACATGTGGCAACCCTGCCTTCCCTTGCCATTTTATGGCAGCCCTAAAACTGCTTTGAGGGGAAGCCATCTTACCGAGCCTTCGTAACAGTATTTAGATAAGTTGCGGAATCCGGCTCGACGGAAAGGACTCTGTCCTAAACTACAGTCACCTTGTGATGGTCCTTACACCGTCCTAAACAGGCTGAACGACGTCTTAGTTCGGATCCGTAAATCATCGAACTCTATGTTTAAAGTCGTTCGTTACGACAGGCTAGCTCCTTACTATGGGCATAGTAGGTAGCGTATATCTCTACATATAAAATAAACGAAAGAGTCTGTGTGTGTGTGTGTCTTTCGTTCGCGCTGCGCGTAAGCTAATAGATCCACGGCTACGAAATTTGGTACGTAGGTGCATCTAGACAAGAGTCAGTGCACCTCGTAGCGATTTTTTCAAAATTCGAATTAGAATTTTTTTAATTTTATGTTTTGTGACGAAATCGCGTCGTTTTGAGACATAATGGGGTATAGGAAAGCAAGATTTTACTCTACACACTCCATTTTCACATCGTCATGAAACGTAGGCACTTAGCTATTTTAGGAACTTAAAATAATTTCGTGTTTCAATAAATCGATTCAATACTAATTTATTTAACAAAGGGAGCTTAACACCTTTTCAACGGGATTTTTTCTAAAAAAGTTTATTTTTAAAAATGTACAGTTTATTTTTCTTTGATTTTTCGACACGTTAAACTTTCATCCTTGCGACTGCTTTTACAAAAAGAATTTTGGAAAAATGATAATATTTTGTATTTAAAAAAAAATTTTAATGAAGCATCTTTAAAAATGTGATTTTGGCAACAATTTTCCTGTCTTATTGTTGTTGATAGATTTTTGATGAAATCGCATCATTTTGAATAGTTTCATTGTTTTAGAAATATGGGTTTGGCAACAATTTTCCATCGTATTTCTTATGTCACTGTGTTTAAGAGATTGGCCTATTTCATTGTCATTTATATATATATAATGCATTTTTATTTATTTATTTATTTATTTTTTATAAAGTTGTTCTGGAGAGTAAAATTCTGCGCAGAATTTTATGTTTTTTGAATTGCTTTCATGTTATTTTTTGCTTATTTCACTGTTTGTAAGATATTGAAAAGTTTTGCATGATTTTTTTTCTTCAACGGAAAGTTGGTTAATTTTTTTTTATTAGGATAATTAATATTTGTATTAAGGGATACAGCTTATTTCATTGTAATTTTTTTCTCTTGAAAATATAAGATAAAATATCATTAATTATTCTTTGCTTTTCAGAATTCTTTGTTTTTTGTATTCTTTTATGTTATTTATTGCTCCTTTCACTGTTTTTAAGATACTGTTTTTAGTTTTGAGTTTTGAGTGATTTTTTTAGGAAACAAAGTTCTTAACCTCCTTTATACCATTTGAGTTCTTAAGATTTTGCAAAGGAAAGTTGGTTAATTTATTTATTAGGATAATCAATATTTGTATTAAGGGATATTCCTTATTTCATTGTAATTTTGTTATACGTAATAACTTTTTTTTTATGAAGTTGTTCTGCAGAGTAAAATTCTACGCAGTTTTTCAATTTAAAGTTTGGTGTTTCCTTCAGCCATTTTTCCGGTACATTTAAAAGCCAGACAAAGGCTGGCAGAGAAGCTGCTAGTTATACAAATAAGACCATAGTCCTTTTTGATTCTAAATTTGTAAATTTGTGCATTCATTTATTGATTTAGTATTTGATTTGTTTTATGTTACTTATTGTAATTATTGTTTATGTTGCTTGTTATTGTATTGTAAGGTGTATTATTGCATTGGTGCTTTAGTTGTAAGTATGGATTCCTGCCCAAGGATTGTACTGTCCGAGACGTGCAGTTTTTGGGAAGGGGACAGTGTTACGAATTTTGTATTTACATAGTTAATGTTAGTAGAACTATAATTAAAATTGTTTTATTTCCCCGTGCTATGCAGCGCGAGACGAGTTTTAACACAAAGCTATGCAAGAAAAGTAAAATTACAGAAGCACGTGAATTTAACGTTGAATAAAATTATACATCGATAATTTATTTTTAATTTGAATAATGTAATTGACTACTCTGTTAACTGTAACCGTAATTCCATCCTCTTGTTGGTTTCCAGAAATCTCGAGAAGCAAAGAAATTACCAGACTACTAAAATTAATTAGTGACAAATTTGTTACGTATTTATTATTTTCTTAATAGTTCATTAAATAATTTCGGTACTACTTTGGTAGACGGTTGCACAGATTTTTGGCGATTTACGTTGGCGCAATTGTTGGCGCGGTTTTTACAAACGTCAGCCATCTTGAAAAACGCTGTTTTTACGAATAGCAAAGTATTCGAAACTTAAAAAAAATAAATATCGTTAAAAGTAATGGATTAATTTTTTGTTAAAAATGTCGTCTTTTAAGATGGCAGGCAAGTGTAAATAAATACATTTACTATGAGTATAAAATACTAAAGTAAGGCTATTATTACTTTCATATAGCAAAGAAGAGAATAAAAACACCGCTATAAAAACATTGTGCCAACGTTTAATTAGATTAAAATATTACTGAAATTGAATATCGAATTAAAAACCATCCTACCAACATTTAAAAGAACTAGAATATTATTAAATTCAAATACTTTAAAATACGTTATATAGAATATAATTAACATTAAAACATATGGACAATAATTATTTCAGCAATTTTTGAAACTAGTGTATTAATTTTTTTAACAAAAATTGAAGTATACAATTATAAAGAAAAGAAAAATATGTACTTACATTTTTTTGAGTCATTTAACATGTTGTTTATTGATAAGTACCACAAAAAAAATCGGAATCATAATTTAGATAACACCTTTGAAGGAATTCGAAGATATGAATTAAATTTTAAAACGGCGTGGAAATGCACAAATTGTCAGTAACCAATCAGGGAGCTGATTACAGCTCGTTAATGCACAAATATTCTATAACCAGTCAGAGAGCTTATTACATCACGCCGAGAATTAAAATTATTTAAAAATTCATACATAATAAAATCATTTTTTAAAAAAATGCAAAATTAAATTGTATTTTAATATTTAACAGCCATAAATAATGTTTAAAATATTAGATTAAATTTATACATATTAAAACCAATTACTTTTAAAGTAAGGTGACGTCATTGATTACATCAACCACAACATAAAATTTCATAAAAAATGATAAACAATAAAATTTTTATTTCAAATAAAAATGCAAAATTAAATTTATTTTTAATATTTAGAAGCCATAAATAATATTTAAAACACGGAATTTATGCACAATAAAACACATTATTTTTTAAATAAAATGACAACAAAGTATCGGTTACCATAAATAACTTATCTAGCAGTGGGTTTACCATAAGTTGTATTACTCGCCAAAAGAAAACCGCCAAAAAATCGCCAAAATCCGTGCAACCGTCTACCAAAGTAGCACCATAATTTCTCATAACTAAAGCGTTTTTTCCTAAATTATCGTTAGAAAATATAACATTAAATGCATATCACTTGTAATTTTTCTTCCGTATAGGTTATTTTGGATTCTAATACAGGACTGCTGTTTTCGTACAAATATTGCCAGCTAGTGCGATATGTTGGAAATATTCAATGAAATAGGTATTCGATAGTTGAAATCACTCAGTTATTATTTAGAGGTAATTGAAATCATTCCACAATGTCTGCAATAATGGTGTAGTTCTATAGAAATGAGACAGTTCGGTAGTAATGAGTTACGATGCTAGGTTTCCTTCATGGCAACTCCTTATGGCAAGCGCGTTTCAGCAAATCGTCGATAATTTGGCGCTCGTTAGAATTCAGAAAAACGACGTTATATCGAATCCTGTAAGTCAAAAATTGCGTTAAACAAGGTCAGAAATTAAGAAAAATAATGTGCATTTCCCGAATAAAATGCCTCTCCCGAAAACGTATAATGTGCGTATAATGAAACGTATAAGTGCACGCTTTCTGAAAGATTCATATTACAATGTATTATTTTATAAGGTATTTTCTACCTCCTTTCTGCATGCCTTCGTGATGTAACGATAGCACACTCGGCGCCTATTCGAGAAGTCCAGCTTCGAGACTTGGCGACGGCATTGCTCATTTTTCGTGTTTCCTACTTCAAAAAATCTTAATGACTTTACAACTTCAAAGAGTTCATACTTTAAAAAAATGAACAAAATATTTTAAAATAAAAAATAAAAAAATGCTACGAATTTTGTATATACGTAAATAATTTTGGTGAAATTATACAAGAAATTATAGTATTTTTGTATCATCTAACATAAAATACTTGAAAGAGACGAAGCTCTGCCGGAAAAATACATTGAGGTAGATAGCTGTTTCGATGAACTGGCGAGATATAGCAAAGCGGGCGATGGTTTTGGCAACTAATTTTTGTCGCCAGATTTGGCGAGAAATCTCTAAAAGTCGCCAAATTTGGTGACTATTTGGCGGCATTTTTAACCCGGTTCCTATATAACTGCAAAAGGTATTGCAATTGAATAACTGCAAGTGATTCCTATATGTAACCGTATCCGGCTTCACATGCGCTCCAGTAATTTCGAAAAATGGAAGGTACTAGAGATTTCTCGGCGGCCGGAGAAAAACTTTATAAGGCCGAGGAGAGCACTAATTTCTCAGTAGTTTTTACTTCCTTGTACGAAGTAAAAAGGAAGTATTGTAATCGCGAAAAGTTTCAAGTAGCATATTTCAACGAAAATATCCATTTTGACCGCTATCGAATGCAATTTAACGATGTTTTTGTGTGATATCTGTACGTAAGGACATAATAAAAGACTCGTTTCCTCCAAAAAAATTATAAAACTGCTTTAAGATTAATTCTGAAGAGAATTTTTCGTGGCGTCTGTACGAACGTATGTACGTACGTATCTCGCATAACTCAAAAACGAGTAGCCTCAGAACGTTGAAATTTTATATATAGGACTGCTATAACATGTAGATGTGCACCTCGCATTTTGGTTGCAATCGGCCGCACCAAACGTATATGAATATATTTATGTATATATCCACTCTGTTACCCGGCTCAGTGATTTCAATTTCTTCACTCGTATATGTTTGTAAATTGTACATTTTTTGCTTTAAAAATGATTGAATTGAAACAACAGACTAGTGGATTTGTTGCCAATCTAAAGAAACTTAGCTTCGCAACAACAAAGATAACGCCTTCATTTATTATTGCGAATTAAATGATGCTTAATCCTTTCTGGAATTTTTTCGAGGAAATAAGTGTTTAAGATTTACTTCGTAATTTTTAATACAGATATTTTGAGTTTTTATGTATTTTTGCCATCTCGCGAAGTGAGAACTGAATTAATTAAATGAGAAATACTCAATCGTCTGTGAAAAACTGTTTCTTTTTTGTTTTGTTTGCTTAATTTCTTTTATACATCATTCTAGCTTTATTGTAGTATTTGAATAGATCATGTGGCAACGATTAGATAATTCTACTCTTTAAATGATATAAATTTTGTGCATTATGAGTTATAATATGAACGAAATATAATACTGTTAAGTGAATCTAGGGCCAGAGTGTCGCTATGGTAAACAAATACTAGAGTGAATTTTAAAGAATGCATTTATTCTATTGTGGTTTATGTGCTGTCGGCGAAGTAGATTTAATTCAATCCAATAAGTTTAACCGAAATGCAAGAAAAAGTGCATTTAATTTAGTATTCCGTACAAGGAAGTCATGTGGTGTACACATCAGATATTTTTGTTCAGCGTGAGTTCGGAAAATGGAAGGTACTAGAGATTTCTCGCACTGAGAGATCTCCGTAGGAGTTTTGCCTTTTTAGATGCGCTTTGCATTATGCTGTGTTTAACATTCTTAGTAGTTTGAAGTGTTACTACTGTTTTTACTCTATGATACTGAAAGATACTGTACATTTTTGTGGAAAATTTTATCAAGCCATCGTCAGTTCTGTGTGTATTTAATCTATTACGAACCTGTATCCACACAACACTCACTACATATACATAAATCATATTTAAAAAAAAAAAAAAAGTCTGTTTCATACGCTAATTTCAGTTTAACGCTTTTAACAGCCCTCAGTTCATTACAATTAGCTTAACAGTTCAAGAACTGATCTCCCAAAAAATTTAAGACATTAAACGTAAAGTCATATATTTAAAGCCAGTCGTTAAAAAATGGCAACCCAAATAGTAAAACGGGGAGGTTACCATTGTATTATTACTTCGTAAATTATCACCAAGCAGAGACTTCTGAACGCGATAAATAAAAGAAAACACTTAATTATTCGAGATATAGCGTCTCGATCTCTTGCGCCCGAGGCTTAGAGCAAATATCTCTCTCAGAACTTATCTCCCAGGATACGAAAAACGCTGGTTGAAAACGGTAAATACCTACATAGAACAGGTGTTTAAAAATGTACTGTATTTTTTTTAGTCCAAAGGGATTTGAATCCCGAAGGACTATTAGTTTCGTTTTGGCATTTTGCGTCAGACGGATAAATGTCGGTTCACTTTTCAAACTGTTGCCATAAAATGTTAGAGTCCTGCATTATATTTGAAGAAATTAAATAATGAAAATCTGCGTAAATGTATGTATATTTCTCACATTGTCATAAAATAACGGTACATAGAGTCATCGAATTTTGAATAACGTAATCCTCCAACGAATATGAGCATGTGGAAGACCAAATTTGAAATTTGAAATTTGTTTTATGATCGATTTCCTATTTTTTAAAACTTTGACGAATTTTTGATTAACAAACTCAAGGATTTCAAAGCGAGCAATGGCAACGTTGTGCAGAAAAAACATTTTTATCTCCAGCGCGTGAGTCTCTGTATCGGAAATTCTAAAGATATGCTCGTTTTAAAACTATTTTGCGATATTGCTGTTGCACTGGATCTTACGGTTTAAGTGCGAGGAACATGATATTTAATAAAGAAAGGTAACACACAAAATGTTAAAAAACGCCCCTTTGGACGTAATTTAAAATCTAAAACATTTCAGATTTTTTTTTTTTTTTTTTTCCCCAACTCTACCCAATTTTCTTTACTTTCAGTTTATTCTCAAAAGTTTACACAGCCTCAAAATAGCCAAGTGCTGCCAAAAATATTTTTCAAGCGGGAAAATAAGGTTAAGAGAGTAATACATTTTATCCGATGTTTGAAATGTTCTGTCGCTATGGTAACAAAAACGCTGCCGAATGAGCTATCATGCACTAACTAAAAGAAAAAGAGAAAAACAAAAAATTTTCTGACAGCTCTAATTTACTTAAAAAAGCCTCCCAAGTCGTTTTATTTTATGCAAATGACCCAATAACGCAAGGCTAGACACTTTTCCTTTTTTTTTTTTTTTTTTTTTTTTTTTACGAACTTAAGATTCTTCTAACAAATAATTCACAGCTTTAATTCGCAGCGATTTCGAGGATTATTCGAACAAATAATTCGCAGCAGAGATAATTCCCCCATCCCCCGTAGAGTGTTGCCATTGCTCGCTTTTAAATCTTTGAGTTTGACACATATTCCACGTTAAAGAAATTCAGTTACAATCATATGAAATACTGATAGGTGGCGCTAAAGGCGCAAGATACTAATAAGATTGGGTCAAAATTATAGCTGTGTTGACAGTTCTATGTAGGTCAGAATAAAAAAGAAAAGTTTTCCTTTTAGCAAATCAGAAAGACGAACATAGTAGAACATAGAGATTAATCTCTGGAATCATTTTAAAATAAATAATAATAGTAATAATAAAATAACTGCAGACTCTGAAATCTATACAAATAATTTGTTTTTCAAACTCAATATCGTGAAAATTTGGAAAAATTAATATTTTGGCTACATGACGGAGGCAAAAAAAGCCCCAGGAAAAGAAAAAGCTGATGTGTACACCATATGACTTCCTTTTTCGGAATATTAAATTATACGCACTTTTTGCTGCATTTCATTTAAACTTGTTTCCTCGAATTTCATTAGATATACATTTCTCATTAATTTAGTTCTCACTTTAAGGCAAAGCAAAAGTAAATAAAAACTCAAAACGTCTTCATTAAAAACCGTAAAATATAGGAAAACATAAAACACCACGTACAGTTAAAAAAAAAAAAAAAAAAAAAAAGAATTATTATAATTAAAATTAATTTCTACAGGAAGACAGGTTTTTCGGTACACAAAATTGGAAGTTTAATTTTGGTCTCACTCGGCCAAAAGACGCAGGAGTTGGTGCACAAACCGAGAGTTTAAAAAATGACAAACAAACGGCGGCCACGTTAGGCTTCGTACAAGAAAGTTAAAAAAAAAAAAACTGAAAGGTTTCAGATTTTAAATTACATTCAAAGGGGCCTTTTTTTAACGTTTTGTGTGTTACCTTTATAAGGTATTTCTCCCGCTTTCCTAGCGTGCCTTCGTGATGTAGTGGTTCTGCTCGCTGGGCCGGTATTCCAGAGGTCCGAGGTTCGATTCCCGGAGAAGGCTATTGCTCATTTTTCTTCTCTCTGGCTTTTTCAATTAACCTAATGTCTCTACAGTGGCTCCCGAACTAAAAGGGTTGTGGATGATGATTCTCTACACCCAGGATTTGGCGACTAGGTCCCCTAAAACCTTAGGGTAGAAGTTTTCTTGAGTTCTCCGAGCCTGGCGAATTCTCTAAACATTTGCAGCAGAAAAGCCATTTTGGTTCACACTTGTAAATTATCGAAAATAAAATTAAATCAGTACAAATGCACTAATGCCGTTTTACAACACGTCGGTCACTGAAGACCTATGTGAAAACCTTCTATGTGCTAACACTGGTACTGAACAGAACGTAGCACAGAGCGAGGGGAACTACGCACCTTCAAGCTCCGAGTCTCAGGTCCGAATTCACAACAGTTATTTATATAACAGGTGTTATTTATATCCTAAGGCAGTAAAGGGAACGAGAAAGTATCGCCATCTATCGCCGAAAATAGTAACGAAATTGAAAAATTAAGTAAATAGAATTTTAAAAGCTTTAGGAAGGACTGGATTGGACTTATAGCCATTAACTAAACAAGATAAATCCTTGTAAATGTGAAAAACTTCAAGAAAATCCAATACACCAACTGAAAAAGCTTTCTGAATAACTGTTGCCAACTTCAATTAAGTCAAAATTATGATTACCTTAGTCACCCTTTAAAAGGGGGAGTATATAAGGTATTTCTCCCGCCTTCCTAGCGTGCCTTCGTGGTGTAGAAGTTCTGCATGCTGGGCCGGTATTCCAGAGGTCCGTAGTTCGATTCCCGATTGCGGGATTTTTCATCTTGCCTACTTCCAAAAAATACCTAATGCCTCTACACCTTTATTTATTAAGGGGACATACGACATAAAAATTTTCAAACTTTCGAATTTTCAATTTTGGGCTAGAAAAATAAAGTAGACTCGGACGATTCCAAAAATATATAATTTATGCATGTTTCGAAATTTTAAAAGGCCGAAATCTCTCATTTAAAATGTAAACAAGCACTGGCACGCCCACAAGTTTAAAGGGACAGATGTTTTAAATTCCATTATCGCTTGCACATACAGATGTTTTAGCAGTTTTTATTATTTCCTTGGTCAGAATATGATTCTTGGAAAGGCATTTGACAACACGTTTTTAAATTGGCTTATTCACTAAGCTGTGTGGTGGATAATTGTCGAATTTCGTATTTACAATTTGGCTTTGTTTATTTTGTGTTTCGCTATTCTTTTCGTTCTTTTTCATTTAAATTCGTGCTTTCTGTGTTTATTTTTGGTTGTTTTATTGTGTTATGTTAGTGAATAAAAGTTTTAAATAAGGAAATGCCGAGAAAAAAAAAATCATTCGGGAAGAGAAAACATATCGGAAATCAACATACATATGTGAAAGATGTTACCCATAATGTAAGTAAGTCTCCCGTAAATATGAGTGCATATGAGATATGAGTGCAAGTATAATAAATAAATATGAGTAAAGATGATTATGGTATAACTATGATGATATAAATATGAGTGTAAGATGATTATGATGCAGGAAAATATTAAAATGATATTTTATATAAATTATTAGTGTTTAAATGGTTTTTTTTCGTTTTTCTCAAAATGTGTTTTTCTTAACTTTCGGTACATTTTTCTTGAAAACTATTCTGCCTGGAAGGTTCCAATTTTCTATAGTTGTTTATGATTACTACTTCTTTGAAACTATGCAGGATATAAAATTTACGAGCATTAGTATACGATATAATAATAATTTAATACTAATTTTTTTGTGATTTTTCAAAGCATTTTACTAATTTATTTTTAGTATTTTTAATTTTTAAGTAAAATGTAAAATACTGCTTATTATTCTTAAATGATATGTGTTTAACTACCATGCACGATTTGAGGACGATTGGTGCAGTACTTTTTAAGAAAAGTGTACCGAACTAGCACATTGTCCGAAGACATTCGTCAAAGGTAAGTGAAATAAAACAACTGGTTTTTAAAAATATTAGGCATTTAATATATATTTTATGTGTTTTCTGTAATCTGTAATCTATGCATTTTAAATGAAAAAAAAGAATCAAGTGTGTAAGTTTATTTTGAGAAACGTTATACCTTAATAACTCTGGTCTCGAAATTGTTGCATTTTGCCAGTCGACGTGTTGCATGCCCCTTAAATATTATGTTCTTTGCACTTAAACCATAAAATTCAGTTCAACAGCAATGTCATAAATAATTTTAAAATGAGCCTGTCTTTAGAATTTCCAATACACAGTTCCGCGCGCTAGAGATAAAAATGTTTCCCCCCCTCCCGCAGAGTGCTGCCATTGCTCGCTTTTAAAGCTTTGAGTTTGTTAATCAAAATTTCGTTAAAGTTTTACAAAATATGAAATAGATAATAAAACAGATTCCAAATTTCAAATCTGGACTTACAGATGCCCATATTCGCAATAGGATTAACGTCATTCAAAATTCGATGGCTCTATGTACCGTCGTTTTATCACAATGCAAGAAATATACATACATTTATGCAGATTCTTCATTACTTAGTTTCTTCAAATATAATACAAGACGATAGTATTTGGTGGCAACGATTTGAAAAGTGATACGCCGTTTATAGGGTTCCGATGCAAAATCGCAAAACGAAAACAATAGTCCTTCAGAGACAAATACCCTTTGGACTAAAAAGGAAACTGTTTAAAAATGGATGAATCAGTCAAAGCTTTTTATATTAATTACATGAATAATTATTATGTAATTTGTTATTTTAACTAAACTATCAGTGAATAAGTTTTACTTACTAATATAGTGAATGAAGTCTGCGGTGCCTCAACTTCAGCGTCTTTTCGCCCAGTGTGACAAAATTTTTGTCTTTCGGCCCATTGATCCAGTTTCTTGCTCTTGTGTAAAAACTGCAATTTTGATGACCCCCCCAAAAAAGTTTTGAACTGCATTCGGTGTTTTAGTTTTTTTTATTTTATTTATTTTATTATTATTATTATTATTATTATTATTATTATTATTATTATTACTCTTTATTTTATTTATTTATTTATTTATTTATTTATTTTTTATTTTTTATTTTTTATTTATTTATTTATTTATTTATTTATTTTTTATTTATTATTTATTTATTTATTTATTTATTTATTTTTGTATTTTACAATTTATAATGAAGATGCTTTGAGTTTTTATGCATTTTTGCTTTGTCGCCAAGTGAGAACTGAATTGACTGAATGAGATATCTCTAATAAAATTCGAAGAAATGAATTTAAATGCAGTGCAGTAAAAAATGTGTATAATTTAATAGGACATACAAGGAAGTTCTGGGTGTTCGCATAAGACTTCCCCCCCCCTCATTTTAAACTTCATGAATTATTAACGCCAGTTTTTGTACAGCATCTTTTGTTTCCCATTTTAAATTAAGATCTATTATTTTCCTAAATATCAGTTTCCTTATTAAAATTTGCTACGACAGTTACAGTGTTATATTTTAAAAGCAGTATCTTAAAATTTAGGTCAAGAAAAAGGGTATGTATGTTTATTAATTCGCTGTCATATATATTTGCTGTCAGTCCCCCCCTCAAGTAAGGAAGTTTCAAGTCAAACTTATATTTTAAAGTAGTTGTTAAGTAATAAGTGGATTGTAATGAGTTATAGTGTGTGAATATTTAAATTTAATTCTACATCTATAATTCAAAAATAAGCAGGTCTTTTCTTTCTTGTTCCTTTCTATTTTCTCTCTCTTTTCTCGTTCTTCCCGTACAGCAGTGAATGAATTAATGTTTTCGATACAGATGAGTTATTTTTATTGTCCTGCGGCAAAATGGTTTGACTCATCCCACCTGAAGACCATATTCAGTATTGCATGCTGTTTTCTTTTCGTGCGAGATTTAATGACATGATGGTAACAAAAGGACTATTTAATGTAGATGTACTGAAGGTCAAAACGTGTCAGTTGTTAGTTCTAAATACTTGCTGCTAATGATACTACGACTAGACGATATGCTTCGACCTGGAAGACAACCTGAACTCAAGAATGGTGCTTCGAAATCCTTAGAACAGTGATTGTTATAGCGTTCGATGACATCTTTTCTGTGATGTACATTTTGCTGCATTCTTAAACATTAAACTGCGTGAAATTCTTAATATATTTTCCACATTAAATTTAAACAGCGAATCAAATTTCTGTTTGAAAAGCCACTCGCATACAGACCACCAGGTGCTACCGTTGGACGCAGTTTAAGTTCCATTGCGTAAGAGAATTCTGACCCTAGACTGAATATTTCGGAAATGCAAGAAAAACTTGCGTTTCCATGGTAAGATGTGCAAAAGCAATCTACATGAAACTGAAAAGTGTCAGAGACGAAGCGTAATTTTCCTCTTGAATTGTCTTTTTTGCGTTATTGTTGTGGCTAGTCTCACTTGTCTAACCTTATCAGAACAAGTCCGCGAATTTAACCGTGGCAAAGAGCGTAAGACTACATCTGTCGTTGGCCTCGGTCTTGAGCACCATAGAGGTGACAGTAAGTCATTGGCAAGGTTCGTCCAAATTTTGATGGACAGCACACAGGGGGCGGGGATAGATTCGAGGATCTTCCAATCCTCTTCCCTTACCACCAAACCATTAGAGAAGACTTTTTTCTCGTCGGGTATTTTGAGCACCCCCATGCTGCATAAACTATGCATTTGTGAACATCGATGCCTTTTCTGGGATTCAAACCGAATCCAACCTATGATACAACAACTAGGAGCACTAACCATTACATTCATTCGAGCGGCTGAATTGTTTTCTGCCAACAAAAAGTAAAAAGTTTCAATTGTTGACAAAACAGAGAAAGAAGACTTATTTTCAACAGAATTACAACGCCAGACAAAGTGTTTTCTGTGGAAAAATTTCGTACTGATTCAGCAATGTCTTCTGTATATATACAGAAGACATTGCTGAATCTGTATAATCAAACTATTAATCTAAACGATTTTAATTATACAGATTCATTTAATCAGTGTCGAGATTAGCTGTATTCAGACTGCTACAATTTCGCAGGGTCTAGCAAATCGATGAAGCGAAGTTATATTTACTTTAAAATGATAATCTTGAAGAAGTCGTAATAATCTACTACAAGCACAGAATAAGTTATATTAAGAACTGTTATAAAGAAAGTAAACTTTATGAGAAGGAAAGTTATTGTCCTGTAAATTACAATGCAAGGCTTTGTGTAGACAAAAATCGATCAAATAAAAAACAAGATTATAAGAGAAACAAGATTCAAATTTAATTATTTGTTGGCATTTCTAGTATATTCGCTTATTAAGGGGAAACTAAATTAAAAATTGAAGTGTAGGGTCTACTTGCTTATCTTCTAAGTGACAATTGTACGTGCAGTAACTGCACAGGAGAAGGGTTAAAAGTACCCTTTATTAAACTCTTTATACAAAGCAACAACAACAAATGTTCAATCTGATCAAATTTGCTGTGGTGTAATCCAAATCATTCAATAACCATTGAATGTAAATGATATTGTTACTAAATGTACAGACACGGTAAGATGGCTTCCCCGCAAAGCAGTTTTAGGGTTGCCATGAAATAGCAAGGAGGGCAGGGTTGCCACATTTGGCGATATTTGGCGACGAAATTGGCGACATACTGTGGACGGTTGGAGAACCTTCTGAAACGAATTCGTACCGGTTTAGCCCAGAATGTTCTCGAACACAGGCCGAAAGCTACATAAACCCTGCTGGTCTGCAGTCAGTTAGTGTGTGCTTCATCGAAAGGACGAGTGAGTGTGCATCGTCTAGTCAGTATCGAGTTGGTATCTCGTTTAGCGAGTCAATCTTTGCGGAGTCGATCGAGTTGACAGCCGGGCAACGAGTGCCGAGTGGGTCGTCCAGTGCACCGAAAGAGTCTCGTAGAGTATCGCGGTTAGTGCATCGTCGAGAGAGCGTGTTGAGCTAGGGAAACGACTGAACTGAGAGTCAGGAGCTGTGCTCTGTGTGTCGTCGAGTGCATCACGAGTTGTAGCTTGGAGAGTCTCGAGAGTACGTGGAGTTCCGAGAACGACCAAGCAGAGTTCGGGAGCTGTACTCCGGAAAGCAGAGTCGGGTGCTTTGCAGGAAGCTGTCTCAACCGTGATAGCCTGATAACCTGAAGACTGTGTCGCTGATCGTGTCAGCGTGTTTATAGTAGTTCATCGACGACTGTAAAACGTGCTTTGGAGCTGACCTGACAATATTGTCTAAATAAAATGTGTTTCGATACTTCATGAAGTATCGTCGTTATTCACTCCAAATCCACACGAACCCCGTAACAAATTTTGTCAGAAGAAGAGAAAAACGCAACAATATATCATAAATCTTTCAACGATACTGTAGACCCGAAGTTAAAACCGGACAACTGATAATACCGCCAGCGGTGGCGTTGGTTCCACCAGACAGCAGTAGCATCTCGTCACCAGAACGGCACCGTGGACCCTAGAAAGGTATTGTTAATATGTATAGCTAGTATAAGAGGCCTTTATCTACTTACTCAGGGTAAATAAAGCTGGCCTGCGCACTTATACCTAACCTAACTTATCTGAAAATATCCAGAGGTCAAGTCTAGGGTCGCCGTGTATTTTGTGGATTTAATTTTCCATTTTATTTCGTCAGTTATTGGTAAGGGGTAAAATCGGATATTTTGTTACATTGTTTACTTTTCTGTAGTCAGCAGCAAAACGCCATGCTTTAAAATCGGTGTGCGGAACATAATTTTTCTTCCGATTTAGTACTGCAGGAACTACTTATCGGGGTTGTAAATTTATTTCTAAGAATTTCCGAAATATACTTTTCTATGATCTCCTCCTTGACCTTGTCACAGCGGTAAGGTTTTGTTATTTTCGCGCCAGCAGATTTTAAGAAATACATTCCCAGAATCAAATTAGCCTGTAAATTTCATACCTCAAAAAGACCACCTTCTGATTACCATTTTTAACCTGCACATTCAAAGTTACTTTCCCTGTGCATTCCTATTATTTGCCCTACGATTTGAATCACTGGGAGGGGCAATTTTTAATTAGCACCGTATTTTATCGAATATCAGAGGAATTGTTTCCTTTCTGGGGTGACTGTACTCTATTGCACGACCCCTGCTTAGTTTAAAGCTTTCCTATCTTCCACATTTTCTTCGTTTGCGATTTATTTTCGCAATTGTAATTAGCGGACGAAAATTTTTGACGGTTTATCAAATTGCCTATTGCCATTAAACCGCCTTCTTTCCGCTATAGATCTGCCAAAATGTCGGTTCAAACTTTGCTCATATCCGTTGTACGTGCATTTATTGACACTCACCTACTTTCAAACTTTACCACGAATTCAAAAAGCTGTTCTAGCGTACCCGAGTGTCGTAGCTCAACAAAGTCCTGAGTCTGGTATTTTTCTATACACTTAAGTTTACGACTGTTCGCAAAATAAAGTACGTTAATTCTTCTGCCTTGTTCTGATATTTGCCAATAAGTTCTGCTTTTAACTTCGCCCTATCTTTCACCATTGGAATGCTTTCAAAAGGGCAATTTTTAAGTACTTATATAACTTACTGTCTGGTTCACCCGAAAAGGATTTACGGTTGCCTTTGTACCAGTTCTGGGCTTGTCCTCGAAGCGCAGCGGTTGCTATGATGACATTTTTTAGCTCTGAAGCAGGATGTAGTGAAAAATGAGTCTTTAATTGTTCCAAAAATGTCATTACCGAACTTCTACTATCGAAAGCTATGGTCACTTTCATACAGGGCCGCATTTAGACTTGATGAGACCCTAAACTATTTGAGATATGTGGTCCTTTATACGTCTGTTATACTACATTTTAAAACTATATTTATACTATATTTTAATATTTTTTGGGAGGCCTCAATACGGGGGGGGGGCACTAAGCTATAGCTTGTCTAGCCTTAGATTAGATGTAAATCCGACACTGCTGTCATGGATGCGCGCATGGTATCTGAGATGAACCAGAAGCATTATATCAGATTTACTGGTTGAGGAGGAGCTTAAAATCTTGGGGAAGAGATGCTAAAGGTGACTTTGTCTTGCGACATATAGATTCGAGCGCCACTTATAAGGTTATATTTGATACTGGAATTTTTGTCTTATAAACTTTCTAGACAAGCAGCGAGTTCTAGACAAATAGCTCGAAAATAGCACGACAAAGACTTAAAAAGGTTAAAAAAAAATCTTTTAAAAAACTTAACTTTTAATATAAAGAGCACGGTTCGTGTTCTACAGATAACCACGATTTGTGGCGATGCAAATAAATAAAAACACTCAGATAACTTTAGACGTTGATCAATAGGCTAAGACTTATACAGTTAAAACACTACTCAACAAACTGACTCAAATACTTTACCAGCGCATACCTTTAAAGTATCACTGCGAGAGAACGTAAGCCGAGATAATTATACTTTGCTTAGAGCTGGCAAAATTCTAACAACACTACGCAAGAGATAGGAACTCTCTCTTTCAGGATTCAAAAGACATTAGCTTAAAAGCACTACAAGATAATTTGCACGCTGGTGAGGAATACAGAGAGAAATTAAATTAAAGATCAAAATCATAATAAATCGTTAGTTTAACGGAAGAATATTACAATGAAAATCCGACTTTTTTAATTGTTTGACTGGTATGAGGTATCCCCAGTGGAAAGATATATATGAGAGGCGATATTTCATTCCGTTTTAAGAGAAAGAAGTTTTCAAATGATTAAAAAAAATCATGGAATATTATCATTAATACAAAAGGTATTGGTACTTTTCCGTTTCGCCGCCGCAAATCTCGCCAAGTAGACTTTATTGGCGAAAACACACAGTATACACATAAAAAGTGTTCACAAATGTTAGTTCTAAGAATTTTTTTAGTTTGAAGTTATAAACATTTTAAAACGTTTGAAATTTTGTAAAAAATTTCAAAATGTCGTTTGAAATTTTGTAAAAAAGCCAATAAATAAAGACAATAAATTTAGAAAAAGACATTAATTTAAGAATGCTATCATCGTACAACATCCTGATTCGCCGGTTCATATCACGTGACCCCAAGTGATCTTATATCACGTAAACTACGCTACAAAAATCTAATTCTCTCAGTAAGATGTACTTCAACAATGAAGTACCAAATTTTTAATTAAAAGAAGGAACAACATTTACAATACTGTAATTAAAAATAGCTGCATTGAAATTTGTTAAATCAAAAAAATTAATATGCCTGTTCATTTAATTTTACATTGTATAATGGGACTTTCGTTTACCTTTTTGTCTTAGGTGAAGAAATATCTAATCACATTTATTCTTTAATGTTTGTGACATTTTAGCATGCATCCATACAAAGAACTATGAGGCAAAATTTTTTAGCAACTGAATATATCATCATGATATGGCTAAACAATTCTGCTATTTGCAATGAAAATATCAGAACCACGACAAAATCTTATGAGTTACCAATTTTCTACAACTTTTATTGAAGAAGATAATATATACAATTTTGAATTTCGATAACTGTATTTCTTTCCGGTGTATTTAAACAGACCAGACGTTATTACTCCACATTATTATTTAGGCAAATAATATGATATTTTTACTTCCTTGTACGAAGTAAAAAGGAAGTATTGTAATCGCGAAAAGTTTCAGGCAGCATATTTCAACGAAAATATCCATTTTGACCGCTATCGAATGCAATTTAACGATGTTTTTGCGTGATATTTGTACGTAAGGACAGAATAAAATACTCTTTTCTTTTAAAACAATTACAAAACTGCTTTAAAATTAAGTCTGAAGAGAATTTTTCGTGGCGTCTGTACGAAAGTATGTACGTACATACGTACGTATGCGAGATACGTATGTACTCTCGCATAACTCAAAAACGAATAGCCTCAGAACGTTGAAATTTTGTATATAGGACTGCTATAACATGTAGATGTGCACCTCGTACTTTGGTTGCAATCGGCCGCACCAAGCGTCCACTCTGTTACCCGGCTCAGTGATCTCAGTTTCTTTATATGTTTCTAAATTGTACATTTTTTGCTTTAAAAATGATTGAATTATGTTGTTTTTATCTTCCGGTTAAGGACTTTCTGCCTTTAGTAAATCTGTGTGCAATATTTTTAGAATTATCAGCAATTTTAAAGTTGTTTAATTGCCGCTAAACCTTTTTTTAATGGCGGTCATCGATGTTTACATTTGAAACAGGAGACTAGTGGATTTGTTGCCAATCTAGAGAAACTTAGCTTCGCAAACAAAGATAACGCATTCATTTATTATTGCCAATTAAATCATGCTTAATTCTTTCTGGAATTTTTTCGAGGAAATAAGCGTTCGAGATTTACTTCGTAATTTTTAATATAGATATTTTGAGTTTTTATGTATTTTTGACTTCTCGCGAAGTGAGAACCGAATTAATTAAATGAGAAATACTCAATCGTCTGTGAAAAACTGTTTCTTTTTTGTTTCATTTGCTTAATTTCTTTTATACATAGTTCTAGCTTTATTTTTGTATATGAATAGAACATGTGGCAACGATTAGATAATTCTTTAAATGATATACATTTTGTGCATTCTGAGTTATAATATGAATGAAATATAATACTGTTAAGTAAACCTAGCACCAGAGTGTCGCTATGGTAAACAAAGTGAATTTTAAAGAATGCATTTATTCTATTGTGATATTCTATGCGCTGTCGACGAAGTAGATTTAATTCAATCCAATAAGTTTAAATGAAATGCAAGAAAAAATGGGTATAATTTAATATTCCGTACAAGGAAGTCATGTGGTGTACACATCAGATTTTTTATTTTTTGTAAATATAGGTTGTAATATATCTCTTTGTTCAAGAAGAAACGCCGTTAAACAACTATACATCTGAAAGCTCTTTAAATTATTTTATACATCTGAAAGCTCTTTAAATTATTTTATACATCTGAAAACTCTTATTTCGGTTTTCAACCGCTTTCGCCTCCTAGGTGCTCCTTCTCAACTTTTGGATAAATTCTAGTTTGCATCTAAAACGGGCCTTAGAAATATTTTGCCTCATTTCACAAACTGTGAAATTTATTTCAAAAACAACCTAACCCTAAATATCTCCTGAGTTCCTTAGTCTTTCTTCCATCTGAAATTAACAAAGACGATCAGAATAAAAGCATGCTTTCAAATCCGCAGTTTTTGTGATTACACTAAGACACCTTCAGTGCACTTCCATTCCCGTATTTTTAAGTGAGCTTTCTCTTTGTGTGATCTTATCACACCACACAAAGGGAAGAAGGCTTGACTCCGGAACTACAAATCAGTTGTCAATCACCTCCTTTCATTTTCTTTGCATTCTAGGATTTGGGAAAACAGGAAGCAAAGGATGTCTTTTGGGGACTAACATGCCACATTTAACGCCTACAATTGTGTAAAAGTTTTACCCCACATGGCAATTTCAAAATCGGAGAGTCTTTCTCTAGGGAAAGGGTCAAGTGCTGAAGTTAAAATTTTAGCTAAATAGATGGGAATAAAACTCGGGCAGAGTAAAAAATGAATAAAAAGAAACAAATATACTTGTATTCAGTCCTAGTGCAGGGTCAGTAAACTCCCCATACCTTCATGAACATAATACTGAATCCTAAACAACTTGTAAATTAATCATAAACAAATTTTTACATCATAAACTATTACAATGTAAAGAAATGCTGTCATCTCTCACAGTAGAGAAGGAGAAGCCTGGTGCTGCCATCTATTGGCTAGGTACCCTCAGTAGGGGCGACGGTATATATTATATACCGGTATTAAAAACGTATACATAATCTTCTTTTTATTATCAGTTTTGATTGAAATGCAGTAAATATAAAAGGATCAGCATGTGTACGTCATATATTTACAGATTTTGAATTTTTTCTTTCCCTCCAATAGAATTTATCAATCTTCGAACATGATAACTTGGAACGAGGTATATTAATTTCATAACTGCAAAACATTGAGCATTCATAGGGAGGTGCTGCTATTTAGAATCGAAAGGAAACACTACAAACTTACGATTATAGCTTTTGGTGTAGAGAAATTATAATTTTTTCTGAGGTTAAAAAATTGACAAACAACCGATATATACCGGTGCCCTTCAAAGGGATGACTTAACATGGGGCACTACACAAACAGACAAAGGTTTGTGGTAAACAGTAGTGCTGAAATCAGATTCATTGCAAATTATAAGAATCTCAAGGAAAGGAAAGGTATTGCCAGTCAGAGATTTAAAAGTGAACTAGATGACTGGATCAATCGAATTTATAATAGATAAAATCTGAGATAAATCTTCTTTATTACCACCAAAAAGTGCAAAAGTGCTGTCTACGTAGCGAATCCATCCATGAAAAGCTAGCTTCTCAAATAATTTGAGGCAAGCGATGCGAGTTGGCAGCAATAAGGCAAAGTGGGGAAAAGGAAAGAAAGTAAGTGAGAACATTATCAGAAATGGGAAAAAAAAAAGAAAAAAAAAAATGTAAATGAGCACAATTTATTACAGATATTAAACAGTGTATTGAAAATCAGCAACTTGCATTCAAAGCAGCAGCAACTTGCGTTGCATGAAAAAGCTTTTTTTTTTTTTTTCAGTGGACACTTTTGTTTTATACTTGTGATAACAATATTTCCATCGTTCCTCAGTAAACAATTCAATTTTTTTTTTTGACAGGGCTCGGTTAATTCCGTTTAATCCGTTCACGGTAAATCGGGAGTTGAACTTATATAATATGTAGCCTGAAAACTATTTTTTAATCTTAGGAAAGATGGTAATAGCACTAATATGTCCGGTGGTATCTTCTACTCTGGTCATTATTCGGACGTTATGCATCACTGCGTCCGGTTGAAGTCGAACTATTTATTTTAATAGCAGCTTCTTTTCGAAAAGCCGCGCTCCCTTCATAACCAGATCGCACGCAAAATGATGGAATGACCGCACAAGTGACGTCATCTAGCATTACGTGAGCAGAGGCACGGCAGCTGTGATTCACCTTTACATTCTTCGAAGGAAAAAAAAGAGAAAAAAAAATTTTTGCCATTGACCCATTTGATTACTAGACAGTTGGTCTAGTTCTTAGCAATGGATTTTAAAGCTTTTTGAGTGGGAGAAACTGAACTAAGATTTTGAAGCCATTAGAACACTTGCAATACAGTGATTTATGTATAGCTAATAGGAAATTTCAACATACATTAAAATAAAAAATTTTAAAAATAAAAATCTGAATCTTTCAGATTTTATATTACGTCCAGAGGGACGTTTTTTTAACATTTTGTGTGTTACTTATTAAATATCATTTTCTTCGCACCTAAACCATAAAATTCAATTCAACAGCAATATCACAAAATAAATTGAAAACAGCATATCTTCGGAATACACAGTCTCGAGCGCTGGAATAATTTTTTCTCCACGTACAAAGTTGCCGCTTTGAAACTGTTGAGTTTTTTAATCGAAAATTCGCTAAAGTTTTACAATATATGAAATAGATAATAAAACAAATTCCAAATTTGGGCTTCCAAATGCCCATATTCGAGTGGAGGACTACGTTATTCAAAATTTGATGTCTCTAGGTACCGTCGTTTTTTTGACAGTGCTAGAAACATTCATGCAGATTCTTCATTATTTAATTTGTTTAAATATAGTGCAGGTCACTAATATTTGGTGGCAACAATTTGAAAAGTGAAACGCCGTTTATAATGAACCAACACAAAATGCCAAAACGAAATTAATAGCCCTTCTGGGCAAATTGACTCTTTGGGCTAAAAATTTGAAAGGATACAGACTTTAACAGTCGCACAAAAGAACACTTTTAAAATTTAATATGGTTTATCAGTAGAGATCATCAATAGATGTGAACCAGGTAGAATAGCGAAACATTTTTTTTTAGATACTAAAAATTACTACTACTACTACTTCAGATTTTTATTTTTTATGAGTATATAAAATCAGAATAATATGGAAACCTTATACATACTCTGTATGTTTGAAAAAAGGGAAAATATATAAAGTAATTCTCTAAAAAATATTTAATGATTTTAGTTAGATACATCATGAATTAAATGCATTTTTATTTAATCAATAAAATTAAAATGTAAAATAGTAATAATAATAATATTCTTAAGAGCTGCTTCTACTGTTATTAAATAGCTTAGTTTGTTAATCAATAAACAGACAGATAAAGATTTTACATTTCGCCGAATGGCAACAGACTTGAAAGAAAAGTGAAATCACACGTTTACAGCAGGTGATATTTAAACTGAATCAACGCAAAATCGTGTTTCCTGTGCCTTTTTGGGCTAATTACGTTTACTTTTGATATATGACATGTAATAAGAGCTGAATATGAAACAAAGTGTTAGCACGAAGCAAAACAATTTATGAAAAGTACACTGAAATTTTTCGTGCTCTCTTGTAAATACTGTTCTTCAATGCCAATTATAATTTGGATTCTTCATTACTTGTTCTTTCATTATTTACAACATTATAATTCTTTTCGTTTTGTTTTGAATACTGATTTAATTTTAAGTGACCAAATAAACTTGTTTTTGTTTTAGATTAAAATACTTGCAAATGGAGTAAATTGTTGATATTATTTTTATGGTAATTATAATATACGTTATTCTTCTTCCCTATGTTTTTAAACTATCTTCGGGTTAACTGTGATTTTGATCTAACCGTGGACACATCCTGCAATCGAAAGCTAACTATTAACACAAAAAATTCCCCAAAACTCAGCAACTATTACCGCTGCCTATTTAGTTACATAAAGCAACTTTAGAACTACAAATAGATAATTTTGTTATTAATGTCATTAAAATATTCATGTCCATTTCTCGCTGTGATAATTCCATCAGCAAAGTACTCAGTTTTGACCTTTTCTCTAATATGCTACTTTATTAGTTTATGTTATATTCACACATAATTGAATATCAATTACTTTAATAACGTTTTCTCTGTTTTAACAATATTACTAATTTAAGCAAATTTTAGCAAATTAGAAATAAGTTTACGTTGAATTAACGAAGTTTATGAAAACTTTCGGAAAATATTTCTCTTTGTTTAAATCGCGAGTCTGGCAATAGTTAAAGCAGTTACATTTTGTTTCAGGTTAAGCTACCTGAATACGATAAGCACACGATGGCTATCTGGTCCAAATTTACTTGACGCTGCGATATTTAGGTGTTTCTTTATATTTGGTATGGTTTGTTGAAAAAGATAGAAAAAATTGTTCATTCTGTATGCCTTTGTACCTATTAAATATTATCTGGACACAACTTATTTAAAGATGTAGATAATATGCTGTATCTCAACAGGCAGAAAATTTACTTGATCAGCCTGTAATCAACAACTCTTCGTTCAGAAGAATTCGAAATTATTCTGTTTTACAGACTATTCGTTAATAGATTTGTCTACTTTATGTCTGAAGTCACTCATTTATGCTCTTTGAAGACCCTTAAATATTACAGGAAGCGGTCGCCTAAGTGATCTTTTGTGGACGTATATCAATCATATTTTTTAAAATATATGTAACATCGCTTTGTTGGTTTAACTCGTATTTGAAATCTACCATAAATCAGCATGTATTATATCAGTGCGACTGCCAATTTCACGCCGGGCACATTTTATACTCTGTTATTTTGTAATTCGAATCTTACCGTCAACTTATCAAATCTTATTGTCACAACTTCCCCTTTCCCTGTTTTATGCGTCCTCATAATCCACTGAAATATTTTCGCACTTCGTTTCAGACTATAGTTCAAGACTTCTTTTATCCGAATTAACTGAGCATCCATTCTCAAGGGAAGTAAAATGGTGAAAGTAAATTTGAGAACTCAGATCTCTATGTTACTATGTTTATGAGAGGCTAAGGAGAAAGGCATGGTTTTCAAACTTTTCTAACGCTTCTGCAACAATGCGTATCGAATTTCTTGCAATGCAGCTCTTGGGGACAACATGGTAAAACAGTGTCTTTGATGAATTCTGATGAAGCCATTCTAAAGGCAAGTAAAGTGGTTAAAGGAAATTCGAGGACTCAAATATCTTCAAAATTCTGATGAAGCCATTCCACAAGAAATCTTTGATAAAGCCACTCTAAAGGGAAATAAAGTGGTTAAAGCAAATTCCTAGGACTCGAATCTCTGCAGTAGCAGACGTTTATGAGAGAAGCTAAGGGAAAAGGGCATGGCTTTCAGACGCTTTACGCTTTTGCAACAATGCAGTACCAAATTTCTTGTAATGCAGCTCTTGGAGACAACACGTAATACCCAGAAAAAACAATCACACTTGGATTATTCTGGGAAAACAGGAAGCTAAAAGTATACAACACGTGTCAACATGAAGCTGTTCAACAGAAAATGGCCATGATAAATCGATATAAAGAAGCTCCTGATTCAACTACAGCTCTATCAGATTGGAAGATAAATCCAGCAGAAATCCATTACCCAAATGGAACAACGGCGGGTCAGATTGTATACATTTAGTTATTTATTTATTCTCTGACATGTTTCTAATTAATTAACTTACTCCCACCAAGCAACATTTTACTTGTAAGAGTGAAAAATTACGCACCCACGTCTTTCTAAATTTGTTTTAGAACAGAACAGAGCATTTCTCGGAAAAGTTATCTGTTTTTTCTTGCGTCCTTCAGTCTGATATAGCTTTTACCTTCAAATTATACATGAACATAACTGAATCCGAGAACATAATTTTTCATCTTTTCTCTGTCAGCGGGATGTGAGACAGCTCTTTAGCAAGAGAGTAAAATCTTTTTCAAACATCGACACGTATTGAAACACTTTGTAGTGCCTGAAACATCCATAATATTGTTACGTTATTTTATTTTCTTCCTTCACGTTCGTACGGGTTTCGTGTAGAGTGAATAACGACGACACTTGATGAAGTATCGAAACACACTTTATTGGCCAGTATTATCAGGATAGCTCCAAAACACGTTTTACAGTCGTCGATGAACTACTATAAACACGCTGACACGATCAGTGACACAGCCTTCAGGTTATCAGGCTATCACGGTGGAGACAGCTTCCTGCAAAGCACACGACTCTGCTTGGTCGTTCTCGGAACTCCACGTACTCTCGAGACTCTCCACGCTACAACTCGCGATGCAATCGACGGCACACAGAGCAAGCTCCCGACTCTTCGGTTCAGTCGTTCCCGGAGCTCAACACGCTCTCTCGACGATGCACTAACCGCGATACACTAAGAGACTCCTTCGGTGAACTCGACGACCCACTCGGCACTCGCTGCCCGGCTGTCAACTCGATCGACTCCGCAGGAATTGACTCGCTAGACGAGACACCAATTCGATACTAACTATCTCGCACTTTACGAGGCACTCTCACTCGCCCTCTCGACGAGGCACACACTCACTAACTGACTGCGAACCAGCAGGGTTTATGTAGCTTTCCGCTTGTGTTCGGGAACATTCTGGGCTAAACCGGTAAGAATTCGTTTTAGAAGGTTCTCCAACCGTCCATGGTATATCGCCAATTACGTCGCCAAATGGGCGATTTCTCGCCAAATGTGGCAACCTTGCCCTCCTTTGCTATTTTATGGCAACCCTAAGACTGCTTTGCGAGGAAGCCATCTTACCGAGGCTGTACATTTCGTAACAATATTAATAATTACCTTGTATTTACATATTAACAATACTTACTTATAAATCAATATTTATTAGTTATTCTTCAGCAATATATATTCATATCTATCTGATTATCATTCCATATGTATAAGCAGACAATGTACGCATTAAACTCTCGACAAATGGTCTATTACCGTATGTTCACGAATACCACGGGCAGGTTTTTTTTTTTTTTTTTTTTCATAATTTTAATCGGAAAAATCGAAGTGCACGGCTTACGCGGAACAAAGCAATATATAGGCCAGGTAATCGCAAGTTGGTCGGCATAAATTATTCTCTTTGAAGCTACGGTATCCCCAGACAATATGTAAAGACATTAGGTATTTTTGGGAAGCAGGAGAGATGAAAAATGATCAACGTCTTGAGCGGGAATCGAACCGCGGACCTCTCTACACGCCCAGACCACCACACCACGAAGGCATGCCAAGAAGGTAGGAGAAATACCTTATAAATATAACGTTATATGATGCTACTGTACCCTCTGAAATAATAAATTCTGGCCACGGATTTGTAGAGGATAGACGGTCACTAGCAGTCACTAGATGTATGCATTAATCGTCCATTTAAAGCAGCACTGAAAAGAACAGGGGCGTAGCTAGAGGGGGGCATCTGTCCCCGGGCGCAGAATCCAATCGGCGCCAAACTGATGTTAGGACATTTTAGGATTAAATGTTTTCCATCCTTGGCAAGCAGTAGGGGGCGCGAAATCTTCAGTTGTCCCTGGGCGCTGAAAACCCTAGCTACGACTCTGGAAAAGAATGTACGCGAAATGGATGGCCGCTGGAAATCACGCACTGACACCGACTAGTCGTGTCAATAAGCCCGAAATAATTCGAATCTGTGGATGCATAAAAGCCGCCTGGGATGGAATTTCGCTAGAACTTGACAACTTTCACAAGAGCTTCAAAAAGTGGGGAATATCAAATAGCATGGACGGAAGTGAGAATTATGCACTGTGGGATGATGAGAAAGAAGATAATACCGGCAGTTCCGAAAGCATCAGTAATGATAGCAACGCAGAAGGCGAGGAAGATTGGCAATCCAAATTGTGTTTCCAGACTGAAAAAGTGGCAAGAAGTGCCATGGTGTGGTGAGTTATCTGTCTTTGGTAGATTACCGGTAGATTTTAAAGGATCACTCGGGACTTTTAAATCCATATTTAGTGCAGCGATTGTTACCGACTGAAGCTATTGTTTAACGAATAAAATTTTACTATATAACATACTTAGATTAGCAGTTTTTTTCTTTCTGCCGTAAATTTAAATTCTGCTAACGTATTTATTCCTTTCCCATTAAAATGTTACTGGGCATGTGATTGCTACCTACTTTAGGAGTTGCAAAAGCTGCAGGTGGTAGCTCAGATTTCTTTCCCGATAACCGTCGATCGATATCATATTTCTTTGTTTCTTTAAGCTCGTATTCCAGTAAAAAGAGTTTTTCTGTTAATTAATATGTATCTGTGGCGAGACGAGAACGCCCGAACACTATCTAACTACATGCCCTCTGACAAGAGAGTATCACATAAAAATGCCCACAACCAATGTTCAAGCCTTCGCAAAGTATTTAGTTAAGCAAAAGCATCTCGCAAGGAAAATCATGAAAATGATGGACTTATTATTCAACAATGGGATTAACTTATGTCAGGTGACATAATTACCCAAGATATCTAATTTTTATAAGTTAAAAATATCTCCACAGTAGTTACTTAATTTTGACAGTAGTTACTCCACAGTAGTTACTTATCTCCACAGTAGTTACTTAATTATCCACAGTAGTTACTTAATTAATTGAAGGACGTTTTATTAACACTTCAGCAAGTATAGTGCTATTCAGATAGTTTTAAATGTACTGAATTTGTAATAGCGTGACACTCTTTTGTAACATATAATGGAGTGTATATGCGTATTTAGACAGATAATGCTTAGCATACCTATTGTAATGTATAAATAAGTTTTAATAATAGAAAGTATCAGATGCATAATGGTAACAGTAAAGTAGAATTTATAGTATGGAATATTTAGAACTGAATGTTTAATATTAAATGTGTTTTCGACGTAAAATGTATAGCATATATAATGTAACGGGAAATGGTATAAAATAGGAGTATCAATGGTAAAACAAACAGAAAGTATAGCGCATCTATTTACCTCACGAATGAGTAACTAGTATTATATGTATAGCACACTCATAATCAAGTAAAGCGTATTTAAATCATGTATATTGTACCTAATGTAAAAGTTCATGTTCTGTCTGTATCTGGATTTAATAATAATGTATATCGCTACAGTATATCTAATGTATAATATATTTAATACAATGTCAAGCTCACTATATAAGTAGATTCTGTGAATTTAGCTCACTGTATTAATAAGCAAGTCTGTAGGTTGTAGCAAGTAGTTCAAATAAGTTAGTGTTACGTGAATTATGTACAGAGTAACTGTAATCGCAAGTGATATATATTTAATGCAAAGTAATGTATATATAGCTATGGTGCCTAAGTGAAGAGTATACTGTAATCGCAAGTGTTCCTTATTTAACACAATGTACAGTATTTATGTAACACAGTATTTATGCATTTTTATTTTTTGTATATACTTATATTCCAGAGTTATTAATCTAGTATTATTTGAATGTATTGGATGTAAAATTAGCATGTCACAAACGGCCCTATATGACCATGTTCTTATGTTTCTCTTTCATTTCAATAATTACTGTGGCCCGGGCAGCTGGATAGCACCGAAACATATCGGATGCTCTGGATAATGGTGGACGTGGTGCTGTACTGATTAACCACTATGGTAAAGGAACAGTGCCCACGTCCACCGTCACTCACTCACTCACATACGGTAATTGCTTAATAAAAAAAAATCTGATGTGGACACCCAACCAACAACTGAAACAATAAAATAAAATTCTAAAAAGGAAAAATTATCTAAAAAAAAAAAAAAAATAACAACTGTGATTAAAAATATAAAGAAAAATGTTTGAAAGACTAGGCCTTGCAACTTTTTCTCCGCTCGTGCACAATGAAAGGGAAAGTGAAATAGGTTACTGTAAATTTAGAATTTCATTTAGTGAATTATTCTTAGCGAAAACTGAAAAAATCTGTTGTGGACGCTACATGACATTCTTATACGGTCTATTAAATTATACACATTTTTAGCTGCATTTCATTAAAGCTTATTTCCTCAAATTTCATTAGAGATATATATTTCTCATTCATCCATTTCAGTTCGCGGCGAGGTAAAAATACATAAAACCTCAAAACATAGCCATTCAAAATTGTAACACCAAATACAGTTAAAAGAATTTTACAATTAAAATTAGCTTATGCAAAAACAAGCAATTCGGCCAGCGGACAGGAAGACAAGATTTTTTTTTTTTTTTTTTCGGTGCACAAAAACGAATGTCAAGTTTCGGTCCCAATCAGCAAAAAGTCACTGAAGTTGATGCAGAAACTGACTTAATTCACTTTTCTACTAAGAGTTTCAAATGTAAACAAAAGACGGCTTCGTTAGGCTTAGTAGCACTTACACGAATTTTAAATTGTCGATAATTTTACAACTTTTGAATGCAGATTAACTAAAGGCTTAAAAACCTTCACGAAATATTAATTCAATCACTTTTAACGCAAAAAATGCACAATTCACCAACATATAAGCATAAAAAACTGATGTCACCGAGACGGGTAACAGAAGTGGGTAGATATATTGTTTCGCTTTTCTTTTCTGACACCAGTTGTTACGCTTTTCTTTTCCTTCACATTCGTACGGGGTTCGTAGATTTGGATACGAAGACACTTCTTGATGAAGTATCGAAACACACTTCATTTACCAATATTAATCATATAGCTCCAAAATCTCTTTTACAGTCGTCGAACTGTTATAAACACGCTGACACGTTCAGCGACACAGCCTTCTCACTGTCAGGCAATAACGGTGGAGACAGCTTCACTGCAAAGCACCAGAGTACAGCTTCCGACTCTGCTTGGTCGTTCTCGGAACTCCACGTACTCTCGAGACTCTCCACGCCACAACTCGCGATGCACTCGACGATACAAAAGAGCATAGCTCTCGACTCCTCCTTAGAGATTCTTTGACTCAGCACAGTCTAAGACAAAACTCGACGACTCTCTCGATGCACTCGACTACCAACTCGGCGCTAGACTTCGAAACACTCTCTCAATGACTGACTATCAGCTCGCTAGACGAGGCACACACACACTGACTGCCGCCCAGCAGGATTTATATAGCTTTTGGCTTGTGTTCGAGAACATTCTGGGATAAACCGGTAAGAATTCGTTCCAGAAGGTTCTCCATCCGTCCATTATATATATAGTCTATTTTATCGCCAAATGGGCGATTTTTCGCCAAATGTGGCAACCATGCCTTCTCGCTATTTTATGGCAACCCTAAAACTGCTTTGCGGAGAAGCTATCTCACCGTGCCTGTACATTTCGTAACAATATATACATATATTCATATACTTTTGGTGCGGCCGATTGGCAGCCAAAAAGACAGATGCAAAACTACATATTATAACAGTCCGATATAGTACAAGACTTAAACGTTCTGAGGCTACTCGTTTTTGAATTATGAGAGATATATACATACATACATACAGACGTCATAAAAAAAGAAATCTCTTCTGAATCCATTTTACAATCCGTTTTGGAATAAAAAGATCTTTTATTGTACCCGTACGTACAGATGTCACGCAGAAACATCGTCCAAATGGGTTCGAAAACGATGAAAATGGATATTTTCGTTGAAATGTGATACGTGAAATTTTTCGCTATTACAATACTACCTTTACTTCGTACAAGCAATTAAAAAAGAAATTCAAACATTATCTCATGATATGTAAGATAAAAGTGTATGGAGGCTAAAGAATTTCTGTGCGGATTCTTTGCGCCTGCTCTTCTCGCTAATATTTAATCGAATAACCTGCATTTAACACCACACAGCATATGTAGCCTTGCTACATGTCTTGAAAGAAATATATGCACTATATAATTAAAAGCAGACGCAATTTTACGTATTGCATTTCAAAATCCAAGCATTAATCTTCCCTGATAGCCTTCAAAGCTCCGAAAATCCTAATTTATGTGCTGATTAACGAATTAAATTGCTATGAGCATCACTGGTTAATCAATAGGTAACGCAAAACTTGCTTCAGAAGAAAAATACTAAAGCCTTCACCTTTCGAGCAGAAAAGCCTTCACCTTTCGATAGAGAAACAAACAAATGTATTAAAAATAATACTACATGATTTAAAATTATGTTTTTGATACCTTTTGCAATTACTTCACAAAGTTTTTTTAAGTAAGTAAACAATAATTTGATGTTAAATTTACGCTCTAGATTGAATTAATGTCAAAAATAAACAGAAAAAAAACTAAATACACCGAAATCTAACGGGAGAAAGAAATTCATGCCCCCTTGATAATGAATTTAGAATTAATGTATGCAGTATTTCTATTAGCTAGAATATTGTTATGAGCCGGCCAACCGGGATAGTTGTTAGTGACTGTGACTGCCGTACCGAAGGGCCCAGGTTCGAATCCTGGAGAAGGCAGAGATGTTTGTATATGTATAGTGTCTGTGCAGCATGGGGCTCGCTCTAAAAATGCAGCGAGCCAAAAGTCCTCTCGAGAGGTTGCTGTGGTAAGGGAAGAGGGGTGGGAGACCCTCGGACCCGTCCCCACAGAATGCTGTCCATCAAAATCGGGGACGAAACTGAGAAAAGTCGTACCATCACCTCTATGGTCTTAAGGCTTTTGCGACAGGCGCCATCTTGCACTCCTTGCTATGGGCCAATTTCATAGGCTTGCTCTGTTGTTACTGTCAGACAAGTGAGATAAGCACAACATATTGTTACGAATTTTGTACATAGATAGATAATTTTAGTGAAACTGTTGTATGTTTCTGTATAAACATGAAAAGCTTGAGAGAAACGAAGCTCTGCTGAAAAAATAAGAATTCAGTAGCAAGTCTACTTAACATTGAATAAAGGGCTATTTCGCTAATTTGGTAAGATATCGCCAAGCTGGCAATAGATTTGGCGACTGATTTTTCTCGCCAAATTTGTTAAGAAATCGCCAAAATTCTCCAAACTAAGCAACCATTTGGTGACATTTTAGACCGGTTCCTGTATAACTCTAATGGATATTGCAATCTAATAACAGTATTTGATTCTTATCCATATCCCCCCTCATGTGCCTTCGAGTAATTTCGATTTCTCGGCGGCCGGGGGGGAACTATATAAAACCGGCGAGAGCATCAGTTTCTCAGATGTTAGTTGTTAGTTAAGAACGACTACGGTGTACTGAGATATCCATGACAGAACCGATAGATTCGTGACAGCTTCGCCTTTTAGATGCACTTTGCATTGCGTTGTGTTTAACGTTCTTAGTAGTTTGAAATGTAATTACTGAATGTACTCTGTGATACTGTGAAGAACTGCACGAGTATTTTTTGTGCAGAGTTCCAGAATTGTGAAGTGTTTCTTTTGGTAAAATAAATTTTCTCAAGCTTTCCTCCGTTCTGAATGCATTCAATCTCTTACGAACCCAGCATATATATATATATATATATATATATGTGTGTGTGTGTGTGTGTGTGTTTTGTTTTCTCGGTTTAATAGCCAAAAATTATTTCGTGTTCAGTCTCAATTCTTCTGTTTTGACGAAACGCGATATGGAATTAGCTGGATTCGAAGCTCATTGTGCATTTTCCTTTAGTTTAACTTAGTGTTAAAAAATTATTCACGGGAACCACAGTATCACATTTGCGTTAACGCAATAATATGAAGAATTTCTTTTTATACCTTGTTCTCTAATTTTACAGCTCACTGCGCAAAATTCTTGACCGCACAGGTCTTTTTTAGTTTGTTCTCCTTTCTTAAATTATATATATATATATATGTGTGTCATAATTTAATGCGTAAAAGAAAACGCAGGAACTCTTAACAGCTTTCGATATTCCTCATGGCTGAGAGTTGAATGCGTGCAGACGAGGACGACGAAACTGGGTTTTTACAAATCACCAATCTTTATTTTCGCAGATATAAAAAATAATTCTTACACGGTTTTTTAAAAATACGACGTAAGCATTTTGGACAGGACAGCATAAGCGGCGCAGAGCTCTTTGCAGGGTGGAAGCTAGAGAAAGGAATGACGTAGTTACAATGCCAAGAGTATTTATACTAAGTCTGATGTATAAGTAGAGCTAATCTGTGATTGGTTAATTTTAGTTGTTATATAACACGGAAGGATCTCGAATTTGGGAGAACAGCTGAATTTAGGGGGACAGCACCAAATCTAGAATAGCTAAATTTTCAGGTCGCCAATTTTTCTTAAAGCAGCTATCGTATTTTGTTATATCTTACATATATGTAAGCTGGACATGGCCAAACTGCAGCTCTCGGTCCCCTCCTTAACTGTGGCTCGCGAGGGAACTGAGGCTCTTCGGCTCTTTGAATGTAACTCAACTATTAATATTTTTATTTTTCAAATAGATATGATGCAACGATACGCTTCTTTATCAGTTAGTAATTTAATTTCTTAAATTATACGTGCATAATAATTTAATTGACTTCAAACTGCCCACAGTGCATTCAGCGTCAGACTAACAAACAAAATGGCAAATAATTCCGCGGCTACGAAATTCTGTAGTAACTCTTTTTACTTCCTTGTACGAAGTAAAAAGAAAGTACTGTAATCGCGAAAAGCTTCAGGCAGCATATTTCAACGAAAATATCCACTTCGACCGCTTTCGAATGCAATTTAACGATGTTTTTGCGTGATATCTGTGCGTAAGGACAGAATAAAAGGCACCTTTCCTCCAAAAAAATCATAAAACTGCTTTAAATTAATTCTGAAGAGAATTTTTCGTGTCGTCTGTACGAACGTATGTACGTACTACGTATCTCGCATAACTCGAAAACGAGTAGCCTCAAAACGTTGAAATTTTGTACATAGGTCTGCTATAGCATGTAGATGTGCACCTCGTATTTTGGTCGCAATCGGCCGCACCAAACGTATATAAATATAGTATTTATATATATATCCACTCTGTTACCCGGCTCAGTGATCTCAGTATCTTTACTCTTATATGTTTGTAAATTGTACATTTTTTGCTTTAAAAATGATTGAATTATGGGCTTCTGATCTTCCGGTTAAGGTTTTTATGCCTTTCGTAATTCTGGAAGCAATATTTGTACAATTATCAACAATTTAAAAGCTGTTTACGTGCGGTTACGTTTTAAATAACATGGCGGACATATTTGTTTACATTTGAAACAGCATGAATTGTAGATTTGTTGCCAATCTAGAGAGACTAAGCTTCGCAACACAAAAATAACGCCTTCATTTATTATTGCGAATTAAATCATGCTTAATCCTTTCTGGAATTTTTTCGAGGAAATAAGTGTTTAAGATTTACTTCGTAATTTTTAATGCAGATATTTTGTGTTTTTATGTATGTTTGCCTTGTCGCGAAGTGAGAGCTGAATTGATTGAATGAGAAATACTAAATCGTCTGTGAAAAACTGTTTCTTTTCTGCTTTGTTTGTTTAATTTCTTTCATACATCGTTTTAGCTTTATTATAGTATTTGAATAGAACATGTGGCAACGATAATTTTTCAAATGATATAAATTTTGTGCATTCAGAGTGTCGTTATAGTAAACAAATATAGTGAATTTTAAAGAGTGCATTTATTCTATTGTGGTTTATGCGCTGTCGACGAAGTAGATTTAATTCAATCCAATCAATTTAAATGAAATTCAAGAAAAAAGTGCGTATAATTTAATATTCCGTACGAGGAAGTCATGTGGTGTACACATCAGACTTTTTTAGAGAATATAATAGTCAATGAGGCAGTAGAAAAGATAACTGCCCAGATCATTTAAAAAATTAATACTCTTGCCCTCTCCTTCAGATAGAAAGCCTTTTATGTATTTTGTCAGACTCAACTAAACAAGCAATCAAGCTTCTTTTTCTTGAATAACAAATTCTCTATTGTTCACACGGTATCGTTTCAGTTATTTTGTGATTTCTAGTACATAATATGTAAGTTAAAGAAAACCATGGAATCTGTTTTTTAAATTAGACTTTTACTCTTTACGCAAATGAAAAATTTACCTTACCGTGCTTGTAAAAATTATTATGGTTCTTTTTTGTGGTTTCAGTCCATTTTTGCTTCTATTTTTGCTAAAACCAGTCAGCAATTATAAACGAAAGGGGGGGGGTTCTGTCAGGAAAAAGAATATTCAGTTGCATCTTATATCGAAAAGTATGAAATCTGTATATGAAAGGAAAAATTGATATACATTATTTCCTGAATACAGAGTAGGATAAATAAAACTTCTTATATATATATATATATATATATGACTATAGTAATTACATAAAAAAAAATTTAAAAATCTGAAAGCTTTCAGATTTTATATTACGACCAAAGGGGAGTATTCTTTTAAAGTTTTGTGTGTCACCGTTATTTATTAAATATCGCGTTCTTCGCACTTAAACCATAAAATTCAATTCAACAGCAATAACGCAAAATAATTTAAAAACAGCATATCTTCAGAACACAGTCTCGCGCGCTGGAATAATTTTTTTTTCCTCCGTACAATCTTGCCATTACTCGCTTTGAAATCGTTGAGTTTGTTAATCGAAAATTCGCTAAAGTTTTACAATATATGAAATAGATAATAAAACAAATTCCAAATTTGGGCTTCCAAATGCCCATATTCGAATTGAGGACTACGTTTTTCAAAATTAGATTTCTCTAGGTACCATCGTTTTTCGACAGTGCGAGACACATACATGCATTCATGCAGATTCTTCGTTATTTATCTTCTTTAAATATAATGCAGGGTTCTAATATTTGGTGGCAACAATTTTAAAAGTGAAATACAGTTTATAGTGAACCAACGCAACATGCCAAAACGAAATTAATAGCCCCTTTAAGCAAATTCTCCTTCTGTGCTAAAAACATGAAATTCACTATTTATTTACTTCAAACATATGTTTTCGTCAAAATCTATTTCATAATTAGTCCAAAGGAGCAGTTTGCGCAGAAGGACTGTTAATTTCGTTTTGGCATTTTGCGTTGATTCACTATAAATGTCGGTTCACTTTTCAAATTGTTGCTACCAAATATTAGAGCGCTATATTATACTTGCATTTAAAGAAATTAAATAATGAAGAATTTGCATAAATGTATGTATGTTTCTCGCACTGTGATAAAACAACGGTACCTAGAGCCATACAATTTTGAATAACGTACTTTTTTACCCGAATATGGGCATCTGGGAGCCCGAATTTGGAATTCGTTTTATTATCTACTTCATATTTTGTAAAACTTCAACGAATTTTTGATTAACAAGCTCAACGATTTAAAAGACAGCAATGGCAACACTGTACGGGGGAAAAAAAAAAAAATCTCCAGCGCCCGATACTATATTGGAAATTCTAAAGATATACTCATTTCAAAATTACTTTGCGATATTGCTGTTGAACTGAACTTTATAGTTTACGTGCGAAGAACATGATATTTAATAAATAAAGGTAATAAAGGTAACACACAAAACGTTAAAAAAAAAAGCCTATTTGTAAAATCTGAAAGCTTTCAGACTTTTATATATATATATATATATATATATATATATATATATATTTTAGTCCAAATGGATTTGAATCCCGAAGGACTATTAGTTTCGTTTTGGAATTTTGCGTCGGACTCATAAATGTCGGTTCACTTTTCAAACTGTTACCACAAAATGTTAGAGTCCTGCATTATATTTGAAGAAATTAAATAATGAAAAATCTGCATAAATGTATGTATATTTCTCGTATTGTGATAAAACAACGGTACATAGAGTCATCGAATTTTGAATAACGTAATCCTCCAACGAATATGAGCATGTGGAAGACCAAATTTGAAATTTGAAATTTGTTTTATGATCGATTTCCTATTTTTTAAAACTTTGACGAATTTTTGATTAACAAACTCAAGGATTTCAAAGCGAGCAATGGCAACGTTGTGCAGAAAAAACATTTTTATCTCCAGCGCGTGAGTCTCTGTATCGGAAATTCTAAAGATATGCTCGTTTTAAAACTATTTTGCGGTATTGCTGTTGCACTGGATCTTATGGTTTAAGTGCGAGGAACATGATATTTAATAAAGAAAGGTAACACACAAAATGTTAAAAAACGCCCCTTTGGACGTGATTTAAAATCTGAAACATTTAAGATTTTTTTTTTTTTTTTTTTTAAATTAAAAACGAAGTTGCCGCCATTGGAAAATCTTCATGCGGCTCTTAAAGTTTCCTGAATCTTACACTGCGTCTCCTACTGTCGTAAAGTTTGGCCACCTGTGATATATACATTTCTTTCTATAAAAAATTCAGAAATGACTAGAAATAATGCATTAATTATAGTCTCATTATAATTCAAAACACTGTGTTGTTGCCAATGGCCAACCGGTGAAAGTGCGATGAATTCTATTCTCGGACGAGAAAGCGAGAGCTGCGGTTTACGCAAATTTCTCAAGGCGGCGAGACACGTGCAAGCGTGAGTGATGCAATAATAGCATCAGTTGGCTTCAGTGAACCACTTGGAGAAAGACCCATTGAGAAAAATGCCAACCATGTAAACAAGACAATTCTCGGATTTGTATTTCGCAATTCGGTCTCAGCTACAAGGAGCTTTTACCAATCGATTTTAATTTTGTCTATGCCGTTTGCTTTAATTAAAAAAAAGATCGTACGGAGATGTGAAACAAAAGGTGACAAAGTCATGCAATTTCAATTTGAGAGTTCGTACCTTGCAATGTCTATATGGTATATCTTTTTTCTAGTAAGTCGTATCCACCGCTCTAATTTTTTAGTTTAAATTAAAATTAGAGCGAACAGGATTTCTGTTTCCGATTTTTAATTATTTTTGGGCAAAATAATTTTGATCTTCGACAAAGACTAATCTGTATCAGTTTCTTTCGAAATACATAGAATATTTCTACGTCTTTTTTCATATATTCTATGTAATTTCTAATGAACAAATGAACAATACATAAATTCTTTTCTAGTATCAGATATTTTTAATTAGTTTAGAGAGCATTTCGAGGTCACGTGACTGTCGACGAATGAATGAACAGGTATTTTCATCTGTAAATTAACAATTGAGGGCTGTTTATTTTTTTATCAGTTTAAATCGGAATTTTTTTAAGGGGGCTCATACACCTTAAACCCCTTATGATCTTCGAATATGTGACTGTTGCTAGAATTGGGATATTTTATTTATTTTAAAAGCAATTACTTCCAACCTTTTACAGCTGACTACATAATATAGCTGCTTTGGAAACTAGTAACCAGAAAGTTTGTGTTGCCACAAATAATTTTCTAATTTAATCCGCTTTGTGACAAAATTTTTCGTCATGTTTCCACCTTTCGCGCATGCTATTTTAAAAATGGCTAATGGTACATACTTGAAATTTGATGGAATTCTTTTTATGGGCACTATTTTCTAACTGAACCAAAAATCTGATGAATATTTTAATATTAAAAAATTTTATGGACGAAAACATTTCAGATTTTTTTAATAAAATACATTTTATAAACTCAACTCCAAATAAAATAAAAATTTAACATGAAATTCTTAGAATTTTAGGTTCATAGTAGTTTCCAAATGTTATAAAAGCTATATATTGGGTATGGAATTAAATTATACAACAGAATGTTTCAAACTGTGCGCGCAAGGTGGAAACTTGACGAAATATTTTGTCAAAAATCGGATTAAATTATAAAAATATTCGTGGCAACACAAACTTTCTAATTACTATTTCAGAAAGCAGCTATATTATGTAGTCAGCGGTAAAAAGTTGGAAGTAAATGGCTTTTAAAATAAATAAATTATCCCAGTTCTTGCCACAATCACATATTCGAAGATATTATGGGTTTTTACGGTGTATGAGTCCCCTTAAAGCACACGGTAAAATCCTAGTATACGCTCCCCCAAACAAATTGTTTACTGCTCATCATAAATACCGCGTTTATTTCTCATCATGTAGCCAAATCCCGTATGTCCCGTATACTAGGATTAAACCCGGAACTGTAATAAAAGTTATTTTACAGGAAATGCTGCTAGATGAAGCATTTCGCTTTGATTAAAAAAGTTAAGAACGATATAACTTTGTAAAAGGAACTCAAGGGTTATCATCTTCCTCTATTTAACTTGCTGAAGTCGAAGACTTAATTGAATCAGATCATGGACAAACATTATGAGAAGTCAACCGCAAGCCAAGTCTATATCAATTGTTCAACACTTTCCGACGCTTACCAGTAGGAAGACGAAGTTTGATCTGTAGGTGCCGAGCCGATCAGAATAAAACAAAGCGAATCGAAGAGTGCGCTTTCTACTAAACGAATCAAACAGAAAAGTTTTCTTTATCGCATGACTCTTTATGAAAAATGGATCTCATAAGCAAATCGCAAACTTTCGGCTCAAATTGTTTGATGACAAAGAAGGTCTAAAAAATATCCCAAAGCGGTTAATCTTTGGATTATGGTAACTTGGCGATTTTTTTTTTTTTTTTTTTTTTTTTGCGACCAACCCTGCTACAGGAACCTGCTAGTTTTGTTTTGAACACGCCATTTTGTTTTTACGAAGTAAAGGTATTTTTTTTTTACTCAACATTTTTTCCCAAGAATCTGCTAGCCGAATGCTAGAACTTTTATGGAACAAAAGTGCTTAATCATGGCAAAGATTAGTGCGAAATTGGGAGAAAGTGCAGAATCGCCCACTGCTTGCCGCGGTTTTAAGAATTGCACATACACGGTATCATCCATGTATACGTCGATCTATTTTCACTTAAAAAAAACATCCCAGAATTGCACAAAAATGGCATTGCGCACACTCTTGACTTTATCCATGTACACTGCTAAAGTCCTTGCTAGTAACATTTATCGCCTTACCAAAATGTCGCCAAACTACCTGTTACCATATTCCAAAGATTAGCCACCAAAGCATATCTGCACGCAAAGAAGGTAATTATCACTAGTCACTTTTACGTCGTCTAGTCGTCACTCCTTTTACGGAGTTAAGACAGACTGGCATTGCTCAGCTATATGGCAAATGCACCAGAAGTTACGCAGTGAGTAGTCAACAATTGCCAATAGACATGTCATAACTTACTAAGACAACATCAGATCATATTTTGGTTTCATACAACAGATAAGAAATCCGAATTACCTATTCCTCCTCATTCATTATGCTTTTATCAGTTTCTTTCGAAATGTATTCTATATAATTCCTATTTCTCCTCACTCACAACGCCTTTCTTCAGGATCATATTCCTAAATTCCATTTCAATCGGAACAGGATTCCTGTTTCCTCCAACGAATTATTATTGGACAAAATAATTTTGATCTTCGACAAAGACTAATCTGTATCAGTTTCTTTTGAAATACATAGAATATTTCTACGTCTTTTTCCATGTATTCTATGTAATTTCTATTTCTTCTCATTCACAATGCATTTCTCCTTCCCCCTTTTCTGTCATTACAGCTGTTTCTGATTTTTAATTATTTTTTTGCAAATTAATTTTGATCCTCGACGAAGAATAACTTTTATCAGTTTCTTTCGAAAAATATGTACTTTTCTACGTATTCTATGTAATTTCTGTTTCTCCTCATCTCTTCTATCATTCATTAGAGCTGTTTCCAACTTTTATTTATATTTTTGCAGAATAGTTTTGATCCTCGAGAAAGACAGATCTTTATCAGTTTCTTTCGAAAGGTATAGAATATTTCTACGTTTTTGATTTTTTAATTATTTTTTTGCAAAACATTTTTTATCTTCGATAAAGACTAATCAGTATAAGTTTCTTTCGAAATGCATAGAATATTTCTTTAAAATTAACTAAGTTGAATTTTACCTTCTGTTAAAGTCCAAAGTTCTGCATTTTAGATTTAATGCTTGAATTCTAAATGTTGGTAATTCTCCTGGCTTACAGTGCTTCAAAAATAGTTCATATGACTTGATAAATTTGACTTTTTTACTCATCATGTTATTTTCCCAAATGACATTTCTAATAGTTGTTTTCATGCATAGCATAACTATAACAAAATCGGACTATTTTCCTACTCTTAAATCAAAACTTTTAAAACTTTTTAAATTTATTAATTAAAATTTAAAAATCTTTAATTTGGTAAATATGTTGCGAGAAAAAAAAATATTACCGAGATAAATTTTGTTATTTCACTCTATCCCACTTTGCTACATTTTTAACTTCAGCTAACATAAAATATATTCACCTTCTTCTAAGTTATAATTTCAAACGGTACAATTATTTCATTGATCCATTATAGCAATGATAATAAAGCTTTGAAGACCTCATCTCATGCACGTAATAAATACCTGTGATCATTTAACGTTTTTATGCCATTTAATAAATTATTGCAAATATACTAGGGTTATTGCGCAAGGGAGAGTGTGAGAACTTTTAAAAAAGTCTGATTCAGCTTAGAATATGAATCTTTATTAAAGATGGAATTCGCAAAGATGATGCAATTCATTTGAAATATTTAAACAAAAATTAAACTTTTGATTAGATATGTAAATTCTGTCACATTAAAAATGAAATTACTGAGTATAAAACCCAAGGCTACAATTTTACAACAGCAGTAACATAGATTCTAGAAACATAATACATTAAAATTTATTTATTTCTTAACCGATTAAAAACTGATTCGATCAAATTATCGTTTGTTTTTAAATTTTCGTAAGTCTGTTATGTTATTTAACACACCCGATAAATACATATTTTAAACATATATTAAATTATCTACACTCTCAGGATTTAAACATTAATTTTTCATATATGGCCAAAACTACGTTAGTTTTTTTATAACTAATGCAGTCTTTACCGCAGAAAAAGGTAAACAATACAGAATTCACTTAATATGCATTCTTCGAATTTGGCTTTGAGTTTTAAGAACCTGCTGTGAATTCAAAGTTAAGGTCGGCGAAATACGGAATTATATTTTTTTTAATATGCTACTGAAAACTGGAATGAAGTCTGCATCTAAGTTAAAAATAGAAATTTTTACAATAGCGAAAACAAAAAAGAAACCTTACCTCGCACTGGAAAAGGTTTTGTTCGAGTGCCAGACCCGATTCCTGGAGACATTACAAACGACGAAAACAAGACCTTTCAAAAACAAAGTTCCTTCTGTCAAAGATTTTGTCTATCGCGTCTCCTAGAGACAAGTGATTGCTTCGAGTAGAAAAGAGAATGAATAACACGAAAATGCCGGTTGAAAGGAGTAAACTGCGTCAGATTCGCAAGATGTTCTTCGCGGGATAGCCACGTGACCGGATATTGGTCTGTAAACTAGGGTTTTGCGGTAAGTTCCGCTGACGTCACAAGCTCGCAAAAGAATCGATACTTACGTTTACTATTTCCGAATTCCAGACTAGGTTACAAAATCGTGCTTCTTAACGCCAGACGTTATTTAATTGGCTCGAGCATACAGAAAGCGCCAATAACAAATATATGGAATCGATCTGTGGAATAAATTGTCAATACAGTTTTACTTCATAAGCAAATAATCAATGCGTTAAAAAATATATGTACCATCATAAAAGATCATATGATGATTATAGTTTGATTAATTTTGGCCTTAAAGTCCTATTCGAACTAATAAAAGACACAAAAAGAAATAAATGCAAGTACGAAATATGAAGAAAGTACTTCGAAATGGTACTATGCATAATTTAAACTGAAATAAATATGCATTTATATAATAAGACGGCAAAGCGTTTATAAAATTGGTTACGAGAGAAATTATCTGCATGTGAGAAGGCTTCCTGTGTATGAATTTGATATGTCGAAATTAAAAAGATATATCAAATTAAGGGACCCTGAAATAAATTAAGGGCATATGTCTTCTATCGAAAAAGTTAATCATTAAATTATTAATTTCTTTGAAGAATTAGACTGTTTGTGGAACACAGGTAGCTTCCAAAGGGCATATTTTAGATGAAAAATCATAATATCATACTCGTGCCAGCGTATTTAAGCACACTGTGATATCACTCAAAAACTGTACATTTTTCTCTTTCGTAAGAAAATTTTACATACGGGTGTCTACCCGATTTATTCCTTAAATATATTTCGTCCATAATTTCTTATTCCCATGTTGTATCACAGGGTTCATTATCTTCCATCAATTGCCGACCGCTCTTATTGTTCCTCCAAGCGAAGAACATAAATTTACAGAATACAAAGCCTAATAGTTTAAAAGGTGATGAATAAGAAAGCTCTTCATCTCCCACCCTCAAGACTTTAGAACATTTGCCCTGCCAACTGGAATTATAATTTTTTACTTCCTTGTACGAAGTAAAAAGGAAGTATTGTAATCGCGAAAAGTTTCAGGCAACATATTTCAACGAAAATATCCATTTTGACTGCTATCGAATGCAATTTAACGATGTTTTTGCGCGATATCTGTACGTAAGGACAGAATAAAAAGACTCTTTTCCTCCAAAAAAATTATAAAACTGCTTTAAAATGAATTCTGAAGAGAATTTTTCCTGGCGTCTGTTTTTATGCCTTTCGTAATTCTGGAAGCAATATTTGTACAATTATCAACAATTTAAAAGCTGTTTAAGTGCGGTTAAGTTTTAAATAACATGACGGACATATTTGTTTACATTTGAAAGAGCACAATTGTAGATTTGTTGCCAATCTAGAGAGACTAAGCTTCGCAACACAAAAATAACGCCTTCATTTATTACTGCGAATTAAACCATGCTTAATGCTTTCTGGAATTTTTTAGAGGAAATAAGTGTTTAAGATTTACTTCGTAATTTTTAATGCAGATATTTTGGGTTTTTATGTATTTTTGCCTTGTCGCGAAGTGAGAACTGAATTAATTGAATGAGAAATACTAAATCGTCTGTGAAAAACTGTTTCTTTTCTGTTTTGTTTTCTTAATTTCTTTCATACATCATCTTAGAGTATTTGAATAGAACATGTGGCAACGATAATTCTTCAAATGATATAATTTTTGCGCATTCAGAGTGTCGTTATAGTAAACAAATATAGTGAATTTTAAAGAGTGCATTTATTCTATTGTGGTTTATGCGCTGTCGACGAAGTAGATTTAATTCAATCCAATCAATTTAAATGAAATTCAAGAAAAAAATGCGTATAATTTAATATTCCGTACAAAAAAGTCATGTGGTGTACACATCAGATTTTTTTTAAATATGTTCCTTGCCGCCTAGACGGTATAGTGTTTAGGAGAGCTCACTAGGTTCAAATCCCGGAGAAGGATGGGTGCCATGGGGGGCACTCTAAATATATGTCAAGCCGAAAGTCGTCTCGAGAGGTTGATGGTGGGGGAAGAGAAGTGGGAGATCCTCAGACCCGTCCTTCCGGGGTGCTCTCCATTAAAATTGCAGGAGAAACTGAATGAAGTCTTACTGTCACCGGTATGGTGCTCAAGGCTATTGCCAACGACAGACACAATCTTGTTCGCCTTGCCACGAGGAATTTCGTGGGCTTGTTCTGATGTTACAGTCAGACAAGTCAAAGCACAATATAAATATGTTCCGTAACAGCATATTTGTCCTTTGACTGTAATACTGGCAAGCGTTAACTTTCCTAATTCAATTGAATGTGTGATTGCAGTTAGGAAAGCTTCTTTGAAAGGAACCTCTTACGTGAAACAAGTAATGAGGCACTAATAAAGCAATTCATATCATTGATTCCTTTAAAAAATAATGAAATTTTTCTTCCCTTGTTCTGACCTTTTATGTCATAAGTAAGTAATTGTATGCAAGTTAATGGTTAGTGTATGTAGTAATTCTTGTATGTATCAGGCCAAATGCGCAGCAGACATATATAATACTAGAAAGCCCGGCTGTCACACGAAATGACCGCTGTTCTAGATATTATAAATTGTAATTAAAATGATTTGTGCAAAGGCGTCTGCTAATTCAAACTGTACTACCCAGGGCAGGCGGCGAGGATGTCCCTTTGCTTACTGCCCCACGGGGTTTCCCCCTTCTACTTGCTGAAGGAAACCACTGGCGGTACATTTCTTAAGAGCCACCGCTAGCTCAATAAATGAAGGTGATTTAAATAATAAAATGTTAATTCAGATGTCAAATATCTCTTTGCACACATTTCTTGTGTAGATCTTTCCATCATTTTTAAGCTCGCAGAGGACCATCCATTATTTTTAATTTTACATCCGTTCTCTCACGAACTCTTGAACAGGTAACATAAAATTGACCGTGTCTAAGGCTCAGGTAAAAAAAATGCCAACACGCTTAAGGGGACTCATACACCTTAAAACCCATAAGATCTTCGAATAGGTGACTGTTGCAAGAATTAGAATAACTTATTTATTTTAAAAGCAATTACTTCCAACTTTTTACAGCTGACTACATAATATAGCTGCTTTCTGAAATAGTCATCAGAAAGTTTGTGTTGCCACAAATATTTTTATAATTTATCCGCTTTGTGACAACATTTTTCGTCGTGTTTCCACCTTACGCGCACAGTTTAAAACATTCTGTTGCATAATTTAATTCCATATTTAATATATAGCTTTTATAACATTTGGAAACTACTGTGAACCTAAAATTCTAAAAATTTCTTGTTAAATTTTTATTTTATTTGGAGTTGAGGTTATAAAATGTATTTTATTAAAAAAAATTGTAATGTTTTCGTCCATAAAATTTTTCAGTATTAAAATATTTATCATACTTTTGGTTCAGTTAGAAAATAGTGCCCATATAAAGAATTCCATCCAATTTCAAGTATGTACCATTAGCCATTTTTAAAATATCATGCGCGCAAGATGGAAACATGGCGAAATATTTTGTCACAAAGAGGATTAAATTACAAAAATATTTGTGGCAACATAAACTTTCTGGTTACTAGTTTCCAAAGCAGCTGTATTATGTAGTCAGTTGTAAAAGGTTGGAAGTAAGTGCTTTTAAAGTAAATAAAATATTCCAATTCTTGCAACAGTCACATATTTGAAGATCATGAGGGGTTTAAGGTGTATGAGCCCCCTTAAGGCTCTGCATTTTTGACGTTGCTGTCGAAGTTCACTTGTCCACCATGTAATTTTTTGGTTGTTCGTATTGATAGGATTTGTTCAAATATGTTATATCTAATAATCGATCTGTGAAGTCATCCAGTTCCTCAGGACTTTTGCACTGATGTAGTATTTCTTCCTTTTTAAGCTTGCGAGCGAAGGTGACTGTTAGAATACGTACTTTGTACTGGCTATCCTTGGTTGTATGCATAATCAAAAGAGGGAGGGGCATTTGGAGTGCTGTGCAAATGTAAGTTATTGCAACGAGGTAATTTGACGCGCTTATTGATAGACAGTGTGGTATCCGGATTGATGGTAAAATGGATGTACTTGTGATCTGAACAACTTTCATTGTCCATTGCTGTCCATGATTGAATTTGATTGGCTATGCAATGGTGGAGATAGTAAGATCTGACCATTCTTTGTTGTATTTATAATCAAAAGAGGGGGGGGGGCATTTGGAGTGCTGTGCAAATATAAGTTACTGATTGCAAGAAAATCTTCCATTTCTTGCCCTTTAGGATTTATTGTAGAATAGCCCCAGATTATATTATGTGCGTTAAAGTCTCCTTCAAGAATTTGGGCTGTTGTAGGAAATTTTTGTTTGATTTCATAAAAATGTGAAAGTGAGTTACCAATATTAACCAGAGGCGGTGAGTAGACGGAGGTAATTATAAATTATATGCAAGGTGTATCAGTACAGCGGTGACAAACTTTCAGGAGAGATAGAGTACACCTAGACGATGAGAAATTACGTAAGAGTTACATGGTCGGAAACGCTTTCCTGCCGCAGTAGTGACGACACAAAAATCAAGTGTGTGTGTGTATTTAATTATGGCAAAGCACACTAGGGCTATCTGCCTAAGGGGAGGGATGCCTTCGTGGAGGGCTTTCTAAGGGAAACTGGCTCGTATACACGTTACACATGGGGAAAACCACGAAAACACCCATGCAGCCAGCCCGTTCGCGGAATTCGAACCTCGGACCGAACTACCAGTGTTCAGCGACTTTACCGCTCGGCCGCTGGTGGGCCACAAAAATCAAGAAAGAAATAACACGAACGGGGTGAGAAAACATGATTATTATTCGGAGTATAGCAAAAACAAAGAAAAAACAACAGAAAGAGCCAACGATCGTCATCAAAGGTGTTCGAAATTACGATCCGGACCGTGATACAGGGATCATGCGTCGTTCATCTTCCATGCGATCTTCCATTCCTGATGCAGATCTTCTATGAGCCGGAGAGTACGGCCTGCATAGCGGTCCGGGGTCGCAATTTCGAACACCTTCTTTAAGCACGATCGCTGTTTATTTTTGTTCTTATTTATTGGTTTCTGCTGTACTAAACATAAATAAAACAGTTTTGCCTCACTGTTTGTGTCCTTCTTTTTTTAAGTTTTGTGTCTCCACTACTGCGTTAGGAAAGCGTTTCCGACCATGCATTGCTATGTGGTTTCCCAATGTCTACGTGTACTCTATTTTCTTTGAAAATTTGTCACCGCTGTAATGGTACCCCCTGTATGCTGGACCCATTCATATAAAAGTCTTAAATACTAAAACTTAAAAGTTTTTTTTGGGGGGGGGGGTGGAGAGAATTGTACTGTAATATAGTTTTCTAACATTATCTGTTATGGGCTTACTGTAAAGTACCACTCCCGGTTGTCCATATTTATAGAAGAGACAGTTGGAGAACGCTTACTTGTATCAGCTGGGATATCAACGAACGGCCGCACCTACCTCTACGTGATTCCTGGTGGTTCCGTCACAGCTGTCCGATACTGCAACGAAATTTTACACACTCTTGTGCGTCCTTTTGTCTCTGCAATGGGTGCAGACGCGATATTTATGGACGATAACGCCGACCTGCATAAAGCTCGAGTGGTGCGGAGTTAGCTGGAGAGTGGAAACCATTTCGCATCTGCCATGGCCTGCTAGGTCCCCGGACCTGAATCCCTCACAGCATGTGTGGAACATGTTGGAACGACGGATAGCAGGTTCACAGTGCGCCGCCAGGCACGCTTCTCGAGCTCCGACCTGCATTGCTACAGGAATGGGGCGCTACTGACACAACAAGCGATCACAAACACTATTGCCAGCTTGCCTCGCCGTTGTCTAGTATGCATTTCAGCTAAAGGGCATCATACCTGTTATCAGCGCGATGTTTTCATTGCACATTATTCCGACCTATATCTTTGTTTTATTTCGCATTTTGTATTTGTTGCTTATTTTCTTTTAGCAGGAGTGTACTTCACAACAGTTGGTATATTGATCAGATTGTTAAGTGTAACAAACTAATTAGCTTTAAGGTAGAGTACACTTTAAGGTACCCCTTGTATTATGGCGAAGTTTTTGTCTGATTTATCGCCAAGTTGTTGTTTCATTTATGGTAGCCTGAGAAGTTCAATGTTATGGAAACCCTATTGTGACGTAATCGGGTGCATGATTCTGGGAAATTTTGAATCATGGGATGTTTTGTAAGCGTTTTTGTGGTGTGTGTTAAAATCGTTTAGATGGATTTGAATGGGTTTGTAGGAAGAAAAGTTCAGATGGTCACTATGTGAAGCGTTCGATCAGAAAGAGTACCTGGTTTGAAAAAAGTCATTTGAGTATGATTGATATTTTGATTTTTACGTGGCTCTGGGTGTACGAAGCGAACTCGAAAATCATGGTAAGTGAATATTTGCTTTTGGTAGTGCTTAAAAGTATAACATGTTTTTCCTTTTTTATGTTATTTTATTGTTTGGTTTAAAATGTATTTTACTGAGATTACGTATTTTTTGTTTGCCTATATTGTAGACTTTGGTGCGCCTTTGACTTTTTAAGTGAAAATATATCGATGTGTACATAGACAGAGTAAAGGGAGTGCGCAATGCAAGTTTGTGCAATTCTGGGATTTTTTTTTTAAAGTGAAAATAGGTCGACGTGTACGTGGATAAAGTCAAAAGAGTGCGCAATGCCATCTTTGTGCAATTCGTTTTTTTTTTTTTTTTTTTTTTTTAGTGAAAATAAGTCGATGTGTACATGGATACCGAGTTTGTGCAATTGTTTGTCTTGTTATTTTGGTTTTGTGTTATGCAAAAATCGCCGCTTCGCAAGCCAAAATAACGAGTGAAAGAATTGCACAAAATCCGAATCCATGTACCGCCGAAAATCGCCAAGTTTCGCCAAGGGGTACCCTAAACTATACTTTCACCTTAGCTTTCTTACGTAATGTTCCCTGCCTCAACAAATGACTCTCTTAACGACGACGTCTTGAAAAGGGATGAATCGGGGAAAAATTCAGCTTTTCCTCAGTAGAGGTACAACCATGGAGGTAAGAATAAACTACCTACCTCCATGGGTATAGCTGAGGGGACAACACGATTTTGATCGCGGGTTTAAAAGTGAAAGTACGAAATGAAAAATGCCCCGCATCACTACCTCTTCCCTCTCAATAGCATTAATAGCAATAGCAATAGCATTAAGGATCTTCATGTCTAACAGACCGGTGTACAGGCGTCTTGACAAGAGCTTTCGATATACTAACGGAATGGGAATGATGCTTATACAAATTTCATGTAGCTGTTTTTGTTATATTTTCGTTTAATTTGCCCTAACTAGTATTTAAGCAGAACAAAGTTCAGGTACACTCTGCACAAAAAAAGGGGGAGAGTTTTATATGTCTCGTTCTATTGGACTGATCGAGGAAATTTAATTTATGTTTTTCATGTTTCGAAAGCGCGACTTGGGATATACACTAGATTTATATAGAAATTCTTCTAACAAAGGTATTTCGACACAAAATCGGATTTTTTTCTAAAATGACATAGAAAATTTTTTCCATATTTCGATTCTACAACACAAATTATGCCTAAATATTAAATTTCGTGAGGCATTTACTGATAAATTTAAAATTTTATCTTGGCGCACGTTTTCCAGTTTGCGCCAAATATAATTCACTAGGCGAAATTCTTAATTTATGGTAACCTATTTTCGTTTCACTATGCACGAGCAGGCAAAAAGTTGCATCGTTCATTCTTTCAAATAATTTTAACAAAGTGTGTAAACCACATTTGGATGTTATTATCGCTTCTAACAAATATGCTAAATTTCAAAACGCGGCAATATATAAATTTAAGTGCAGCCTTGGAAATTTTGAATAAAGGAAATTTTTTTCAGGTATTCCTAGAAATACATTTACTTTAAGGTGATGGTGAAAGTTTTATAGGTTATACTTAAAAAATTTTTTTTCGAGAAACATTTATAAAAACTTCTAAAAAATAAATCAGAAAATATCTGCGAATTTTATTTAGATTGAATATAATATGAACTGTGAAAGAAGGAACCAAATAGAGATATTAACAAATATATACCGCAATCATTTAAGATTGAGGATCTAAAATTTTGAGAGCTGATATTTAAAAAACTACTCGTGCGATTTTTACAAACTTGGCACTTTGGCATAATTTTGAGTCATAGAATCGAAATACGGAAAAAAAATTGATAAGCTATTTCAGAAAAAGTCCGATCTTGTGTCAAAGTACCTATATTATAACAATGCTATATATAAATCTAATATACATCCTAAATCGCGCTTTCGAGACATGAAAAACGCAAGTTAAATTTCGTAAATTGTCCCAGTAGAACGGGAAATATGGAACTATCCCCCCTTTTGTGTGCAGAATGTACAGTAAATTATATAATATGTTTAGGAAAGACTGGCACAGCTATATTTCTTTAATGAAATGATCGTGGGTCTCTGGTGCCAGTTTAAGAAGTCAGTGCTTAAATTGCGCCGGAGCCCACCGGAGTCCGGCTCCGGTATTTCTCAAATTTTAATATAAAATACAATTCTAGACGGAGCGCACCGGAGCCCTAGATAGGATGAGCTTCGGTACTTCTTTTTATAAAACTCAAACACAATTTCAAGGGAAAAAAATTAGAATTCCTAACGTTTTAGTTTAACAATAAGCAGATCTTGCAATACTCTAATTCCCTAGAAATACGAATTCAACATGAGACGTTCAAGTAAAGTCCCCTCACTCACATGCGGAAACCTTTCGCTTTAAGAAGGGCAATAAATTTGGGGGAGTTTGTTTAGGAACACGTAAATTTCTCGCCATGCCATCGTACCTAGTGTATTGTTATCGATGGTTACAGTTAGTTAAATTTGGTTTTTAAATGTGCGTTAAGTGATAGCCTACAATAAGAGTGAAATACTGATTTAAACTGCTCAAGCACGTCCTATACGTCGTCTTCCCACAGTATCCACTAATGTAACCAAATACAGAGGGGAGCGGAAAGCGTAACCAGCAACTTTACATTCATCTTTAGGAGTCAGATTCAGGACTCATTTTACCCCTGACACACATCTACTTGATGGCTATAAATAATTATATCAGCAGAGAGCCGCGGTAAAAAAAATGTATTCTCTTACCAAAATTCCCCTCATTTTTTGTTTCCACCCACTTATACCCTCACGCTCTCATTCTGCTTCCCCCTATTTTTTGCATTATCTGAATTTTCATCAGTTATACATTAAGCATATTTAATTTTTGTGATGATAAAAGAACTTTTCCCCCATACGGTGTGTTGGTGTGGTGTATTTAATTATGGCAAAGCACACTAGGGCTATCTGCCTAAGGGGAGGGATGCCTTTCGTGGAGGACTTTCTAAGGGAAACTGGCTCGTATACACGTTACACATGGGGAAAACCACGAAAACGCCCATGCAGCCAGCCCGTTCGCGGGATTCGAACCTCGGACCGAACTACCAGTGTTCAGCGACTTTACCGCTCGGCCGCTGGTGGGCCTTTCCCCCATACGATCAGAGCTTAAATTGGGCCGTAGCCCACCGGATCCTGAGTCCGGTGTGTTTCTTAGTTTTTGTAAAAAATCATAATTCTAGACGGAGCGCACCGGAGCCCTGAATAAGAACGCTGCGGCACTTCTTTTATGTAACTGAATAACAATCTCAGTAGAAATTTTATCTCGAAAATTTTATTTTAACAATAAAATTATATTAAAATTGGCTTATTAAATTTTACCTCTTTACATTTTATTTAATTACTTTAAGTTTTAATTATTTCAATAATAATTAATTATCTAATAATTATCAATTAAATTATAATTAATTAATTTTATAATAATTATTGATTAAATAACAATTTATAAACATTAATTAAATAGCTATTAATTAATTTGATAGTAATTAACTATTTAATTTAAAAATTATTAATGAGTTTAATAGTCATTTTATTTATTTATTTGCTCTTGTTCCTCTTTGCTGACGGTCTTCCATAGTGCTCCGGGAACTTCTAATTTTAGAAATTAAGCCCTGTAAGAAGTGAGCGAAATACGGCATATTTTGACTGCAGTACGTTTGATCTGAACCACATTTTAGTTATTACTATATGCAAAACTTAAATTTTTATAAGGATCATACAAAAGTTTTTCTTTCATAACCGAACCATCCCCTCCCCCCAAAAAATGATAAATTATATTACCATTTGTGCAAATTTGAATTCCCACTGATTCTTCTCAAATTTTTGCTGGAATTTCAGCATTTTTATGAGACAACGTTGCACAATTAATACAGGTAAAAGCAAATAGAAAAAAACAACGGCAAAAGCTCAAAAGGAGCCTGACTATTCGGCTCAAATGATTAAAATAATTTCCTTTTTAATCTTTTGTCATAGTAAATTTTGCGTAAAATACTAACAATTAGATTTAGTCACAGGATGATAATCCTCGGGACTTTTTTTACTATGCAAGAGATTATGTAATTAGTAATTATACAAATCTGTATTTTCTATATTGGATAAGAAGTGTAATAATATTATTGCTTTTCCTAAATTAAATCTCCATATCGAGATGAAAATGGGTCACTTTATTCAATATCGATTCACATCAGCTTTCGCATTTTCACTTTCGACACGAAAACGTGTTGCTCACATGTCACATTTCCTGAATTTGACATTTTAGATAAACTTTGTAATAAAAAGTTAAGTAGGCGAATAACAGTTCCTGAATGTGGCACGTTAAATATTCACCGGAGAAGGAGCGGTTCACTAGATAAATAAATTTCATTTGCTAGTATTTAAACTCACTATTAATATCGAATTAAGTCGACAAACATTAATATATATAATACTCATGCATATATAATTCAAGGATTATGCAATTAAATAAGTTCCCCTTAATTTCCACTGAATATAAAACACAGTACAAAAAAATACTTTGCAAAGAATTGTGCTCTTCTCAAGAATAGTAGCTTCAGTCATATAATACATTAATTAGAATGCAATTTTAAATATCAAATCGCATCGAAGTTTGTTTTCTCAATCCTTTTTCTACGGATATATTTTATCCTTGAATTATATATACACCGTGTCGACAAAAGTCTTTACCCAGATTTTATTTTCACAACCATTGGTCATTGACATAGTCTTCCAATGACAAAAATGCTTCAAATGACGCAAAGATTCATGTTTTGGCATTTTTAAATTTAAACAAATAAGTTTTGTAAAAACTGCGAAATTTAACTTTTTATGTATTCTTGTAGTCCCTAAGTAAAATATTATACTCCTTATAAACAAGTAATATTAAAAAAAAAAAAAAAAAAAAAAAAAAAAAAAAAAAAGAGTGCTACTTTGGTAGACGGGTGCACGGATTTTTGGCGATTTACGTTGGCGCAATTGTTGGCGCGATTTTTACAATCGTCAGCCATCTTGAAAAACGCTGTTTTTACGCATAGTAAAGTATTCGAAACTTTAAAAAAATAAATATCGTTAAAAGTAATGGATTAATTTTTTGTTGAAAATGTCGTTTTTTAAGATGGCAGGCAAGTGTAAATAAATACATTTACTATGAGTATAAAATACTAAAGTAAGGCTATTATTACTTTCATATAGCAAAAAAGAGAATAAAAACACCGCTATAAAAACATTGTGCCAACGTTTAATTAGATTAAAATATTACTGAAATTGAATATCGAATTAAAAACCATCCTACCAACATTTAAAAGAATTAGAATATTATTAAATTCAAATACTTTAAAATACGTTATATAAAATATAATTAACATTAAAACATACGTGACAATAATTATCTCAGCAATTTTTGAAAATAGTGTATTAATTTTTTTAACAAAAATTGAAGTATACAATTATAAAATAAAAGAAAAATATGTACTTACATTTTTTTTGAGTAATTTAACCTCTTGTTTATTGATAAGTACCACAAAAAAATCGAAATCATAATTGAATCGGCTCTTTTAACCATCTCCATCTTTTATCCACATATTTCGCACTTCGTTGAAGAAGCAATTAGCGAGGTTTCCTCCAAAAATTTTAAATAAATTTCCTCTGACGCTATTAACAATTTATAAATAAATCTTTGATTAGGAAAGACAGGTTGGCCAAAATAGGGTCTCAAAAAGCAATTTTTTTATTCCAATACCAATAATTCTTGGTAATTACCAATAAAAACATTCATCTTCGAAACAGAGATATCCATTCCATTTCAAATCTGACGAATTCGAAGAGATGAATAATAAAATTTTAAAATGGCGAGGTAATGCACAAATATTCAGTAACCAATCAGGGAGCTGATTACATCACGCATAGAATTAAAATTATTTAAATAATCATTCATAATAAAATCATTCTTAAAACAAATGTAAAATTAAATTGTATTTTAATATTTAAAAGCCATAAATAATGTTTAAAACATTAGAATAAATTTATAGATATTAATAAAACCAATTACTTTTTAAGTAAGGTGACGTCATTGATTACATCATCAACAACATAAAATTATATAAAATATTATAAACAACAAAATTTTTATTTCAAATAAAAATGTAAAATTAAATTGATTTTTAATATTTAGAAGCCATAAATAATATTTAAAACACGGAAGTTATGCATAATAAAACGCATTATTTTTTAATAAAATGACAACAAAGTATCGGTTACCATAAATAATTTATCCAGCAATGGGTTTACCATAAGTTGTATTACTCGCCAAAAGAAAAATCGCCAAAAAATCCGTGCAACCGTCTACCAAAGTAGCACCAAAAAATGTTTTAAAGTCAATTCCTACTTAGGTTAACAAAGAAAAATTTTACCCTAGTTACCTTTTATTAACACTACTAGCAGCTTCGCTGCCAGCCTTCGTCTGGCTTTTAAATGTACCGGGAAAATGGCTGAAGAAAACACCAAACGTTAAATTTAAAAACTGCGTGGAATTTTACTCTGCAGAACAACTTCATAAAAAAAAAAGTTATTACGTATAACAAAATTACAATGAAATAAGCAAAATCCCTTAATACAAATATTAATTATCTTAATAAATAAATTAACCAACTTCCCTTTGCAAAATCTTAAGAACTCAAATGGTATAAAGGAGGTTAAGAACTTTGTTTTCAAAAAAATCACTCAAAACTTTTCAGTATCTTAAAGACAGTGAAATCAGCAATAAATAACATAAAAGAATACAAAAAACAAAAAATTCTGAAAAGTAAAGTATAATTAATGATATTTTATCTTATATTTTGAAGAGAAAAAAATTAACCAACGTTCCGTTGAAGAAAAAAAATCATGCAAAACTTTTCAATATCTTACAAATAGTGAAATAAGCAAAAAATAACATGAAAGAAACTCAAAAAAGAAAACATTCCGCGCAGAATTTTACTCTGCAGGACAACTTTATCAAAAAATATCAATAAAAATGTATTATATATATATAAAAACGGCAATGAAATATGCCAATCTCTTAAAAACAGTGACATAAGAAATACGATGAAAAATTGTTGCCAAATCCATATTTCTAAAAGAATGAAACTATTCAAAATGATGCGATTTCATCAAAAATCTATCAATAACAATAAGAAAGGAAATTTTTTGCCAAAATCACATTTTTAAAGATGTGAGATGTGTACTCGGAAGCTTCATTCAAAAATTTTTTTAAAAAAACAAAATATTATCATTTTTCCAAAATTCTTATTGTAAAAGCAGTCGCAAGGATGAAAGTTTAACGTGTCCAAAAATCAAAGAAAAATAAACTGTTCATTTTTAAAAATAAACCATTTTAGAAAAAATCCCGTTGAAAAGGTGTTTAAGCTCACTTTAAATAAATTCGTATTGAATCGATTTATTGAAACACGAAATTTATTTTAAGTTCGTAAAATAGCTAAGTGCCTACGTTTCATGACGATGTGAAAATGGAGTGAGAGTAAAATCTCGCTTTCCTATAGCCCATTATGTCTCAAAATGACGCGATTTCGTCACAAAATCATAAAATTAAAAAAAAAAAAAAAAAAAAAAAAAAAAAAAAATCGAATTTCGAAAAACTCGCTTCGAGGTGCACTGGCTCTTGTCTAGATGTACCAATGTACCAAATTTCGTAGTCGTGGGTCTATTAGCTTACGCGCAACGCTAACGAAAGACCACACATACAAACAGACTCTCTCTTTTATTATATGTAGAGATTAACATCTTATTTAAACTTATTATACTTGGAAAATTTTTTTAGTAAAATTTTTTATTAAATATTTTTTATAGTAAAAAATTTTCTAAACTGTAAAAATTGTATTAACATTAGTGTCATCCACTACAAGTTTAAGAAAAATGTATTTGAACTTGAATGGATGAATAAAAAATATTTGGTACTTTTCCGTTTCGCCGGCGCAAATCTCGCCAAGCAGACTTACAGCATACAGTATACACATAAAATATTCTTAGAACTAAATTTTTTTATTTTGAAAGCATAAACATATTAATACGACTTAAAATTTTGTAAAAAGGCAATAAATTTGTAAAGACAAATTTAAGAATTTACTATGCTTTCATGGTTCAACATCCTGATTCGCCGGTTCGTATCACGTGACCCAAAGTGATCTCATCTCACGTAAATTACGCTACAAAATATAATTCTCTCGGTAATTATCTGCATTAATTTCAAGTTAAATCTTTATTTGGAGTACAAGTTTAAATGCAAGAATTATTTCAATTCGTACGAATAGGTTACTCAGAAATTATGCAAAACCCCAGTGCTTTACTTCGCTAGTGCATTCTCATTAAATTGATGAACTCTTAATTTTGCCTTTCCTATATTTTCGCCTTTGGGCGAGCGGTCTGATTGCATCCTAATTGACTTAATTATCGCCAATGATCTTAGGGTATAAAATTTAACCATCTTTTGTAAAATTTCTATGTAATTATATGCCAGTATTGAAAGAAACAATCTGATAAGAAATGGCTGCGACTTGTTTTGAAAATGAAGCGTAAAAGGTTACCAGCGAAGACATTCCTTTTGGCATCAGTTGTACCATAACTGGCGACTTTATCGTTTGCGCCGGCAAAATGGAAAAGTACCAAATATTTTATTAACCAGACTAGAAGAGAAACACGCTAATGTGACAATCAAAATCGTAAAAAACAACCTTATATTTAGCGTAGGTATAATGAAACACTCAATCGATTTCGAGGGCAGCTAAAGGTCCCTCCTCATCAGGAGAAAGAAGAAAATAGGAATCACAGAAACACGTGGTGCTTATCAGCACTGCACGTGGTTATAACTAGATTTTTAATCAGAGTTGCACTGGCCGCCTACTTTTACTGAGCCAGGCTGTCTGATCAAGCATAAAGAAATATTAGCGAAGTTAAAATAGGGAGCGAGGGGCAAATGCACATTACGCTCAAAATCTGAACTTCAAATAATGAAAAGCAACCACTGAACGGATTTTTATACCCTCTGGTAGTACCAACTCGCACTTGTACTTTCAGTTCACTTGTACTTGAACTTTCAGTAAGTTCACACATACTGAAATTAATGAGTTGGTTTCGCTTACTAAAGTTTCTCTAAGTCAAACCCACTTCGTTTTCCAAAATGCATATTTTCGTCAAGTTGAAGGATTGGCTATGGGTAATCCTCTCAGTCCGGTACTTGCTGACATTTATATGCACTATTTTGAGATGAAATTATTTGATAAATTATCTTTTCGTCTTTGGATTCGATATGTTGACGACACTTTCGCACTTTTTGACGGTTATAAAGAGGATTTATCCGAGATTCTATCTATTATGAATTCAATTGATCCAGCCATCCAATTCACTCTTGAAATTGAATCCAACAATTCCCTCCCCTTCCTCGATATTCTTATAATCCGCAATGAAACCGATTTTAGCACCACTGTGTACCGTAAACCCTTTGCAGTTTGTTTACCACCCCATGCCAAGTCATGCCACCCTGTTAAGCAAAAAATGGCTTCTTTTTACTATTATGTTTTCCGCGCGCTAAAAGTTTGTTCCTCTGAATCTTTGCTTACCAATGAACTTAATTATTTGAGAACAGTTGCGATTGACCGTGGATTTTCTCCCGTGATTATTGATAAAGCCGTCAAAAAATTTTCAGATTCCCATCAAAGAAGACATTCTACTGTTAGAAATAATATCAATGACCTTGTCGTGCTTCCATTTTATCCTTCTGTTAGCTATAAAATTGCACGGATTCTCCAGAAATTCAATTTTCAAGTCGGTTTCTCCCCTATTAATAAAATTCACCCTTCGATTCTAAAAGATTGCGTTTCTGTCTTGAATTCTTGGGGAATTTATAGTATATCATGCCAGTGTGGTTTAAGATATATTGGCCAAACAAAAAGAGCGTTGAAGTTTCGTATCAAGGAACATGAATCTTATGTCAAAAAAGGGGAAATTAACAAGTCTTCAATAGCGTATCATAGCTGGACTTTTAACCATAATTTTGATTTTGGGTCTGCAAAAATCATCCAAAAGGCTTCTTCCATAGGCGAATTGGATTTTCTTGAGGCTTTTCACATCCACAAAGATTTAGAAAGTTTAGTTAATGATTTGAAGTCCAATCCAGTCCTTCCTAATGCCTTTAAAATTCTACTGTCTTAATTCAATTATTTTTGCCGGTAGATGGCGTTACCTCCTCGCACTTGGTACTACCAGAGGGTATAAAAATCCGTTCAGTGGTTGCTTTCCATTATTTGAAGTTCAGATTTTGAGCGTAATGTGCATTTGCCCCTCGCTCCCTATTTTAACTTCGCTAATATTTCTTTATGCTTGATCAGACAGCCTGGCTCAGTAAAAGTAGGCGGCCAGTGCAACTCTGATTAAAAATCTAGTTATAACCACGTGCAGTGCTGATAAGCACCACGTGTTTCTGTGATTCCTATTTTCTTCTTTCTCCTGATGAGGAGGGACCTTTAGCTGCCCTCGAAATCGATTGAGTGTTTCATTATACCTACGCTAAATATAAGGTTGTTTTTTACGATTTTGATTTTATTAACCATTGAAAATTTGAACAAGATAAAAGGAGAGTGTGAGCTAATAGTAGGAATGTAAAAATAAAATACAAAATGTTTAACTCCGGTTTGATAAAAATTGAGCAAAATATTTAATTTCAAATTATAGGTCATCATTTTCAGTTTGTATAGAGAGAGGGGTAGGTTAATAAATAAATTAGAGTAATTCGAGGTTGAGTTTTTCCTACTAGGGTTAGTGTTTTCAATTTATAAATTTTTGTTACATTTCGTACGTCGAAAGAATTTTCACACAAGTAATTTATAAGTTTTAGCCGCCTAGATGATATAGTGGTTAGGGCAAAGAATCTAAGGGAGTTCTCCTCGGAGGTTTTTTGGTTAGGGAAGCCGGACTGCGATACCAAAGGGCCCGGGTTTGAATCCCGGAGAAAGCGTGGATGTAAAATTGTCTGTCCCTTCATAGGAGGTAACGGTGGTCATTTGTTAGGTGACTCCACAATAAAATGGTCACCACCTCTTATGAGTGGCCCATGCCGTTATAGGCTAGTGCTCGCCATTTCGAAAATAATTACTAGTTTTCAAAGTCTAAATATAAGTTATTAATACTGTTGTGAAGTTTTAAAACTTCAGAATCATAATTAGATAATTATTCAAAAAATCAATTAAATTAAAAATATTTTTCACTTTTATAACCTTTTCTTTAGTTCACACATGATGTTTGGCTGCGAGTGGGATTTTGTTACCGATTTTTAACCTGTTTTCTATTAAGGTCTACGTTCAAATTTTGTATACACACTGTTTGTCGATGAGAATAGAATGCACAGAAACTATATTTTAAAATTTAGATTTGTTTATTTTTTAATTTAATGTTTAAAAGATTTTCGCACATACATTTGTTTAACAAACAAATTAGGCATATATGAATTTTACTGTTTACATCATCGAGTATAGCGGGGAAAATCTTTTCAAGTAAAACATGCATGAAACTTTGAAAATCGCTCAATTGTTTAGAATATTTGACATCTGAACTGTTCTATCTGTAGAATATAAAGTTAAGTGATCAGCTAGATTATAATATGTGTATACGTATATATATCAATGATTTTTGTTTCATTAAAAGCGAGAAAAATTAAGTCATAAAATACATTTGAAAATTGGTGCAATACTCTTTTATATTATTTCAGTATTATTTGCTAATTATCAGAAAGGTATTTCTTTGACATCTTTCAACTAAAACATTTAAATCATCATCCATATGGCTTATATGCATATTTAAAATCGCGATTAAAGATGTTAAAAGAATTAGTGTGCCATGATTTAAAAAGGTTATTTTTAACGAATATAAATGTATCAGATACAATTAATTTAATGTTATATAAGGGCGTACATTTACCTTATTGCCTCAGGTGAAAATATATCCATCTCTCAAGCAAGCTGTGAAAATACCAGAAATTAGAATAACAAATATAATGGAGTGAAAGTTAAAACAAGTATTTTAAATATTACAATATACTGATAATTTATCTTTACGAATTCATGTAGTTATTCATAAACGCAATAACACTTTCTCAGTAGTACTTCATTCAGGGTTTCCTCTTATGTTAAATAACTGTTGACAAATGATTTAGTACAAGGGCTTTCAAAATGTGTCTCCTTGAAGTATTGTTATTGACGTCACGAACGGTGGAAGAAAAGTGATTTTTTTTTTTTTTTTTGGTAAGCCTGAATGTCGTTCTGATATTTTCCGGAAGCTAAATTTATTAAGTGTTTATTAACAAAGCAATAAGATTCACATTTTACACTTATAAGGTATTTCTCGCGCCTTCTTAGCATGCCTTCGTAGTGTAGTGGTCAGCAAACTGGGTGCGTATTCAATAGATCCGTGGTTCAATTCCCGGAGAAGGCGCTGCTCATTTTTCACTTTTCCTGCTTCAAAAAAAAATACCTAATCTCTCTACAATGACGCCCGAAGTAAGAGATGGTGAATGCACACAAATTTTTAAAACATACTTCATGTTAAATGTAGCTCAGAGGTACACATGTTCGTTGACTACTTATCACAGTGCAATTTTCACATTGACGAATGCTTTCCAGAATCGATTCAACAGCCATATAGGGAAATACCTTCTTTCCTCCGTATGTGCTGCCGTGGTGGAATGCCCAGCTGGCTGTCGGAAGTACATGGTTTGAATCCTAGTGAACGTATGGCTGATTTTTTACATTTCAAGGCACCAAACAATAATATAGCTGTACAGTGGTCCCCGACTAAAATGTGATGAATGATAATTCGTCCCGAACTGGATTTGGCCAAATCAGTCTTATTCCTCTCTCTCTTGGTGACTTTTAAATCGAGGAGAATATATGGAATTATTGACATTACCATACGTGCTCTCGTGATGTCATTAAAGATTCTATAAGAACAAAAAAAGGTTCATACTCTCGTTACATATGAGGAAAACTATGAATACCTCCATGCAGTCAATCCATTCGCAGGAATAAGAGCAACAGCGAGAACTACCCTTTTGTAAAGGTTTCATCCACTCGATCATAGGTGAATGCAAAGCAATGGAATCAAAGACCTCCAAAGCGCAGACGTATCATCAGCATTCATAAATACACAGACACTTCTTAAGGCTATTTCATATACTTTTATAAAATTCTACGGTTTTGCATCTGAATTGAATTTGTGTCGTCATTTTTAGCACAGCTCTGGATTTTGGTGAAGCAAGAATATCCAGAATTCAGGGCGTAATTTGATAAAATATTAAGATTAAAGCAAAGTGAAATATTAAGAGTATTCTTGAGGTCCCAGGTGGTTACTGTTACTTCATAATCATTCCAAGAATTATGATTCTCAGTGCAAGATCCTACTCATGTGAAGGTTTTTCTCAGTAGCCGTTTCCATCCAAATCAAATACACACCTAAAAAAAAGTAAGGGAACAACATGAAAATTGCAATTTCTAATATTGTATCGAAATTTGAAGACCTCATAAAGAAAAAAAAAAAAAAAAAAAAAAAAAAAGAGCAGATTCTTCTCTTCGACTCACTAATTTAATACAAAATAATGCATGGTAATAAATACATCTTTTCGCAAAATGAATGCTATTTCAAGCAATGGAAGATTTGACGATCGTGATTGGTCTCGGTATACCCCGATCAGACAGGAATGTCAAAAGACTGTGCTCTCTTCCTTAAGCACACTTTTCTTCATAACTAAGAAAGACCTCTCAATTCTCAACAGTGAAACGGCATATGGGAATGAGGGGCAAAATGTGTTCTGTATCTGCTATGAAAAGAAAATTAGCAGTGATAAGGCGAACCATCAGCAGAATATGAAAATAAAAGAAAAAAGTTATACATTTTGTTTAAAAAACAGCAGGCTAGCAAAATAACTACATGACTTCACCAGAAAGAATCAAAGCTATCATTCCAACAAAAGGAACGAGGCACAATCTCAACAGATTCCTTGGCAAGCCAGCCTCGTTAGGACAGTCTTTGGGAAATAGCAATTATTCCTCATATTAGCGTTAAATGTACTATGTATCTATAATAACAACTTGAAAAAAAAGTTGCTATTTCCTAAAGGTTGAAAAAGTCTCATTGTTCTTGAAATCAAAACGCCAGGAAGAGACGAAAAGAATCCCAGCAATGACTGTCCAGTCAGTCAGTCAGTCAATGTAATCTCAACACATTTTCACATAATGCCAAAGTTCGAAAACATAATTCTCTACAGAATGACTCTTATGTTCAAAAAACGATCTGCTACATACAATGATACTTAATTTTACTCTACAGTGTATCATACTGCCTGCCTAATGGAGACACTATCTATAAAGAGAATATTATGACATTTTTCTGGATTTATTAAATAAGATTTGGCATGATGAAATGATTTGTTAAACTCATAAACTGAAATGCCCTCTTGAGTTAACAACTTCCTAAAAGATTAAAATTGAGAATTGAGAATTGGTATGGAGGCAAAAACATGAATTCACAAGATTATCATCATCATTATTATTATTTGTTTTTTGCTTGGTCACCTTCCCAAGTTCTACAATTCTTCGCCCAATACTCTCAAGCTACTGCGCTCAAGGCAAATTTAATTCTCGTGTAACCACATTGCAAAGTACTCCGGTTATTAGCTGAGGCATGATTACGAACCACGAGACGATTGCACAACTTCATGAAATATTAAATGAAACCAGTTCCTTTGAGAGACTCGATGAAATGGTTCGTCATAATAAAAGGCACTCCACGTCCCATCGCTGAAACAATTATTACTAGTTTCGATCTTCCCCAAACCACTGTCTGGAAAATCCTGAACTCTAACCACTTGCTTAACCATGAGTAGCGCGTACAGCTACTGCAGCATAATGATTACCCACATACTCAACAGTGTTTGCAAAAGAGCATACTGGACTTCTTATTTTGGCTTCTGTCCTATACATAGAAGAGTCATACTTCACCATGGCAGGCTGCTATAATGTCCAAAACTGAGTTGTTGCAGTCAGCAATGCAACAACACTGTTTCTGGAACTGCACAATACTCAAATCGATAATGCAACTACTCGGTGACTGGTTTCGAAGATGACCATGAATTCTGCCAAGATTTCTATAGAGCAGGGGTGGCCAAACTTCATGTCAGTAAGAGCGGCATGTTACATTTCAGAAAAGTTCAAGAGCCACAACTAGATTTTCTAAAAGCTACCAGCCCATATTTACATAATTTTAAAATGAGTAAAATAGGTTTCAAACAGAAAGAAATGTCTAATAGCTTTGTAAAAAATTAATTAATTACGTTCTTATGTATATAGAATAGTTTTAGTTTACCATATTTCATACATGCATGTTAATTGCGTACGAGGCAATCGCCCGCAAGATCCGCGCTATGGCCATCCCTGCTATAAATGGTTTACCGACAGCACAGCACAAGACCAGTTACAACAACTACAATGGATAATCCAATGTTCCTAATAACTCAAATAATAAATACATTTGGAAATTTATGCTAATCGCTTTCTTGCTCTAGTGGCAGTTTGCATAATTTTTTACATATCAAGGCTTTTCTTAGACAGTGTTTAGCATATTTCGAGACCAGGTTTCTTAGTAGGAAAAATGAGACATGAAAGAGCGACACACAAGTGAAGATTATTTTACTCATCAAAATGTTAACAACTGCGAAGTGAAGAAAAGGTCACAGGTGTGTCAAGTTTTGCCACCAGCTTAAACGCGAGCCTGATATCACCGCCACATGAAATCATGGACGTTTTGAAATATGCGGGCGTTTAGTATACGTAGATGGCAGCTATGTAAATGCGAGCACGATTGAAAACAAAAGGGGGAAGGTTAGTCTAGCGATTATGCAGACCAATGAATGGCATCAATAGATCCGAATCGGTGTTATCGAAATGACACATTTAAGTGTTCCCGAACATCACGGCTGAAATGCGCTAGTGACCCATCATTCTAGAATAATAAATATATCATGGCAGAGCAACTGCTTAATCTATTAAAAGTCTTGTTTGTCATTCAATAGTTCAAACAAGACTTCTTCCAAAGAAAAGCTTTTATAGCATTGTCTATCCAAACCGATTGGCAATATGGATATGGTCCTAAAGTGGGAAGAACTGAGCACTGACAGCAAACCAATTTTATGCAGCACATGTTCGTGTAGAATGGTTGGGTTCTGAACCATCCAAACATGCGAGTTTTGGACATTATAGCAACGTGCCATGGTGAAGTATGCCTCTTCTATGAATAGGACAGAAGCCGAAATAAGAAGTCCAGTATGCTCTTTTGCAACCACCTTTGAGTATGTGGGTAATCATTATGCTGCAGTACCTGTATGCGCTACTCATGGTTAAGCAAGTGGTTCAAGTTCAGGATTTCAAGAGACAGTGTTTGGGGAAGATCGAAACTAGTAGTAACTGTTCCAGCAATGGCACGTGGAGTGCCTTCGTTATGATGACGAACCATTTCTTCGAGTCTCTCAAAGGAACTAGTTTCATTTAATAATTATGTCTCAGCTAATAGCTCTCTTGATTCCGGTGGTGGCGTTGTCCATCACCATCAGAGACTTCAACCTAACCTATTACCTCTGCAGGCCAGCTACCCAGTAGTTAAGTGTTGCTGACTGCTGCACCAATAGACCCATGTTCAAATCACAAAGATGGCATGGGTGTATATAAGAACATAGTGTTTGTATGGCAAGAAGGCACTCAAAGTGCAAGTTGACCGAAAGTTCCCTGAAGAGGTTGCTGTTAAGGGAAGAAGGGTGTTTTCGCTCAAAATTTGAGTAGATGCTTACAATTTAGCAATATTTTAATCAGTGATACTAGAGAAGTACTGGCCTAGCTTCTACCTGCACCTGTGCAGGGGCCGCCCATCCATATAATGGACGATGATTGCTGTACCAATGGACTCGGTTTCGGATCCTGGGTAAAGCTTGGATGTTTGTAAGCATTAAATGTCCGCGTGGGAAGAGGATATTCAAAACACACAATGAGCCGGAAGTCCTTTCGAGAGGTCGGCGATGTTCTCCCTCAGCAGTGCACAGTTAGTGCGGCAAAACTACACATGTAAGAAAAATGGCATATTTCCTAGTGTCCCACTCACTTCTACCAATATTTCTGCGAGTGGTTCTCAAATGATGGTTTTTCTGCAAGCAAATTCTATTGTTCACTAATAACTTCTATCACGTAGCGTTTGCGCTTCTGGCTTGGCACTATAAATCCGATTCCAATTTGTCTTCAAATTATACACCCTTCTCAAAAATCAATACATGCAATAACGAATTTCCGGAACATCGCACAAAAACGTTGAGTCAGGTCGCCACTAATGTAATCAAGAAATTTAGATGAGGTAGATTAGTGCAGTGTTCGAATATATTAAATGGAAGTTGTCTGTTTTAATCATAATAGGAAGTAAGCCTTGATCTTGCTGGTGGCTATTTTAAATAGCACTATTAGCAGTCATGTCATCAACATCATTAAGAGTTTGAAATTTATTGGGAGTTTCAATTTCAGGAGGAATTTTAAGATTTGCAAGAGTTTTGTTGTTTTCTTATTAACAAATCTAGTTGGAATGAACAGTCATTCCTCCTTGGAATTTCTTCATTTAAAATAACTGGCTGCTGGATGTACTACGAACATATCAAGAGTTATATTACCTTCATCGGAATGAAAATATGTCTCATTTTTTTGGCATGTTTTTCATACGGTACTTATTAGAAGTACAATTCAGACTGTTCACTTGACTCGGAATTCACGATGCAGCAAAACAATCTCTTCTTTTACTGACGCTGACTGCCATGCCGATGGGGGCGGGCTCGAATCCCAGATAAGGCTTGTAAACAATCTCTTCTGGAAGTCATTCTGGGAGAATATTTATCCAGGTACATGGCTTGTTGAATGCTCAGACCTCTTGTTTTGAACAGTGAAATTGCTGCATATCCTTACCCCATGAAAGCCAAATTTTGAAGAGAAAAATATTAATCGATAATTGTAAATAATTCCTGGTGTCAACTAATATGTACGTTCCATAATTTCTGATTGTGTATGCTCACAAAGCGCATTTTTGAGATTGAAAGCAAGACAAACTGTGCAGTGGCCCTAAAAAACTGCACAGTGTTCATCCGTTAGTTAGGAACAAAAATAAGGAATTTGAAAATTTTTCAAACATAGGGCCACTGTTAAATTTACCGAGTGCCATATCTTGTCAACAGATGGTTTCTGCAGCCATGGCTCCGCTTTCATGATTGACTTAAAAGCACTCTAGTTTGACTATTTCTAACTCCATTACACAGATTTTCGAGAAAGTGAATTTATTATGGATTCATCATTAGACCGATTAGGTACCTAAAGAAAGTACTTATTAGTCTTTTGGCAGTTACTGTGCTGTGAAAGACCAGGTCTTTAATTTTTATTATTAACACACTTTCAGAATCCTCGCCTCCCTCTTTTTTGTTATAGACATTCTGTTCTGATACAATATCCATAATAATTCTAGCCTATTCTGATACAATCTGCCAAATATATATAAAGATTGATAGTTAATTTTAAGATAAGGCTCGCAAATTCAAAAAAATTAATAGACCACGAGGCTTCCAAACCTTGGATTTCAAATCATTCTCATTATAGCCATATAAGGAGAACAAATTTCAATCACTAATATATGTTGCTCATGCTTTACTTACCTGTAATGTCTCATATTCTTTAGTTTTGTGCATTTAGAGATTTTTTGGGTACGACATCAGAAATGATAATACATAGCAATTATTACAATAACTCTACTTCACAAAAAAATAGTATTACTTCAAAGAAATTACCTAAGAACTGATGCAGTGTATATTCTGCTAAAATGATTTATCAGAATGTAGTTCAAAAACTTATGATAATGAACTTCATTAAATTGTGAATGTTCAAATGTATAATTTATTAAAATAGCATTTCAAAATAGATATTATACAGTCAAAAGTCGTTAATTCGGACACCCATAATTCGGAATGATCTATAATCCGGACCTCAAAGCTAAAATGTTTCTGCGCATGCGCCGCGTTGACACATGCGCACAGGCGTTTACGCGTGCGCGTAAGACCTCTTACGACTGCGCATTTCCGTGTGCGCGAGCGCAGAATACGTTTTCGCGTGCGCGTTTTATGTATAACGGACGGTGTAAGCTAAAATTATCTAATTATCTATTTCAGTTAATGTTGATGATTGCGTTGTTCCTTAATTTTCGAATTGGATCTGGCTTATTATTTTTTGCAGACTGTAAGAGCAATACTATAAAAGTAAACTTGAACTTTCGATTATGTCAAATAGAATTTTTGATTCTGGAGCTCCCAAAGGATCGAAGAAAAACGAAAGTATGTTTCAATGTCCATCAAACAAAAAGTGGAATTGCTGCAAAAAATGGATAAAGACATGAAGAATGTGACAGAGAGGTTAGTGAAAACGAAAAAATTTCGATTGACAAGTTATTCGGTATTCTCGGCATAGCAATTAACGGGACTTGAACAGCGGAACTTTGTAAGCGAACAAAAAATTATGTATGTTTATAGAATTAAAGAGAAAGTATTATCACATAAAACGAAGCAACTTAAACAACTTACATTGAAAGAAATGTTTAATAAAGTAAACAAATAAATATTAAGCTTTTTTTTGTAAATTTTGATACCCTTTATATCATAATTTTTTTTATTTCATAAATTACGGTTTCATATTTTTAATTTTAGAATTTCTGCATGCCATCTTACGCAATTTAAACTGATGATCTATAATCCGGAATCGCCGAAGTCCCGACGAGTCCGGATTAACGACTTTTGACTGTATATGATTTCATTATATGAGGGATGTTCAGCTTGATAAGTTGATTGATAATTAAAGTTGACTCTTTTTTTTTCTTTAGAAGTTGTAACAAAATTCTAACATTTCAGCTTTTAATTTATATTTGGTTTTCAATCAACTGCAAAGCAGTTTTAACTTGCCTTCTTTTATTAAAACTGGAATAATTCATGGTATTTCATGCCTTAGAACACTGTCTGCTAGCACAGAATTTTCAAACTATATTTATAGCAACATTGATGACCCTTTAAATAATGAGTCCACCAAATCATCAATGAAGAGCAGCAATATAGAATAATTTCTCGATCAAAAACCTAGCTAAGATAACAATAAAGCTCCACCAGCAATTCCTTCCTCTCATACTTTTACCAGACTGGTCTGATACAAGCCTGCCACAATGGAAGAAAACTAAGAAAAAAGAATCTGTAAGACTATGCATATTCTCTGAAATAAGATTATTTTGATCCCAATGATTCAACTACAGTCACAGTATTCTATCAATTAAAAATATCACTTTCTTAAAATGACCTCTCATGGAAAAATGACTGCCATTGCCTCAAGAGGTTGGACTTCTGCTTGTTGGTCCACGAAGGGTATTTCATTTCCCTTCTACCACCTGAAGAAGGCATCACCTATCCGTCACCTTGGGAACACGTCCTCTAGGAGTTACAGCCCCCCGACACCAACCAACCAACCAACCAGAAATACCATTTAACTAACACAATGTCAGAAAAATCTAATTAAACTGGCACTTAGGAAATTATTTAAAGACACCAGAAATGAAGATACAAAAAAATTCACAGAACATTCCTATTTCGAAATTCTAACAATGGAATACATTTCATAATGGCAATGATATGACACGCATAAAAATGATGAAAAAAGAGCACATACCAATGCAAACATCTATTACACGTAAAAAAGCATACTTAGTCCTACAAGAAGAATCTTTATGTCAACGATATGGGCATAGTCAGGCAACACACAGTCGTAGATGTGCTGATTCTCATACTATCCTCAAATATGAAAACACAAAAGCTAATAGTGCTGAAAAGTGTTTTAGATGGACAACCTCTAAAGCATCTTTAAAAGACATCCAGAATATTCTAAAAGTTTATATAACTCTCAAACGTCTAGAGATAAAACTAATTGAAGATACTGCATATTTTAAAAAGAATTAAGAAGACTCTCTTTAACTGGAAATATTACTAAATTGGGAAAAAACATTCCATGAAATCTAATAATTGACAAAAGTCTCCCATTAAGACAAATTAAGAGATCAACCATTTTCCAAATGACTCAAAGAAAAAGCAAGGCTAAAACTTTATTCCAGTGTTAAGAAAAATCAGGTGAACATGATAAATTCAATAAATAAATACATAAATAAACTGTGATTATTTTTCTGATCTTGACTCTGGATTTGAGATGCAATCATTATACTTATAATAGCATATGGATAACTAATTGACAGATTAAAATTTCTAAATAGACCCTCATGTATTGCAAAGTACTGGAATTTGTCACATTCCAACTACCTATGTAATAAAGTAATTGACTCCTTCTGCAGTTTCATTTATTAAAATAGTTGTTTAAAAGATCATACTAAATTTTAAAGCATTCCCCCCAAAAAAAATCTCATTTTCAGTAAATACGGTGCACTTGATGTGGTGAACACTCCTACGTTCTTAAGCATTCCCCCCCCCCAAAAAAAATATCATTTTCAGTAAATATAGTGCACTTGATGTAGTGAACACTCCTACGTTCTTAACAATGTTTAAAACCTTTATTCTTTGAATGTCATCGATTCATTCAAAATCTTTTTTAATTTTAGATTTTAACTTTAGACTATGCTATCATTTCAGACTGCACAGATTAATATCAAATTTATTTTCAAATGTCCTGCCTGATATTTTTAGTCATAATTCTGATAAACTTAACTTTACCATCGAGCTTTTCTAAATCACCATTTAGTCTTTATAACCAAATAACTTTCTATCAACATTATGACCTCTCATGGTAATAATTATTTACTAGATAGAAACCTCTGGTTGGTGCTATGCATTATTTACTATTTCGATAGCTCTATTTATTGTGTTGATAGCGCATCTAACACTTTGTTATCCTACACTAATGGTCCAAGTCAAACAGAAAGAGAGACTGAAACTGAATTAGCTAATTACATGCAGCAGCAAAAATAAATCAAACTCTCCAACTTGCAGGTTTATAAATTAATAGAAAACTATAAATAACCAAAATTAAAAAAGATAATTACAGTGTGCAACCACACCAACATCCACTTACTTATTACAAATTAAATTTAATTTTGTAGAATGCTTTGTTAATTATTCTCACAATCAGAAATTGTACATAACATTACATTTTTTTGTTGTGGCAATATTTTAAATGTTAGGATTTAATTCTATTTTACAGTGACTGATTTCATCATCATAATGGCAATAGGATATTCGGTTTCTCACAATCGTCTACATAATATGCAAATATTTTAACTAAATAAATAAAAAAATACTTTTTACAACTACTGTGAAAGCTTATTTCTGCACAGCTTTCAAACTCAAAACTGTTTCTAATATACGCAGATTTCCTTGTAGTAAAATTTTGAATAGCATATATAATCAACAATTGGGTCATTGTGTATCAGCCTATATGATGAAAGTGTCAAAAAAGAATGTTTTATTATTATTTACTTTAAATTTTAATGTAAATTTTTGTTCTTTTTATAAACTTTTTAAGATTTAATTTTAAAGTAAATTTCTGCACAGATGCCTTTCACTAAAATTGTAAATTTTTTCCACAGCTTTTTAATTTCTTTAAAAACAGCTAAACAATGAAATTATAAACTTAATATTCATTATAGCACAATATTAAGTATAGAATTTTTATAAATTATTGAAGGTTTAACAAATGTAATATTGAGATGAGGGAATATATCGCTTGTTTATAAAAACATTCACTTGCTTGAATGAGAATTGAAAACCACTTTGATCGGATAATTGAGATGAGGAAATATACTGCTTGTTTATATAAACATTCACTTGCTTAAATGCAAAGGAAACTCCTTAATATAAAATTACATAAAGGAATTCAGCCTTAAACTGATGTAAACAGCTTGCTTACACATCCAACTTCACGAAATGAGTTTGCTCCTTAGAAAAGGGACCTGTGTTGGACAATTCTTAAAGAGTTTCATCAACCTTTTATTTCGCACACCCATGAGAAACAATTTTTAATTGCTATAGGATGTAGAAATCCAAATTAGTTGATTTTTTATTAATCACTACAAAGTATTCAAAAGCTACCTTTTATTTTAAGAACACTAAAATGTTATGTTATAACTGCATTAATAATTACTATATAAAAAAGGAAGTTTAACAATATGTTGCTTGATAAATATTTAGAACAATAACAAGGGCTAAATTCTAATACTTGTAAACGATTTACTGTTTCACTCTGAAATATACAGCACCTGCTAAAACTGACTTTTTGTAGCAAACTGAATGTGCACTCTTACTTAACATGAACTAAATGTTAATTCATGTGCTAGAATAACTAGTCTAGATATATTAAATAGTTCAGTAAGTACTTCAATTTTATGATTTCTTCCATCAAATCCATAGATGATTTGAACTGATTTTTTTTTTCTTCTATTTTTTCCCCATTATTTGCGAATTATTCTGTGGAATTTGAAATCATTCTGATATTTATGTTATAGCAGTATTTCAATTTGAGATGTGCAAAAATTATATGCTTTTAAGACACTTGTAATTAACACTTGCAGATATTTCTATAACAAATAACAATGAATAATAAATTCTATAACAAAATACATTATCTTGCAATGTCCTAATGCTATTGTTTTGATTCAGATGGATATCACCAAAAGATTCCCCTAGTTTATTTTTGTTGTCATTCTATTTTCATTTTCACATCAGGCCTCTATAAAGCATTACCAAAAGCAGACTAATATAATTAAATTTTGACAAGAGGTTTTACAGAAAAATTTATTATAAATCTTTGAACGAATAAGCTAAAGAATTTCAACAACCTGCTTTAAACATATGCCAGCAGTATAAAAATTCTGTACACTTCATACCATCATTGCTCAGTCTTTTGAAATCTCATTGCTCAGCAGCAAGAACAATTTCACAATATTTGATTAATGGCAAAACAAAAGTAATTTTTCTAAATTGAGAAATCTGTACTTTTTTTATACATAATTGCACAAGATTTAATACTTTATTATATGAGTATCAAATGGTTAACCTGTGATGTGTACATCAGAAAATAAAAAATTAATAAACCAATGCCAGACCTTCATTAATCTCAATATATGGAAGCTTAGTTAGTTAAGCAAAAATTAAATGAACTAAACCTGAAATTTCACATTTTAAATCTAACAGAAAATTTAGTTCTTCCAATTTTTCTTTTAATGTTATAATTTTACACTGATTGTAGAAATAAATGTGAAATAAATACTACAAATTTCATTTTATTAAGCAAAGATGAGAATAAAACATTTAATTAACAGCAGCAATTACATGGCACAGAATTTAACCTTTCGATAAAAAGTTATGAAACTGTACGGTACTTTTTAATATGCAATGCTCTTCAACTCTTCACATATTATTCTACTGTATGGAACCAAATAAGTTATATTAAAATATAATGCTATCAATATAAAGGAAGCCTTGATGAAGACACATAATTTATAGGTCAGCATCTATGTTACAACACTGACATGAATGATGATTTGTAAGACTTTCAGCAACACTTCTCACTTAATATGTTTCAAATAAAAAAGCAGAGTATGTTGGCAAGAATCTACACATTACATAACTATTCATTTATCTTTTCACATAATTATTACTGAACCTGGTAAATACATATTACATCATATGTTCTTCCAGGTTTTTAACAAAATACATTGATATGCACAGCACAAAAATAAACTGCAAAAACTAAGTAACTGTAACTATCAATGAAATCACAATGCAGATCTATATGACTTTGCAAAAAATTTTGAAATACTAAAATAAATAAACTAAAAATTCATTGAAGTATATGAAAGACAAATCTATGAGCAAAAACAGTTTTAGTTATGTCTAATGAAATCAAACCCACTGCAAAGGAAGAACTAAAAAAAAAAAACAAAAACAGATTATCAAATAAAAAACTTACAAACACATTGAAAATGAATGTAAATACATATGATGACAAAACTGTGCAAAAGAAACATTCTTTTAAAGCAGAAAATGTGACATAACTACAGAAATAAAAACAATTACAGGAAAACTTCAACCAAGATGCTTAATAACTGAAAAATCTGAAATGAACTTAATAACTGAAAAACAGAAGAGAGGAATTTAAATCATCTGAGCTTAAAAAAGCATTGCATAAAAGATATATATTGCATCTGATCACAGAAATGGTAAAATACAGGCCACAATTTTTGATGGTGCACCATTAATTATCTAAAGTTGTATAGTACAAAAAATTACAGAGACATAAGCAGCTTCCTCACTTTTTTATCTTTTAACAGATAAATGCAAATATCAGATCTAATATATAGTTAACTGGACTTTTTTTCTGTGTAACAAAAGCTTAATTCTAAATGAAAAATTAAATAAATTAAAAAAAAAAAAAAGAGGGGAAATGCATTCCTACACATTATTTTGAACAGAAAATACTACTATTATTAACTTTACGTACACAAGGATGTTAGTATATTAAGAAAACAGAGTTATACTTTCAAAGTCATGCAGAAGCTTTAAAAAATTGTATAAAACTGAGCAAATTAAAGGAACTTTCAGTACTTAATATCTTACAAAATACACCAAATAAATTGGTAACTGTCACCAATCTGACCACACAAAATTAAATTATACATATGAAATTGAAAAATCCTAATTTATCTGGTAAGAAGTTATAATTGAATATAAAGAAATAAAATATTTAAAAAACTCACTGTCAAAATAAATTCCATTTACATTATATCCACATTAAAAATTCTCACTGTACAATATGTAATTCATGTTGATCACATTAAAAATCAGTTTTCTCACCCCCCCTTTACTACTTTGATCAGATAAATCATCAGCAGCAGACATTCACACAAAAATGCTTTCATCATCGCAATTTCCATCTATACAGTTTTTAAAGTAACTACAAGATTTAAGCGCAAAATTTCATTTGTCACACCAACAGATATGCCTGCATTTACATTATTCCTTGGACCATCACCTTCAATAATAATTATTTACATATATGTGCATTTTTAAAAACTTTTAAATTATACAGAAATACAATTCAAAGAGAAATTTCCAGAAAATGGATGGCTGCAAATTAGAAAATTTATTTAAATTTTGGTACTGTCATGCATTTATTACACACCATTCATGCTCCTGCGAAGGTAAGCATGTAGATAAAAAATTATACAAAATGCTTCTAAAAAATCTTCATAGCTTCTAATTTGTAATAAAGATTATTTTCAGTTTGAACATAATTGCTTAACATGCAATAAAAAATGCCTTTTTAAATATTAAGCTGGCATTCTTCTTTCAAATAAAGACACCTATTACATAAAAGGACAATGGAAAACAAAATTTTATGTTGTTGTTGTTGAGTTTTATATTCAAGCTAGTAAAAGCAGTGTCTTCTTACATTTTTAAATATCTTTTGAAATAGAAGAAAAATGGCAAATAGTCAGACTTTGGGACGTGTGCCTCTCAGATCACTAGCGGCACTGTGGCACCTGGCAGACTAATTAATGCACAGAGTCCGAGGTTGAATGGCCTCTAAGGCAAACAGGTCCAGCCAGGCGAATATAAAATGTTTTAATTTGAATGGAGTACTGCAAGCAGATTTCCAGACAGCAGGTGTATGGATGAAAAAAGGCAAGGTGATCTAGGTTTCTAAAAAAATAAATAAAGATTAAAATTATCTCTTTATTACTTTAAAGTACAAAATAGAATTGCATTTAAATTCATGTGCAATAGTTAGCTCATTCTTTACCCAGTTTCTAAAGTAATTTTTTAAATAATATCTAGTTCAGCATAAAAAAAAAAAAAAAAAAACACAGAACAATTAAAGCAACTGACCATTAAAACAAATGCTTTACTCTTTTTATTTAGTGCATAGTTTAAGATAATGTAGCCTTCAAAAACAGAAGCAATGGACTAAAAAAGTGCTGAAGTACATGTGATTATTGGTCACAGTATGACAGGTGCTACACTTTACGACACAGTAAGTTATCAACTTGAGATTTGTGTCATGCTCATATATGTTTTCAGTTATGTTCTGGCCAATGCCACTATTTTAATATATTATTGCTTAATAAACATAAAAATTGTTGCAAAAATAATGCCAATATGCTACTTTTTTTTAAACATAAATTATGAATGGAATTGAAATTTTGGTACTTGTCTTCTATAGTAGACATGGTAAAAAAAGGTTACCGATCTATGCATGCGTGAGAAACAAATGGTTAAGGATCTAACAGGCTTTCACAACTGCATTGTGTCAATATATAGCAGTTCTTTAATTGTAAAATACTCATTATACTTACTTTTTCCAATCCTCCATCAATATTACAGTAGCTATAGTTGAAGTTTGAGGCACTATTAGCAGCAACTGCTGAGCTTTGGTCACCAGAAAGTGTCCGTAAAAAATGAATTTTCCGGTTATGTTTATATATATGTATTGGTTCTGGGAGAAAGTTTGTGGTGTTTTTCTCCACAGATGGCGTCAATGCCAAATAATTCAGGAAACACAGATCGCAGTGACACCACTAAATGCTCATTATAAGGTGATTTTTTTAGCATTACTGCGAGTACATAAACATTAAATGGGCAACAGTAAGTGGAAAGTTGTATGCATTTGACAATGTAGAAAAGTAAGGAAAACAGTGCAATATTGTTATGACAAACAGAAGATTGCTGCATACACTTGTAAAAAATTTGTGCTCTGTACGGTAAAGGTATCTTAAGCATTCTCAACACTGGTATGGAGCTGGTCATTGATCTCAAAATTGTTTTGGACTATTTACACAAAACTGGCTTTAAAAAAAAAAAAAAGAAAGAGGGAGAGAGAGCTCGATGCCTGGGTTCCGCATGATTTGAGTGCAAAAACATGCTAAATCCAATTAAGATTTGCGATGCACTGCTGAAACGCAATGTATTCCAGCCATTTCTTAAACGTGCCATAACCGTGAATGAAAAATAGATCACATATGACAATCACAAGTATAAAGATCATGGAGATAAAAGATGGAGAGCTATCACAAGCTGTTGCGAAGGCAGGACTGATGCTGAATATGGTGCTGCTATATGTGTGGTGGAACTCGAAGGGAATCGTGCACCATGAGCTTTTTACAGTTGATCAGACAACTAATTCTCAGCTCTACTGTGAACCACTCAGCAATTGAAAGAAAACGACCCAAATTTTAAAATAGGAAAGGTGTCTTCCATCATGACAATGCCTGACTACACACTTCTTTAATTATTCGGCAAAAATTGTGCGAAGTTGGTTGGGAAGTTATGACGCACCCACTGTATAGTCCAGATATAGTACCATCAGACAATCACTTGTTCCGATCTCTGCAGAACTTTCTCTATGGAATTAGGCTGGTTTCATTAGAGGCCTGTGAAAACCGTATGCCTCAGTTTTTAACCAGAAACCACAGAAGTTCTTCACCATTGACATCATGGCTCTAACCAAAAGACAGTGAAACATTGTCAATAATAACGGAGCATATTTGGTTTAAATAAATTCCATTTCCCAATTTGAGAAAACCAGTTGAATTCTACTCCAAAAAACGCTACGAATTCTTTCCCAGACTCAATATATATATAAAAGTAGCAAGACAACATGAATTAGAGAGACCTTAGTGGTCAAGAATTTTGCGCATTGAGCTGCAAATTTTTTTTAAATTTAAAAATTTAAGAAGTAAGAGGAACGTTTAAAAGCTTATGCTAAAAAATACATTTGATTCTATAGTTCCTTAGCAAAAATGTAAGATCATTCAATAACTAGAAACAATAACAAAGTAGTAAAATCAATCTCATTAAAACTAAATGTTAAAATTACTAGTCGAGATGATTTCAAAAACAAAAAGGGGTGAGAAAAAATTAATAAATTTTAACTTACAAATAATTTTAAAAGGACTTTTGTAAAATTTAAACATAAAAATACATGATATGTACAAAAAATTGCAACAGATGGTAAATAGCTCAATTCGAGGTTTGAGTCACATAGATACAGATAGATAGATATAAGTGTTACATTAAATAAAATAATAAATACAATTTTCTGGCAAGTTTAACCCTTTTCAGATAGTGTGCCTTTGTTTAACCCCTTAACTGCCGCGGGCGTATATATACGCCTTGCTCAGCCGATGCGTTAACTGCCCCAGATGCACCCAGATGCGCAGCCGATGCGTTAACTTTGCGAATAATTTTAAGTGTAGCAGCGCAAAGCAAATGATAGCAGTTTGGAAGGACGTATATATACGCCTGGGGCAGTTAATGCATCGGCTGAGCAAGGCGTATATATACGCCCGCGGCAGTTAAGGGGTTAAGATGCTCTCTCCAGACGGAGATACCGAAAGGAATCCTCTCACAGGATAGGGTTTTGCATGACTGAGCCAAACTTTAGGGGCATGGAGGAATCACACACAAAAAAGTCTTAATGTCATAAATTTGGTACCATTTTAGATTATTATTTAAGCTATCATATATGTTAAAATTAGCATTTAATAACCTTTTCCCTTTACTTTACATGAAAATATATTTAAAAAAAAATTGCTTACTTTGAGAAATAATTTTTGGAAGCACTATTCAAACTATTCTGAAGTTCCAACTGATAAAATACATTAATAAACTTTAAAATTAATTAAAAACTACAAGAAGTAAGATTTTCCATAGAAATGAATCATCACTCCCATCCATCTGTCACTAACTGGATCATTTACCATGCCAGTATATCCTTCCTCTGACTTACAAGGCTTTCTGGCTATAATAAACTAGAGTCAAGGCTTTCCAAAATAAAAAGCAGCACAAAGTGGACATGAGTTTAAGAGCTTGGCTCTTGTTTGTTTATATTATGCTTTCCCTCTTCCCCCACTGATGAGCAAATTACCAAAGTCAGGCAGAATGTGATCAAACTGAAGGTCAGAATCCTAAAACTATGATAAGCTCCTTCTCAGTGATGCATGTGTGGGATTCCCAGCCGTGACAGTCATTTGTAGGGCAGATGTATGTGGCAAAGCAAATAATTTTGGTTCAGAAAAGGTTTAATGTATAGAACTGTTTGGCATGCTTATGGTGTTATTTTAATCAAATGGTTTATATAATCATAATAAATACAATAAGTTCTGTTGAATTATGTTATTTTAAATAAAATGCTGACAAATCTGCATTAAATACAATAACAAATACAAATTTATACTTAATTCCTTTTTTTCTTTATATATATATATATATATTAAATAATTTATGCTGTATACATATTAAAATGCCAATTTATCATTTCCAATTGTCTTTTTTTTTTTTTTTTTTTTTGGATGTTTATAACATATAACAACAGATTGCCTTTCTTAAGCCTGAAATGCACCAAGGCCGGTACAGAAGAGCATTTTGAAAGAAGCATTGAAGAGAAATATTTCTATAAGATGAAGCACCCACACTTCTTATAGAAATATTTATTTTAGAAAGTCTATACTGAGAGCTTCAAATCACATTTCCAGCTCCTCTTAATGCTCTCCACTTACAGACCAAAGGAAAAATTTAATTAATCAACAATTCACTAAAGTTAACATTAATTGCAAATTCAACATTTTGCTATTCAGTTCAATTTAACAAAGATCTACTGCATTAAACTAAAACTAATCTCACCAATTTCAGTCATATTTATATAGGATATTTAAATAAACATAATCTAGGTCTAAAAGATGCTGATTATCGAGATAAAAATGTAAAGTAGAAATAAATATAAGAGATAATTCAGATGTAAAATTGACTATCAATAAATGATTATTGTTATATTATTTTTCTATAATACTCAGAAATGTTTTGAACTAGATTAACAGAAGCAATTTAACATATCATTCAGATGAAAGAGCCACTTAAAAAACGGACAAAATTTGATGCTTGCATACTTTGGAAGGTTACATTGGTTTATCTGAACTAAACATCATATTTCTTCACAGACAAACCAATACTAAATATGACTTGATATTATTATGAAATTTGTATTTAGCTATTTTTTAACAGAATTTGTAAATTCTGAGTAAGTTGTTTTATATTCCCTTGCAATGCAGCACGAGACTTAATTGAAGAGAAAGCTATGCTTTAAAAATTAAAATACAGGAGCACGTGCATTTAACATTTTAATAAATTGATATCTCGTAACTGTACTCTTTTGCTATCCAGAAAAATTGAGAAAATACCAGAATGTTCTCATGCAGGATTAAAAAGCTTATAAAAGGCGAAGAAAAAAAATCTCAATTCAGTTGTTTACTTAGTGCTATGTAGCTATTGTAGTGAATTTACAGTGAGATCGGATTAGCTTTCTCTGTGTTTTTGGTTGGTTGGCTGACTTTTAATGTCACAAAACCTTCAAGGTTATTATGTGCCAAACGAATGGTGAATAAAATCCATAGTGCACAAGCACACTGTAGCAGATGAATTATTGAAATGAACCTGTAATGCTGATGAAGGTACAGAGAAACAACTTTGAGAAATGCTCTAGAAACAGATAGAGCAGGATAAAAGAAAAAACTTCAAATCATATAGTAAAAAGAGATGTCTTTTAAAAATCTTATGAGGTTGATATGAGGGTTTCTTCCAATGAGATTTGTTAAGTTAACATTCGTAGAGTTAAAATGATATTTACGTTTCTGACTAAGAGCAGGACAGCAGGTTAAAATGTGATTGACTGAAATGGAAACGTTGCAAGTGCCACAAATAAGCTCATTGTGTCCTTTCAAGAGATTCTGATGTGTCAGTCTGCAGTGACCAATTTGTAGGCGAGTCAGCACGACATCCTCCTTTTGATTCCTTCTCGACTAACAATACTCCAAATTGGATTTTACCTCCCTTAATTTGTTCAGTATCTGGCATTCCCAGAGTTCTTGCCACCTGGACAAGATCTTTGTTCTGATGTACTTCCGTATGTATGTAAAAGAGACATCATTTTCAGAGGTAATATCAGCAGATTTTGCTGCGACGTTGGTGAGTTCATTGCCTTTGATGTCACCATGTCCAGGCACCCAGCAGTACGCAATACCTGAGTTTCTCAAACGGAGGTGTGCCTTTAAAATTTATAAGACCAAAGGGTGGCCAGTATTTGTATTTATTGAATCAAGACCACTCAGAGAGTCAGAGTATATGATGAACTGTCTGCTATTCTGCTTAGAAATAAAGGTTAAGGAATTCAAAATGGCAAAAGTTTCTGCAGTAAAGACAGATGCAGCCTTATGAAGTTTACTACTCTTGATTTCTTTATCGCAAACAAAAGCTGCCCCAACATGATCATGATTCTTTGCACTGTCGGTAAAAACTGCTTTATAGTTAGAATGACTGCTTCTATGCTCTAGGAAAATTTGTTGATATTGGACATCATTGGTATTACTCTTCTTAAGTTTTCCAAAAATGTTAAGTATGTGAATATTCACTTCTTGCCAGGGAGCAATAATGAAAAAATTAAAGTTTTTGGGATGCAGATCTTTTAGGTTGAATTTTTCAATCAGTGAGTGAATGCGACAATCAAAAGCTGAGATACATTAAGGACGTGCTTGGTAGATACATCAGTAGTGATCAGATGTCATGAGTCGGACAGGATGTTCGGCTTATGACATTACTTTTTAACGAATATCAATGAACGTCTAAATTTCAGAGATGGTTCAAAACAGATTACATATAAACTTTGAACTGGAGATGTTCTGAAAGCCTCACAGCAAATCCGTAACCCTTGATGGTGGACTGGATCCAATTTCAGTCGCACAGAAAGTCTTGCTAATCCATAGATAACACAGCCATAGTCAAGTTTAGAATGGATTAAAGCTCTATAAATGCGGAGCATAGAACAACGTTCTGCTCCCCATGAAGTAATGGCCAGGACTTTCAGTATGCTGAGAGCTTTAGCACATTTTTTCTTTGGATTTAAGATATGCGGAAGGAAAATGAGCTTTCTGTCAAATATAACTCCCTCTGTGTTTTTGAACTGAGTTCTATTTATATTTTAGTACTTCAAAGTATAACTACTGCAAGATATTGTGATTTTGTATGAATATCTCTGAGAAAATTTCAGCATTTTGTTTTATTTATAGGAATAATAATAAATTTTATTAACTTATTGACATGTGCATTCAATCGATTACGAACCCCCACGCACGCAAAAAATATACTGTATGGTGATATTCCATTAACTTAAGATCATATAAGATATTAACCATATAATATGCCATATCTGTTATGTTGATAATTCATATAAGTATATATGCCATGTAACAGATTCATTCATTCACTCAAAATACACATATGCTTTCATTATCTGAATTATCAACAACATATTTTCAATACAATAAGCTAAGTGAAATGATATAAGTACCTGCTGCAACAAATAAACTATTAAAAAAATTAAGTGTACAATATTTAGGTTATCCAACAGGATGGTGCTTATGTAAGAAATGCACATAAATCAGTATTATATTAAAACACCGATAATACTCTGCATTCTGTTGTAATTTACCTCTTTCAAGAGTAGTAAACTTCAACAAGAGAGAGATATTACATGACACAACTGGAATGCATAGCTACCACCCTTGAAATGCAAAAACTGGGAGGTTCTTGCACTACATAACAATGGTCTTCAAAAGGATATCATTGAAAAAAATTGACTTTAAAATTACTTTATAATGTAATTTGGGTTATTAAATGAATTGCAAAATGATTTTAATGTAAAATATAATTAATTCATCATTTTAAATGTCATTAGTTTTTCTGGCATTCAAGTCTATAATTTCCTTAACACATTAATGAAAAACTCACTCAAACAAATAGAAGATGGTTTTATTTATGAAAATGATTCCAAACACTATGAAAATAAACAACATGCATGTAGCCAATAGAATACTAACTTGTAATTTGAAAATATAATAATTTGGATTATAGTTTGCAATATTATAATTAAATTTATAGTTTAACTTTAATTAAACTTATAATTTACAAATGCAATTTGGTATTTAGCATAATTAAATACAAACATTTACTTGTTAAACATTAGTTAAATCTTCATAAAAAATCTACAAATATCTATAATGCATTAAAGCAATTCAGATACAATAAAAAATTAATTAAAAAATTAAAGTAAAAATCACCTGAAAAAACTGAATTTTCTCAATATTTTCATTTAGAAATGCCTATGTACCTTTGCTTTTTTTAAGCATTTTTCAATCAACTTTTTTTTATAGCATTTCCTTTTTTTTTTTTCAAAATTAGTATCAGCAATTTATATATAACTGCATTTGAAAGTGATAATCTAAATCCAGAAACATTAAATATCATGAGATTTGGAGAATTGCAGGGAGACCGACAGATATAATGAAAAACTAGCAGTCTTGCAATTTTATCCCATGGATTGGCTTTCGTTCCGAGTGCAGAACCAGCAAAATGGCCATTGGTTTACTCTAATGAATGCTACTGAATTACAAAAAATTATATCACTCAGAACAAATACTTAATAATATAAAATGGAAGACTAATAAATGTTTTGAAATTAAGTCACCCATCCAAAAAAGAGTTTCATAGAAAAAAGTTAAGACTCTCATAAATATTAGTTTTGACACACACAAAGATTATTAAATGACCTAAGTATCATAGCCTGAGGTAAAGCAGAATACTATGTAAAAGTTAGAAGAAAATTAAAATTGTATTAATATATCTTTTAAATGTTTGATAGCATCTAAAAGATGGTGTAGTTTTCAAAAGCTGAGAATATTTAGGCCAAAATATGATAAATAAATCACCATATGCAGGTTGTCACAAATCAATGAACTTCAAATGAAAACAAATAACAGAAATTTCTCTGCCCCACAAGATTTGTTAAATGCAAATAAAGGAAGGGGAAGGAGTAAATAAATAATAATAAAACTTGCTAAATTAAAAAAGTGTAAAAATTTTGCAGTGAAGATATAGCATGCCAAAATATGTGATTATACCAGCATCACCATATGTTCAACATTGGTTTAAAAAAAATCTGCTTTGATTAAGCATTGTATTACTAAAGTATAAAAAATAATAAAAAAATTGTTACATTGTACAAAATAGCAACTGCTTGCACTTTTATAAAGTGACTTAATTATTATAGAAGTGAAAGTAAGCTAGTGGCATTACGAAATTCTACTGAACAAATAGAAAGCCTAAGTAACAGACATTTTGAACGACGAAACCACAGAAAGAATAATAAAAGTTAGTGGTCACGAATAAACGAAATGAGTGACCATAACCACTGCAGATGGTTTACCTATTTCTCTTATTCACCAAGTATATGGTTAGATAAATTTCTAATTTCTGTACATGATGAGGGTAAAAGCATTACTCACCTCTTTGACTTTTTTTTTTTTTTTTTTTATTAAAAAGTCAGGCAAATGTTACAGTCTTAAAATACTTGCAATACAATTTTGGTAGTCTGACAAATTTTGGTAGCACTGGCAAAAGAGCTTAACAAAATTTACCACGGTATTTCCTCCCCCTTTTTTCCAATCCTTCAAAATGACAAATATGTTTTGAAAATTATCAAAATTATATCCAAAATTTTTTGGGCCTTTAACAAATTGGTGCTTCTCATTATAGAGGGGAAGAGGAATAAATTATGATAAAGTCCTCAAACCTATCTGTCTCAGGAAAGCAAATTTTACAAAGAACTAATAAAATTACTCATAACTTCGATTTATTGAAAAATGTAGGATAAAGATTAAACATACACAGCAAAATGAATAATGCTTTTAATAAAGCCAAAAATAAATAAATTAAAAAACCTGCAGACAATTTTTTGGGGGGGATGCCTTTCCATACAAAAGAGATCAATACCATAATTTAAAAGAAATTAAATTCAATCCGTAAAACAAGTATTTTGATAAAATTATATTAAGACTTCATTGTATGATATGTCACAGTGATCAGAAAAGATACATTCACAAAAATTTCATTAACTAAATTTACTTTTGTGAAATACAGAAAACCTGCAATAAAAAATACAATAAACATAAAGGTATTAAACAAACAAAATAAAATACATACCCTAGCAGCATTTTCTTATACCCCTTATATCTTGCGTTGTAACACGTACTTTGTCTGGATAATCTGTTTGTTCCTTACCAGCCATTTGCTAAAAGTTTAAGATTACAGGGATATTACATAAATATATTAAACAAACAAACAACAAAAATAAAAATTACAAAATAAATAAATAAAATCTGAAAGGTTTCAGATTTTAAATTACGTCCAAAGGGGCTTTTTTTAATGTTTTGTGTGTTACCTTTATTTATTAAATATCATGTTCTTCGCACTTAAACCACAAATTTCAGTTCAACAGCAATGTCGCAAAATAATTTTAAAATCAGCCCTATCTTTAGCATTTCTGATACACAATTCCACACGCTAAAGGTAAAAAGGTCCCCCCCCGGTAGATTGTTGCCATTGCTCACTTTCAAATCGCTGAGTTTGTTACTAAAAAATTCATTAAAGTTTTACAAAATATGAAATCGATAATAAAACAAATTCCAAATTTGGGCTTCCACGTGCCCAGCCCATATTCACAGTAGGATTACGTCATTCAAAATTCGGTGGCTCTATGCACCGTTGTTTTATCGCAATGAGAGAAACATACATACATTTATATGCAGATTCTTCATTATTTAATTTCTTCAAATATAATGCAGGACTCTAACATTTGGTGGCAACCATTTGAAAAGTGAAAATTTATTTAAATTATTATTTATTTTAAAAACAATCTTTTTTTTTATTTGTCCAAGACTTTTTTTAAAAGAACGATTACCATTTCCCTCAACAACAACATCAATAATAATAATAAAAGACTACATTAAAAGCTAATATGAAATAATTGACAGCAATAAAAAAAAAGCATATTATGAGATGTAAATTAAAAACAGAACATTTTAACTAAAACTGAACCTTTTTTTAATTACTGTTACTAAATTTGCCCAAGCCTTTTATATTTCACAAATATTAACACTTTTCTTAAGAATTAAAAAAGGGGCAGCTATATTAGAAACTAATATAAAACTATTAACTAGGACTGCATTAACAGCTAATAACTAACAGCAATTACACAAAATAAAGCATGTAAATTAAAATAAAAGAAAGAATTGGTATAATGTCCCAACACTGTTTATTTTTTTAAAGTACGTAATTATGGATAATGCTAACAAACAAATTATTAACCTACACATAGAGTGGAAATTTGTTTTCTATATTTTTGCATGTCACTCATTTATCACAGAGGATATGCATTGACATTTCAGTGAGATGACATGTTATTGTTCTAAACAAGATAAATGTATACATGCTTATTTCTTTTTTTAATTCAATGGTGGGCACTTGCCTATTCAGCATTGGCTACTTCTAAGGCCTTTTATTGTGGAGGCATCTAATAGATGAGCACCATTGCCTCGTATGAAGGGACCGATAATTATAACCACGCCTTCTCCGGGATTTGAATCTGGGCCGTTCAGTACCACAATAGACTCTCCTGATCACTGTACTGTCTCAGTAAATGATCACTGTAATTTCGTCAGTCACTGATCACTGTAATTTTGTCTGGTTGGTATATACATGTTTACTGGCATACAATAAATTCTTTTTTATTGTAATCCATCATATAATATACATTCCTCTATGTTAACTTCATATTGCTTATTTTACATTTATATATTATTTAAATCATCACATAAAATTATAAACTTTAAAAACACACACATTATAAATTTTAAAAACACACACACACTTTGTTCAATAACATAGAATTAAATACAGTAGAATTCCAGAAATCCACAAAGCTTGGGATCAGAGGTTGTGCGGATTTTTGGATTTTGCGGATTTCAGGGCAGAAAAGATTAGCATAATATTCAGACTAAAAGTGCAAAATGAATGAGGCATATTAAATACATTTAATCAAATTATTATATACATTATTGCAATAATTTATTATATGCATTAAATTATTATTACATATATAAATTGATTATATTATTCATTGTATTATACGTGTTACCGTGAAAGACCGAAATTGGAGAATGTCAACTTTCACCGGAGAATGTCAACATTCACCAAATACGTCGGTGAAAGGTCGAATGTTGCATTACATTCTTGTACATTCGAACCCTCAGCGGTGTATGTCGACAATCACAGATATGCTCTGGTGTAGGTCGAAAAGAGAGAAGTATATGTACATGCTGTCATTGCAAAAGGAAGTGTTCCACAAATAAATGCAGTTGTAAAAGCAAGGGCCTCCTGTGCAATTCAGAGTGTCATAATAGTTTAAGTTGTTGCAATAAATAAGATTTGAATCACATAATTTAGTAAGTTTTTAACTTCTATTATTTTTCTTTCTCATTTTGAATATACTGTGTGTTTTAAGTTCTTATTTTCTTGTTTTAACTCTTTCGCATCGAGAGGCAACCAAATCTGTTTTCATCAAACATCGAAAATGCCCGTGTTTACGAATTTGTCTTGGAATAGTTTTCCTTCCCCCTGCCTGGTAGATAGCCACAGCATTAACAATAACCTACTTAAGTGAAATGACTGTTTCTCTCTTGGGGGTTTTTCAGCGGTTTCATCCATTGTATGCAGTTTCACCTTAGAGCCGGATTGCACCTGCGAATGTTAATAGCTTTCCATATGTCTCCTTTAGTCGCTTCAAAAGAATGATTGACACGTCTCTTAACAACTCGTGAAACCAATGAGCCACTAACATGGAGGGGGAAAGCACTAGGTGGAAAATAAACGAGGCGTTGGGGCGGTTTGCCATTGCCTGAATGAACAGGCGTTTTCGATTTGAAAGAGTTAAGTCTCAAGTGCGTTTTTTCGCGACTGAATTACGGAGAAGAAAATATAATTTCTTATATGTTCAACATTCACCATTAGTACATAGTGAATGTCGACATTTACCGGTGTAAGTTGGAAATAAGAGTATTTGGGAAATATTTCGGACATACATACACCAAACGACTATGTGAATGTTGACATTCACCGGTGAAAGTCGACATTCTCCAGATTTCGGTGTTTCACCGTAAAATATGTACACGCATTGATGTTTGCTGATTTTGTCTCATGTAAAGATTTCCGGTTTCCGATTCTGTGTTAGAACCACTGTTGCAAAATTTCAACAGCTTTTCTTCCATATATCATGCACAATCGTGTCGCAATTCCATACCATTCTGCTATAAATCGAGGAGTAGCACCTGCTCTGCTTTTGCAGAATCTGCACTTTTTGGGTTACCGTCAATGCAACGTGTTTACGTTTTTCAACGTTGTAAGCAGTAAAATCACGAGTGCATTTCTTACCTGTCATTGTATTAAAAAGGGCTGAAATTTAAAATATTCTTAATTTATCCACAAAATGTCCAGATAAAAAAAAGACAACACTAAACAATCTCGTGAAATGAAATAACAAAGCTCAGAAAATACAACAACGTGAATTGTGAATTTGAACAAAGAGTTGAGTGAATCGTCTGCTTTTTTACCTTGATGCCGTTTAGAGGGGGGGAAACTTATTTATTTTAAACTTTTTTATATCACTAATTTGGTATTCCTGTTTTGACATATTATTATTCAGTAATTTTTTTTTTTCTTTGATATTTCATACTCAATGTTGCGGTTTCCTGAACATATAAACTGAATGTTTATATTCTGAGAGGAAATGCAGATTTCAGGATTTGGTGGATTTCAGGTCGGCGGATTTTGGGTCTTTGACTGTACTACCATATTTACAAGCCCATAAGATGTATTTTTTTAAACTTCAAAATGTTTCCAAAATCAGCCTGCATCTTATGGGCTGAGGGTATAACTTTGTCCTCCATTATGCAAGCCGATTCGTCAAGAAAAATATTATTAAATTTTTTTTCTGCAGCAGGCACATAAAATATTTACCTTTATTACAAATGTTGACAATAGCATTATTTTGAGCCAGTGGAAAAGAAAAGAGTTTTAAAATTTCTTTCACAGTTTTTCCTAAAAAATTATCGAATAAATTATATATGTATACATTGTAGGATATATTTATGTGATAATTTTGTAGATGATTTGAAGATAACATTGCTGCATAAGATCACATAATGGTGAAGAAAATCTTGCAGACATTTGCACAGATAACAATACAATTTTGTTTTACACCTTCAATCCTGTCATGAAATAAAAGTAGGCCATACAACTATATCTTCTCTTAAATTAAGAAGTCAAAGGATAAATAAATTAATATAACAACAGTATTTACAATAAACAAGTTTCAAGATTTTACCTTATTCAATATTGATTCTGCTAATTCCCTAAAGGCTTTCTCGATATTGATATTTGCTTTCGCACTTGTTTCTAAGAATCGTATGCCATGTTCTCGAGCAATCTGAAAATACAAAATAAATGAATAATTTAATATTATATTAGAGTTTGTTGAACATTTACATACCAAAATAAATAAAGACTGAGTTCTGAGTTAAAAATGAACTATTCATTTTTTTTTTCAAAGAAATACAGATACACTTCTCAGTACAAGTACACTTTTCTGAAGTAGGTGCATACTTGTACTTCTATCAATAAAATAATTTTAGAATCAAATAAAAGTAAAATACAGACTTGAACAAAAGAATTTAATTTTTTTAAAAAAAGAAATACATGCAATTATGAAGATAATGTTAAAGTTATTAATATATATATAATATCTGCATTGTGGAAGTAGTTAATATAATGTAATCAAATCTTTAATACTACACTACAATGCAGACTGAGATCTGGAATCATTTGAACTTCGCCTATTCCCGATTTTAAAATCTACAGATTTTAGATAATAAGTTTAAATCAAGTAAGATGATATACAGAAATTATAAAATTTAAAATATTAAAAATGTTTTTTGAAATAATGAATAATTTATGATCTTAAGAGGATCAAAATTTGTGAAAAAAGCTTTAGTGTTCATTCATTTTATTAAAACCTTTTTTTCAATGTGAGCCTTTTTTTGTACTTATTACTACTTTTTTATTAGTACTTTTTTTATTTTGTACTTTTATTACTACTTTTTTGGTGCTAATACTTCCTCTTTAATTTTACAGATATACATAATTTCTTGTTCAAGTCCTGTAATTGCCATGTCAAAAATTTCCATTAAAATCTCAATCAAAATTGCTAATCTCAACAACTTCTTTATCATTTGTTTTGTTATTAGTAAAGATATTTTCCAGATTTAAAACTACTATAAAGATTTCATGGTCTGTTAGTTGACTGATGATTGGGGCATTGTGATTTGAAATGAAAACTTATATCACCTTCATTTATTACAACCTCTTCACAATTTTTCACAAATTCCATTACTTGGAAAAATTACCCTTTCACTTGTGATACTTGAAATCCTTCCAATTTGCAGTTATCATATCACCATGAAATATGGTAGCTGGCTGTAACCATGCCAAAAAAATTTTTTTTTTTAATATATCTGCAGGCACATCCCCCAGTGACCTAGTAATGGTACAAATGGCAGTTTTAAAATATTTTAAAAAATTTTTGATAGCCATGCCACTGTCAGAAAATTCAGTAGAGATTTAAAAAAAGCAAATATACCTGCATTTCGCTGAATGATGGACATAAAATTTAGAGAAACGAATAAGCTAGAGACATCTTTTACTACAACTTTAAATGATGCTTTAGTAAAAGATAATGTCAAAAGCTAAAAACAGTTGTCAGAATCAGGGAAACTTGAAACTTCTGCATCAATGGATAAACAAATTGATTTTAAATACGAGGGCTATCCAGAAAGTAGATTACGTTTTGGAATAAAAAAATAAACAAAGTATAGGAAACAAATTTTATTATATACAGATGAAAGCCACACTCAAATACTACTTTTCTACATAGTCACCATACAAATTAAGGCACTTATCGTAGCGATGTACGAGCTTGGAAATTCCTTCGTCGAAAAATTCGGCCGCCTGCGCCTTCAACTACTTCGTTACCTCTTCTTGCAGCTGTGCGTCGTCATCAAAACGCTGCATAGCCAGCCACTTCTTCATTGCTGGGAATAGGTGGAAGTCGCTCGGTGCCAGGTCGGGACTGTACGGCGGATGAGGAAACAACTCCCACTTAAAAGATTCAAGAACTTTACGAGTGACATTTGCCGTGTGGGGCCGGGCGTTGTCGTGAATCAACAAGATCTTAGAGCTCAACATTCCTCTGCGCTTGTTTTGAATTGCTCTTCTGAGTTTTTGGAGAGTTTGGCAATACCTTTGAGAGTTTATTGTAGTGCCTCTTTCCAGGAAGTCCACCAAAATTACACCTTTTCTGTCCCAAAAAACAGTCGCCATCATCTTCCTTGCCGACATTGTTTGCATGCATTTCTTGGGTTTTTGGGGAGAACTTGTGCGCCCCCACTGCATTGATTGCAATTTCGTTTCACAGTTCACATGTTTCACCCATGTTTCGCCACCAGTAACGATGTGATCGAGTAAAGAGTCACCATCCTTATGGTAAGCGTCCAAAAAGTTCAACGCTGCAGCCATTCGCTGATTTTTGTGGTCCTCTGTCAAGATTTTTGGAATCCATCTTGCACAAAACTTGTGGTAACCAAGCTTTTCGCTGATGATTTCGTGCAACAAACTTCGCGAAATTTGTGGAAAACTCAAAGAAAGTTCCGTTATTGTGAAATTTCGATTTTCACGGACTTTAGCATCGACTTTTTCGAGAAGTTCGGCGGTCACTATGCTGGGTCTCCCACTTCGATCTTCGTCGTGAACATTGGTTCGGCCATTTTGAAATCTTATGACCCACTGACGCACTCCACCTTCAGTGATAATGTTGTCCCCATACACTTCACGAAGCTGCCGATAGATTTCTATCGGTTTACAGTTTTTTGCAGTCAGAAACCTTATTACTGAGCGCACCTCGCAGCTCGCGGGATTTTCAATTAACGCAGACATTTCAAACCGTCACAGTATCTGAACGGAGCACAGCACGAACCTCTCACTAGCACGGCTAGATGCAGACTGAGCTGCGCAACGCTCTGACCCCAAGATGGCCGCGCTAGCCCCGCCCCTAGCGGACACAGACGGAAACGTAATCTACTTCCTGGATGGCCCTCGTATTACTCAGCCTCGGGTAAGAAATTATTTTTAAACCAATCATTCATTAATGTTTTTGCCATCTATGCTGTTATTTGAATGATATATGATGAGGAAACTCATAGCTTGTTTAAATTGCCCGAGACTGGGTACTTCTTCTGATTACAAACAGTTTACATTTTTGCATTCCTGCAACATTTGCATATGCAAAATTTGTTATATTGACTTTGGAATCTTTGACACAGGTTGAAACCTTTTCTGAAAATTCTGTCAATGTATTCCAGGGCACATACAAATGACGTGGAGCTCAAAGAAACTATCACAACTCACTTCCAATCACTGGCGGGAATATTTTATGAAGAAAGTATTGCAAAACTTGTTCACAGATATGACAAATGCCTCAATCGTCCAGGTAATTATGTAGAGAAATAACCTGTATTGTACATTGCTTTTGGTAATAAAATCTTTTTTGTATATTCATCCATCTTTTCTTTATACCCATTGAAGATTGAAAAAAGAAAAAATAGCCTGCGTACATTAGGCCTACATGGCGCAAACAATAAAATTTTCGTTATTTTTAATTTGTTCATTCAAAAGTATGCTTGAAAAATTACTTAAACTATGAATTTACAAACATCTATATTAAATTTAAAAAAAAGAAGAAAAAAAAAAAAAAAAAACACCACCCGTTTAATCGCATAGTACAACTACAAACATCATTGCGATTATGAGTTAGATTATCAGAGTGCATATACTTTATGCTGCACTATAGAGTTAAAGTCAGTCACTATAGAGCTTTTAGATAATACTTTTATATTTAAACACTAAATATACTTACTCGGTTTTCTCATAAGCATTCATCAATAAAACAATTTACAACAATAATATGCAGTGCACAACTGTTATATTAACTTGAAATATATATAACATTACAACACACTATAAATAAATCAAAAAGAATATAAAATGCACTTTTTAAATTAAAAAAAGTAGAAATATCTCTTGTCAAATACGAAATCCACTCTGACCAAATGGAGATAATTATTTAAACATCTTTGCCAGTTTGGCAACAAAATAAAATGATACTACACCGGATTGACGTTTTAACTCATGCCAGTATTGCAATACAATGGAATTATAACCTCGTCAGTATGACGATTTTACTATCTACAAAAACCACACAGAAATTATACTGTAATGTAAAAGGCAGCTATGTTTCTGAATTACATGATGAACAGTTTAATAATAAAATCAAACATTTTATAAATCAACAAATTCTAATGATTTAAGCAAAATGACTAACTAAACTGCTCATTAATGGATTGGACATATTGATGATAATTTTAAAAACATTAAATGTATGGATAAAACATTCATTGATTTACCAAATATTAAGCTGCAATGACCATTTCTTTCTAGGAAGGAGGAGGAAAAAATTTAATGAAAAATTACACAATAAATATGTAAGAATTCTACCACACTTTTTACTGGAATTTTTAGGAAAAATTATACAATACAAAGTTCGAAATTCGCAGCGATTCCAGATTTGGTATTTTTCCAGATATTAGATTATCAGTTTAAATCTAGTAAGATTACATGTAGAAATTATAAAGTTAAAAATATGAAATTATGATTTATGAAATAATGAAGTATTTAGGATCTAAAGGATATCAAAATTTACACACAAAAAAAAAAAAGCTTAATATTTATTTGTTTACCTTATTAAACATTTTTTCAATGTAAGTTGTTTCGTTTTTTGTGTTAATACTTTCTCTTTAATTCTGTAGACATACAATGTAAGTTGTTTTGTTTTTTGTGTTAATACTTTCTCTTTAATTCTGTAGACAGACATAATCTCTTGTTTAGTTACATTGTTGAAGTCTTGTAAACTGTATTTCGAGAATTCCGACTAATTTGTCAATCGAAATTTTCTCGTTTTTAGAAACTTCTCTGTCACTTTCTTCACTAACCATAGCGATAATTTCTAGATCTAGAATCATACTACAGATTTCGCCATTCATTAATTGCCAATTGAGAAGCATTGTCATCACAATGAAAAACTTCTTTTATATCATCTTCGTTTATTACCGCTTCTTCACATTTCTTTACAAAATCCGTTAAATAGAAAATTTCACCTTTGTTTTGCGATATCCGAAAACCTTTAAAATTTCTGGTCTTCTGCTATCGTCTTCAAATTTAACTATATCCTTCACTGTACATATTTGGCTATGCATCATGAGCTTGGCGACTAATGACAAGCTGTTCCTTTAAATTTCATCCATATACTTAAGCTTTATTGACGGCCGACACTAGATACTTATCGCCTGATGCAGACTCTGTCGGTCTTAAATTCTGCCACGCAGTGCAGCCATACGAGCCCTAGCGCTGGTTCTGGGTTTATGCGAGTAATAAATCAGTTATTCTTAATTCAAATAGCACTAAATTTAGTCTTTTAGCCTATGAGTATCATTAAAAAAATCTATTTTTAGCATATGGAAAAAAAAGTTTTCCTCGTCAACATTTTTTAGCGCATTTAACTTAAATCCGTAATCATCGCCAAGCATAATGTCAACATAAAAGGTTACCATACTCCTTTTAATATTAATATAAAAAAATTGTTTAGGCATCGCTACCTGAGTCATTACTCAAGTGGTCAAGATTTGATAAACATGCGGTGATGAAAAGAAAGTATAATAACTAATCATTCACCAGGTTGGCGTCAGATCAACAATGTATCTATGTGGAATGTTTCGATTTGAGATGTGTGCCAAAGCAGATACGCAGCAACAGAGCCAAATTACTGATCATACAAATTTATGCGAAAATGATTGTTTCTTTAATAACATATTTTTCTGATTTGGAGGTATATGGTTTTGAACCATAGGCACTCCGTAACTTATAATCATTGGCATTGGCAAGGTATTTTAGTTAGTGTCGAAGTGAAATTAAGAATCGGGACTCTCCAGATGTTTTATTATGCGCGGAGGTGAAAATCAAATGCGCATGCATAAAGACTATGAGAAAAACAGTTTTGGTGGTTTTGAGGTCCAGATTTTAGGTCATTTCGGATAATGGACGTCCGGATTTCAGACTCTGTACTGTGTAATTTTCTTTAATTTGAACTACTTGGCATTTTATTGAAGAAATAATCAAAAATTTATTTTCACATAAGTTAAACTGTTATTAGTAAATTAATCCCCTTTAGAAAAGTCCATATGTGTTATCCTTATTCTTTTTTTTCCAGTGTCTTGAATTAAACACAATCTCATGTATAGGTGCCTGCGATTTGACCTCGATTATCTGAACACTACAACCATGATGCAAAAGACTTCATAGCTGAAAATTGATTTATTGAAATAACAAAGTTACTTAGACCTTTCATTTTTGAGGTCCCTATATATGTGCAAAGTTCAGACACTCTCATTCTTAGAAAAAGAAGATTTGTTTATAAGTCCTCTCAAAAAATAAATAAATAACAAATAAAAATAACTATTATAATATATTTTGCCTCCATAGCATTTCTCTAAATATCACCAGTATAACATTATAAAATGGTATTAATGCAGAAAATGTTTTTCAAAATATATGTTAATGCCAGAAATTACATATTACTCACAGCTTCTCCTCTCTCTTTACTGATCATTCTTTTATCCTCCATGTCACACTTATTTCCTAGGATCATTTTTTCTACATCTTCATTGGCATGCTAAAATATAAAACAAAAGTTAATGAAATCCATACAACTTATAACATCAAAACTTTCAAACTATCAAAATGATAAATTTTAGATATGGTAAAACTAGGCATATCTTCAATTCTTTCTATTCTAGTTTTAAATTCTGTACTCTATAACATGAAAGGCCTCAAAAGAGTGAAGGTTTGCCAGAAAAATAAGGCTACAGAGGCAAGACCATTTAACATTGAAGCAAATGCCTATCTCATCAGCTGGCGATGGTTTTGGCAATTAATTTTTGTCACTAAATTTGATGATTAATCGTCAGAAGCTGTCACACATGATGACCATTTGGTGACATTTTGGTCCAAGTATAACTGCACGTTTCATTTCTATGTAATTATAACTGTATCTGGCCATATAAGAAATGTTAAATGCAATGGCATTGCAAAGCACATCTAAAAAGCAAAGCTGTCATAGAGATCCCTTAATACTTCAAAATCAACTTTGAACTAAAATCTGGGAACTGATGTTCTCTTCAATTTTATATAGGTTTGCCCTCATCCGCTGAGAAATTTCCACTATCTTCATTTTTCGAAATTGCTGGAAGGCATATACAGTTAAGATTCTCAGTAGTTTGAAATGGTAACTTCTGACTCTGCTCTGTCACACTGAAAACAGCTATATGAGTACTTTTGTGGAGAACTGCAGTGTATTTCTTTGGGGAAAATAAATTTTATCAAGCTATCACCAGTTCTGTGTGCATTTGATCCATCGTGAACTCATACACACACACAATTAAAAAATATTTTTGATTGCAGATGATATAGCTACATGTTATGATATTAAAGAGCTTGGTGCATAAAGGTAGTAGCAGTTATCATGGCAGATTAACTGTTTAATTTGTTGCACAGCAGTTTTGATGCAAACACAAATAAATTTGTGTAATCTGTGTGGCTTTCTTGAACATTACCAACTCCAATTCTTTTCAAATGCTTATTTTAATATATTTCATGGAAGAAAAATAAGCAGTAACATGTTAACAAAGCAGCAAGCAAGAGTTTAAATACATAGTTTTTACATACACATAGTTTTTAAATGAAGGTTTGACTCAGTTTTAGAGCTTAACATTTTTCTTACTGGCTAATTTTAGGTTTGAGTTTGCAGATTTTAATATTATGACAAGCTGAACTGCTATTTAACCTTTTAACTGTCATGTCCGAGATAATCTTGGGCACAGCACTGGTGTTCGAAAATGTTACGCCCGAGTATTACGCGGGGTAATTTTTTTTTTTTTTTTTTGAGTGGATCGTATTGTTATACGCGAATATATATCGGGAGACGTTTATTTCAGCTTCATCTCTTTGTCAAACCCGACTGTATCACGGGAAATGTTAATGTGCACTCAATTCAATAGATGACAGCACTTTACTGAAGATTTCAAAAGTTAGAGGTTATAAGCTCTTTGGTTCAAAGTGCATGGGATCTTTTTGTTGTAAAATGGCGTCCAGTTCTTTGAAACGTTATATAGATGATTTAGATTTTTCAACCGAAGATGAAGGATGTATGTTTGATGAGCAGTATTCATGATACTTCCATGGTCAGCCTCAAAAATAAAAAAAATGAAGTTATACTCAAGGCAAAGATTGTTTCTGACTACAGTCTAACTATGGGTGGTGTAGATTGCTGTGATCAGGAAATATCCTTTCATCTAACAATCCGAAAACATCAGAAAAAATATTGTAAAAAGATAGTTTTACATTTACTAGACAAGGTACTTGTACAATAGTTACATTTACTAGACAAGGAACTCGTATTTGCTCTATAAAAATGTAGTTGGGAAACATATTACATTTTTAGAATTTCGAATCCAAGATGTAGAAGAGCTTTTAGATAAATATGATAATGCAGCTTCTGGACAAAAGAATGTTGGCAGACCACTTACAATAGATAACCCTGCCCGTCTTACTGAACGACATTTTATTTCCCATATTCCTCCTAATCCTGTGAAACGTGAGCCTGCAAGACAGTGCAAAGTGTGTTGTTCGATAAAGGATAAAATTGGGGAAAAAGATAAGGAAGGAAACACGATTCTGGTGTAGTGATTGTGGAGTTGGTTTGTGCTTGGAAAAATGTTTCCAGTTGTACCACACAAGACTGAATTACTGAACTACTAATAGGTATTCATTTTTATTTATTTATTTATTAGAAATTTTTTTTTTTTTTTTTTTTTTTTTTTTTCATTTTTAGAAAATAATGCTCCACTAGAAGTGAACTTTACAACTGCCATGTTGAGTGGCAACCGCCTCAAGCAAAATGCAGTGGCTACAAAACTTTAAAAATTTTACCCATGTACTTCAAAATATCAATTTTTAACTACTTAAGTATATTTTATTTTGTACTAAAGATTTGATTTTTCCAATAAAAAAATTTTACAATTTGTGTACCCAAATCATCAAAATAACTTCACAGTTAAAGGGTTAAGTGTCTGCTTGATTAGTATTAAGTAAGAATTACATAAGAAGAATTAATTTTTGAATGATTCAATTTAGAAAGATTTATAGTAAGCAGTTAGTATTTTTAGGATAGAAAAGGGAAATAACCAAATTAAAATGAAGAATTAAGGGGCTATTGGAAATTAAGTTAGTATTTTATGATATATATAATCATTATTTCATAGCATACTGCACATCTTTAATAATACATCATCTTATCTGAAATTTCTAAACTTTTGTTTATATATAGAATGTATTCACATATTCAGTTTTAAAATTATATTGTAAAAGTTTTGTTGTAAGTAAGTATTGTATTGTATTGTTTATTGCAAAAGTTTAAAATGCTGTTTTTGTAAAGGAAGTTATTCAAGTTTCCTTTACAAAAACATTACGATGCACAAAACATTTTATAAAGCGAGAAAATATTACAGTAAACTTTTACCTCATCAATATTTCGCAACCATTTTGCAATATTGTCAAAACTTTTGGGATTAGTTATATCATATACCAGCATGATACCCATAGCTCCTCTGTAGTAGGATGTGGTGATGGTGTAGAAACGTTCCTGACCAGCAGTATCCCTACATTTAAAAAAGAAAAAATATATATTAATTTAATATATTTTACAGTGAAAAACAAGTACTGATACGAGCTTTAGTTAGAACTCAAACCTGAACTTCTCTCATTAATAAGCAACCTGCCATTGCATTACCAATATCAGCTACCAGTTTGAGATAATTTCTTCCATTCTGAATGAAAATTCAAGGAATTAACACATTGATGAGTCAAACTCAAGTCTCCCATCAGGCAGTATGCATCACCGGTAAGTCATGTTCGAGTCTCTCATCAAATGGCACACAGCACGAGCGGGTCACAGTTAAATCTCCCATCAGCGTGCATCACCGGTGGGTCACATGAGGCTCCCATCAATAGGCGTGCGCCACCAGTGGGTCACAAGTGAATATCCAATCAGATGCTGCATACCATAAAAAATTCCTCTTCATTTGAATACTCATTTATTAGTAGATTTTTTTCTCTTATTTGTTGCCATTCTTCTTCATGATCTTCTTCCTCCGAAGCAGATTCAAAGTTTTTTTCCTCCATGGTATATTCATACATTCATTACCAGTTCTGTTGCTTGCATTAATAAAATCATTGTATTGTCTGAGGAGGTTCTCTTGCTTCCATTTACAAATTCACCAGAGATATCACTTATTTCCATATCTATGCTATCTATTATTTACATGGGAAAAAATTAAAAAAGAAAAATTGCTAACCACCTTTCTAGTTATGCTTACTGGAAGAAATATGTTGTCAAAATTTAAAAAAAAAAAAAGGGCATGAGTTACACAACCTGCAAAGTGTATGTGAGTGCATGGTACTACTGAGTGAACACCACATACAATATCTTAATGGGCATGTATTACTGATGAGTATGACATGATACCAAGCAAAGTGAAAGATAAGCTTCTAAAATTAGAACTGCCTAAGCCTAGTGAAAAACATCAAGAAAAGGAAACAAACAATAAATTAATAATTAAAAAAATTCAAAGAAATAAATAAAATAATTGTACAAAAATTCAATACAGTTAATTAATTAATTAAAAAATTTAAATAGTAAACCTAGCTGAAACGACAGTTTCATTTAAAAAAATAAGGAGTACCAGAGCAGGACTCTGTCTGAATTTAAGCTCTGGATATGCTATTTAAAATATCCTTTATTAATGTTGGGTTTTGCGGCATACACATCCCCCCTAAAAAGTTAAGACAAGAAACTTTTGATCAATTCAGAAGAACCCAAGTTTGTGCAAGTAATCCTTAGCAAATGTTTTCTTGGTTTGAACTAGGCATCTTAGGTTAGCTCTTGGATTTCTTAAGTCCAACACCTATCGAAATATTTCAGGCAAAGAAAGGTCTCTAGCTTTATAATTAGAAGACATGTAGGAGCTTTAAAGAACCAGCCTATGTTTGCTTGAACTTCACAAAGCATTTCTAATATTAAACTGGAATATCAGTTATGAAGTAGACATATTCCACCATCTGTTTATCATGCTACAAATTTAAGTGTGTTGTTCTATAACTTAGTGGAGAGCTTATCCTGAACGATTCTCTCATAAATGATGAGCATTTGAGCCAAAATCTGGCAGCATGTTCTTATTCCCTCATCAGATGATCATATATTAGCATCGCTGAATATTCTTACATTATTCATTTCAAAATATATGCTTTTTTTGTGAATATGATGTAAACAGTTTTTAACTTACCAATTAATGAGGTAGATGCCATATAATTTTTTTTTCAAGAAAGAGGTCATTTACCTAACAAACAAGTATGCAAAAATGGCCACAGCATGAAACTTTAATGTTTTTTATTTGCGCTTCACAAGCTTAATGAAAATTATAGCCAAGATCTTAACGGAAATCTAAAATTGCCAAATATGGTTGGAGGCCACTATAATAAATAAGTGCCCTTTTCTATCACCCTTTTCGACTGCAGATTCATATACTTACCAGCAACAGAACTTGTGACTGAAAACATATTTATGAGTAATTGTGCAAAACAAAAGAGCAGATTTCTTGGCAAAAGAACGGAACGACTGCCCTTCAAAAATTTTATGACTTTTCCTTTTGCTAAGAGACTGATAAATATGGAATTTAGCAACCCTCATGATTTAAATGTGTGCACAAAAGCCGGTGGAAAGGCTACAGCAAAGCCATCAGGGTTGTCAATTTCCAAATTATCTCCATGCTACAGCTGCGGTATCATTCCATCTTTAGACTGGGCATGATTGCCTTAATCTGAGTAAAGACATGAAAATGATGGAAGAGCAATGAGCATTAATTAAATCATCATTTCTACTTGATCTTTTGTAAATAAAATTTGTTTATAAAGTTTATGGCTCAATGTGAATTGCAAGCACTACTCATTTTTTATCACTCTATTCTCCCACACAAACGACAATGACAACCATCTGTTTTCATAGTTTGACTGGAAAATACTTCATCGATCGTAGTATAGCCTCTGGTCATATAGTCTTCAAATTCACAAATCAATGACAGTCACAAAACTTTTAAAAGCAGCATATATTTAGAATTCTCAAAAGTACTAATTGTTGCCATGTGTTTCATATTCACTATATTATTTCTACTTGTTATGTTATTTAACTATAACATTTGGTAGCAACATCTTTTTATTTGTGGACACAAAATATTCCTTATTCCTTCCTTTATTTGACACAAAAGTCAAACGAACATAAAATTGAGAACTGAGGCAAATGCATTTCACTGCTTCATAACAAGAGCTTTCCTTCACAATCATCTTATTCTTTTTACATTTAGCATAATTCTAATAATACATTACATGCTTATAAATGTAATATTGTTCTCAATCGCACACATACTTTAAACACTAAATTTGAGAACTTCTGATTATTTCATATTTTTCTACAAACACCTGTTCAGAGTTTCAAGCAAAGTGTAATTTCCAGTTTATCAATTTTAGCCAAAATCTAATAAGTTGTTCTAATTGATATAAAAGTCTTAAAATACTAAAATTAAAAAGTTTTGGATTATATTTTAATATAATTTTTCATTACAAAATTTGTCCATTCAAGATTGTTAAGGACTTCATATAAAATACCACCTCTGGTTGTCCCATTAACCCAAAATCTAATGAAATTATAAATTTTTGGAAGTTTCATGCAAGAGTTTTCATAGATGAAAAAATGTCACAAACATACAGACATTCACTGTAAAAACAGCAAATATGTGTTATGGATACCCTAACTCATGCTTATTCACTGAAAACATAATATTGAATTTTTGGATTGAAAACATTATAAACATACAGGTGGCCAGGAGCTGAAAAATCAGTGTTAGTGCCTATATAAAAAAAACAGCAATAATTACACAAAAAGTGGAAAAAGATTCATATAAGAATCTTAACCATCTGAAATAAACAGATAATCAATCTGTTTCAGACAGTAATATGAAACTTAAAATTCTGGCATTTAAAGACAATCCATAATAATTTTAATCAATTCCTCAAGAATACCATCAACAATAGAAGTATTTTTTAAAGAATTATGCAATATAAATTACTCACCATATTTGGAGTTTTATTTTCTTTCCTTTAATATCTAAGGTTTTAATTTTGAAATCAATGCCTGCAAAATAAAAGAAAAACATTTTAAAACTCTTTTACATTCAGATAACTTTTAAATTAAAAAATACCAAAATGCAAAAAATTAAAAACAAGGCACTTTTCCGTTTTGCCACCACAAGCGATAAAGTCGCCAATAATGGTACAACTGATGCCAAAACAGAATACCCTCGCTGGTAACCTTTTACGCCTCATTTTCAAAACAAGTCACAGTCATTTCTTACCAGATTGATTGTTTCTTTTAATACTGGCATACAATTACATAGAATTTTTAACATATAGTTCAATTTTACATCCTAAGGCCATTCGCGGTAATTAAGTCAATTAGGATGCAATCACACCACTCACCTGAAAATATAGAAAAGAAGGCAAAATCAATCAATTCCAATGAGAATCACTAACAAAGCAAAGCACTGCGGTTTTACATAATTTCTGAGTAAGCTATTTGTACGAATTGAAATAATTTTTGCATTTAAACTTGTATTCCAAATTAAGGTTTAACTTGAAACTAATGTAGATAATTACTGAGAGAATTGGATTTTTGTTGCGTAGTTTACACGAGTTGGGGTTACGTGATATGAACCAGAGAATCAGGATGTTGAACCATGAAAGCACAGTAAAGTCTTAATGTCTTTCTACAAATTTATTGTCCTTATTTATTCGCTTTTTAGAAAATTTTAAACAATATTAAAATGCTTATGCTTTCAAAATAAAAAAAATCTTAGAACTAACATTTGTTACCATTTTTTATGTGTATACTGAATGTTGTCACCAATAAAGATTGCTTGGCAAGATTTGCACCAGTGAATGGAAAAGTACCCAAAACTAGCTTTTAAAACCGAATTCTTTCAGTTAAGTACTCAGAATTATATATTACTAACCATACAAAATTACAAATATTCCAATTTCAGGCTATTCGTAAGATAGGCTGAAATTTCAGGCTAGTTGTAAAACAACTACACTAACATTCTGCTTATAAATACAGTCAAAAGTAGTTACCCCGGGCACCCATAATACAGACCTCAAAGCTACAAACTTTCTCCGCATGCACCAGGCTGACGCATGCGCGTAATACCTTTATGCATGCGCATAATACGTTTACGCATGCGCATTTAATGTATAACGGACGGTATAAGCTTCGCTAAAATTATCTAATTATCTATTTAAGTTAATGTTGCAGATTGCATTGTTCCTTAATCTTCGAATTGGATCCGGCTTATTATTTTTTGCAGACTGTTAGAGCAAATTTATAAAAGTAAGTTGGAACTTTCGATTATGTCAAATAGAATTTCCGATGCTGGAGCAAAGGGAAAGCATGTTTCGATGTCCATCAAACAAAAAGTGGAAATGCTGCAAAAAATGGATAAAGGCTCCTTTGTTTCTCTAACCATTCCGAAATCTGTTTATGAATTTCATGCTGCTCTGCACGGGGGGGGGGGGGGGGGGCGTCGCGGTATGCAATGAACTGGAAGTTAATCTATCAGCACTATCCTTATCTTCAGGGTAGATGTTTTTATTTTATTCAGCTTATAATTCCTTACTAAATGTAGTATTTCATCTCAACGTATTCTGTCTTTCATATGATTTAAATCAAATTCCTCATCATTATAAATATCACGAGTACACATCAAATAATATTTTGGTTGCAATTTTCTAATTTCGACTATGCGCAATGTATGCTTTACGCATGCACGCGTTGAAAGAAACGCTTAATAAAGTAAACAAATAAATATTAAGCTTTTTTTTTGTAAATTTTGACACCCTTTAGATCATAATTGCTCTTTACTTCATAAATTATGGTTTCATATTTTTTATTTTATAATTTCTGCATGCCATCTTACCAGATTTAAACTGATGATCTATAATCCGGAATTGCCGAAGTCCCGACGAGTCAGGATTAACGACTTTTGAATTTTGGTTCGATTATACTTTTGAATATACAGTTCGTACATAACTGTATTTAAATATTGGTTCAACATAACCCACCAGCGATATTATCAGAAATATTTATAACTGAGTACACAACATTCATGTTGCATATGATTGAATTCTAGACATCACTTAAGGCACAATAAAATACTTTGCTTTCTTTTTCTTCATTAGTTAATTTAGTTACAAGTGGTGCAATGAGTATCATATTGTAATCAGCCTAATACCTCCATATTGTGCCTCTGATGTTACACACAAAAGAAGTGATCTCAAACTGGCAGACCCCGAACCAATTTTATGTGGCCTGTAAACACATTTTAGTTATCTAGTATCCACATTACAAACGGGAAAAACCACAAAAAGGTCCACCCAGTCAGCCTATTTGCTTGAAATTGAACTAAGGTTGAACAATCAGCACTCAACGACTTTATTGCTCGACTGCTGATGGGCAAAAAAGATATGGATTGGACTGAATTATTTAAGTGCCGAAGCCCCATCCATTTTTATATGAAAACATGGAAAATACATTGCTTATCATGATCACCAAGTCTGTTAATTTAATCATTTTTTTTACACAAATGGCGGGCACTTGCCTATAACGACATTGGCCACTACTAAGGCCCGAAGCAGTGACTATTTTATTGTGGAGGCACCTAATAGGCGGCCACCGTTACCTCCTATGAAGGAACAGACAATTTTACATCCATGCCTTCTCCGGGATTCAAACCCGGGCCCTTTGGTATTGCAGTCAGGCTCCCCTAACCACTATACCATCTGGGAAGCTTTAATCAAATTATTATATAATAAAGTTCTTTAAATTGAAATAAAGTAGTCAAGTATAAGGCAAAGCTGCTAAATAGATCATAAAAATTGTTAAGAGACAGAAAAATTTGCCAAGTAAGGGAGTATATCGTTAAACGGCTCGGTTTCAATTTTGTCAGCCATTCAAAGGTAAGCTAAAAAAGCAAACTACTTTGTCATTAATTTTGAGGGCAATCAGACAAAGACGATTTTTCAGGAGCCAAAAAAACTCCTCAAGGGGGGAAAATACCATAAAACACCTATGCCAAATTAAGGCTGCATTTTTATATTACTATGTTCTCTTCCAATGACGAATGGCCTTCAACCTTAGCTGGATTAACTATTATGCAAAATATGCTTGTGCCTTAGAGCATCAAGGAAAGGAGCATCACAAAAAGGTTCTTGAAACTCAAGGAAAGATGGCACCATGGCACCACAAAAATTTCTCATTGCCAGTTTTACCATAGAATGTATGATACAGCAAAGCCAAGACAGAGAGAGAAGAAAAAAGGACAAAACTGTTGAAAACATGTGAGGGCACCAAAATCTTGTTGTTACTTATCTCATTTGTATGACAGTAATATAAGAACAAGCCAGGAAATTCATAATAGCAAGGAGTGCAAGACTGCATATGTCATTGGCAAGAGCCTTGACCACCAAACAGGTGACAGTACGACTTTACTCAGTTCTGAGGAAGAGGATCCCAAAGGAATGGGCCCAAGGGTCTTCCCTTCCCTCTTTCCCTATCAGCAATCTCTCTCGAGACCTTGCGGCTTGCTGCATTTTTAAAGTGTCCCCATGCCGCACAGACACTATACGTTTAGAAACATTCATGCCCTGGATGTTTCAGAATGGGTGGCTGGGATTTGAACCCAGACATTTCGGTACGGCAGTCAGCACCACTAACCACTATCCCACCAAAATCTTTAGAGTGCTTAAGGCCTATAAAGGATTCAATACAGCCCTGCCATTTAGCATTAAGATTACGGGAACAGCATAAGCTAAATAATTTTTAGGAATGTTAGAAATGATTCAAAAATGAATTTATGCATTTTCCTAATTAAAATGCTGTGGAAGTCCTTATTTAAATGTTTCTAAGAATAAATTGAGTTTAATTAAAAAATTAAATTTAAATACATATTTAATTAAATATTCTTTGCGTCATTGCTGCAAGAAATGAAATTTAAATTTAAACAAATTTAAATTCTTAACAAATACGTATAAAAGTAAAAAAGTGAAAAAGCAAATTTAAATTCTAAAAAAAAGGAAAAAAGCCAAAATAATTTAAAAATATGCAAACATGTAAAAGATTTAATTCTGGAACTAATCTACAATATCATTTAAATTCAGAAGCATAAGCAAATCAAGTGCAAAATCTATCCATGAAAATAAATCTACTAATTTAATAAATTAAAATTAAATTAAACATTTTTTTTTTAAAAAAATGCATATGTGAATGATCGTAGAGTAGGCAGGAGACAGACTTATCAAGGGGAAGTTGCCTCCAAACCTAACTCCCCAATCATTCAATTCGTGTTTCGTCATTCATGCAGGCAAGGGTAAAAGTCAAAACCAAAAGTAATTCCAATAAAGTGGTACCCTTAGAAATTAACACTTAAGTATTAACATTTAAGAATTAAAGTTCAAAAAGGAAAATACTGCTTTTTTACTTTTATACATATTTGTTAAGAACTTAAATTTGTTTAAATTTAAATGTTTCTAGATATATTTATATTAAATAAGTTCCATTGCCATATTGAAGTATATTTTTTCTCATCACTTAATGCTATTATTTGGTTAATATATCTAGAATGTGATCACATTAAGCAGCAGCTACTGTACAAGTAATTTAAAACAATAATTTCAAAAAAGCATTTCAACAGTTCTAACTGATATAGAACATTAATAATATAAAAAATATTTATTGTTTTTAATCCAAAAAAAAATTTTGGGGGGAATATTTTTGCATTTAACTTGTTTATCTTTATTCTCTTCTCTTTTATAATTACTTTTCTAAGTTCATTTGTTTAAATAAACAAATCAACCAGTATTCCTGCACGTCTGTTTCAACGGCTACAGATCTTTCAAATTTTACCTTTCCATTCAACAGTACAAAGAATTTTTATTAACAAAAACATCCTAACCTCATAAAACGAAATAATACAACAGCCATTCATGGGTTATAATAATCCATAAAATTTCACGTGCTTATTCTATTTCTTAAGTCGCGCATCAGTCCACCCCCTTCTCTCGGGAATGCGCGAAAGCTGGCATTTATTTAAAAACGTTAACTCAAGATGTGATTAGCCATTATGCATCCGGAAGGACTTCTTATCAGTCTCAATGGTCCTATTATTACCTTTATATTATGGTTTATTACGGTTTGAATTCCATATTAATCTAAAATGCTAATTAATATTGAGAAAACAATCTCATAGGAAAAACATTTAAAAAAAATTTTAATTTAAAAAAGGGAGAAATAAAAAATGTCGGGAAAGCAAAATGGAACATATTTTGCCGATTTTTGCAAAAAGCAAGGAATATAAGGAATAAAATCTTTCCCAAGTAATCTATGGACGAAAGAGCTCCGACATTTGGCGATTTACTGCGGTAATGTTCTGTTATCGGAATCGCATTCATATACAGCCAAAAGTTAAAAATCTGGCGAAAAATTAAAAGCCTAAAAAGAGTCGCCAAAATATTTACAATACTATTAAGTTGATGAAAATTCCAACGGAAAAAATAACATAACGAATATTCGCAACATCGAACAAGTGACGGTTACATCTTCAGAATTTGTATCCTCCTTGCCAATTTGAAAAGACATTATTTTATTATTTTATTTTAAAATAAATAAATAAATGTTGTAACGATTTTAAAAGTAAACAATGGCGACTTCATGTGTTCTTGGCGAGTTTAGCGAAATATCTGACTATGACTCTGGTCCCGATAACAGAACAGTACCTTTATTGCTTACGCTCGGCTAACAAACAAGTGGCGAAAGCGTAATGGCAAACCGCACATTGAGTTGATCAATTTTAACGAATTTCGCTTACTGCACATGCTCAGTGGTGTACCGTTGGCGTGGCAGGAAATACTGGCGACTATGTATAAACAACACTACACAAGCCTGTTCATCATGTAGGTCTTATCGACTATTTACAATTACAATACTACCGAAATTTATTTGTGCCTAATGTATTTGCTTCTGTTTAATTTCATTTTGGTTTACTTTGTTCATAAACATTATATTTAAAATCAGTTATTTATAATAATTTCCTTGACTTTAATTCAGTAATTTAAACTGGATTTATTCTTATTAATTTCTTTAACTGGATTTATTATTAAAGTATACACGAATGGAACATATAGTTATTTACCATATGCAATTGCTTTTATTCCTCACAAGTATATTCAATAAAGATTCAGCTAATATATCCTGTAATGTTTCCTGTTTTGTAATCATTCTTAAACGAAACTTTGAGTAGTTTACAATCCATAGTTACCCTCTAAGTAATAAAGCAACTTACAACCTAAAAAGTTTTAAAACCCCGAACTGTTTCCGCTTAGATAACAGAATATCAACCACACACTGTAAATATCTTCTTTTAAAAATGTACCAAAGTCGTAATTACGCCGAATTCTCTTCTGGGCATGCTCAGTATGCGAAATTTGTTTAACATTGATCAACGGGCATGCGCAGTATGCAAAATTCGTTTAACATTGATCAACTGAATGCGCAGCTTGCCATTACGCAGTGCCCGAAATTTCTTTGTAAAGGGACTGAATCAAAATTTTACTTTTGTTGTCACTCTGCTATTATTATTCGGAGATTTTTTTTAAATTTTGCTTCAGTTTCGAAAGTAAACAGAACCTCTACCAATTGATGTCTGCATTAATCACGACGATAATCAATTTAAAGAAATGACTGGGAAAATCAGTAATATAAGGGAGGGTACAACAAAAATCAGCAATATTCGCCGATCTTCTTATCAGTGATTCACTTTTAGCATAATAGTGGTAGGACTGACGCTGAGAAATGACCATTAAAAGGAAACAAAAGATATTAAAATTAGACGCACTGAAACCTTGCGCAAATCTTTAATTTTTAAAGTAATGTTTTGATGCGTTTCTTATAGATCTTCTTTTTCTCCACAGAAATGTGGCGTGGTCGTACCACTATTGAAAGAGTTATAAAATTATCTCTAATAACGTTATTTAAAAAAATTAATGTCCCATAAAAATGCATAGAGAAATTTTTAAATATCGCTTGTTTGATTAAATGAAATAAATTTTATTTACTCACAGAAGATTTTAGTAAAATGCTATAGTACTTTAAAATTTAGTGTTCACTGCAGGGGGGGGGAGGATTTCCCCTATTTCGATTCTACGACTCAAATTATGCCTACGTATTAAATTTGTTATTTTTGGTGAGAAATGTATGGAGAAATTTAAAAATTTATCTTGGCGGATTTTTTTCAGTTTGCGCCAAGAATAATTCACTTGGTGGAATTCTTAAATTTATAGTAACCTACTTACTTTCCTTATTTTTCATTGATGCACGAGAGGTGGTGTGGAGTGGTGTATTTAATTACGGCAAAGCACACTAGGGCTATCTGCCTAAGGGGAGGGATGCCTTCGTGGAGGACTTTCTAAGGGAAACTGACTCGTATACACGTTACACATGGGGAAAACCACGAAAACACCCATGCAGCCAGCCCGTTCGCGGGATTCGAACCTCGGACCGAACTACCAGTGTTCAGCGACTTTACCGCTTGGCCGCTGGTGGGCGATGCACGTGAGGAAAAAAAGTTTGTTAAAATTATTCGGAAATTTTGAATAAAAACTCTAATTTCTTGCAGATATGCTTAGAAATTTAAGATGAAGTTAAAAATTTTCTAGGTTATAATGCAAAAGGTTTTCGAAAAATTTATAAAAATATTTAAAAATGCAAAATTTTTAAAATAAATAATAAAAAAATATGCGAATTATATTTGGATTAAGCTTAAATTTCGAATTCTGGAAAAAAGAATCAAGTAAGTTCAATAAAAAAAAGAGAGAGAGAGAGAGATTGGATTAAGCTTAAATTTCGAATTCTGAATTCTGGAAAAAAGAATCAAGTAAGTTTAATAATAATAAAAAAGAGATATTAATAAATACATATCAAATTCAATTAACATTGAGCGGCTAAAATTTTGAGAGCTAATTTTTAAAAAACTACTCGTGCGAGTTTTACAAAATTTGGCAGATTGGCATAATTTGAGTTGTAAAATCGAAATATGGAAAAAAATTGGCATCTCAATTCAGAAAAAGTACGATTTTGTGTCAAAATACCTATATTAGAACACTGCTATATATAAATCTAATACACAGAGTCGTAGCTAGGGTTTTCAGCGCCCAGGGGCAACTGAAGATTTCGCGCCCCCTACTGCTTGCCAAGGATGGAACACATTTAATTCTAAAATCCCCTTGCCCCCCTCTAGCTACGCCCCTGCTAATACATATCCTAAGTCGCGCTTTCGAGACATGAAAAACGCAAGTTGAATTCTGTCAATCGGCCGAGTAGAAACGGGAGATATAGAACTGTCTTCCCCCCTCCCATGTACAGAAAAGGAGCTTTCTGTTATCCTAAATGGTTACGATCCCAGTTATCTCGAATAATGGAGGCTCTATTCCATCAAAAAATAAAATCAGATAGTTCTTAACCAGAAGGGTTAATTAATATAATGCCAAAAATTCAGATTCGAATTCGAGGAGAATAATGATTAAAAAAAGGTCTTTGTAGCATTGCTATTACGAATTAACTGCCAAATAAGTCACGTGAAATAAAATACGTTTACTAGTACACTTCGTTCTATCGTAAAAATATAAATTACTAATGAAGTCCTAAAAATGGAATAAACATAAATGTTAAGAAACAGTTTTTTTTTTCTTGCAACTGTCTGAGAGCTTCTTGCACGATTTATAACGGAAGCGATTTTATGACTACATTACTTCACAGACATACATCGTTTATATTTTTTCCCGGTGCTTTCAGGTTAATTTTATTATTCAGATATTGTAGATCAAAAGAAAGATACATTCTTTGGCAAAAGAAAACACGTTTGGTTATGACTCACTCATTCTTCATCTACACAAAGAATGGGATGGAGGAGAAGAGAGATGGGGTTTAAGTGTCTCTCAAGGACTCCAGTGCAATAAGTGACTTAAAAGCGAATAATTTTATTAAGTGCATTTTGAATTTATTCATAATGCAACAAAGACGGTAATCATTCCTACTTAAAACGCAGTAGAATGCATGGCAAGAGTAAACGATTACGCTTGGCAACATAATTTCTTGCAACATTATAAATCATTATTTGCATACGCTATTTCAAGACATATATCGAGAAAAAGCAACACAGGATTATTCATCATTCCATGAAATATATTTTAAAATTCAATCATAAATAAAATATACAACCAATTCAAAATTTATTGCAATCAAATAGAGGAAACTCAAAGTTTTGCTTATATACGTCAGAAATGCTCAATGTATCCATCTTTGCCGATATGATAGACATCTAGGCGGTAATTCATTTCGTCCCAAATGCGAAATGCGTGCCAGTATACAACGACAGATCCTAGCCACAGCATCACTGATACGGTTGCGAGGACCTCGGAGGTTGTATTAGGTTAATCGAATACGGAAAAGGTCGCGAATATCCACCTAAGGGAGGGCAGCAATAGGGTAGCAATATCTAAGGGGAGTGATGCTTATCGTGGACGACATTCAAAGGGAAAATGGTTCATATTCACGTTGCACATGGGAAAAACCACGAAAAACAATTATGCAGCCAGCTCTTTTGCCCTTGGATTCAGCAGTATTAACCACCATTATTCCAGTCCTAATCCATATATACGTAGTAAACATTATTACGAAACAACCATGTGTAAATCTTCGAATTTGGGTGCAGCTTCTTGAGAGCTAAGGCAACTTTAGGCAGGCTGTCCTCGATGTACCACTTCCCTGTGACTGTTTTCTGAATTTCCAACACAACTCGATCTAAAATCTAAGTGCGACTACCACTCTCTTCTTCATTGATCTCGACTTTCGAACAGCCATGGGCAGTGTGGGGAAGGGTGTGCTCATTTTTGAACAACCCCACTTTTTTTCTGAACCTTCGTCAAGACGTCGTAACAGAACTGCCAGGTTTCATCACCTGTCTTAATACACAGATTTCTTATATTAAACTTTTTCCAGCATTTCACAGCACAACGAAACACGATGTGCCATTTGACCATCGGTCAAGTTATGCGGCACCCAGAGAATACAAAGCTTTTTTTAACATGAAGGTTATCCAACACGAATTGTTGTTGCATGAATGCCGAAATATACCTCTATCTGGCAGCAAGTCACATGCCTGCCGATCACAAGCAGTCTTTGTATTGCAACAATGTTTTCCTCAGTCACAGACGAAGTCGGTCAGCCTGACTTCAAAGTAGAATTTCCTCAACTTGATACTTAGTTTTTAACCACGGCAACGTACTAAGTACCTCTGTTCACTACACAGTCAAAAAGCAAATAACTGACAAAATAAGCAGAGCGACTAAATTGCAGGTTGGGTCATGTCTAAGCACGAGCTAACTTGTAACCACCAATAATGATCAATTTCATCATATTGCAAAACATTCCTAATTAAGATAATTACTTAGTTTTCCATTTTTAGCTTGCAAATCTATTCTGAATGCCAAAGGACTTGGCAACACACAATACATAATTTCAAAACGCAAGAGAAGGTTAAAAAATGAAATTTGTTATCAAGCAAGAAAAAATTACTTTAAAATGAACAAATCGTCCCAATTATTCAAAACATGGTTGAATAAGGTCGACGGTAGACTATGTGTCAAATTCATGAGTTGTGGTAAATGAAAAAGAACGAGAACATTAAATTTTGAAAAGTGGAAGACAAGTGTATTTCAATCAAAGTTTTCTGATTATTCCAAAATAAATTTAATTAATAAAGCCACTTCAAATCAACAGGATTTACAATAAATGAATAAAAAATTAAAACGTAAAGAAGATGACGTAATCAGAAAGACTCGAAACATTGTTCTAACTCTAAATTGCACTACATTTTCAAATGTTTTATTTTCATTTAGAATTACAATTTGGGATGCAACAGAAGATACAGCATGGAGAAAAACGCCCGCTTTATCACCTTAGATTAGACTTTTATTTGATTACGAGTTTAAATCTTCCGCCTGGTTATCAGACCATTCACTCGCGTTTTCCGGAAAAGAATATGATGTCATTTTCACATCCCGTGCCAGCACAAGTGATAAACTGAAACAAAATTGCATTAAGATAAAATTATTCATCCCATGCTAGGAAATAAGTCGCAGAAAACAATTCTGAAAACAATGCTCGGTGAGCCGATAAAATCCGTTTAAAGGCCCTTAACCTCTTCCGACGATTTGTGGAACTACCGTCCACTGATTTGTGACTTTTCTTCAGTTCAGTTACCTCGAATTCACGAGCAAAGTGAACATCCACTGAAGTTACAAGAAAGTATTTTCCAAAACTTTCGTTCTGAGTTCCTAAAACAACTAACATCCAAATAAACATTACCATTAAGTTCCTAAAAGAAAAAGCAAACTAACGTAAGGTAACTTCGGCAGGTTCCGAAAACTAACAATTTTCCTTTAAATAACTATTGAAAATATGTTTATTAAAAATATCAGTGGCTGTGGATAAAAGGTACCAACATAAAAAAAAGCTTCCCCCCCCCCTTTAGAGGACATTATTAATCGCTAATTAACAGGCACCAACTGGCGCTGATTCAAAAAATATATATTTTTATTATTGCCAACTAATTAGTCATATGTAATACCTTTGAAAAATCAATACGTATAGTATTTTTAATGATGTAATTAATGATCTGAGATGCATAACTGTTGTTCGAATCGGAATCTAATGAATTAGCAAGTAAGTACGTAAATCACAGATAAATTTTTTTGGGGGGGGAGTCATACTGGCCATCTGGATAAATAAAGTAATTAGTAAAATGATGAGACGAAAAGCACAAAATTTTATTGGTTTCCCTGACAAACTCTTTGAACATTTTCTGCCAGTTAATTCTGTACTGCTTTTTTGTTTCACCCACAAGAAAGAACAATGATTTACTGTTGAAGTATCACGGCCAAATTAAAATGTAAAAAGGTTAATAATATTCACCTACACAAAGAAAAAACGAGATGCGAAAAAATAAGCAATAATACAAAATCGAGATCCACAGAAATCGCCAAGATAAGCAAATTGTGTTGCCAATGAGAATCGCGAATAACAATACTTAAGCTTGTTCATGCATTCCTATGTATACCTTGCACAAAAAAAAAAAAAAAAAAAAAAAAAAAAAGAGAGAGAGAGAGAGTTCTATATATCCCGTTCTACTGGACCGATTGTCGAAATTTAACTTGCGTTTTCCATGTCTCGAAAGCGCAACTTAGGATATGTATTAGATTTATATACAGCATTATTGTAACATAGATATTTTGACACAAAATCGGAATTTTTCTGAAATAAATTTTTTTTTTTCACATTTCGATTCTACGACTCAAATTATGCCTAGATATAAATTTTGTAATTTTTGGAAAGAAATTTAAAAATTTATCTTGGTGCAGTTTTTTCTGTTTGAGCCAAGAATAATTCTCTTGGCAAACTTCTTAATTTAAAGCAGTCTACTTTCCTTTCCTCTTTTTTCTCACTTTGTTTACCATAGCAACACTCTGGCGCTAGGTTTACTTAACAGTATTATATTTCGTTCATATTATAACTCAGAATGCACAAAATTTATATCATTTAAAGAATTATCTAATCGTTGCCACATGTTCTATTCAAATACTATAACAAAGCTAGAACGATGTATAAAAGAAATTAAGCAAACAAAACGAAAAAGAAACAGTTTTTCTCAGACGATTGAGTATTTCTCATTCAATTAATTCAGTTTTCACTTCGCGACAAGGCAAAAATATATAAAAACTCAAAATATCTGTATTAAAAATTACAAAGTAAATCTTAAATACTTATTTCCTAGAAAAAATTCCAGAAAGGATTAAGCATGATTTCATTCGCAATAATAAATGAAGGCGTGTTTTTTGTGTTGCGAAGCTTAGTATCTTTAGATTGGCAACAAATCTACAATTCTGCTGTTTCAAATGTAAACAAACATGTCCACCATGTTATTTAAAACTTAATGGCACTTAAACAGCTTTTAAATTGTTGATAATTGTACAAATATTGCTTCCAGAATTACGAAAGGCATAAAAACTTTAACCGGAAGATAAAAACAACATAATTCAATCATTTTTAAAGCAAAAAATTTACAATTTACAAACATATAAGAGTAAAAAAACTGAGATCACTGAGCTGGGTAACAGAGTGGATATATTTATAAATATATTTATATACGTTTGGCGCGGCCGATTGAAACCAAAATACAAGGTGCACATCTACGTGTTATAGTAGTCTTATATACAAAATTTCAACGTTCTGAGGCTACTCGTTTTTGATTATGCGAGATACGTACGTACGCACGCACGTACATACGTTCGTACAGACGCCAAGAAAAATTCTCTTCAGAATTCATTTTAAAGCAGTTTTTTAGTTTTTTTGGAGGAAAAGAGTCTTTTATTCTGTCCTTACGTAAAGATATTACGGCAAAACATCGTTAAATTGCATTTGAAAGCGGTCAAAGTGGATATTTGAAATATGCTGCCTGAAGCTTTTCGCGATTACGATACTTGCTTTTTACTTCGCACAAGGAAGTAAAAATGTTATGCATGGTATTAAAATTTCTACTTGAACAATAAGCATATTATGAGAAAGGGAAAAACCATCAGTGGTTATTTCTAAAGAGAAAGAATGAAATGAATACCAGACAATAATCCAAATGAATACCTGATAAAGGAATGTACTGTTTCTACAGTTAAACTGCTGGTAACAACAGAAAATCTGCCAATGCAGGAAACGATTGTAAAATGTTTATATAAATCTCCAGCAACAATAAATAAAATCATAAACCCAAGATTTATAACTTTAAAAAGCTATTATGTTTACCAGCTTTTGTCCAGATGTGTCTCAATGAAAAACAATGTGCAGAACTTTGTACGAAAACTGTTTAGTAGGACATAAATGAATTATGAAGCATGGGCTTATCTAAATGGCTGCAAAAAAAAAAAAAAAAAAAAGTCTATCTAAAAAAAGGGGGGGTTGGGAAATGCACAAACCTGATTCCATCAATGCAAAGAAAGTTTCAGTATGGGGTTTAAGCTTGTCACAGGAAGAAAAGCGGGGGAAAAAAATTTAAATCAACTCTATACATTATCAAGAGAAAGTTTTACATCCGATATTTAAAGAAGAAATTCCATTTCAATAACTTTCAAAGAGTGAAACTTCATCAAGACCAAGCAACAAGTCATATACTTGGAAAAGTAAATAATAAGTAGTAATTCCTCGAAAAAAGTGAAAACTGATACAGGAACTGCATATACACTTTTTCAATGAATTCAGGTGAAGTCGCCTGACATTTCACCTATGTACTTTTGAAAAGAGGTCTCTTTCAACTCAAACCCACCACAATTCCATAATTAATGATTTCTGGAAAGAAGTGGAAGACGTAAAAGCCGCTCTACCATGAAAATCACCATGCTGACTTACAAGCCCAGAAAAAGGATAATCAGATCGAACATTAACAAAAATATTCTTTACACTTTAAACATTAATTAAAAGGCCTCGAAATTGTTCTAAAAATGTATATGCAATCTCTGCAGCCTTGGGGGGGGGAAGTCATCTGTAAAAAAAAGAAAGTACACTCTGTAAATTCACCCTCCCTATAAATTAAAATTTTTAGAACAAAAACTTCAGTTCAATGAATGCCTAAAAATTTTATTTGATAAATAAGACTAAAATTCAAATTCTTAAATGAATTAACTTATTTTTAATTAATTTCAACTGGCTCTCTTAGTTAATATTTTAGCATGTCTGGGTCAAATCTTGAAATTAATTTTAACTCAGGATGATTTTTTTGAAATTTTGTATATAAATTTCCAATAAGAGTACAATATTCTACAGCAATTTTTTTTTCAAAATTCGATATAATCCTTAGCCCTGCATTGAATGGCAAAGTGACATTTTTCCGAACGTTTCGCACATATGCAGCACTTTTCTCAATTCAGTAAAATAAAATAAACTGTCACCTTTTTATTTCCGAAATTGCAAGAAAATTTCACCTTGAAACAAAATATATGCAAAAAATCACTTATTGGCAGATATAAAATAACACAGAGAAATAGTTAAATTATCATTACCTCTTTAATGTTGGCTTTCTTCACATGCACTAATAAGAGCGAATGAGAAATCAATTGACATTTCTTGCGTGTTACACATCTTGAAAGATGTGGATGATGATACTCCCACTGTATTGAAATGATTGTCTAATTTATAAACTTGTATCGGATTATGGAGACAGAAATAGGCATTTTGAATACATTACCTTATATTCTCACAGAATAGAATTTTGATGCTATACGTCAATTTATTTTCATTGCCTATTTACAGGCTATTGGGAAGGCCTGAAATGCAATTCTACAGGAGCTAATGAGTACTTCAAAAATGGAGGTATGGTATTATAATGGCTATTTAAAAAAAAATGACTTGTCGGCTAACATTGTTTTTATTATATGGCAACGAGTATCTAAAGATGGATGGAACGGCCAATTGTGTTGTCAACTTCCCAGCAAGCCTGATTTTAACATCTTAGATTTTTAGGATTCATTAAAGGCCATATAAACATTATAACATCAAGTTACGCCTACTAACATACTTATTTAAGCTGTCCATATTCCAATCCACGCATTAAATATTTAAACATTAAAAGATGCTTTTTTTTTTTTTTTACTTTGTACTAGGAATACACTATACAGTTTGGTGGGGAAAATAATTATAAGCAGCCACACATGAAAAACACAGTGTTTCGATCTCAAAACCTACTCCCGGAATTCATTACTTGTGTCAGAGGACCCAGTATTTTGCCCCATGAAAGAATATATAATTTAAAAAATTAAATAACGTTCCGTATATCAAATAAAAGTTAAATACTCATATAATTGTATAATATTTAATAAATTATGCATGGAAATTAGTGATAGAACTGGGAAAAACATTTATTTTTAAATGGAAAAATCTTGGCACAAATAATTTTATGCAAATAGAACAATCATTTCAATGAGGATGGAGTACATTTTAAAAACATAGCACAACAAACTCAACATTTTTAGCAAACTTATATAGCATGCCCAATGTGGAAAAAAAAAAAAAAAAATTCCATTTAGAATTGTGGGTTTTTCACATTTTCTACATGAAAACAGAAGCAAGCTATTTCACTGAAAAGACTACGATTGTTATCGAACCCCAATATATTGTTAATATTATCATCAAAAACTGCTCCAAGAATAGTAGAACTGCCATAATGTCATTGGCATCAGGTGAACGGATGGAGTGTCAAGACATGAAAACTTAGTGGAGCAACAGAGAATTTTCTTTTACACCCCTTTCGACAAAAAAAGAAAACCTTTCTTTAACCCTTCATCTGATCTAACTTCCACATAAGAAAATATGAAAAAATGCGAAGAGCTTCAGGAATTTTCATAGGCACTAAGGATAGAGCTTCCAAAATCATCATCAGAAATCATTTGGAAAAGACAAAAGCTCAGTATATAAACTACATTTAAATGTAATTCAAACCTCTAGTACTTTTCTTTAATAACAAATTTTAAAAAATTCAGAAGAAAAAGTTCCCAGTGAAATGTTTAGAAAATGTAGTCTGGCAAGTCCTAGAGAGCAGATGGGACCCGGGGTGGCGTCCCGGAGACGCTTGGTAATGTCCCTCTGTGATAGGCAGCCCGAGTGATTGGTAGGTAGCAAATCATATACAATAACTGGTCTCGCAAAAAGCGATGCGTCCGTCTCTCCAAGGTGCGAGGGTGGAGGTTGACCCTCTGGCCTTGTTCTAAGGGGCAAGTGGACTCATGGTGCAGTTAAGTCTCGCGGAGTGAGGAATGCCAAAATTGCTGTTGCTGTTATCAATTTTATAATTCAACTTCATTCATAGTTAAGGGCAAACTTCATAGTCAAGAACTTTTATCTATGACAGCCATGTAATTATATGCTTTTATAATATTTCACAGGCATTTTTTAATTGTAAAAAATTATAAATTCATTCATTTCAATAATGAAAGAAAAAATATACCAATCACAGTATTACATACAACAACATACATCTCACCATTGGCAGATTACCCTTTAGGTTTTTTCTCACCTAAAGATTTCTGCAGCTATAATTTCTTTTCCTGCATATGGTTATGCACTGATTTGCACATAAAATTAAAAGGGCAAGCTATTTTTAACATTATTTTATTACTATCATAATGGGAACATTTTGTAAATGAAAATTTTAATTATTAATTATTTGTAATTTTTAAGCGCACGATATCGTTCTATCTAAATTTCCTGACATGTTTTCATCCTTTTCACTAAAATCACTATATTATAATACATTTCTCTTTTCTTCACTGGTGGAATAACGTCGCTGTCATCAAAATGACTTTCGTATTCATCCACACTAAATTCATCATCATTGCTACCTTGACAACGCATCTTCCATTACATTTTTCACCATGATGAATAGTATTTTTATATTTTTTATCAGCCAAACAAATAACTGAAATCAATGAAACGTTAAATCACATGCAACTAAAATTTAGCAGTAAATTACAATCGCATGATCTTCAGTGCAGCATATTGTTGGTGTGCCTGAGAGGTATATTTCGAGTACAACCCCAAACTTTCAAAGCACTTGCAAGGAGTACTTCGACTGCAAAGGGTTAAATAACTTGCAAAAGAAATAAACTATTAAGAATAGAAACAATCTCTTAAATACAAAAACATCGCACCTGCAATGCAATAAGCTCATTAAGGTACTAACAGAATAAAAAAATAAACTGCACATTTAATATCTATTGGGTCAGCCAATAAATTCATGCACATTTTTGGTAAATTTTTAAATAATATAAAAAAAAACAGTTTAACATTTGAATCAATTATATATTTTTCTTCATTATCTACAATGTCTCGCCATCTTACAGGCAGCTTTTTTATGCCATTGCTGTAGAAAGACTGGTTTTGCTGAAAAAAAAAAAAAAAAAAAAACTTGAAAGATCATTGTGTACATCCTGTATTAGAAGTCAATTTTTTTCCCAGTAAAAAATTTAAGGCATGAAATAAGTAAAAATCACTTGGGGTAATATCTGGGGAGTAAGCAGGATGTGGCAAAAGCTCCCAATTAAATTCACTAATTTTTTGCAGTGTTGTTCGAGCCGTATGAGGTCTAGCATTATCATGATGAAACAACACTTTCTTGATATTCACCAATCGTGGGCGTGTTTTGATCAATTCTGAGTTTAGACGTCAAAGTTGATCATTATAAACTTCTGAATTAATCGTTTAATTTAGTTCTAACAGTTAAAAACCTCCTGAACGGGATTCATCATCAATGCTGCTTTTTCCAACTTTAAATTTTTTAAACCATTTCTGGCCAGTCCTTACACTAATAGTGTGTTCACTATGTACACTATTAATTTTTATCGCTGCAAACCTGGCAGATTGACCACACGAAAATAAAAAATGTAGCACAGCACGTTTGTACTGATTATCTATATTCATCTTCTATGGGTACTAAAATACGTTCGATATTTACGAAAGTTGGTAATGAACCGAATAATACGTTAGTCAAACGATGACAAGTTTCAACAGGTTCAAAATTATATTGTTTTAGCAAATGCGTCATAGTGAATTCCACGCATACTCTTAATGCGCACAAACTTATGGACTGACCCAATATATACATGCTTTCAATACCCTCATTAGGACTGTGTACCTAAACATAAAACTTTTCTCAAATTGACAGTGAATTGGTAAGTTCAAGAACTTTCTAGAAAACTCGGTAAAGAGAAATACTTTCCCTGAATCCTATACAGTCAAGTCTTTAATCCAGACGTCCATAATCCAGAATGATCTGTAATCCGGACCTCAAAGCTACAAACTTTCTGCGCATGCGTAAACACATAATGCGTTTGTGCATACGCATAAAGTGCGTAATACGTTTACGCATGCGCGTTTAATGTATAACGGACGGTATAAGCTAAGCTAAAATTATCTATTTCAGTTAATGTTACAGATTGCGTTGTTCCTTAATCTTATAATTAAATCTGCCTTATTATTTTTTGCAGACTGTTAGAACAATTTTACAAAAGTAAGCTTGAATTTTCGATTATGTCAAAAAGAATTTCCTATTCTGGAGCTGCCAAAGGATCTACAAAGCGTCGATGTCCATCAAACAAAAAGTGGAATTGCTGCAAAAAATGGATAAAGGCATATCCTTTGTTTCTCTAACCATTCCCAAAATCTGTTTATCAATTTCACGCTGCTCTGCTGGAGGGGCAGAAATGTCGCAGCGCACATTGAACTTGAAGTTGATCTGTCAGTACTATCCTTATCTTCAGGATAGATGTTTTTATTTTAATCGGCTTATAATTCCTTACTAAATGTAGTATTTCATCTTGATATACTCCGTCTTTGATATGATTTAAATCAAATTCCTCGTCATTATAAATATCACGCATACAAATCAAATAGTTTTCTGGTGGTAAATTTCTAATTTCGCCTATGTGTAATGTATGCTTTACGCATGCGCACGTTGAAAGAAATGTTTAATAAAGTAAATAAATATTAAGCTTTTTTTTTTGTAAATTTTGATACCTTTTAGATCATAATTGCTCTTTATATCATAAATTACAGTTTCATATTTTTAATTTTATAATTTTTGCATTCCATCTTAACAGATTTAAATTGATGATCTACAATCCAGAATTGCCGAAGTCCCGACAAGTCCAGATTAAAGACTGTAGTAGATAACCCTATTCTCATTCTTAAGTAAATGCGTCATAGTGAATTCCACGCATACTCTTAATGCGCACAAACTTATGGACTGACCTGATATATACGAATCCTATAGTAGATAACCCTATTCTCATTCTTAATCCTAACTGAAATTTAATCTTAGTTTTAAAAACACAGATTTCATAAAAATAGATATTTAATAATAAATAATCAAAAACACTGATATATTGACTGCAGTTACTAACTACCTTTTATAATGATGACCTTACATAAAAACAAGCTAGAAGCATACTAAAAATAAAAACTACTAAAGCAGTCATTAACAGAAAATCACTATCTAAATACACAGTTATTATCAAATGAAAGTCTACCAGCCAAGCAAATAAAATAACTGAGCATTAATATCTGGTTGTAATGAAAGTTTTCTGGGGGAAAAAAAAAAAAAAAAAAAAAAATGTACTTTAACCTTTTCTACGGCAATGTTCCATTTATGGAACATTGATTTAAAAACTTTATAAAAAAGAAAATTTTATTCATATTGCTTTGTAAAAATTATTACATGGAGAGAAAATATGGATTGATTTTTTAGCAGCAATATAATGTGACTAAATTAAATAGTATCTTGACCCCCCAAAAAATCATTATTTCATCTTCTTCCTTACTTCTCTCCGAGCAAATTTAAAAATTCAACAAATGTTTTTTATAAATCAATGAAAGTAATTAAAAAGGATCATTTATCATAGAAAGATGGTAATTATTTTTACTACGAGATAAGAAATGTGGATGTTCTAGAAAGGGAACATTAGAGTGTTAAAGGCATATTTTTTAACATGATTTTACTTCGATTACAGTGAACAGAAGCATGGAGAAAGACTTTCCAAATGTGAAAATTTTCAGGAAGTAAAGAGAAAAAATGTTTATGACTGTTGATCTGTTTTTGACTCGCATATTTCCCCCTGCTTCTCTCCCCTCACACATTATCATAAGGATTTGAAGTGGGTTACTCACAGTTGCTAGAGAAAAGCACGCAGCATTTCTTGACAGGCTAGAGGTTTATGACTCAGTTGTAAAGATGTATATATTACAATGTGAACTGGAATCACCTGACTAGAGATTTCCGTTATTTTCCCACTGTTTTTCATTTCTCATTAGTTCGTGAACATACATTATATTGATGTCTCATTCAAAACCATTTCAGACTGTTGAAGAGGCATTGGAATATTTTTATGCATTATCAGATGATGACAAATGTATTGATACTTGTCAACTGCCTCCAGAAGAAAGTGGATGTTTGACAGATGAGGAAGATGTAAATGAAGATATTTTTTAGCCCGTTCTGCCAGCGGATGTATGCCGAAAATTCGAAATTTCTAATAAAATAGATGATTATGAAATCTCACTTGATCCTCAAAAATGTTCATCTTCAAAGGGAAAGCCGAATTTCAAGTGAAAACTACAGTCAAATGAGAAAAACATCAAACATTGGTAGTTATTGGGGGGGGGGGAATTTTAATTTTAGCAAAATTCTAAAAAATGGCAGCATCAAAATATTTGCAAAATGTTTCCTAAACTAGTTACTTTATCTGCAGTTGAGATTTTTCACAAGCTCATAACTAGAGAATATTGTTGCATTTAGCAAATATGACCGGACTTTACGCAATGCAGAAAGGAGTAGTTGCAGATGAAAATGATATAGGAAAGTTTTTTTGCATTATTGGCATTTAGTGGCTATCACCAAGTACCTGGAGAAGATTTATACTGCAGCACTCAAGAATATATATATGTGTCCCAATTGTTTCTTCTGTAATGCCCAGATATAGACTTAGAAAACTGGGGGGGATTCATATTATAGATAACCACATTGCCATTAGCAGACAAAGTGGAAAAAATTTCTACCTTTCATGAAGAACTGGAAAAAAAGTTTCAGCAGTTCGGCATCTGCGATTCTAAACTGAGTACAGATGAATCAATGGTCCCCTTTTATGGCCATCATTCAGCTAAAATGTTAACATAAATTGCTAACAGTTATTGTAAAATTCTTTTATAAATTCCTTCTTATAAACTATCTAGCTTTGTTTTAAGTTATTGGAGAAGCTTTTTTCCCGTGGAAGCTCTATCTCTTCTCCTAAGAAACTTTGGTGCAGCAGATTTGACGTTCTAAGGGTGTAGCCTGCCGATTTTTCTGCTTAATCTTTGTTATTTCCGAATAACATTTGGAAATTCTTTTACTAATACTGAATTCATTTACTATCACTGAAAAATCAACTAACCAACTTCTTACTATCTAAAAAACTGATGTCTGTTGGATAATTAATTGTCCAACAGAATTTTATATGGAAATTTGGATAGATCCAAATATCCACATAAAATTATTAAATACATTAGTTGAGAACAGCCTCTTAATGTGCAATTATCTACTCTTCTCAAAGTTTGTTAATTCTGTATACGCTTACAAAGATGGGATCTAGCAATAAGTGGTCTAACTTACATTGCATGCAGGTTTAATGCACGACATGATAGCAGCTGACAGTTTTTTTTTGGGGGGGGGAGGGTAATGAGAGTGAAATTATGTACATATATTTAAGTTTGAAAAAACTATGAATATTAACAGTAAATATATATATATATGAAATGTAATTTCTCATACATTATTTGTTTTGTGCAGCCGGGGCAACAGGAATGAGACAAATTTTGGAATATAAAGTGCTAGGTTTATTTTAGCATCCATCTCACAAGCGTTCTTTTTCGTACCTTGAGCAGAAGCCCTATTTATCCCTATGTGTGCATCACGAGGCTCATCCAATCAGCGATATTAATTGAAATCACGAGGTGATGCTATCTTCTCATCAGGAGTGTTCTTAAGGACTTTATGTAATATGACAGATTTATGAGTTTGGCGATTTGGCGGGCGCCAACAGGTTAATATATTTTATACTAAAGAAAGGATTTCGCCAAAATTTAGGAACAGGGATGCAATTTAGGTAGAGAATCGCCAACACATTATTAAGCAATATTAATAGAATTTAATTTAATCAATTGATTTAAAATATCATTACATATATATATTAACTGCAAATGCAAGCTTTAATAATTTGTATTTAAACCAGAAATAAATATATGATTCACTTCCTGAAATTTAATTTTAAAAAAAGATTTGATTATTACAAAAAAAAATTTGAAATACTCAACAAAAAAATGTTTTAAGCCATTTAAAAATTAGTGCAATGTTTTGGACTATGGACTGGATTGAGATTAGCCATTCTTCTGAAGAACTTCATACTCAGAGGATTAATTACCATTACTTAGTTCATTTTCTTTTCAATTTTAAAATTTAAAACCCAATAAATTTTTTTTTTTTTTTTTTTTTTTACTTAGCATATTTTGCAAGGTTTCTTTTGTTTTACATTTTGAAACTAAATATTAAAATCCTAGAAGTGGCTTACAAATTTATTTCTGGTTTATATATGCATATGTGCCTACAATTATAAAAAGTTTCAAATGAAGCAAAGAGTCATGCTTTTGCTTTAAATTTTTAAAAACTAATTTTACATAAAATATGAAATCTAACTTTCTAGATATTCCTCCGATCCCTATATTTATATTTATGAAAATTCTGTACTCATTATAAAAAAATCGAACCCAAAAAATTCAACTCCCACAAGTGGAGTAGCAAGCATAACTGGCATACGGGGCAAAATACCTTTTTGGAGCACCCCCTTTAAAAAACACAGTAATACGAAGAAAATTATATGGAGACCATTTGGTGCACCCTTTGCCCCCTTCACTACACTACTGAGTCCCACACAATGAAAATTCACCAAGGTCTTTGATATTAAAATTCAGAATTATATTCAGGGGTTGTCCACAACATCAACTGCAAAATGTCTGCATCTGCATGCAATTAAAAGTAAAAATTTTATTAGAGAATGGTTTCAGATATTAAGAGATTACATGAAAAATATTTCTATGTAAATTATTGTGAAAAATATTGATCAATATAGTTTTCTTCAAAAGGAGATCCTATTCAGAAAATCTTATAAAAATTCATATTCTAGAGAATATTGGTAGGCTTCAATATTTGAATGACAGCCAACTTATATTATTATTTGCATTAATTAAACATGAAAAATATTTGCACTTTAATTAATTTATGATTATTGAACTATAATTCTAAAGTAATAAAACTTCAGCAGAATACTGATAACTTATTTTTAACTTTGAAAACTTCTAAATTATTTGAGTGAAAATTCTTTCGGCATACCAAATGTAACATAATTATAAAGACACTTGTAAAGCAGGTACGCTTCTGTTATTAGGACTGGATTTGGAAAATGTATGTATGTATCGACATGCATATATACATGTGTACAGTGCATACATAAACACATCCATCCATATGCGCATACATTTCTGAACCTGGTCCTGATAACAGAAGAGTACTGTAAATCTCAAAAGAATATCAATGAATCGCATAAAAAGGGGGAAAAAAACACAATCCTGATTTATTCTACTTTATTTATTATCAGAGCCCTCAATGAAAATTCAGAATGATGTCAAATATAGCAAATTTTGAAATTAAATATCTTGGTCAATTTTTATTCTACTTTATTTATTATCAGAGCCCTCAATGCAAATTCAGAATGATGTCAAATATAGCAAATTTTGAAATTAAATATCTTGGTCAATTTTTGTTGCATGAAAATCAAACCATTTATGTTTTATTTTTTACAATGAGTCTAAAATTTTTGGTACCATTCAGTTTTGAGGGCCATAAAAAGTTGCCAAATTATTGTTGATGCCAGCGCTGCCAAAAATAATTGCGGCAACCCTAAGTATAATAGTAAATAGCTATCTAAGATTGATGTTTTAATTTAGATGAAAGGTTAATTTCATAGAATACATTTTTATTATTATAATTTATATGAAAAAGGCTAAGCGTGACTGAATGGAAGCATAAAAGTAAATAACTATTTCAGATCATTATTATAATTTATATAAAAATTGCTAAACATAACTGAATGGATGCCTGCATCGCTATTTCGCTAAAAAGTTATCTCTAAAACATAATTTCATTTCGTTGGTTGATCAAACTTAATTTTCTATAATGAATGATGCCTTTTCTATGAAAAAATTCTCAGTTAAGTGCAGAATCGCCCACTTATTTGTTTGCCGCTTTTTATAAGGGTAAAAATAATTGGAGTTGTCAATTTTCTTTTATTTTTTAAGTAAAAATAGGTTGATGTGTACAAGGATACCGAGTATGTCCAAATCTTACAAACACGTCAAGCAGTGGGTGATTCTGCACTTTACCCAAAATTCTATTGCAGACTTTTCTTCATGAGCAATTCCCAAATTGTTAAATCCATAGGATATCAAAAAAGGATTTAAAATTGAAACTAGTATTTCAATGGCATCTTAAGAAATATAGAACTATATAAACTTACACAATCTGAAATCACCGCTTTTGTTAGATTTGGCACGCTGTTAAATGGGTGCTTTTGCTAGATTTGGCGGTTTTGCACTTACATTTTCGCTGCAAATTTTTTTACGGTCCTCAAAACGGAATAGTACCAAATTTTTCTAAATATAAGGACCAGAGAAACATGTAAAAAAATTAGATTTTGTACCAAACTGACATTTTTTTTTTAAATTTAAAAGTACGAAAACATAAATCTTTATGTCATCAAAACATTTTTGTATTGGAAGTATATTTTTACAATCAATAGTTGCATAAATAAAGACCGGGTAAGGACTTTAGTGGGCACAGTAAATGTACCTATATGTGTGTGCATATACACATCATATATATAGCATAATATATACTACTAATGTGTGAATGTCTCCTCTTTACCTATGTTAAGCTGTAGAGACATTAGGTATATTTTGGAAGTAGGAAAGATGAAAAATTAGCAAATGCCTTCGCCGGGAATCAAACCACGGACCTCTGGAATATCGGCCCAGTGTGCAGAACCACTACACCATGAAAGAACGCTAAGAAGGCAGGAAAAATACCTTATATACTCCCCCTTTTAAAGGGCGATTGGGGTTTTTAGAGACCCAATCGCCAAATCCTGAGTGTGGAGAATCCTCATCCAACACCCTTTTAGCCACTGTAGAGCCATTAGGTATTTTTTGGACTGCCACTGTAGAGGCATTAGATATTTTTTGGAAGCAGAAAACATGAAATATTAGCAAACGCCTCTGCCGGGAATTGAACCATGGACCTCTGGAATACCAGAACCACTACACCACAAAGGCGGGAAAAATACCTTATAAAGCATTACGCATATGTGTAAGTTACATATAATATGTTTGGAAATTATTTTTTTTTTTCAATTTAATTTGCCTCAAGCATGGTTTAACTGAAAATTGATTTAATATTCTATTATATTCTCTACCACATTTTGCTCTACAGTCAGTTTTATTTCCGTCTCTTCCTGGCTAAAATTATGAGATTTTTTTCCTTTTGGTTACATTCTTTTTTCTCATTTCGGTTAGAGTTTACTTTTAGGGGTTCCCTTGCATTATTGCGAAGTTGTTGTTTCATTTATCGTAACCTGAATAGAATGTTATGGAAAGCCTATTATGATGTAATCGTTTGCATTATTTTGGGAAATTTTGAATCATGGGATGTTTTGTAAGGATATTTGTGGTGTGTGTTTTTTAGGAAGTATATTGCTTGTTTCATTGTTCAGACGGTAGAATGGCTGAATGTAGCAAGATTAATTTGAAGTTTCTGTACAATTTGGAACGAAAGGGGGAAAATGCATTAATTGACCTGGTGTGTAAATAAAGGTTTACTTAGCCATTTTCCAAACAATCCGGAACTACGTAGGATATTTTTTTACTCTTATTTTTGTGAATTTATGTGGTGAAGCCAATATAGGGATTCGAGTTCAGATAATATTAGGAAGTTTTTGGATGCTGTTAAGGAATGTTGTGTGCCACAGATTGAAGACTAAAGAATTTCTAAATAAGGTAAGTGGATATTTGCTATGTGTAGTGCTTAAATGCATAACAGGTTTTTCCTTTTTTATGTTATTTTATTGTTTGGTTTATACTTTTTAAGTGAAAATATATCGATGTGTACATGGACAAACACAAGGGAGTGCGCAAAGCCTAGTTTGTGCAAATCTCTGATGTTTTTTAAGCGAAAATAGGTCGATGTGTACATGGATAAAGGTATTGCGAAATGCCATTTTCGTGCAATTCTGGGATTGTTTTTAAGTGAAAATAGATCGATGTGTACATGGATACCGAGCTCGTGCAATTCTTTGTCTTGTTATTTTGGCTTTGTGTAGTGCAAGCCAAAATAACAAGTCAAAGAATTGCACAAACATGGTATCCATGTACCGCCAAAAATCACCAAGGGGTACCCTTAAATATACCTTAACCCTAGTTTCTTTAGGTTCCTAATCCCTTACAAATATATAAAAACGTAGTAAATATTAATAAAAAAATGAAAAAAATTCAAACTTATATTTATTTTCAATCTGAAATCTTAATGTTGGTACATAAAAGCAATTTCTTCCGATTACACTTTGCAATTCAAATGTATTGAATGCTAAATTTTCAAAAAGACATTCATTTTATAACTATGATATGAAATTTTCAAACCAACATTCATTTTATAACTATGATATGTTAAATTAACTGCTAAATAACTTGCTTAAATTAAAAATACACAAATTTTACAAGAACTTTCAAAATTTTTAGAAAAAACTTTTGAAGTCAAACAAAAATTTGAGAATAAATAACGACAACCCTCTTTCTTCTATCTGAAACATCTCTTCAATACATGCAGAAAAAGTACATACATTTGTATATAAACAGTATAAAATCAGAGCAGCTCTTTATTGAAAATAACTTGAAATGTCTGGTTAAGTCAAGAACTGCCAAATCTGTTATCCATGTATCATCACACAGCTCATCAATGGTTTTATTTTTTACATCGTGTGATTTCATTTATGAAATCAGAAAACAGTTTTAATACAGCTCATCATACTAAATAATTTCTCTGGCTACTGTTACTGGGACCGGATTCAGAAATGTATGTATGTACATATATGTGTAGACACACATACATTCATATGTACGTACATACATGAACACATACATTTCTGAATCCAGTCCAAATAAGAGAACACTTCCTTTCGCTGTACTCACTTTCAGTTTCTTCAGCAATGCAACAAGCAAGATGATTCACAGCTTGTCTGCAGATAAAGTTTACTGTTTTAGTTACTGCTTTCATAACCTCGCCCATTTGGAAATTTTTGGCACTATGTTTCCAACATATACATAATAAAAATGTACTTTGGACTGTTGGGTGTATAAAATGACTTCGGAGGGTGTGCATCCCACCAGTTTGAGACAACTGTTATCTACATGATCTTCTCAACATTTTACCAAAGTTTAACTTGTCAGACAATCAAGTATGCATAAAGCAAGTATGTAGTACTATACATACTTGCATATTAATTGTACTTGCAAGTATGTACTATTTGTACTTGACATGTATACTTGACAGATATCCACCTATTTGACATTTAACAATCTACATGGCAGATTCTGACTCGTATGAGCTACAAAAAATGCAGGACTGCATAATAACTTCAGTCATTTACATATTTTACTCCAGTTTATACAAGTTTTTCATTTTTTAGAAGTAGATGATTGTATGTGCTGCAGTTGTGTGTTATGGTAGTTTATTTTAAATATACTTAGCATATTATTCTATTGACTGTTAAAATTGGCTCTTGTTGAAAGCCAAAGCTGCCGAGACCCTGCCAAACTTGCATTAATCATTCCAACAAATTTTTTAAGGAATAGATAGCTCTTTATTTATCGGAATAAAATGGCGAGTACATGTGGGTGCGATTAGGACTGAGAAATACTTATCACAGAATGTTTTGTTAATTCATGGATACGAATTTCATTTTTGCATCTGAATTTTTTAATACCAACTAATAACCAACAACTTTAATACCAACTAAATCTTGCTATGATTTTGATATTTCTGAACTCTGAAAACAAGGATTCTTAAGTAATGTATTCTTTCCTTGCTTGAAGCTTATCACAGTATCTGTCACCATCATTTTTCTTTTTGCTAAACACTATCTGATTGCTCATTTTTACCATGTGATCCCAAAACATCCACGAATGTGGTGCATTTACCAGCTGAATATGGTGCATTCACTGCATCAAAAATTTCAATCAAAGCGAATTTATCTAGAGAACCACATATACATGCTATTTAGAGAACCACATATACATGCTATTTAGAGAATCGCATACAGACCAATTTGTCTACAGAATCACATACACAAAGTATACAAATTACAAAAAATGGAAATTGAAGCTTTTAGAGTACCGACAAAAAATACAATCAAAGCCCTAACTATAAGAAGTTAAAAAAAAAAAAAAATTATACAGAGAGAATTGTTTTGCCATTCAGAGTATAAAATGAGTATCACGAGTCTTTGCTTCTCTAAAATTTCCTGTTCTTAGTAAAAGTTCTGAGATAGTGAGATATTTCCTTATTTTCCTGTACTACATGATTTTTCACACCTTACATTATTCTAAGTCGGATAAATACAATCCTTCAATTCAAATCAATTTCTTAAAAAGCATCCTCATATTTTAAATACATTGCTGATTACAATTTGCAACAACTCAATAATGCAGCAACTATCTCTTAAATACGAGGGATGAACATTTATGCATATTTCAAGTGAAACTTTTTTATAATCATAACCATCTATCAATCTAAACTCCTTGAAATAAAACTTCATAAAAATGGTATCATGAAAAAAAATTTCAATTTTTAAAATCAAATTTTTCAACCTTATCAGCTTAAATAAAAGTTGTGTTTGCTCTAGAGACAAGAGAGCACTGGTATTCAAACTTTAGGGCATTGAGACTTCGTAAAAATGGAAACGACCCCCAAAATCAAAGTGCCTATCCTTCGTACACCATTAATTCAGATTTGTTAGAATCTTTATCCACGTTGCAAATCCACAGTTTGATTACCACGGCAGTAAAGAATTTAAGCATGGATCTAATGAGTGTTAGTTAAAATACCATTCCATTGTTTTAAGAATGTGAGACTTTCAAATTTAGAATATACTGAAATCAAAATATACTTAACATCAATGATGTATTGGTAACAGTATAACTATGATGTATTGGTAACAGTATAAAATACGTGACAAACAATATATAATATCCACATAAGACAATTACAGGAAGTATAAAATAGCATCATGTTATTTCACACTTCCTGCATTTATATTTTGTAAATACCAATATAATAATTTATATGATATAATTCCTCATACAAGCCATCCGAAATCTTTTGGAACAGCTTTACATTTGTAGTTTTCCTCCCTTATTTTTATGGGGGGGGGGAGCTTTTAGTATTTCTTATGTAAACAAAAAACACAAGCTTCGCTAAATGAATTATTACTAGTTACTCACATCTCTGAAAATAAAATTACAACTTCAGTTCAAATGAGAAAATTATAGGGGAAAAAAAATGTGGGTGCGGTTTAAACTAGATTTTGAAAAACAAAACCTTTCATTTCCTACTTTTAAATAAATCACTAAGACATTACTACAAAAGGAAAAACAAAATTTACCAATCTTTACATGTAAGAACAACACCACAGAATATAACAAATAGAACAACTATGTGAGAAAAGTAACACTATCTTAGAAATCTTTGTTTATGGAAAATGCTGCAGACAAAATATATAAAAACATTTTGAGTTAATATGATTCAGCATTAGCCATACACAGAATTATCTATTAAAAAAGAAAGTCCTCTCTCTTTAAAGCTACATAAAAGAAGTTTGTTGAGAAATTACTAACAAACCAAATGAATCTCAGAAAGCATATTCAGAAAAACATTTGTGCATGCATGTAATGAAAACATACTGAACTATTTCTAATTGAAGTATCATAAACAGGTAAAAACCTGCTCTTGGTAAAATAAATATTCTAAAGTTGTAATGTGTTGCAAGATTTTCATCAATTTGGAAGATTTTTATATTCCACTAGAGATAGTTAATTATATATATATATCTAGCACACGGTTTGCATTTTAACTGAACACTAAATATTAGTAATTATTGCACATCTTGATTCAGTAGTTTCTAAAATAGTTGATTTTTAAGAATTAAACTCCATATAGAAGTAAAAGATACATCAAAACACGAGGAAAACGTGAGAGCAATTAAATACACTTTAGTTTTCCTTCATTTTTATACTTCCTTAAATTGTTGAAATTACAAATATCATTTTATCCAGATAAACAGCATGACCTTTTAATCAAATGCATGTCTAGCAGTGTAACTATAAGCATTTAGTTCTCTAAAATTATTTAATGTTAACACTGCCTACTATGATGGTAACATGATGTGTGGTACGAAAAACTTAAGATTCTTTTAAATCTCATACACAAAATATTAGAATGACCGAATTTTTCATAATTATATGTAAAAATGTCTTGCATTATATTAATTTTAGTTTAAAGCTCAAACTCTGTGCTTAGAAAAAAGGTGTTTATGAATTTACATGTATTAACCTAAGGTATAACATCATGCGACGAAAATAAACAATGATAAGTTGCTTTGAGCAAGCATTACTCATGACCGCAACTTACCTATGGTAGATATGAAAGTCGTATTAAAGGCGTCGTCAGAAAATCTGAATAATATACATGTTTTACCAACACCAGAATCCCCTATCAATAACAATTTAAAAAGTAAATCATATGCTTTCTTAGCCATTCCAGACTTCAATTTAAAGAACGCAGTGTCTTAAAATGGCTATTTCACTCTCAAACCCAGCTACCATACGACATTAAACCATTACGATTTACCGCACGGATTATTGCCACAAATTTCGTTCTAATGTGTCATATTTCTCGATTTTGATATTTAAATCACTGAAAATTAATTCTCTGACATTTTGTTTATAAAGAATCTCGTGTTAATCAGGTAGTATGGGTTATTAACAGTTTATGAAAGAAAAGATAGAAAGAGTTCATTTAAGAACAGTAATAGTCATTTTCTGAAGTTATCTGCACCTAAAATCCAGATGGAGTTATCTATAAACTGCAAAAATTCTTGTTGAGGAGAATAGAACACCATTTACAAGTCAAATGAATAATAAATATTCGCAAATAAAAAAGCGCTAGAATAGCTCTGATCCCATGAATTAATATACAGATAAAGGCATTAGATCCATACGATCATGGACAACATACTTGTTTATTTCAGACGAGAAGAATTTTGTGTATTAACATATTTTCGCACTTCAGAATAAAAATGGAAGAACCAAACAAAATTTTTTTAATTTTATATACTAATAAACAAATCAAGACTCGGACGGTGGTGTAGTCGAAGTCGATATTAGCGTAATCTGTATGAGTAGTCAGTAATATCAGCAAACATGAATGCACGTAGATAAATTTATACAGTCTATCAACGTATAATCCAAATTAAACCACCGTTCATGTTTTAATTTCTTCTATCCCCAAATAATTCAAACAAATAAGTATCAAGCAAGTAACAAACAAGTATCCAAGTATAATTAACTATATCTATGTTTGAACGTAATTGCAGAGACTTGGAAAGGCTGAAATAAACCGCTTTTATTTAAAAAGCACTTTGAACATAAATGCACTCTCTTCTGCTAATAAATCAGCTCTGAGACTAATTTTAAGAGAAAGGTATGACGGAAAAGTAAGGACACTGAGGCAAGTACATTTAACATTGAATAAATGGGTATCTCAGTAATTTGGCAAGAAATCGCCAAAAGTAGCCAAATTTGGCGCCATTTTGGTCCAGTTTCTGTTTTACCGCAATATGTATTGAAATTGAATAAGTGTAATTGATCACTGCGTTAACTGTAACCGTAATTCCGTACTCCTATTGCTATTTGCTATTGCGAGTTGTTTGGTTTTGCGAGAACTGAGCTATCTGAGTTAGCTTTCCCTTTAGAAGAGCTTTGCAGTACGTTGTGTTTAACGTTCTTAGTAGTTTGTAGTGTAACTATATACAGTATTACATGATTATACCATGTAATACTGTGAACACTTTTACGAATATTTATATGGAAAACTCCAGAGTTCTGAAATATTTCTTTTGGTAAGAATAAATTTTATTAACCTATTATCGGATTTGTGCATTCAATCTGTTAAGAACCCGTATGCAAGCAACATTATTATTATTTTACTGAATGTATTTGACTCTATTCTGCTCTCTTTCGTTTAGACTTGCCCACCTCTAGTTTTACAAATACAGGTCCGTAGGGCTTATCAGGTTGTGAAATACAGGGACTACACAAATTTTCCAAAATTACAGTAAGTCGTCGAAGAACAAAAATGCACAAATTACACAAAATGATACTTCACATATGAAAGCATATTATGAAGGGCCTCATAATTACTCAGGGGGAAAAAAACCACGTCCACATTTCATTATCCTCAGCAGAGCGTTTGTTTTTGATGAAACTGAATATGTGTATAGCTCATACACCGATAATAAAATGATAACGGCTGTTCACAGCTCACAATCACTCACTGAGTGTTCAAATTAGTAGTTGGTCTAACCGCTCCTAGCGGCAATGCATGCTTGAATTTGTCGAGGCAAGGAATGGGAGAAGTTCCTGATGTCATCCTACGACACATTCTGCCAGGCATTTATCAGTTGTCGCTCCGGATCTGCGATATTTTGTTGTGCCCGAATCTGGCGGCCTACCATGTCCTAGACATGCTCGATTAGTGAAAGGTCTGGGGACATTGCTGGCCAAGGAAGAGTATCATAACCGCACGGAGACAGTCCAGAGATATGCGAGCGGTATGTAGCCTGGCACTATCTTGTTGGAAAATGGCCCCAGGATGGTGTGCCATGAAGGGTAATGCACCCGGCAGCAGGATGGTATCAACGTATCGTTGAGCTGTTAAAGATGTACGGAGGATGATCTACTGTAAATTAAATAATACCTGATAAAGATGACCTTCTGTCATAAGAAATAGCGCCCCACACCATCACATCAGGGATTGTGGCTGTATGCCTTTGTAAAACAAAAGCTGAGTGGGACCGCTCAAGGCCAACTAGATATCTGTTGGCCTAGGACCAACTAGTTGGCCTTGGACCGCTGCCCCTTTTCTCCAGAACACGGTGGTCATCTGCTTCAAGAGTGAAGCAGGATTCATCGCTGAACACTATACGATTCAAATCTGATGGTAGACATAATGATCGGCTGCGACACCACTCCGGACGACTTCGCCGATGTTGTGGGGTCAAAGACAAACGTCTTAAAACGTCTTAAAGGGGAGTTGTTTTAACATTCTGTGAGCGTAACCCCGCCTCAGATAAGCGCCGTGAGATGTTGGACGGTACCACGGAAGGTATAGACGTCGCTGTAGTACGTTGAATACTCGACAATGATACCGTTGGGGCGGTTCTTCCCTGGCGAACAATCATCCTATCTTGCCTCGCAGCTTCCAAAGCCTTCATTCGGGAGCCATTGCTGTCAACATCTTTGCACAGCAGTGTATGTACGCTGCAGATGGCGGCCTATTGCTCGGTAGGACCATCCAGCTTCACGCAACCCTACAATGCGACCACGTTCGAAGTCGTTTAGTTGTCTGTAAGGCCTTCGATATCGTCGTAATGGCATCTTTAGTTGCTTCTTTACGGAATTTCAATGGCAGCAACAAAAAAAGATAAATTTTCCGCCTCTGTTACTGGTTTTATTCTTTGCAAATTGCGCACTAGAAATGTGCGTTATGATCGCAATTCCTGTTCATTTGTCTTGACACTTTAATCATTTGCATGTTCGATCAAGATGTTTTTGCATATCAAATTTCGTTACGATTGCAAAAGTTCTTCAAAGTGCTTCGATTTTTTTTTTTCCAATAGAGTGGTAGTCAAGTAGTAGTCAATTCAAGTAGAAGTCAGAATAAAATTTTAAACTTCATCATATAGATTACGACGTCTGTGTCCTCCAAAACTACACACCAGGCGATTGTTCCGCTTTCTCATTGCCGAGCAATATTTTTTATAATGAAACCTCGATTTGGGAATTGTGTCTCTTTAATTTGCTCTATCATAAAAAATATTTTTAGCTTTTTCTATATCAAATTATATAGAGGAAAGATAGTTTCTTCTACTTAAGGTATCTGCCTACGTTAAAAAACGATTTCGGCGAAAAAATTCGATTTTTTGTTAATTGCCCAATTTGAAAGGTCAGTTTTGTAGGATTCCGAAAATGGTTCATTTTTACGTTTGTGATAATTATAAGAGAAAATATAGCCAATTAACTGCACTGGAAGTGAAAGCAGAAAGACCGCAATTGCCATTTAAAAGGCTCAACTTAAAGGTAAACAATGTTGTTATCCGTGTTTTTTTTACCTGTTTGTGTGTAAAATTGCGTTAAAAAATTTCATTTTAATTCTGGGTACTTTTTTTTTTGTTTTTTTTGTTTCTGGCAATAATTATTTGGCTTAATGTTTTGAACTGGGACTGGCAACATTGCGGTTTTTGAACTGGGTCTGGCAACATTGCGATTAGGTATAAAGACTATGTTGCTGGGTGCATATATAGCAGTTTTAATTTTTAATTCAGGGTATCTTGGATTACTTCCTGTGTTTGAACATTTAGGCATATCAATTGGACAAGAAATGATTAAAAATTACTTTGGAATTGATAACGAAAGAATAAAGAACTCGAAACGTCATTCGTCGCTCATTTCGAAAATAGCCAGAAAAAAATTAAAATCAAATAGGAAATCAAAATTACCTTAAGTATAAAGATATGGAGGGTGTGATGTACAAATGTGGAGAATTTTAAGTGTGTAAATACAACAGAACAGTTTTTCTGTTAATGTGAAATCTTTAAATGCGTTTTCTGGAAAACTAATTTTTCTAGTGTTTTTACATACAAGAAATGTAATTACTCAAAATGTTCTAAAGGTATCCCTATTAAATTTCACTATAGTGTTTTCTATATTATTTACTAGGTTTTAAGCTACAATCTAAGTTATATTTATTAATTTGATTGTTTTATAAATATTTCTATATAAAACGATAAGAAATATTTTACAAAAAACTGTGTTGTTTCATGTAATTACACATATTTTAGTAAATTTTAAAAATATCATAAACATTTTAGTTCATAACACAGATGAGTGTTGTAGTAGTATACAGCATAAATAAAATAGAAATATATGCTGTAGAAAAAAATATACGACATTTAACGCAAGTGTTAAATTCTCCTAAAAATATGCATAAAATTGCATATATTTAAAAAATTTATGAAAATATTCCTAAAAATTTACCTATTTTCATGATTTGATATCATATTTTGACTAAATAAATATATATTTCATCAGAATTCTATGTTTTAAAAAAAAAGTGCTCCGAACGTAGGCAGATACCTTAAGATACTTAGGGCATTCTAATCTCAGGTTTTTTTAATTATCTTTATTATCATTAGAAGTAAATGTAACATCCAGATTAGATTTCTTCAATGAGAAAATAATAATAATAATAAAAGATTTGTTGAGAAAAAATTAAATATATATAATTAAGAAATGTTAGTTCAGTTATGTGGTTAGTGACTTCAGACTATTAACACTCAGACGCAGTGCTGAAATTATAGCAAGAACTTGTCATCCCAAAGCTGGCACTTATCACAAGGATGAAATGGAAAAGAAATGCAGATGAGATTGATTAAGTTTAACAGTTACCATTTTTAAGTTACTGGGTACTTTCAGAATTTTTAAAAATAAGAGTAGGAAGTTTCTTTTTCAGAGTGCAGTAGGAAACGGGGGGGAGGGGAATTCTGAAAATTTTCAGAATTTTATATTACACCCAAAGGGCAGTTGTTTTAACGTTTTGTGTTTTACCTTTATTTATTAAATATCATGTTCTCCTTATTTAAACCATAAAATTCAATTCAACAGCAATATCGCAAAATAATTTAATTTTTAGCATGTCTTTAGCATTTCCGATACACAATCTCGCGCGCTGGAGATAAATACGGTTTTTTTTTTTCTTTCATACAGTGTTCCATTGCTCGCTTTGAAATCGATGAGTTTGTTAATAAAAAATTTGTTAAAGTTTTACAAACTATGAAATAGATAATAAAACAAATTCCAAATTCTCGCTTCCAGGTGCCTATAATCGAGTTGAGGACTACGTTATTCAAAATTTGATGTCTCTAGGAACAGTTGATTTTTCACAGTGCGTGAAACATACATACTCTTACGGAATTTGCATTTAGTTCGCTGTTTTTAGTAGAATTTTAAAAAGTTTAAAAAAGAAAGTAGTAGTAGAAGAAAGCTACGTCAGAAAAGTTAAAATACAGGAACACGCCCATTTAATGTTTAATAAATAGATATCTGGTAATTGTAGTCTTTTGCTTTCCAGAAACCTGGAGAAAATAAAAATGACCAGAATGTTCACGTGCATGATTAAAAAGCTTTAAAAGCCGGAGGAAAACATTTTAGTTCAGTTGTTTACCAAGTTTTTGTTGTTGATTGTAGAGAATTCGCGGTGAGATGGGATTAGTTTCTTCTGCTTTGAATTGTGTTCTATTTAACATTTTAGAGGTTTAAAATATAACTTCTGTGAGATAATTTGATATTGTACGAATATCTCTGAGGAAATTTCAGCATTTTGTTTTATTTCTTGGGATAAGAATAAATTTTATTAACTTTTTATCGACTTGTGCATTCAATCCATTACGAACCCGTACGCACGCAACAATAAGATCAAGCAGATTCTTCATTATTTAATTTCTTTAAATATAATGCAGGGCTCTAATATTTGATGGCAACAATTTGAAAAGTGAAACGACGTTTATAGTGAACCTACGCAAAATGCCAAAACGAAATTAATAGCTTTCTGGGCAAATTGCCCATTTGAGCTTTATAAAAAAATAAATAAATAAATAAATAAAATAAATAAAAATTCTACAATGCAAAGAAAATCGAGTAAGTTTTTTTATTCTATATTTATTCACATATTTTTTTATTAAATTTATGAATAATTTAGCTGAGTTAATCTGGTCTGCTTTTTGTAATTTATTTAACGAAGGTTTGTAATAAAAGGAAGAATATTTATTTAGTTTCTTCTCCCCTAGTTTTTTTCCAGAAAAATATAATTTGATGTAAAATGTTTAAGTTTATATTTTATGCACTGCACATTAAACTGAAGTCAAGAAACGAAAACATGTAATAGTTAATAATAAACAAACAGTAAGTTATATCTGAAATGGCTCGCACAATAATATCTGAAATATTGGGGGGGGGGAAGAATTAGAGAGGACAGACCCTATGTAAAAAGTTTTAACCTCATATTTTTTAAATTGATTCCTGCACTGATAATGGCAGATAAACTTTAAGAATTAAAAGAAGAAGCGAAATCTGATGAAAGTCAATCATATGATCGACTAGCAAACTATTTATTTACTAGTGGTGCATATCTAATTATATGTGATTCCAAAAGCTAACAAAATGTTTAATGGAAAATTATCATCAACGGCACCATTGACAGGTGTGAGTTAATATGTAAGTACCAAAAATATGTAAATTTTATTGTGAGCATAAATACACAGGAATCCTTCACTTCATGCTGCTTTGAGTATCAGTATCAGTATCAGTAGCTGGCGCAGCCCGACCCGCCTAACCAAACAAGTTCGTCTTATGGTCATGACAGGCCATGCCCATTTCAACAAATGAAAAAATGAAACATAAAATATCTATGCTGCTTTGAGTAGCACATTTTTTTAATTTAGATGGCTTATTTACTGAAGCCTATTTTTACAAAAATCTTTTATAAATTTCGCATAATATGGTACAGGCAGTAATTTTATAGAATTACAATTGAAATTGGACTTTTACATATATTTTTCTATTAATATGCCTGCATTCAAGTATCTGATGGTGCGTCCTCAAATGAGTTACTATAATTATGATATATGCAGCCAGAAACAATCAGAGCTATTAATGAAATGGAAGAATGGGTTGCAAATTGAGAAATGGAAACGAGGCAGCTATTCAAAAAGGAATTGGAAATCGTTGTATGTGCCTCCTCATAGTAGATGCTCCGTTCCAGGAGCAGCCCATGCTTAAAGTACAAATGTTTGCTAGATACGTTTTCGTATAACTAGACATACTACTCGAAATTTGCATCGGCAATGCCAATTTAAGCTACCAGAATACTTTAATTTACCGCTCAGCAGCGTTCTGTACCAGTGCAAGCGCCCAGGGAAAAGCATATGTATATAAAGAAGAAAAGCTCCCATAGACGTAATATAAACTTGTTTGACTACAGCGTCGCTATATCGCGGAGGGACAAATTCTCGTCGCCAGGTATACAGGAAATTAAGGGGGCTCATACACCTTAAACCCCTTATGATCTTAGAATATGTGACTGTTGCAAAAATTTGTTTATTTTATTTATTTTACAGCTGACTATATAATACGGCTGCTTTGTGAAGTAGTAACCAGAACGTTTGTGTTGCCACAAATATTTTTGTAATTTAATCCGCTTTGTGACAAAATGTTTCGCTATGTTTCCACCTTGCGCGCATGATATTTTAAAAATGGCTAAGGGTACATACTTGAAATCTGATAGAATTCTTTATATGGGCACTATTTTCTAACTGAACCAAAAATCTGACGAATATTTTAATATTAAAAAGTTTTATGCACGAAAACATTACAGATTTTGTTATTAAAATGCAAAACTCAAATCCAAATAAAATAAAAATTCAACATGAAATTCTTAGAACTTTTTGTTTACAGTAATTTTCAAATGTTATAAAAGCTATATATTAAATATGGAATTAAATTATGCAACAGAATGTTTTAAACATTGCGCGCTAGGTGGAAACATGACGAAAAATTTTGACACAAAGCGGATTAAATTATAAAAATATTTGTGGCAACACAAACTTTCTGATTACTATTTCGGAAAGCAGCTACATTATGTAGTCAGCTGTAAAAAGTTGAAAGTAATTGGTTTTAAAATAAATAAATTATCCCAATTCTTGCATTAGTCACATATTCGAAAATCGTATGGGTTTTAAGGTGTACGAGTCCCCTTAAGGTGCAGATTCAAAGAACTTAGAGAATTCGTTCTTTGACAAAACTTTTCGCGATGATTTAAACTGGGATTTTTGTATATTTTGTTAGCCAAAATAAATAATTTGTTAATTAATCTACCTGTTTGGATCACTGATTTGTTTCACATCGATACGGCGGGAGAAAAATGGTATCTCAGAACTCTGAACTCTTGTCGAACGACCTTTGACAATCCTTTTGCGCATACATAAAATAACGTAAAGGCCAGATGGATAACCCCTATTTCCCTCAGCGGTCTGTGGGAGCCACCTCAGCTTTGGCCAAGCTTTCGTTGTTTACATATTCTTTGCCCAGAGACAACTAAAGATTTCTCGCTCCCTCCTCTTTGCCAAGAATGGGAAACATTCCATTCTCAAATTTCGTAACATCAATTTGGCGCCTATTGGATACTGCACCCGGGGAGCATAATTCACAAGCGCACATCAATATAGCCACTGAGAGAGGGATTTCAAAAATGGACCAATAAGCTTCTATTGCTCTTGTGACTTTGAAACTATGCATATGAGAGCATGTGGTTTACTTTTTATTTTGTATTTGTTTCGCAGTTATAAATGTATGGTGTATAAATGCTTCTATCATTTTAGTAGAAATCTCGTAGTGCTTTTATTTTGTATGTTCATTTAATCGTCAACATTTCACTTTCGCGAAACTTATCACGTACTGATATTCGGATAATTGTTCGTGGCACATTGTAGCTCTTTATATAGAGAAAATGACTCAATCTACAAATAGCCTCGAATATTATGCATTTATTAACACCTGCCGATTAAAAGAATTCAAGTGTATAATTTGTTTCGCAGTTATAAATGTATGGTGTATAAATGCTTTTATTTTGTATGTTCATTTAATCGTCAACATTTCACCTTCGCGAAACTTATCACGTACTGATATTCGGATAATTGTTCGTGGCACATTGTAGCTCTTTATATAGAGAAAATGACTCAATCTACAAATAGCCTCGAATATTATGCATTTATTAACACCTGCCGATTAAGAGAATTCAAGTGTATAATTTTTTTATTGAGCTGAGAATAATTGGAAGTGATTTTATTGAGCTGAGAATAATTGGAAGTGTTTTTTATTGAGCTGAGAATAATGAATCTAGTACTTTCTTATCTCAGTGCTTGCATTGTTTTGATTTTGAAAGTGTAGCATCCAAAATATGTATTGTTAATGATCTGATTAAACCCACCGTTAACATTAAAGTTATATATGAATAAATTAAATAAACACGTTGGGAATAAGATATTTTCGTTATGTTTTAAAAGTGTTTCTTGTGCAAGACAATACACTGAAGAGTAAACAGCCATTAATGTGAAATTTAACACAATGTGTAGGAATGCAAATTAAGAAAATTCACTTTCAATAAAACTGAGCATTAGCTATTGTTATAGAACATCTTTTTCATATAGACTGCAATAAAAAATGCCAAGATTTCTACTGTTTACATGTATAATAATGCTTATATTTGATCTAATTCGCAATGAAACTTTTAACAAGAAATCTACAATGCTTTAATTATTTTGTACAGTAAATTGTATGACAAAATATTTTAAACCATCTCGCTTAAAGCGCGACAAAGGTCATGTGAAATGACGGAAATGCTACTGGAAGCCCATTGGTCCATTCTAGAAGCCACTCCCTCGGTGGCAATACAGATGTGCACTTCGAAATATGCACCCAGGAATGCCCTCCTTTCGCTTTAGCTACGCCACAGCTCTGTACCCTCTTAATGCGCCATTTCCATAGAAACTTTCTACTACGAAATCTACTTTGATGGTCTCTTTTACCTGCTTTTGCATTTTTACAGGTATATTTCAGTTACCCTGTATATTTTTGTCTCGTGTGACGATGTATCGGGAAAAGGGTAGCTAGAAATATTTTCAACGGGCATAAAAAACTAGTTATGCTAGTTATTATTCCTAACCAAGGTACATCAATAGCATTAGAAAAGCTATTTGCTAATCTCTTTATGCAAATATGCATTTATAAATATTGTTACGAATTTGATATTTAAAAAGCTAATGTTAGTTCAATTATAAATTAAATGGTTGTATTTCTCGCGCAGTGCAGCGCGTGACGAATATTAAAAGAAAGCTAAGCCGGAAAATTGAAAATACAAGAGCGCGTGCATTAAATAAATATCTCTTTTTGATTTCGAGAAAGTACTAGAAAATTCTAGCGAGTGATTTTAAAATCTTATAAAAGGAGGAAAACATCTCAGTTCGTAGTAGTTGCTTAGTTTGTTGTTGTTTAGAGAACTGCTCTTGTTGATTGTAGCGAATTCGCGGATTAGCTTTCTTTAGCTGTTTTGAATTACGTTCTATTGGCCATTTGAGTAGTTAGAAGATAACTACTGTGAGATATTGTAATACTGCACGATAATTTAAGGAAATTTAAGCATTTTTGTTGTGATAATAATAAAATTTTGTTCATTTTTCATCGGACTTGTGCATTCATTTCATAACGAACCCGTACGCACGCAACAATATGTATTTATAACAATTATTGTTCAACTTGCTGTAAAATATTGCGCAGAATATTACAAATACTTTGCATTACTGATATTCACATAAACAAAAAATATTCTTTATTTATTTTCTTATTTCTTAAGCGCATAAGCAACACACTGTTAAAATTTGAATGAAAAGGGAGAATTCTTATAGTTAAGGGATGGCCAGAGCTCTTCAGATGAGCCATTTTACAAAACTTCAAAGAAACTTCATAGATAGACGCGAAATATGAAAAGACTGTCTTCATACGTTTCACTTATGAATGAACAAAGAGGGAGGAGAAATGAAAATGATTATATGCCAAAGTTCTATTCTGTTTTAAGTGATAATGGAGGGAAATGTGATCTTTATCGCATTCAAAGTTCAGAAAACCAATACATTGGATTAAAGGCTTTTAGATTAAAAGCTAAGTTTTGACGACTTTTATTATTTAACCCTCAAAGATTTCAAGAAGGCATAGAGAGAAATTATTGATTCAGAAACTAAACCCTTAAAATGAATAGCTGCAGTTTTTAAGAATAGTGTAATTTGCTTTTTAAACTGATTGTTTTAAATAAAAATAATGTATCTAATTAAAATTATTAAATATTTTTATAGAGTTAGGATATATATATTTTTTTTCACACTTTAAATATGCAGAAACTATTTTTCCCTGTTAGTCTAAATATATATTGTTACGTTTTTCCTATTCTTCTGACACCTGCGTTACTTCCTTCTTTCACGTTCGTACGGGTTTCGTGTGGATTTGAAGTGAATAACGGCGACACTTGATGAAGTATCGAAACGCACTTTATTTACCAATATTCTCAGGACAGCTCCAAAACAGGTTTTTACAGTCGCCGAAGATCTACTATAAACACGCTGACACGATCAGCGACACAGCCTTCAGGTTATCAGGCTATCACGGTGGAGACTGCTTCCTGCAAAGCACCCGACTCTACTTTCCGGAGTACAGTTCCAGACTCTGCTTGGTTGTTCTCGGAACTCCACGTACTCTCGAGACTCTCCACGCTACAACTCGCGATGCACTCGACGACACACAGAGCACAGCTCCTGACTGTCGGTTCAGTCGTTTCCGGAGCTCAATACGCTCTCTCGACGATTCACTAACCGCGATACTCTACGAGACTAGGCCCACCAGCGGCCGAGCGGTAACGTCGCTGAACACTGGTAGTTCGGTCCGAGGTTCGAATCCCGCGAACGGGCTGGCTGCATGGGCGTTTTCGTGGTTTTCCCCATGTGTTACGTGTATACGAGCCAGTTTCCCTTAAAAAGTCCTCCACGAAGGCATCCCTCCCTTAAGGCAGATAGCCCTCGAGTGCTTTGCCATAATCTAATAAACCAAACCAAAAAACAACTCTAGGAGACTCTTTCGGTGCACTCGACGACCCACTCGGCACTCGCTGGCTGGCTGTCAACTCGATCGCCTCCGCAGGGATTGACTTGCTAGACGAGACACACTCACTGGATGAGAGGCACACATTCGATGAAGCACACTGAGTGACTGCGGACCAGCAGGGTTTATATAGCTTTCGGCTTGTGTTCGGAAACATTCTGGGCTAAACCGGTAAGAAATCGTTCCAGAAGGTTCTCCAACCGTCCATGGTATATCGCCGATTTTGTTGCCAAACGGGCGATTTCTCGCCAAATGTGACAACCCTACCCTCCTTTGCCATTTTATGGCAACCCTAAAACTGCTTTGCGGGGAAGCTATCTCACCGCGCCTTTACATTTCGTAACAATATTAATGCAGTATCTAATAAAATGTTTCTCTATACCACCTAGGCCATCTCTATTGATTATCTCTACTGATAAACCATATTGTTGCGTGCGTACGAGTTCGTTATGAAATGGATGCACAAGTCCGATGAAAAATGAACAAAAATTTATTATTATCACAACAAAAATGCTTAAATTTTCTCAAATAATCGTGCAGTATCACAATATATCACAGTAGTTATCTTTTAACTACTCAAATGTCCAATAGAACGTAATTCAAAACAGCTAAAGAAAGCTAATCCGCGAATTCGCTACAATCAACAAGAGCAGTTTTCTAAACAACAACAAACTAAGCAACTCACTACAAACTGAGAGGTTTTCCACCTTTTATAAGATTTTTAAAATCACGCGCTAGAATTTTCCAGTACTTTCTCGAAATCAAAAAGAGATATTTATTTATTTAATGCACGCGTTCTTGTATTTTCAATTTTCCGGCTTAGCTTTCTTTTAATATTCGTCACGCGCTGCACTGCGCGAGAAATACAACCATTTAATTTATAATTGAATTAACATTAGCTTTTTAAATACCAAATTCAATATTAAACTGTAAAAGAGCTCTTTTGGGTGATCGTTAAAAATATGAACCTTTTCAGACCCCCCTTTTTTTGTCATAAATGTAACATCGTAATCAATTTTAGCACTTTAAATTTCGAATCATTTTTTAATTGGATAAATATATTATATAAATATTATTCGTTATCACTTTAGTAAAACTAAAGTATATATCATTTTAGACTGACAGTTGAGAAAATATTCAATTTTAATAGCACATTCCTACAGTTATCAGTAAAACATCCTTGAGATTACCAATATATATTTTTCATGCTAAATTTTCTTGTTATTTCCGCATTCTGTATCTGCTATGTGTCAATGATAGCTCTCAAACTTTAAAAGCAGACTGTTTAAGTGATAAAAATTTCCGCTAACAATTGAACGGCCTTGGTTCAAGTTTTGCTGCTTTCGTTTCTGTAGTAAACAATCAAACTGAAGTTCCTGTAAGCATCTACTTTATCATGTATCACATCAGCCTTGCGTCGAATCAAATAACAACCATTAATATTTCGTTAGCCGTTAACATGTTGTTATAGCAGTTCCATCTTAAAATAAACTTCCTAAAAAAAATTCATTTGATGTCTAATGTTTATCATATGTAATCTTTTCAGGAATAAAAAAAGATAATGCTTAATTGAAATTAAGCAAAAGGACAATCTTGTGTTTGTTTTAAACTTAGCTGAAATTCTATTGACTTCGAGGGTGAACAGGTACAGATCAGGAGCAAAAACAAATTCTGCCAAACTTTTATTTCTTTCAAATAAACTGAAATAAATTGAGGGCAAGAATTCTTATGTTCCGTCAATTCTTCACGTATAACTTATACTGTTGTGCAAAAATTAAGGACGAGACGGTTTTTTTCAATATAACTTTGTACAAAAGCTTTCCAAATCAACACATTTAATGCCGTAAGATCCCCAATACGTAAGGACATGAGTAATGTAAACAACACTTACTAAAAGAGAAATCAGAGGGATAAAAAGAAGCTTTATTGAAAAAGTAGCATGGAGCGCAATGCGACTGAAGGCCGAAACATCCTTGTGATGGGTGTCCAGCAAGAAACATCCGGTCTTTAATAGGGGATATGATCTCCCCTGACTGCTAGGCAGGTTTCACAGGGTCTGCCCATGCTGAGAATGAGGGTGTCAATGAGTTGTTGAGGCATTGCTGCCCATTCGTCTTGCAGCGCCAATCGAAGCTCCGGAATCGATACTGGTGGTAAGGTACGAGCTGCCAAGCGTCTGCTTAGAAAATCCCATACATGCTCGATGAGATTGAGATCCGGAGATCGTGCCGGCCAATCCATATGTTCAATATCCTCACTCTCTAAGAGCTGTTCCGTAGCTACTGTGCGATGACATGGTGCATTGTCGTCCATGAAAAGGAACTGCGGACCCATAGCGCCTCTAAAAAGACGCACATATGGAAGAAGAATCTCGTTACAATAACGGGTCCCGTTGACTAAACCTGCGTCGAAGATGTGAAGGTCTGTACGACTACCAAGCATGATGCCTCCCCAAACGAGAACACCGGCACCTCCATACCTGTCCCTTTCAATGATGTTCGAGGGATGATTGCGGCTTCCCCGCTCTCTCCAGATGAGTATGCGATGAGAATCGCTACTCAGACTGAATCTGCTCTCATCTGTAAAGAGTACTCGTCCCTATTCATTGTCTCTCCAATTCAGGTGTTCCCGGCACCACAGAGAACGCTTTCTCCGATGGACAGGCGTTAGAGGTACACACCGTACAGGGCGTTGTGCAAACAGACCACCACCGTGCAGTCTTCTAGCCACGGTAAAACGCGATATCGGTCGTCCAGTCGCCTCTGTCGTGTGTCTAGCGATTTCTCCCGCTGTCTGCTGCTTGTTTCTTCTGGCCTGTAAGGCAATATACCGGTCATCTGCGGGTGTGGTTCCTCGTGGACGACCACTACTAAACCCCCGGATAGCTGTTCCTGTAGTTTGAAATTGTCTCCAAAGTCGTGAAACGATGCTGTGAGCTATTCCGAACTCTGCAGCCACACTTGTCACACTGCGGCCTTCCTCCAACTTCGCAATGATTCGACCTCGGGTAAAAGCATCCAGATGTCGTCTAACAGATTGATTATTCGCCATTTCTCGCTGAGGCAGCAACTCGGTGTGATTTTAACTGCTATACGGCGTGCAATCTCTTTGCCAGAAATACTGATCTTACACCGACAACATGCTTTATACTACTCAGACACTCCCCCATTACGTCTACCTGCATATCTGCGCATGTGCTATTGTACATCACCTTACTTAATCTCCTGATTGGTCTTTCTGTCCGCTCTGCCTCTTCGTTCAGCTGATATGCTAATTTTTCGACTTCGTCCTTAATTTTTGCACACCAGTGTATTTCATTTACTTTGGATTAAATCTGTGGCAAACACAAGACTATTCTGTAGAATCTTTAGGTTACTTGATGCTAGAGGAGTGTTTTCACTCCTGAGCAATGCCCTCGCCGGAACTCGAACCTGGACCTCTCGAATACGCACTGAGTGTGTAACCGTTACACAACGAAGGTGTCTTGAAAGGTGGGAGAAAATATTTATATGTATCTATATATATATTTATACTCTCTCTCTCTCTCTCTGTATATATATATGAAGAAAAAATAGAGGAATACCTCACCTCAAATAGAAATTTTTAATATTAAAGCCACGGCGAACTGGAAATGAAATATTTGTAAAATACGAACTGCTCTAATGTTTTGCAGCAATCTCTAAAGACCTGGAGCCAGAACTGAAACTGTTCTCGAGAAATGTTTTCTCAATGCTGCATGCATAATGTTATTTTTCTTTATTTTCTATATATGTCAATATATTAAGGTATATTATTTTTAATTTTATATATTGATATTATTATTGACTGTGTTATAGTGAGAGTGTCTATTTAAGACTAATATTATTGTAACTCGAATTCTGGATGCGAGTTCTTCAAACAAATTAAGCAATTATTTTAAAATAATTTTCTAGCTGTTGTCGCGATTTTTTTTCACTATCTGGAATATCTTGTGGTCGAGGCGCCCGGCTTTAAGCCTTTTCAGATGGGGACAATATTTTGTAATAATAAAATTCCATAGTCAAAAATACACTTTAAATTCTAACTGTATGTTCTTTTCATTTTTAATGACGACGGTCTCTTATTTGAAAGTACGTGGAATTAAATGCACAGCCCCGTAGTCAAGTTGTTTTTCCCGCCTTTTCTACACGTACAGTTATAGAATGTTCTGGAGACATTTAAAGCGAACTGGAATGGCTGACGAGGCTGACGTCATTTCTTGGAAGCTCCGCCTTTTTCAGAGGCTATAAAAGGACTCGCAAAGGAATATCGCGGTCTTTTCTTTGATGTAACGATGCAGTAAACTTCATACAAAAAGTTATTAGTAATTCTTTTTTATTTACTCCGGAAATATGATTTTTGTAACTGCTATTTCTCCTGACCAATAATAAATGGATCCTGTTTTTTAAACTTATCGTCTGATAATTGAAGCTACAACTACATCTATATTTCTTCACCAATCTATTTATTCCGGACAAAAGCTGGTACATCACACACACACATATATATACTCTATAGAGAAAATATATGTTTCTATTCTCTCTTGATTATGTTATTTATTATACTATTTCTAATTCTCAGCGATGTTAAGGCTAATTGTGGAATTCTGGCTCTGATTTTAGTTTTCAATTTCATAATAGAACTGATAGAATTATTATAATTAAATGATTAAAAATTCTGAGGTCACTTAGAAACTGTTTTGGCTTAAATCTCAACTTGAAAAATATGATAACATTACATATGAAAAACAAAGAAATTAAAAAATTTTCAGAAATTCGTTTACGACGAGTAACTGATATTCTAAAACTAAAAAAAAAGGAGTAGCAATGATAAATTTCAGTTGAAGAAACCAACTGAAGATTGTTCTAAGATCATTCTAATCTAGCCATTACATACGCGATTCCGGAAGTATGTGCTCAAGTCCCACCATGAAGATAACATTAACGCTTACAAAAGAATTCTAATTGGTTTCGTTTGGTTTATTGAGATAACGGCAAAGCACACTATGGCTATCTGCCTAAGGGGAGGGATGCCTTCGTGGAGGACTTTCTAAGAGAAACTGGCTCATATACATGTTACACATGGGGAAAACCACGAAAACGCCCATGCAGTCAGCCCGTTCGCGGAATTCGAACCTCGGACCGAACTACCAGTATTCAGAGACTTTACCGCTCGGCCGCTGGGAAGCCTGAATTCTAATTGACCGAATCGTTTGTTCTTCTTATAAAGTCAAGTAATATTAAGCTTATTATCAATTTATACATGTATTAATATTATTTTACTATTTATTCCACTAAAACACACTTCTAAAGCAAATCAGACATTTCTGAGATTGTTTTCGTTCATTAGAATCATAACTTACTGTTAATTTTAAGTCAATAAAAATATAATGTTTGTTATAGAAATTAAATGCTTAATTTACAAGGCATAAATAAATAAAAATTAATTTCAGCGCTTTGCTTTAGGTACGGATCGTGTGTTCAGACATTAAAGAACAATTTCACTCTTCATTATTAACAAAAGTGGATTTTGTATTTCGTTCATTGAAATATTTTTGTTCATATCGAAATCTTAGCTAAAAAAAAATATTATAAATGTAAAGATAAAATACTCTCATTTGAATGGCTGTAAATACGTATTTAGCCTGTAAAAAGGAAAGGAAGCAGAAAGATATTCCGATTTCTTGAAGTCTCTTTGTAGAGGCATTAGGTTATTTCGAAGAGGGAGACATGAAAATTGAGCAATGCCATTGCCAGGATTCGAACCTGGACCTCTCGAATACCCGTCGAGTGTGCTACTGTTACACAGCGAAGGCATGAAGAAAGGAGGGAAGCAATACATTATATACACGACTGGGCATTAGAGGACCCAATCGCCAAATCCCGGTGTTGAAGAATCATCATCCACCACCTTTTAGCTCCAGCGCCACTGTAGAAACATTAGGTTATTTCGAAGCAGGAGACATGAAAATTGAGAAATGCCGTCGCTGGGACTCGAATTTAGACCTCTCGAATACGCGGTAAGTGTGGTTTAATTACATCTTGAAGACGTGCAGAAAGGGAGAGAGAAAATAGATTATATATACGACTGGGGATTAGGAGACCCAATCGCCAAACCTTGGTGGTGAAGGATCATCATCCACCACATTTTAGTTTCGGCGCCTCTGTAGGTAGGTAGGTAGGTTACGGAGGACTGGAACGCCTTAATATGATGAGATAATTTTTAAGGGTAAGCAGTTAGTTATAAATAATTAAATTAGGTAAATAGGTAACCTTAGTCATTATGCATTTACATGGCCACTATTAAATTTTATTTTTTTAACAATATTTGTTAAAAAAGCCCTATTAAAATCAAAATCTAACAAAATTGCACAGTTTAAAATACATGTAATTTATGACACTGATTTTTAAACGATATTAAATTATACATTAAAAGCTACAAAAAATTAAGGTTTTGTAACAATAACACTCAACAAAATGTTTATCCGTCATTTTAATTTGAAGCCTTCCCAAACATTTTGGATACTTTATATTAAGCATCTTCTCTAACAATGAGAGACTTGTCTCAATATGCAAACCAATGCTCTCGCTAGTTTCTGCGGGCTTATCTCCCAACTTATCAACCTCTCCACAAAGTACCTATGAGGGTTTAATTGATCTGGTAAAAGTTAAATAGTCCCAAGTCCCAGACATACGTGAAGCAAATTATCGCTATGTCTGAAAGTAATTACAATATCAGACAAAGATTTAAAAAGAATCTCTTATTTAAAAAGAACTTAGAACATAAAGGCATGTTCTGATGCTAACAAAATCAATTACAGCTCACGGTGATGTGATTAAACAGAGGTAAACAGGCATGGCCCTCCTCTAACTACAGCAAAAGCTCTCTGGAGCCACACGAGGCTGCACCAAGAGGTTATTGAGGTTGTCAAAGGGAAGTGCATGGCCTTACAAGGCCATTAGTAGAATTGTATTAGAGATTGAAGAGGCAAGTTGTGGTGTTACAGATGGCAGGTAATTATATCAGGTTCAATGTTCCTTCTAACCTTCTTCGGGAACATACAAGGACCTGACTCGGAACAGAGAGCTTACTAAAGCTATGTTCACTAATTGTGGTAAGTAGACAGGATACAGACGAAGGGTATACAAAACCCTTTATTTTCTCTATATACAATAACTTCCGTACTTCGGAATACACTGACCCGCCACTTGGGGTCTAACGTAAAAGTATAAAAATAAAACTAAACTCTAATTTAACTTTAGAATAATACACGTGGAAGATTGGCCTTATAATAACAGGAAGCGTATGTAGCACAGAGACTGTGAACACTACAATACGTTTAATTTATCAAGAGGATTAAAACCTCTGGCCTGGAAGGCAAACAGCAACTGCGTAACTTCTAAGAAAAGCGGCCTGTTTTGACTCAACTGCTTCCTCTCTCTCGCTTGGCAAAAGGCCACAACTTAAATACTTGGCGTTCGCCAGACAAACTTTGCATAAAAACCTTCACGCTTATAATTCTGGCCGGAAGTAGAAAATAAGAAGTGATAGTAAAGATTTAAAATAAAATAAACGTTAGTAAAACTTAAGATCCTTACATACTTCCCGCCAGAGTTAATTAGTTTGAAACTGAGGTCTAAAACGACCTTGTTGAAAACTTTTAGCTCTAGAATCTAACGCGAGGCCAATCTTTTACAAACACACTTCGCTAGAAACTAGAAATTTAAAAGAAAGAAATTTGTTACAATAGCAGCTCCCAGGATACAAAAATTTTTTTTCATCTGTACTGCATCTAAACAGGAGCTTTTATTCAATTCTGGTTCCTTCCAGAGATCTGGAAGGAAAACTAGTTTAATGAAATGTTACACAATGAAATGGCAAGTAACATATACAATTATACTTCTCTTAACATTCTTATTTCATTCATGACTATTTTAATTATCTCTCCCCGTGCTCTCTGACATGTGTTGTAAAAGAATCACCAACACGAATGTGTTTCTGTCTACGTGTGCCACACTTTCTCCTACAATCAAAACACTAACGTGTTAAAATTCAACATAACGAGACCTCTTAACACACCCTAATTTCAACTCTAAACCCTGAGGTACTATTCTAGAAGTGGCTAACTCTAAAGTGTAGCGTCAGAGAGCCTAACTACATCATTCAACCTTTAACACTTATTCGCCATGATTTAGTCTTTACAGTCACACGAATAACAAATTTTTAACATTACTCTCACTTTTACCATATCACGGTATTTCTTAACATTTAAAATAACAGTTCACATTGTATATAAGAACATATCAACATGCTGTTAATTTTACACATTTGAAAACATACATTAGTAGTACCTTGTTAACTTCTATTCTTTTCAAAGCAAGTGCCAATTCTTTCTACATTGAAATAATACATTTCAAAAAGTCTTTCAGACTAAAACTTCTCTCTTGCTAGAATGTTTTAAATAAAATTTATACAATAACTTTTTACAATATTTAAGTCTTTACACAACGCTATTATACATCAACTTTAGTTTTACGCGCGAGTAATTGAAAACATAATAAGAAAATCGGTCATAACTCATTTCTCGCCCTTTTGGCGATAAAGGTAGACCTCGCATGAGGAAAAACTTCTTGAAATCTGTCACTTGCAGTAAGAATGAAAGATTAACTTAAGTTTGCAAAGTAACATAAAATTTTACTTATCTTTGTAATATTCGGACATCCTTTTCTGGGCCCATTCTTTAAAGGTACTGCAGATAGTAGTTTGATTTATCCTCCTTCTTGTACGGGCTCGCCCTTCAGTGCTTTCCTCTGGAAGCTTCCTTTTTTCACCAGTTCGGCCACCCTTGAATATCTTCTTTTTCTCCTCTGCTTGTGGTCTTGGCCGTTTGATGGCAGCTGGTCTTGGCGGAACCGGGAAACTTCTGTCGTGTTCCTGCTTGGACCTCGTTGTTGGCCGTTCAAATTTTCCTTGTAACTTTTCCTCCGCCGCTGATGGCCCTTCCGCAGTTCGGCGACTTTTGCTGCGGAGAGTTCTGTCGGATGAGTAGATCTTCCGTTTTAAAGCCGGGTTATAGTTGCCGTCATTTCTCCTGGTTCTCTTCACATACGTCGTCCTTCTCCCTTCTTCATTCTGGGGGTGTTCGTGAACTCTCTTTTCTGGACGGTGGAACGGCTTCTTTTTCTTGTTACCTTCAATTTTTCCGCGGGGCAATTTTCTTTTCACTTGCTTCTGTCTCTCATTGGCTTGCCCTTGTACTTGTCGTTTTTCCACCTCTGGAGCTTGTACCTGCGGTGTCTGCGTGCCGGATCCTGCAAAAGATCTGAAAAGATTTGCATTTTATTACGATCGAAGTAGGGCTTGATTTGATCAATGTTTGCGGAACAGGTTTCACCATTTCTGGCTTTTAACACTACAACAGCGTGAGTTATTTTTTCTATAACATATGGTCCTTCAAATCGTGGAAAAAATTTGGCAGTTTTATCTTCTGGTGCTGAAGAAAGTGAATGCTTAATTTTTAAAACTTCATCCCCTACTTTATAAGTTACTTCCCGTCGTTTCAAATCATAATATAGCTTCTGTTTTCTTTGTGCTACTTCCGTATTCTTTTTTGCTTCTTTTATTAGTTTTTCTATATCACCCATTTTAAATTCTGGGGCTCTTTGTTGCACATAAAATAATTTATCTAACGGTGTTATAATCTTTCTGCCTAGAAATAACTCAGCAGGAGTTTTGCCCGTTGTATCATGTTTTGCGGTCCTAAGGGCGAAAGCAAATTCATTGACATAGTTATCCCAGCTTTTATGAAAAATTTTAACATAACTACGGATAATTTTCACTATATTTCTGTTGACCCGTTCCGCTATATTTGATTGCGGCCGATACGGGACCATTTTTAAATGACGTATGCCCAGTTTTTCGCACATGTCTTCAAATATATTACTTACAAATTAAGGACCATTATCCGATATAACTTTTAGGGGCGCCCCGTATTTTAAAATATATTTATTTAAAATAGAATCAGTAACTAATTTCGCGGAGGCTCGTTTTAAGGGAACAATTTCGGTCCATTTACTAAAATGATCAACCATAACAAGGAGATAACGACTTTTATTTAACTGACTTTTTGGGAAAGGGCCCAATAAATCGATGCCAATTATTTCATTTGGAAATTCGGATTTAATACTATTTAAAAAACCGGCCGCGCGGAAATTAATATAATTAACTGCTTGACATGTTGGGCAGGACTGGACATACGCCCTTGTTAACTTTTGCAGTTCAGGAAAGTAGACTGCCTCGCGTACGCGTTGGATAGTTTTTCGAATACCAGCATGAGAAGCTAAAGGGCTGTCATGGAGCTCCTGCAGGATATTTAATCTAAGACTAGCTGGGATAACAGGTCGAAATTCGTTGTTGGAATTCGTAGTTTTTGTATAAAATAATAGACCATCTATTAGTTCGTAATGGGCCGCCCTATTTCTTATCGCCACAATATCTTGGTGGCTAAAATTTTCAGGATCCTTCAAATACTCATAAATACTTCCAAACTCAGGATCCTTACCCAGTTCGGTTATTACAGTTTCTCGGGAATTTATTGTACATGCTGTAAGCATTGCCATCTTTACGGTATTGCCTTGTTCGTCTATTTTAATCCTTGATAGGGGCATCTGCTACGATATTTTCCTTTCCAGGGGTATGCTTGATTACCAGATTATATTCTTGCAGCTTGAGTGCCCATCTTATTAACCTTGGGGATAAATTTTCCCCTGAGTACAATCTAGTTACCGCCGCATGATCAGAGTATACTGTTATCGGCGCCTTTCCAAAATAGACTCGGAACTTTTGCACTGCTAACAGAACTGCAAGTGCCTCTCTCTCGGTCGCGGAATAGTTTCTTTGTGTTGATTTAAAGTTCGGCTAAAAAATGCCACGGGCTGCTGATTTTGCGAAAGTACCGCTCCTACCGCATAATCCGAAGCATCCGCTGAAATTTCTAAATTCTCATCCTTTTCAGGAAATTTCAACACAGGGGCTTGCGTTAATGCTTGTTTTAATTTTTCGAAAGCACTATTGGCTTCGGCCGTCCACGAGAATCTTGCCTTTTTCCTTTTTAATTTAACAATGGCTCCGCGATAGCCGCAAAATCTTTATAAAGGACCTATAATATGAACAAAGTCCTAGAAAAGAAGAGAGCTTCTTTGCCGTGTTTGGAGTCGGATACTTTTGTACAGCGATTATTTTTGATTCATCTGTCTCGATCCTTTTTGAGATATTTTGTAACCTAAATATTTTAATTCAGGGGCTGCAAATTTACACTTTTCGACATTAACTTTTAGACCGGCCTCATTTAATAAAGAAAACACCTGTCTTAAATCCTGTACATGTTGGTCGAGATTATCACTAGTAATAATGATATCGTCTAAATAGATAAATGTGGACTTAACACAAGACCAAGAACAGGTCTTAACACAATGTCCATGCATCGCTGAAATGTTGCCGGGGGGCCCCTGCAAGGCCAAACGGCATACGCAAAAATGCATAAGTGCCAGACTTGGTTATAAAAGCAGTCTTAGGCACGTCCTCAGGCCTCACCCCTATTTAAAAATAACCAGTCGTTAAGTCTAAAGTCGTCATAAATTTGGTTGATTTTATGTTCCTTAAAATTTCTTCTATGATCGGTAACGGATATACCGGATATTTCGTTATGGAATTTAATTTACGGTAATCAATAGCGAATCTCCACCTTTTTGGATGCTCCAAAGGATAGTCATTATTTTTCTTACATAAAACCACCGGGCTAGCATAACTACTTGAGATGGGCGTTATGATCTTTTTACGTAGCATATCGGTAATATGCCATTCTATAATTTTTTCCTTATTCTTATCATACCGGTATGGTTTTTGGCGAACTGGCATTGCATCTCCGGTGTCAATACTATGGTTAGTAACCTGAGTAAATCCTGGAAATATCACTAAATAACGAAGCAAATTCACTTACCACTTGTCGGATTCTATCTTGCTCGTCATTAGGCAGGTGGTCAAGTTTTAACATCGGCGGTTCAGCGTTTTCAGTACGAACTGGTTTCATTGTCAGCTTAAGGGACGCTTCATTAAAATCCAGCGTAGCTTGGGCTTCTGAAAGAAAATCTATTCCTAAATATTAAATGTGCTTGCAGATTCTTTACTATAAAAAACATCACCTTTATTTGTTCGTCCTTGATACGGATATACAAAGGTACTTTACCTACGCACTTACATTTTTCTCCTTGCGCCGCTAACACTGTTGTATTATCCGCATTATATATGCGGTATTTGCGAAAATACTTTTCTAAAAAAACTCTTCTGCCACACAGGAACACTGCGCGCCGGTATCCAGGAGTGCGGTGGCTGGGATATTATTCACCAAGACTTCAATCTTCGGAAGAGTCAAATTTTTCACCCATTACTGTATTTAACTTGTAGGAAGAGGGATTTTCGTGGCCTTCGGATTTCCGCACCCTCTCGTCAGCAGAAATCCGTTTTAGTTTAAATTATTTTTCCTTTCCGTGCTTTCCTTCTTTTTCCTCTGGCCTTGAGACTTTTTTTCCTGGGTTGCTATTGAACTGTCGACGTTCGCCGGCTGTTTTTGAATGCTCGGGTTTCCTTGCCCACTGATTCGCTTTTTCTCCGTAGCCATGTGCTTGAGTTTGCTGTAGTCTTGGCGTACCAAATTGGTTTCGCTGTTGATACTGGCGTCTTCTTTCGACGTCCGCCGTTCTTGTACTTTCAAACTGGATTGCTAGCTCAAATAACTTTTCCAGTGTAGTCGGATTTCTTAATTCAATAAAGTCTTGCACTTGGGGCAGTAACCTCGGCAAAATCACTTGAATTATTTCAGGATCCGGACCGGTTTCCATACAAGAGCTTGAAAACGTGAATTTTTCTTAAAATAAAGCTCGAGAGGTTTTCGGTTCTTTGTTGATATATACTGAAAAGTTCCGTTTCTAATTTCGCACGATCCCTTACAACAGGGAAGGCTTTTAGTAGGGCCGTCTTGAAATTTTCGTAAGTATAGGTGGGACTTCCTGCTTGACCCAAGAGACTTCTGCCTATACATTTGAACCAGTTAAGCGCTTGGCCCCTCAAAGCGCTAGTAGCTAAGGTAACTTTTTGAAACTCGTGCACGGGGTAGAGCATGAAGTAGTCATCCAATTTTTCCAAAAAACTGGTTACCGGTGAGTTTCCGTTAAATGTTGCTTCTGGTTTCATCGAAGCGCGCATGGTCTGGACGATGTAACCAAATCATTCCAGGGCGGCAGCTGGCATTTCTGGATTCTGAGCCGTTTCTGCAGGCAGCACAGGTTCTTCTTAAAACTCGGCCATGGTTATTCTTCTTCGTTGGGCGCCACTATCAGGTTCAATGTTCCTTCTAACCTTCTTCGGGAACATACAAGGACCTGACTCGGAACAGAGAGCTTACTAAAGCTATGTTCACTAATTGTGGTAAGTAGACAGGATACAGACGAAGGGTATACAAAACCCTTTATTTTCTCTATATACAATAACTTCCGTACTTCGGAATACACTGACCCGCCACTTGGGGTCTAACGTAAAAGTATAAAAATAAAACTAAACTCTAATTTAACTTTAGAATAATACACGTGGAAGATTGGCCTTATAATAACACTAAGCGTATGTAGCACAGAGACTGTGAACACTACAATACGTTTAATTTATCAAGAGGATTAAAACCTCTGGCCTGGAAGGCAAACAGCAACTGCGTAACTTCTAAGATAAGCGGCCTGCTATGACTCAACTGCTTCCTCTCTCTCGCTTGGCAAAAGGCCACAACTTAAATACTTGGCGTTCGCAAGACAAACTTTGCATAAAAACCTTCACGCTTATAATTCTGGCCGGAAGTAGAAAATAAGAAGTGATAGTAAAGATTTAAAATAAAATAAACGTTAGTAAAACTTAAGATCCTTACAGTTAAACTAAAAATACAATAAGACGTACACATAAAAACACCTAGGCAAACGATACACAAAACACAATGCGTAAAATGCACAAACAGAGAGCACATAAAACAGGTACACAGGTAGGGCACTTCTGTAGAGACATTAGGTCATTTCGAAGCAGGAGACATGAAAATTGAACAATACCGTATCTGGGACTCGAACCTGGACCTCTCGAATACGCGCCAAGTGTGCTATCGTTACACAACGAAGGCATGAAGAAAGGAGGGAGGAAATGCATTATATACACGACTGGGCATTAGGAGACCCAATCGCCAAACCTTGGTGGTGAAGGATCATCATCCACCACCTTTTAGTTCCGACACCTCTGTAAAGACATTAGGATATTTCGAAGCAGGAGATATGAAAATGGAGCAATACCGTATCTGGGATTCGTACCTGGACCTCTCGAATACGCGCCAGGTGTGCTACCGTTACACAACGAAGGCATGAAGAAAGGGAGAAAATACATTATATACACGACTGGGCATTAGGGGACTCAATCGCCAAACCTTGGTGGTGAAAGATCATCATCCACCACAATTTAGTTCCAATGCCTCTGTAGGTAGGTAGGTAGGTTACGGAGGACTGGAACGCCTGGTGTCTAACAGAGGTAAACAGGCATGGCCCTCCTCTAACTACAGCAAAAGCTTCCTGGAGCCACACGAGGCTGCACCAAGAGATTATTGAGGTTGTCAAAGGGAAGTACATGGCCTTACAAGGCCATTAGTAGAATTGTATTACAAATTGAAGAGGCAAGCTGTGGTGTTACAGATGGTAGGTAGTTAAACTAAAAATACAATAAGACGTACACATAAAAACACCTAGGCAAACGATACACAAAACACAATGCGTAAAATGCACAAACAGAGAGCACATAAAACAGGTACACAGGTACGGCACTTCTGTAGAGACATTAGGTCATTTCGAAGCAGGAGACATGAAAATTGAACAATACCGTATCTGGGACTCGAACCTGGACCTCTCGAATACGCTCCAAGTGTGCTATCGTTACACAACGAAGGCATGAAGAAAGGAGGGAGGAAATGCATTATATACACGACTGGGCATTAGGAGACCCAGTCGCCAAACCTTGGTGGTGAAGGATCATCATCCACCACCTTTTAGTTCCGGCACCTCTGTAGAGACAATAGGTATTTCGAAGCAGGAAACATGAAAATTGACCAATACCGTGTCTGAGACTCGAACGTGGATCTCTCGAATACGTGCTAAGTGTGCTACCGTTACACAACGAAGGCATGCAGAAAGGAGAGAGAAAATACCATACATTCTGAATATACATATAACAGAACAGACGTGGGATTCTAATAATGTGACAAGCGACTTTCTGCCTAAATAGGCGATAATTAGCCATAGAAATTAAATACGATAAATTACTTAATTAAACATTACTTTTTAAATTTAACAATAGGTACAATAAATCAAAATATTTTAGGAAGTGGTTCTGCTGAATCGATATGAATCTTCTGAATTCCATAGCTGATTCAATGGCTCTTTCCTTTCCCTCTTTCAGAGAAATATTTTCAGACCTCAGACTGGTAGAGTTAAAATGTAATAAAAGCTCAGAAATTCAAATTGCTAACTGACTAGTTAAATTAAGAGTTTACATAATTTGAATTAAAAGTAATATAGTTGCATCGTGTATTGCCATGTATTCAAACCAAGGTTTTCTTCCAATCCTCGAACCATATTTTAAAATCGCTTTCAAGAGAGTCCTGCAAGACTCGCAGCGAATTTTCTTTTATCGACGAACAGACTCACAATGGGAGGGAGAAGAAATAACAATTTTAGCCATAGAAATAAGAAAGCTTTATTTTACTCGAAAAAAGAAAGCTTTTATTTTATATCAGGTGAATACGTAAATTCAACAAACACGGAGCCTTGGATTTTTCCACATAGCACAAAAACATCCTTGGGATATCCCGAGGATGTTGCTCGCGGGATATGCGCACATCCTCAGGACATCCCGGAATATCCCGCGAACCTCCTAAACACCTCCTCCCCAGTGCTTAATGTCAGATCCTAGGATACCCTCAGGACATCCTAACTAAGTCCCATCGACAGCGTGCGGGATGTTATTAGGATATAAACTCCTACTTACTACATCCTCAGGAAATCCCGGGATACCCCACTAACCTCCTAAACACATCCCATTGTATCCTAAAAACATCCTATCTATGTCCCATCGACAGCGTATGGGATGTTATTAGGATTTTTTCCATCGACAGCGTATGGGATGTTATTGGTAAGTCCTACTTACTACATCCTCAGGACATCCCGTAATATCCCAATTTCCTCCTAAACTCATCCTCCTGAGTGCTTAATGTCACATCCCAGTATATCCTTAGGACATCCTATCTAGGTCCCACCGACAGCGTATGGGATGTTATCAGGATTTGAAATACTAGTTACAATATCCCTTTAACCTCTTAAATACATACTCTCAACTTTTTATTTTATATCAGGTGAATACGTAAATTCAACAAATACGGAGCCTTGAATTTTTGGCCAAAAATAAACTAATAACAGGAGAATTGTGAGCAAGTGCATTATCATGGTGCAAAATTCGTGAATTAAGTCCTTCTCATTTAGGTTGTTTTCTTCAAATTACTTCACACAAATGCTGCAAAACACTCACCTAGTACGCATTCTTTGCAGCCCCCGTTTTTAGTGGAAACTTAACGATGCGTAGAATGACTACAGATGAAGAAAACAGTCTATATTACCTCAATCTTTGATCGATTTTTACGTTCTCTTCGGTCTTTAACTTTCAAGCGCCATTCATTTGATCGTTGAGCTCATTAAAGAATTCGATCCATGCTTTATGACCATTCATAATGCATTTTAAGAAGGATTTCCTTGAGATAACATCTGCACTGCTCCTCAATGAAGCAGACGGTACATAAACCTTTGCGATTTTTGCAGTTTACATATTACTGAATTTGGCCCTTGTTTAAGGAGACAGTTATTTAGAAAAAAAGTTTTAAATGGCTTTTAACTGAGATTTATGGATATTTTTCCTAATTATTCTTCTCTGTTTATGTCAACAGTATCATACGTAGTCATTTCTATTCAGTATTACGTCTGTTATCAACACTAGCATTTTTCAGAGATCTAAGTTTGAAAAATCATTAACTTGAACATATCCATGAGTCTTTTAAAATTAGGTTTGTTCGTGTAAAATCGTTGAAAACTCGGTGTGGGCCGAAATCATCGCGGACGAAAACGTCGCGGAGAAAACAATGCAAGGCGAAAACGCCGTGGTACAAAGCATCCTGGGAGAAAAAAATCTGATGTGTACACCACATGACTTCCTTACACGGAATATTAAATTGTACGCATTTTTTCTAGCACTTCATTTAAACTTATTGGATTGAATTAAATCTACTTCGTCGATAGCACATAAACTACAATAGAATAAATGCACTCTAAAATTCACTATGTATTTGTTTACCATAGCGACACTCTGGCGCTAGGTTGACTTAACAGCGTTATATTTCGTTCATATTATAACTCAGAATACACAAAATTTATATCATTTGAAAAACTATCTAATCGTTGCCACATGCCCTATTCAATTACTATAATAAATCTAGAACGATGTATAAAAGAAATTAAGCAAACAAAACAAAAAAGAAACAGTTTTTTCACAGACGATTTAGTATTTCTCATTCAATTAATTCAGTTCTCACTTCGCGACAAGACAAAAATACATAAAAACTCAAAATATCTATATTATAAGTTTCGAAGTAAATCTTAAACACTTATTTTTTTGAAAAATTCCAGAAAGGATTAAGCATGATTTAATTCGCAATAATAAATGAAGGACTTATCTTTGTTGTTTCTAAGCTTAATTTCTAAGCTTAGTTTCTCTAGATTGGAACAAATCCACTATTCTGCTGTTTCAAATGTAAACAAATATGTCCGCCACGTTATTTAAAAATTAGGCTTAGCCACACTTAAACAGCTTTTAAATAGTTGATAATTCTACAAATATTGCTTGCAAATTTCCTAAAGGCATAAAAACCTTAACCGGAAGATAAGAAGAACCGACTTCAATCATTTTTAAAGCAAAAAATGCACAATTTACAAACATATAAGAGTAAAGAAACTGAGATCACTGAGCCGGGTAATAAAGTGGGTATATATATATAAATATATTTATATACGTTTGGAGCGGCCGATTGCAACCAAAATACGAGGTGCACATCTGCATGTTATAGCAGTCCTAAATACAAAATTTCAACGTTCAGAGGCTACTCGTTTTTGAGTTATGCGAGATACATACATACGTACGTACGTACAGACGGCACGAAAAATTCTCTTCAGAATTCATTTTAAAGCAGTTTTGTAATTTTTTTTTGGAGGAAAAGAGTCTTTTATTCTGTCCTTACGTACAGATGGCACGCAGAAACATCGTTAAATTGCATTCGATAGCGGTCAAAATGGATATTTTCATTGAAATATGCTACTTGAAACTTTTCGCTATTACAATACTTCCTTTTTACTTCGTACAAGGAAGTAAAAAAGCAAAGAGAAAACATCGTGGTGCAAAATATCGTCGTCGAAAGTAAGGGCGATTAAAAAACTTCGCAATTTAAAAACATCTTCGTCGAAAATATCGTGTTAAAAATAAAGTACCTACAAATTATCGCGTAACGATAACATCGCACACATGCACTTTTCAAGTTTCAAAAGCTGTAAGCTAGTCCATTTTCGCATAATGATTTGGGAATGTAAGAAGAAAAGAGGGATATTTTTACTTTTATATTTCATACGAGTAGTTCATTCAAAAATACGAGTAATAAATTGTTGCTAAAAAAGAGGAAGCTTAAGCAGATAAATAACTGCATGAGATTACCTTTATAAAAATTGCTTAGTTAATTATGAAATATTTTTCTTTCACGTTTGTTCATCTGATATTGTTTTCGTGGAAATTAAACATTGTTTCCGTTTATTCTTAAAGTGTCGTTAACATTTCTTGAGCTTCAAAATCTTTATGCGAATATGCATTTACAACTTTTAAAACCTGAAAAGCGTATGTGTGCGATGTTATCGTCATGATGATGATTTGTAGGAGCTTTAAATTTTACGATATTTCGACGACGAATACGAATACGATATTTTCGACGACGATATTTTTTAACTGCGAAGTTTTTAAACCGCTTTATTTTGCAAATGATGTTTTAGAACTGCGATGTTTTCTCTTTGCTTTCTTTTCTTCCAAGATGTTTTGTACCGCGACGTTGTTTTCTCCGCGCCTTACGTTGTTTTCTCCGCGACGTTAAAAAATGTGTTGCTAGAACTACTTTTTTCGGTTCTCTACCCCCAAAATATGACTTTTTTCTTTTCAAAATTTAGATACATTATTTTAAACTTTTATTCACAAAATAAATTTTTAAATAATAAAATATTTGAATCTACACTGAGTTTTACTATGATAATATTAAGATTTTTTATAAGGGAAATCTTTATTTTTTTCACTGTTGAAAATGTATTAATTCCCGGAAGAGGAAAATGATGAGGAGAATGTAATTATTTGAATGTGAAATTTCCTGACATAAAAACATCAAAGTAATTGTCTCAAAGACGCATTTACCCTTACATTCGTTTTATTTCTAAGCGCTACTCTATTCTACTTGAGGCTAACTGAGTCTCTCTTTCACTCAAATTTTCAATTCTCACTCAATATTTGTCTTGATTTATTTTTACTTACGTTTAAAAATGTTTCTAAAGTAAAACATGACATTGTCACTGGAAAACTTCATGCTGCAGTTTGGTAAAACAATAAAGAGGTAACATCGTTAGTGAAAACTTTGTATCTAACTCGATTACGCAGAAATTTCGCGGATTGGAGAGTTACGATATATACATATATTTTACAATGTCTTTTGATGCTGCTTTTGAAGTTCGTATTGTTGTTGAGTTCATTTTGATTGGTCCTCTAGTAACTCTTAATTGTAAACTTCCTAGCTAGCCCTTGGCGTTGCCCTTGACATTGTACATGCCATATTACAAAAATGGACATTTTTGTAATATGAGTACTTGTATGGCATGTACAATGCCATACAAGTACTGAAAGTCTCTGTCTGCAACCCAGTCTGGCCATAATTTCTTCCAGGCCGAAATCATAATTCCGTAAGTCCCTTGCTGCGAGGTTTTGACAATCTTCAGGTATTTCTCGTTCTTTGACTCATACTCAAAGAACAAAAATTGACATTTTTGTAATATGGCATGTACAATGCTATACAAGTGCTCAAACAAGTACTCAAAGTCTCTGTCTGCAACCCAGTCTGGCCATAATTTCTTCCAGGCCGAAATCATGGTTCCGTAAGTTCCTTGCTGCGAGGTTTTGACAATCTTCAGGTATTTCTCGTTCTTTGACTCATACTCAAAGGATAAAAATGGACATTTTTGTAATGTGACATGTACAATGCCATACAAGTACTCAAACAAAAACTCAAAGTCTCTGCCTGCAACCCAGTCTGGCCATAATTTCTTCAAGGCCGAAATCATGGTTCCGTAAGTCCCTTGCGATGTTTTGACAATCTTCAGGTATTTCTCGTTCTTTGACTCATACTCAAAGGACAAAAACGGACATTTTTGTAATATGGCATCTACAATGCCATACAAGTATTCAAGGTCTCTGCCTGCAATCCAGTCTAGCCATAATTTCTTCCAGGCCGAAATCATGGTTCCGTAAGTCCCTTGCTGCGAGGTTTTGACAATCTTCAGGTATTTCTCGTTCTTTGACTGATACTCAAAGGACAAAAATGGGTATTTTTGTAATATGTCATGTACAATGCCATACAAGTACTCAAACAAGTACTCAAAGTCTCTGCCTGCAACCCAGTCTGGCCATAATTTCTTCCAGGCCGAAATCATGGTTCCGTAAGTCGCATGCGAGGTTTTGACAATCTTCAGGTATTTCTCGTTCTTTGACTCATACTCAAAGGACAAAAATTGACATTTTTGTAATATGGCATTTACAATGCCATACAAGTACTCAAACAAGTACTCAAAGTCTCTGCCTGCAACCCAGTCTGGCCATAATTTCTACCAGGTCGAAATCATGGTTCCGTAAGTCCCTTGCTGCGAGGTTTTGACAATGTTCAGGTATTTCTTGTTCTTTGACTCATACTCAAAGGATAAAAATGGACATTTTTGTAATATGGCATGTACAATGCCATACAAGTATTCAAAGTCTCTGCCTGCAGCCCAGTCTGGCCATAATTTCTTCCAGGCCGAAATCGTAGTTCCGTAAGTCCCTTGCTGCGAGGTTTTGTAATATGGCATGTACAATGCCATACAAGTACTTAAAGTCTCTGCCTGCAACACAGTCTGGCCATAATTTCTTCCAGGCCGAAATCATGGTTCCGTAAGTCTCTTACTGCGAGGTTTTGACAATCTTCAGGTATTTCTCGTTCTTTGACTCATACTCAAAGGACAAAAATGGACATTTTTATATGTCATGTACAATGCCATACAAGTACTCAAATAAGTACTGAAAGTCTCTGCTTGCAACCCAGTCTGGCCATAATTTCTTCCAGGCCGAAATCATGGTTCCGTAAGTCCCTTGCTGTGAAGTTTTGGCAATCTTCAGGTATTTCTCGTTCTTTGACTCATAAATCAATGATCTGGGGATCCTAATATGTCATTAGTTGGGGTGTTCCTATGTGCTAAGAATTCTAGGTAAAAATCAGCATGGTCTGTTCGAGGCTTTTTTCAATAATTTCTCCGCTGTTTGTACTAAACGCTCTGCTAATCTTCCGACTGCTGATTATATGTGTTTTGCACAGGCACTACACTATAATTCAATAAACTCAGGAACAATGGACTGTATTATATCTCACTTTAATTCTCATTAATTTACATAGTTCATGGCCACTCGAAGCCACGAATTCTCTCACACGCTCTTAGCTCACAATCTCATGTCACAAACTCTAAGAGCTCAAGACGCATGCGCCGACGCTAGTAATGAAATGCGAGCGCAGGCGCAACATACCGCCCGCCTTGACATGATGTAATCATTCAAAATTAGATCTTACAATAAAAAACTACACAGAGTGACAATACGAAATACAGGTAAATAATTGTAAATATCAAATAATAACATCAAAAAATCCAACTACTATAATAAGAAAATACAATAATTAATTACAAACATACTTTTTGTTTAATTTGGCATAGGTAAAAGACAAATTTTATTAATTGATCTTTTAAAAATACCTCCTTTCGTTTTCACTGAAACTACTCTAACCTTATTGTCTTTTTCAAAGAACCATTTAGTTCTTCCTTGCATTGCACTCAAATAGTTATTTCTCCAATACTTCCAAATTGTTTGCACTATTTTAGTCAATTTTTGCCAGCTCTTTAATCTATTATCGTTAACGTTTAAAATATTAGGTTCTGCAATAGCCGTGATAGGTCTGCCTATCAGGAAGTGGCCTGGTGTCAAGATATCAAAATCCTCTGGTTCGGATGATAAAGGTTGCAAGGGCCTAGAATTCAAAATGCCTTCAATTTGAGCAATTACTGTAAGAAACTCCTCATAGGTTAGTTTTAAATTGCCTACTACACGTTTCAAATGAAACTTAACAGATTTGACACCTGCCTCCCAAAGACCTCCATGATTGGGAGCTCTAGGGGGAATGAACGACCAATCAATACTCTCACTCGATAAATAATTACCTAATTCATCATCTGGTTTGCTGACTAGCCTATTCAGTTTCTTTAATTCTGCGTTACTACCAACAAAATTGGTTGCGTTATCTGAAAATATGCGTGCACACTTGCCTCTCCTGCTGAAAAAACGCTTTAAGGTTGCAATAAATGCTTGACTAGACAGGTCTGTTACCAACTCAAGATGACAAGCTTTGGTAACAAAACAAACGAAAATGCACACATACACCTTGTTAAGGCGACCTTTTCTCTGATGTGGGTATTTTATAAAATAAGGACCAAAAAAATCAACTCCAACACAATTGAATGGAAAATTCGGGCTGACTCTTTCTTGAGGGAGTTGACCCATACGTTGTTGACAGGGCACTGGTTTTGCTTTGAAACATACGACACACTCATGTACTATTTTTCTACAAGTGTTGCGCCCGTTTAAGGGCCAAAACCCTTGTCTAACAATAGACAGTAAGCCTTGTGGACCAATATGCATGTATTTCTTATGAAACATCACAATAATTAGATTAGTCAACTTATGATTCTTTGGTAAGATTATAGGAAATTTTCTATCAAAATTCAACTTACAATTAGCTAATCTGCCTCCAACTCTTAAAATTCCATATTGATCTAAAAATGGAAAAACATTTCTTACCTTGCTATCTGGAGGTACCTTACCCTCCTTTTCAAGGCTTGAGATTTCTTTTTTAAATTCACTATCTTGAATTAGCTTAATCAGTTTAAGTTCAGCTAATTTTAATTCTGAGCTCTGAAGAGGACCTGAAACCTTAACCCTTGCAGTTGTTTACAAACCTAAAAATAAAACTTAAAACACGAATAATTTTAGTGTAATTGTTACTTAAATTTAAGAAATCCTCAATGAAAGGGTTAGCTTTCACATTAAGAAAAATATTAGAGTCACTAAGGATTAAGTTCGTCTGGAAAGTCCTTCACAATGACTTCCACCGGAATCTCTCTATTTGGGTAGTCGTCGTATCTCAGGAACAGAGGGCCTTTCCACCACATATCATTTTGTAGAAGTTTACTGGGATCCAAACCTCGGGATATAAGGTCACTCGGATTCTCCTTTGATGACACATGACGCCATTGATGACCATTAGTCAACTCTTGAATTGTTGCCACTCGATTTGCAACAAATGTCTTCAACTGGTAAGGCTCCTTTTGTATCCATGAAAGCACGATCATGGAGTCACTCCACAGATAAACTTTGTTCACAGGAATCTCTAATGCAGATATTACTCTAACCATCAACCTTGCAAGTAGGACTGCCGCACATAGCTCCAGTCTCGGAATAGTAACTCGTTTAATAGGCGAGACTCTGGATTTACTCGTCACTAGTCTTGTCTTCACTTCTCCATCTCTCGAACGGCACTTGCAATATATGGTTGCTCCGTATGCTACCTCAGAGGCATCTGCAAATCCATGAAGTTCCACATAGTCTACTTCTGCAATAAGAATAAACCTTTCAATTTCTATTTTACTTAAAATTTCCAGTTCAGTAGAGAACTTCTTCCACTCATCAGCTTCCTTTTTTGGTAGTGGTTCATCCCAATTTAGCTTTAACAACCACAACCGTTGGAGGAATATTTTGGCTTTACTTATGATTGGCCCTAGTAAACCAATCGGGTCAAACAATCTTGCAATTGTGGACAATATTTGTCGTTTGGTAACAACTATGTCATTATCGAGTTTCACTCTAAAACAGAAACAGTCTCTTCTAGACCTCCAAGACACTCCAAGTGTTGTAGATTCTGCTTCATTAGGAAAGGAATAGGAGTGATCTTCTTCCGCAAGTTCAGCATGATTACTGCACCACTTGTGCAGTGTCATTCCTGCACTCTTCAGTATTGCAGTTAACTGAGATTTAAGCTCCTTAGCTGTACTCAAAGATTCCGCTCCACTAAGCACATCATCCATATAAAAGTTTTTAAGTAAGACTGGCGCAGCTAATGGAAATTTTGGACCTTCATCAATCGACAATTGTTTAAGAGTTCTCATAGCTAAGTATGGCGCACTAATTGTACCGTAAGTCACAGTATTATGCTCGTAGATTTTCACAGGTGCATCATTTTCCTTTTTCCACAGGATTCGCTGCAAGCATCTCTGTTCAGGGTTAATTTTAATCATTCTATACATTCTTCTAATATCCACCGTAAATGCGAATGGGTACTTTCTAAATCTAAGCATGATTGAAAAGAGATCATCTTGAATAACCCCTCCATTACGTTGTAAAGAATTTAGCGAAATTCCATTTGATGTTAAACACGATGCATTAAACACTGTTCTCAATTTAGTTGTTGTTTTTTGAGGTCGGTATATCCCATGATGTGGCATATAGTACACTACCCTAGGCTCATTTTTCTCTTCAACCTCAGTCATATGCCCTAGCTCTTCATATTCCTTTAAAAAATCCTGATACAGACTCAAATATTCAGGGTCTTTAACTAATCTTTTCCATAGGGAATTTAATCTCTCAAGGGCAACATCCTTTGAATTTCCTAAGCAAATAGGATCTTCCTTTAATGGCATTGTTACAATGTATCTCCCTTTTTCATCCCGCTTATGAGTTTGCACATAATGTTCTTCACATATTGCTGTTTCTTTATTTTTTGGAATGGCTATTTCAACATTCTCTATTTCCCAAAATTTTCTCATTGTTTGTTCTAAGTCATTAGATGTTTTCATTAACCCACAATGTACGCGGCTCTGTTCTTCTGATGTAACGCTTCCCGACACTATAAACCCGAACACGCTGTTTTGTAAAATAAGACCCGTGTTTTCATAGCGAATTTGTTCAGATTTTAATATCTCAAAGAAAACCTCAGCTCCTAAAAGCATCTCTATACATTCTGGAACATTAAAATTCTCATCAGCTAATTTTATGTTACAAAAATCCTGCATTTTAATATCAATTTTCCTTGAAGGAATCAAATCTTGCGTGATTTTTGGTACTACTAATAAGTCTAAATGTCTCATGTAACTTTTATCTTTATTGCTAATGCATGCCGAAACTGTTTTCCGAATTGTAAACAAGGAATCATTTAATCCGGAAATCGCAATGTTTACCTTCTCATAATCAAAGTTGAATTTATTCGCAGAGTCTCTGCTTATAAACGATGAAGTACTGCCGCCATCAAGTAATGTTTTGACTGGATGTAGCTTACCCATACTATCACTAATAAAGCAAATAGCCGTGCTCAGAAGAACACTTTTTCTGGATTTGTTTACACTAGTCGCTGTAAGTAGAGTATTACCGCTGTTAGGCAGAAAGTCTGGCGCTAGGGGGGAAAGCACACTGGAACTACTCGCTGTTTCGTTTTTATTTTTTTCCTTCTCTTTCAATGATTTATTTTCTACTGGAAAATGCAGTGTCATGTGGTGTCTTTTCCCACAAACGGAACACGAAAACTTTGATTTGCAGTTTTGACGGAATGGTTTAATGCTAGGCAATTAAAGCATAATTTATGACTTTTGATGATTTCAACCCGATCATTCACCGGTTGTCTCAAGAAATTTGTGCATTTTGCCAAAAAATGATTTTCCTCACAAAGAACACACTTTAAACCTTTTGCATCGGCAAGGAATACCTTTGAAACATTTTTCGACGTTCTGTAATTGTTGCTAGATTTTTGAAAACTGTGCACACTTGCGGCAAGGGACTTTCCGCGAGATGTGAAAAATAAATCTGCTTCCTTTGCCATTTGTTGAGGCGGAAACCAACTTTCAGCTTGCCTTATAGAAATATGGGCTGACGTTTCTCGATCTAATGTTTCAAACAATTTGTCTGATATTATTAACTGCTTCAGAGTTTCAAAATCAGACACTTTCCTCAATTTTAAGTAATATTCGAAATTTGTGGTTAATCGCGACACGAACTGCACATGGGACTCATTTAGGCGTTGAGCCTTTTTAAAATTTTCTAAAACAATTTGTGGTGTAGGTTCGAATTCTTTTAGAATAATAGCTTTTACTTTTTCATAGTCACTTAGCTCCTCATCTCTAATATACACGATAATGTTCGAAGCCCGTTCCTCTAACAAGTTTAACAATATTTCCGCTTTAGATTTCTCAGGCACATTTTTTGTCGCGAAAGCTCTTTCTAAAGACGAGAAAAAATAACTCCAGTTTTCAGGTTTACTCGGAACCTTCAATGTTAGTGTTCTTATACTTTTAATAAGAGAATCTAAGGAATCGGAACTTTCTCCTTTATTTTCGTTTTGATCATTATTAACACTTTTGGTTTCAGCTCGCAATCGAGCAATTTCCAGTTCTGTTTTACATCTCTCTAATTTAATTTGTTCTAACTGTAATACTTTAGCTTCTTCAGATTTACGATGCTCTACTATGGAATTACCCAACTCTATTACCGAATTTGGATCGGATTTAAAAGCTTCACTACTTTTAATCGCTAAATTTAAATCTGTAACAGTTATCTTTTCACTTAACTCTATATTCAGTTCTAAAGCCAATAGCTTTAAATCCTCTTTAAGTGCACCTTTTATCAACATTGTACTCTTAATGAAATAACACAAGATAATAAGTAATTCTTCTCAATTACTTAAACACAGTAACACAGTATATAAATACTATAAATTTTCTCAAAACTCTTACACAGTATCTCAAAATAACAAAATGGCACTTTATTCTTAAATCGAAACTGCTGACTTACTTGTTACTTGTATGGTATAAATTTGTATTAAATTTTTTAATTAATGGAAGGTACCATACGTTTCTTTACGTTATTTTTCTGATGTTCATTTTATATAATAAGGTATTTTGAAAATTTATCTTCTAACCTGGTTGTTCATAAGTGGCTAAAACAAAACATATCTAGCTCTTTATATATATATATATATATATATATATCTGGGATTTTTAATTTCAAAATCACAATTCATATTCAAACAAAACAAATTTAATGAAACATTAATACATCTATAAGATCATTAATCTATTAGTACAGCATCTATATCATCTTACATCTATAAAACAACATCTTACATCTATAAAACAACATCTTACATCTATAAAGCAACATCTTACATCTATAAAACAACATGTTATATCTCTTCTCATAAAACAAAGTGGCGAGAGTTCTATCAATTTCACTCGTGCTAACAGCTAAAATTTAGACAGCGCGCGAGGAAAAATATTAAGGATTTAAAATTATGGATTTAAAATCCCACATTCGGCCTTCCTGTTATGCGTCGACCTCGACGACATTATTTTACTCTTAACATCATAAATCATTCGTTATCTTACATCATCGTTGTCTTCGGTAAAAGAACCATCACCATGAATAAGCCGAAACCTGAAAAGAAATACGAAGGGAAAGATTGTGTGCTAAGGACAATATTGAAAGGAAACATCTTAATTGTCCTTCATCTTTGCAACTATAACATCGTCAACAGTCCCTTCTATTTTTCAGAAAATTTCATCTGAAATGAAAAATATCTTCAATCTTTAACATTAACTGAAAGTCATTATTAGATAAAAAACCACAGTTCGGTTATCAGTTGTATCAATCCAGGTTATATGTCATAATCAGTATTATTTTATACATCTTCTTCTGCTTGAGTCCATTTTTTTATGTATTCAACGCATGTACTTGTTTTAGTGGGTACTTCATGATCTCCTTCTTTTACAACATCATAGTAATCATTATTCTTTACTTTGATAATCTTATACGGGCCTAAATACTTTGATTTTAACTTAACGTTTGATTCAAATTGCGTTCTTTTGATTGCTACTAAATCCTTAATTTCATAACATTTTGGAGAACGTCTTCGAAGGTTATGTGCTTTCTTATTTTCTTCCTGTACCTTAAATATTTGTTTCTTCGCATCTTTTCGAAGTTCTTCTCGGTATGTTTCAAAATTATTTTGAATTTCTGCGTCAATTATTTCTTTAATGCTTTCTTTTCCAGAAGTATAATCAGTATCTGCTTGAAAATTAGAAGCATTCTGTTTGTTTACTCCAGATATAAAATTAAGAGTTGATTTTGCTTTAGGAAATCTTCCTTTTGGGACAGAAGGTTCTTTCAAGGAAAGATTTACGCCTTTTATATAACCTTGTCTTAGGTTTAGTTGATTTGTAAATTGAAGGCACTCTAGATGGTGTTGGAACAGCAGCAGCATCCCACAGGTCTCGATAATGTTCCCAATTATCAGCATTAAGAATTTCTCGTAATTGACGAAATTTTTCATCAGTGATACATATCTTTCTTTTCAATTCTGCTTGTTTCACAAATAATTTCTTCTCCATAATTTTTCTCATGCGATCCTTTTCAAAAGATAGCTTTTCTTGCATTTTCAGTTTAACATGTTGAACTTCTTTTTCTTTCTCAGACAGGATTTTATCTTCTATCTGAAATTTTGTAGTTTCTACTTCCGTTTTGGCTTCTGATAGTTGTTTCAGTAACATTTCTACACTCTGTTTTGATACGGAAACTTTTCTTTCCAAAGATCTAACTTGTTGTTCAGGAGCATCCAAATCCATTTGTAAAATAGTTTTTTCTTGCTTAAGTTGTTCTTTAGCTATAATTGGTAAACGTCTGGGTATCAAAGAAATAGGTTGGTCATCTTTTAAAATAACGTTCATTTCGGAATTAGTAGATTTTCTTTTGGCTTGTGTTCCTTTAAGTTTTTTAGATATACCAGGATCCAGTTCTCTAGCTGGAAGTTTCTCTTGCTGTTTACTCTTTCTTACTGTTAATATTTCTATTTCACCAGCATTATATTCAATTAGTTTCTCAGATTCTGAATTCTTTCTTTTTCTAGAACGCTTTGGCCCTGAAGTGGGTTTTTTGGATTCATTAATTCTTTCATTACTCTTTTTGACTTGCTGAACATTCTTAGTTGGGGTTTTTCTTCTTCCTTTAGGAATGGAGTTCTTCCATTCGTCTACATTTTGCAATTTTCTTTGTCTACATTTAACATCACTTTTTTCTTCCTGAGGCTCCTCTTCTTTTAATTCATCTTCAACAGCATCTGTTTCTTCTATAGGATTTTCAGTTTTATTGGGAATATGATTTTCAATTAAGTATTTTACTTTGGACTTACATGCTTTATTAATATCCGAACAATTATCTAACTCATCTTCTCGATCTACTTTTACATTCATTAAATTCGATTCAGTTTCATCTTCTACTACTTTCATAGATATGCCATTCTTCTTTATAATAATTTCCATATGCGAAAGCAATTCATTGCCAATAACGGCATTTTCTTTCATTGTATCCGGAGGTGCAACATAAATATTTGACTTAATTTCACAATCATCAATTCGTATGGAACCTTTAAAATAACCAATAGGTTTTACTTTATTATTACCAAAGCCTACTAGAATCAAACTGGAAGAATTAATATTAGGTGAACCAATTATTTTGTAAATGTTTTCGGATACTATATTTATATCACTTCCTGTATCAATGAGAGCTTTTACTTCTACATTATCTATCGATACAATTTTATGCATATCATTTAACTGCTTCTTTACAAATATATGATTCACTCTGGCAAGGTCTTTTATATGTGTCTTATTTTTTATACATTCTGCGGCTGCGTGACCAAATAAATTACAATGAATGCATTTTTTTCCCTTGAGCTTATTTTTGCAAAAATTCTCCGCGTGACCAAGATTTCCGCAGTTATAGCAACGAATATTTGTTTTTATTTTACTTTCAAAATGGTCGCGTCTGGTTTTAGAATTAGGCTTAACGGATTTGTTTTTATCATTATCAAATTTAATTTTTTCATATATCTTAAGTTTTTCCTGAAATTCTGCCAACGTTTTACAACCGTAAAGAATAGCTTTATTAAATGTAGAATCATTTGTACCATTAATAACATATTCCATTAAAGCGGCGTTTTCAATATTACCTTTAGAACACATACTTTTAATTACCAAAAAATATTCATATAGGGAATCTTTTTCCTGCATTTTACGTTTCGATAATAATTCATGTAACTGAGCAGAGTTATACTGAGCACTATATTCATTTACTAATAAAGCCTTAACTGCATTCCACGAATTAATTTTCGTTTCACTTTCAATAAATAATTTTGCTTTGCCAATTAAAGATCTTTTGGCGAATATCAGTTTCTGCAATTCATTTAGTTTTAACAAATTAGATACATCCTCAAAGTTTTCAATGAATTTGTCAACCAAATTATAAGCATTACCATCAAATTAAAAATCAAACTTTCAATGTCATTAAAATTTATATACATATTTGAAAACTTTGAAAACGGAAATTGAACTGATGACTTACTAATATTTTGTTTTACCTCATGATCTTCATCAACAGCAGCAAAAGAAGAGTCTCTGAAAATTCGAGCAGTTGATGCATCGATTTCACTATTAACAGAAATATTTCTTCTATCATCCAATATTGCTTCATATTCCTCTATTCGTTGTTTGTAATTTGATCCCGATTCTGACACCAATTTTGTGGGTTTTTTAGTTTCAAAATCACAATTCATATTCAAACAAAACACATTTAATGAAACATTAATACATCTATAAGATCCTTCATCTATTAATACAGCATCTATATCATCTTACATCTATAAAACAAATCTTACATCTATAAAACAACATCTTACATCTATAAAGCAACATCTTACATCTATAAAACAACATGTTATATCTCTTCTCATAAAACAAAGTGGCGAGAGTTCTATCAATTTCACTCGTGCTAACAGCTAAAATTTAGACAGCGCGCGAGGAAAAATATTAAGGATTTAAAATTATGGATTTAAAATCCCACATTTTTATATATATTTTTATACCAGAGTGATCTTCATGTATTATATTTATAAGATATTTTCTCCTTTCTTTTTGGAGGCCTTAGTGGTGCAAGGGTTAGCACACTCGGTGCGTATTCGAGAGGTCCAGGTTCGAGTCCCGGGAAGGGCATTGCACATTTTCCCCATTTCCAGTATCTAAAAATCCTGATGATACTGTGGCACACGAACTAAAAAGAGGTGGTGGAGGATTTTTCTTCACCACCAGAATTTGGCGATTTTGTCCCCTAATCCCCAGTCGCCCTTTAAAACAGGGAATTTTCTCTCTCCTTCCAGATATCTTCGTTGTGTAATGGTTATCCCACTCGGCGTGTAGTGTAGAGGCCCAGGTTGCACTCCCGGCGAGGGCATTGCTAACTTTTCACATCTCCCGAAAAATTTTAATGAATCTATATATTTAATATTTCTTTTTACATAGATAAAAGGATAATTACCCTTCTTCCTGTGAAAAATAAGTCCTTTTTTTGATTGCAAAGTCATTTCTATAGTCGCAAAACACTTTGACTTTTGATGTTTTAGTTGATGTTTCCTTTCCAATCAATCTCCGAGAGTCTATTTCTAAACATTCACCTTTTTTCTTCAATTACAAAATTTTGTCATTAGATGCTGGAATTAACTTACAAATTTCTGCGTTTTCATCGTTATCTTCTTCTGTTGCATTCAAATGCGCTGTACTTAAAGTGTCTGCTATTAGTAAGTCTTTCCCCTTTTTGCAACTTACATCTAGGTCATATATTTCTAAATTTGACAGCATTCTTTGTAACTGCGGAAGTGCCTTAAAAAGAGGTTTCTTAGTTATGCTTTCTAATAGTCGATGATCAGTTTCAACTTTAATACGTTTGCCACATAAACGATTGATGAAATTTAGAACATTCAAAAGTAGCTAAAAGTTCTTTTTAAGTTCTTTTTCCATATGAGCAGTTTTTTTTTTTTTTTTACTCTTTGTCAGAGTTGTTGGAAGCACAACAATTGGTTGACTTTCTTGTAGTGAAACAGCGCTTAATCCTTCAGAACTTGCATCTACTAAAAAGGTTACACCCTTATTAACGTCATAAATTTAATAAGGGTGCTTTATAATCAATTAAGCTTTTCGAAAGTTTTCTAGTGCTTTTCAGTACAGTTCGAAAGGACATTTTTCTTAAATAACTATCTAAATGATGCACTAACAAACGTTAAGGCCAAGTAATAAATCTTTTCTAAAAATCTTTGTCGAGAAGGCACATGCTTACGTTGTGGCATTTTTCAATTGTTTCCACGTTAGGGAAATCAACGTTTGACCCGTACTCACATAACTCATACCCTATATAAATCATAAGATTAACATTTATTTTATATTTTTACTTACTGAATTTCAGATAACTTTCTCGTGCTCTCTGGCGTACTATTTACTTCCTTGTACGAAGTAAAAAGGAAGTATTGTAATCGCGAAAAGTTTCAGGCAGCATATTTCAACGAAAATATCCATTTTCACCGTTATCGAATGCAATTTAACGATGTTTTTGCGTCATATCTGTACGTAAGGACAGAATAAAATACTCTTTTCCTTCAAAAAAATTATAAAACTGCTTTAAAATAAATTCTGAAGAGAATTTTTCGTGGCGTCTGTACGAACGTATGTACGTACGTTCGTACGTACGTATCTCGCATAACTCAAAAACGAGTAGCCTCAGAACGTTGAAATTTTGTATATAGGACTGCTATAACATGTAGATGTGCACTTCGTATTTTGGTTGCAATCGGCCCAACCAAATGTATATACACATATTTATATATATATCCATTCTGCTCAGTCATCTCAGTTTCTTTACTCTTATATGTTTGTAAATTGTACATTTTTTGCTTTAAAAATGATTGTATTATGTTATTTTTGTCTTCCGGTTAAGGTTTTTATGCCTTTAGTAAATCTGTATGCAACATTTTTAGAATTATCAACAATTTTAAAGATGTCTAAGTGCCGCTAAGCCTTTTTTTATGGCGGCCACTAATGTTTACATTTGAAACAGTAGAGTAGTGGATTTGTTGCCAATCTAGAGAAACTTAGCTTCGCAACAACAAAGAAAACGCCTTCATTTATTATTGCCAATTAAATCATGCTTAATTCTTTCTGGAATTTTTTCGAGGAAATAAGCGCTGAGACTTACTTCGTAATTTTTAATATAGATATTTTGAGTTTTGCCTTCTCGTGAAGTGAGAACTGAACTAATTAAATGAGAAATACTCAATCGTCTGTGAAAAACTGTTTCTTTTTTGTTTTGTTTGCTTAATTTCTTTTATACTACATCATTCTAGCTTTATTGACCCATACTCGTTATTTATAGTTGAAATTTTGTATATAGGACTGCTATAATATGTATTTGAATAGAACATGTGGCAAAGTATTTGAATAGAACATGTGGCAACGATTAGATAATTCTATTCTTTAAATGATATAAATTTTGTGCATTATGAGTTATAATATGAACGAAATATATAAGTTAACTGTTATATAATTATTGGATTATATTACAGTTAACTTAGTTTCCGTTATATAATTATTATATAAGTTAATTGTTATATAATTATTACTACTGTTAAGTGAATCTAGCACCAGAGTGTCGCTATGGTAAATAAATACTAGAGTGAATTTTAAAGAATGCATTTATTCTATTGTGGTTTATGCGCTGTCGGCGAAGTAAATTTAATTCAATCCAATAAGTTTAAATAAAATGCAAGAAAAAAATGCGTATAATTTAATATTCCGTACAAGGAAGTCGTGTGGTGTACACATCAGATTTTTTTAACTCATGTTCCTTTGCTTTAGATTCCCATATTAAGATATAATCTATAATACATTCAGCTCCTTCTAGACTTTCGACGCTGCTGGACATTGAAATTGCAATAGCATGAATGACAACAAATACAGAAAAAAAAAAAAAAAAAAAAAAAAAAAAAAAAAGAAGACATTTATTGCACATAAACAGTATGCCATGAAGAGAAAATGATTAATTTTGTAAGCATTTTGGAGGTTTACAGGGCTGCGAAATTAGTAGAAACAGCTGCCACCCCTGGCAGCTAAAACGGCCCTTACTCCATTAGGCATACTGTCAAACTGGGCTTGGATGACAGAAATGGGAAATTCATTCCACGCTACTTCAAGTCTATTTCACACTTCATCAACCGTAATAGCTAGAGAGGGGTGACGAGCCACTCTCTCAGTAACCCACGACCAGATGTTTTCAATGGATGACCGATCTGGAGACCGTGCAGGCCAGGGTAGCAATCGAATACCCTGTGGATCGCGGAAGGTCAGAACAAAACATTAAACATTACCCATCTGCGTTCAAATTACCTTTCCGAACTAGAGTTGTGCATATCGTGTACCCAATGGCTGCCTAAACCATCACACCAGGTGCAGGGCCATTATGACGATATAGAATATAAGGAGCCATTTCAATTGCACATAGTTTTCAAAGGCATTTGAATTTTTTAAGTTTATGATTTTTCCAATTCTTTTAATATTCTTACCACTTTTAAAATATCACAAATTTCCAGTAAAAAATGGAATTATTGTGAAGTGTCTTGCGCTGTTCAAAAATATTTTGCTGAAGAACAAATATCTTAAGAACACATTTCTTTAGATATATTTCCTTTTAAAAGATTAAAAAAAAAGTTAACGTAGAAGTCCTCCTCTGTAATAAATTTGAATGAAATCCGCAGTTTCCGCATATATGAACCACATATATTTATCCATATATATAAACAATATGAGCTTGTTTTTAGCATTTTTTAAATCAATCATTTTATTTTAGGAAATATTTTGATTTTTTGTTTGTTTGTTTCTTTGAATAATCAAGTAGGTTTGACAAGTTAAAAAGAACCATGTGAAAAAAATCTGACATTGATTCTTTAATATTTTATAGCACTTCTTAATATAAATTTCAAAAGCATGAGTGTGAATATGTATCAATAAATGACAGAACATATTGTTACGAATTTGGTATTTAAAAAGCTAATGTTAGTTCAATTATAAATTAAAAGGTTTTATTTCTCGCGCAGTGCAGCGCGTGACGAATATTAAAAGAAAGCTAAGCCGGAAAATTGAAAATACAAGAGCGCGTGCATTAAATAAATAAATATCTCTTTTTGATTTCGAGAAAGTACTGGAAAATTCTAGCGCGTGATTTTTAAAATCTTATAAAAGGAGGAAAACCTCTCAGTTTGTAGTTGCTGCTTAGTTTGTTGTTTAGAGAACTGCTCTTGTTGATTGTAGCGAATTCGCGGATTAGCGTTCTTTAGCTGTTTTGAATTACGTTCTATTGGACATTTGAGTAGTTAAAAGATAACTACTGTAAGATATTGTAATACTGCATGATAATTTGAGAAAATTTAAGCATTTTTGTTGTGATAATAATAAATTTTTGTTCATTTTTCATCGGACTTGTGCATTTATTTCATAACGAACCCGTACGCACGCAACAATATTATATAAAGTTCTTTTTGCTCTGATTTCTTTAAATTATTAACACATAAGTATCTTCAGGTATTTTTTGCTAAAATTACTCGTCCGCAGCGGGCGAGTGGTAAAGTCTTCCGTTTAACGGTAGTAGTTCAAGCAGAGTTCGAGTCCTGGCGAATAGCTAGCTACCACAGTATTCTTGTAATTTTTCTCTTGTGTAACGTGGATACGACCCAGTTTTCCTTAGAAAATTTTCTACGGAGGATCTGTACTCTTACGCAGATAGCTCTCACGTGCTTTACCATAATCAAACAAAACCCCAATCAAACGTTGCTGTTACTCATCAAAAGTTTGACAAAAGTACATATGTTGTATCATAGCTGTTTTGTAATTTTTATTCTTTAACTGATTAATTAATAAACTGGTAGAGAGTTTAAACATTTTACCATAACATGAAGTGGTACTTTTCCGTTTCGCCGGCGCAAATCTCGCCAAGCAGATTTTATTGGCGACAACATACAGTATACACATAAAAAATATTTAAAAAATTTTAGTTCTAAGAATTTTTTATTTTGAAGGCATAAACATTTTAATATCGCTTAAAATTTTATAAAAAGCCAATAAATGAAGACAATACATTTATAAAAAGACACTAATTTAAGAATTTACTATGTTTCATGGTTCAACATCCTGATTCTCCGGTTCATATCACGTGACCCCAAGCGATCTCATCTCACGCAAACTATTCTACAAAAATCTAATGCTCTCAGTAATTATCTACATTAATTTCAAGTTAAATCTTAATTTGGAACACAAGTTTAAATGCAAGAAATATTTTAATTCGTACGAATAGCTTACTCAGAAAATTTGGAAAACTGCAGTGCTTTACTTCGCTAATGCATTCTCATTAGAATTGATGAATTTAACCCTTGACTTTACCTTTTCTATATTTTCGGCTTCGGGTAAGCGCTGTGATTGCATCTTAATTGACTTAATTACCGAAAATAGCCTTAGACATAAAACTGAACTATCTGATAAAAATCCTATGTAATTATATGTCAGTATTGAAAGAAACAATCAATCTGATAAGAAAAAGCTGCGACTTGTTTTGAAAATGAGGCGTAAAAGGTTACCAGGGAGAATATTCCGTTTGGCATCGGTTGTACCATTATTGGCGACTTTATCGCTTGCAAAACGGAAAAGTACCCATGAAGTTAATATTACTTCCTGTTGGTTATGACAGTAAGTCATTGGCAGATTTTACTGAAAGAAAGCATTACTGTTTCGTTTCAGTAAAATCCGTTATCATTCGTTCGTTCAGGACAGTTTCGTTATCATTTTTTAGCATTTGACTTATTGTTCAAGATTTGATTTACGTATGAAAATTAATTTAATTACATGTAACAATTAACTTCGAAAATTAGCTTAGTTATTATCTGAAGCATGAACTCGACTACTTTTATATTTTATTTATTACTAGCAGCTTCGCTGCCAGTCTTCGTCTGGCTTTTAAATGTACCGGAAAAATGGCTGAAGGGAACACCAAACGCTAAATTTAAAAACTGAGTAGAATTTTACTCTGCAGAGCAACTTCACACACACACACAAAAAAAAAAAGTTATTACGAATAACAAAATTACAATGAAATAAGCAATAAGTTTCTGAATTTGCTATACGCTGTTGTGCTTCGTCATCATCAAGAGCGCAAAAAAATAATATTGCATATTTTAGTAATACTCCCGCATTACAAGAGTTGTTTTGAAGTTCTACAAATGAAACGCTGTTAAAAAAAAACATTATCTTCTAAGGCTTGATATAAATAAATATCCCGTTTAGATATAATAGAAATAGTCTTAATAAATGCTCCATTATTTTATATTAAGCTATTATTACGGTGATTCAATATTTTTCCACGAAAATCTCTTAAGAGTTCTAAGTAAAGTACCGCTTCCAATCTGACATATGTAGTCAAAAATCTAATATATTGTTTTCAGTCATGCATCGCATAGTATGCATGCAGGTGTTTTGAATACCAAATATGAGAAGTTTCGGATTGTCTCATAATGCATATTTTCACGAAAATCTTTTCAGAGTTTAAGTTTTATCCAAAATCTAATACACTTCCAACTGATATAAAAGTTTTAAATCCTAAAATTAAAAAGATTTGGATTATATTTTAATAAAAGCTTTACGAGCTCCAAGTAAATTACTACTTCCGATTGTCCAATTTTACCCAAAATCTAATCAAATCTTTATATGAATGAAGAAAGCTGTTAAACAGAGAAAAATAATTTTTTTTTAAACTCAGTATAAGAGTTATTTCGGACAAAGAAAATCGTCAAACATATATACCAAGACAAAAACAAACAGCCGTCATTGTAAAAATGTAAAAATTGTAATATGTGTTGCGAATGCCTTAATTCTTTTTTTTTTTAATTTATTCTGATATTAATTAACAAACTAAGTGATTTAAATGCGATTAACGCAGTTCTTTATTTCTATTATTATTAACTAGCAGCTTCGCTGCCAGCCTTCGTCTGGCTTTTAAATGTACCAGAAAAATGGCTGAAGGGAACAACAAACGTTAAATTTAAAAACTGCGTAGAATTTTACTCTGCAGAACAACTTCATAAAAAAAGTTATTACGTATAACAAAATTACAATGAAATAAGCACTATCCCTTAATACAAATATTAATTATCCTAATAAATAAATTAACCAACTTCCCTTTGCAAAATCTTAAGAAATGGTATAAAGGTATAAAGGTATAAATGTCAAATGGTATAAAGGAGGTTAAGAACTTTGTTTCCTAAAAAAAATCACTCAAAACTTTTCAATATCTTAAAAACAGTGAAATGAGCGGTGCTACTTTGGTAGACGGTTGCACGGATTTTTGGCGATTTACGTTGGCGCAATTGTTGGCGCGATTTCTACAAACGTCAGCCATCTTGAAAAACGCTGTTTTTACGCATAGTAAAGTATTCGAAACTTAAAAAAAAATAAATATCGTTAGAAATAATGGATTAATTTTTTTGTTGAAAATGTCGTTTTTTAAGATGACAGGCAAGTGTAAATAAATACATTTATTATGAGTATAAAATACTAAAGTAAGGTTATTATTACTTTCATATAGCAAAGAAGAGAATAAAAACACCGCTATAAAAACATTGTGTCAACGTTTAATTAGATTAAAATATTACTGAAATTGAATATCGAAATAAAAAACATTATCCAACATTTAAAAGAATTAGAATATTATTAAATTTAAATACTTTAAAATACGTTATATATAATATAATATATATATTATATAGAATAAATACAATTACTACGAGTATAAAATACTAAAGAAAGGTTAAATTATTACTTTCATATAGCATAGAAATAGAATAAAAATACCACTATAAAAACATTGCGCCAACTTTTAATTGGATTACAATATTACGTAAATTGAATATCGAATTAAAAACCATCATACCAACGTTTAAAAGAATTAAAATATTACTTAAATTAAATACTTTAAAATAAGTAAGAACGCTTCGTACACTAGAGCTAAAATGACAGCAATTAGTTTATTGTTGGTAAAAAAGGAGGAATGTCTAATAATTTTCTTACCGTTACAGCGGTTATTTCTTCCAACATGACCACAATATCATATACGGCCGTCTCAGAATCGGCTCTTCTAACGGTCTTCATCTGTGATCTACATTTTCGCACTTCATTGAAGAAACAATTAGCGACGTTTCCTTCAAAAATTTAAAATAAATTTCCTCTGACCCTTGTAAGAATTTATAAATAAATCTTTGATTAGGAAAGCCAGGCTGGCGAAAATAAGGTCTCAAAGGACAATATTTTGATTCCGAAACCAAAAATTCTTGGAACTTATCAAAAACAACATTCATCTTTGAAGGAGACATTTTTGAAGGAATTCGAAGATATGAATTAAATTTTAAAATGGCGCGGTAATGCACAAATTTTCAGCAACCTATCAGGGAGCTGATTACAGCTCATTAATGCACAAATATTCTAAAACCAATCAGAGAGCTGATTACATCACGCCTAGAATTAAAATTATTTAAATAATCATACATAATAAAATCATTTTAAAAAAGAAACGCAAAATTAAATTGTATTGCAATATTTAACAGCCATAAATAATGTTTAAAACATTAGATTAAATTTATAGATATTAAAACCAATTACTTTTAAAGTAAGGTGACGTCACTGATTACATCATCCACAGCATAAAATTTCATAAAATATGATAAAGAATAAAATTTTTATTTCAAATAAAAATGCAAAATTAAATTGATTTTTAATATTTAGAAGCTATAAATAATATTTAAAACACGGAATTTATGCATAATAACACGCATTATTTTTTAAATAAAATGTCAACAAAGTATCGGTTACCATAAATAACTTATCCAGCAATGGGTTTACCATAAGTCGTATTACTCGCCAAAAGAAAAATTGCCAGAAACTCGCCAAAATCCGTGCAACCGTCTACCAAAGTAGCACCAAATGAGCAATAAATAACATAAAAAAATACAAAAAACAAAAAATTCTGAAAAGCAAAGCATAATTAATGATATTTTATCTTATATTTTCAAGAGAAAAAAATTACAATAAAACAAGCTTTATCCCTTAATACAAATATTAATTATCCTAATAAAAAATTAACCAACTTTCCCTTGAAGAAAAAAAATCATGCAAAACTTTTCAATATCTTACAAACAGTGAAATAAGCAAAAAATAACATGAAAGAAACTCAAAGAACAAAACATTCCGCGCAGAATTTTACTCTGCAGAACAAACTTTATTAAAAAAATCAATAAAAATGTATTAAAAACTATATATAAAAATGACAATGAAAAATGCCAATCTCTTAAAAACAGTGACATAAGAAATACGATGAAAAATTGTTGCCAAACCCATATTTCTAAAAGAATGAAACTATTCAAAATGATGCGATTTCGTCAAAAATCTATCAACAACAATAAGAAAGGAAAAATTGTTGCCAAAATCACATTTTTAAAGATGTGAGAAGTGTACTCGGAAGCTTCATTTAAAATATTTTTAAAAAATACAAAATATCATTTTTTAAAAATTCTTTTCTTAAAAGCAGTCGCAAGGATGAAAGTTTAACGTGTCCAAAAATCAAAGAAAAAAAAACTGTATATTTTTAAAAATGAACTTTTTGAGAAAAAATCCCGTTGAAAAGGTGTTAAGCTCCCTTTGTTAAGTAAATTCGTATTGAATCGATTTATTGAAACACGAAATTTATTTAAGTTCGTAAAATAGCTAAGTGCCTACGTTTCATGACGATGTGAAAATGGAGTGTGTAGAGTAAAATCTCGCTTTCCTATAGCCCATTATGTCTCAAAATGACGCGATTTCGTCACAAAACAGAAAATTAAAAAAATTCGAATTCGAATTTCGAAAAAATCGCTTCGAGGTGCACTGGCTCTTGTCTAGATGCACCTATGTACCAAATTTCGTAGCCGTGGGTCTATCAGCGCAAGCGCGAATAAAATACACAGACACACACATAGGTAGACTCTTTTTTTTATTATATGTAGAGATAAACTGATATAATTTTTGTGAAAGATCATTTTAAGTTGGCAACAAGCTCAATGATGAGATAATTTTTGTGAAAGAACATTTTAAATTGGCAACGAGCTGAATGATAAACTCTGAAACGTTTAACCTTCGAAAACCTTGAAGTACGTTTAATTTTGGAAGTTGCTTTTTGTAAAAATGAATTTGTATGAAAATAATGTGTTTTGACTAAGAGTGATTATTTCAAAAACCGTATTGACTTTCCTGTAATTCTACGGAAAAGTTTTGCATAGTCACAGAAATGGTTCAAGGTCAACAGAATGGTGAGTGAATATTTTCCATATTTTGGTAATTAAAAATTTTTTAATTCTGGGGGGGGGTACATTGGGAAGATGCATTTACATCTATCATTTGATTATATTTGAATAACTCAGAATACAAGTACACGTTAAAGCTTATGTTATTATGTTTAAGTTATTATGTGAAGAAAATAGCACTACCTTATTAAAGCAGCCATAGCAGATGTCTTTGGCAAACAAACTAACAAAAAATTCAGAACAATAATTTACTGTAAACTGCCTACCAGTGTCAGAGTTGTAAAATCCCTGAACCCTGATTTAGCGTCCAGGTTAAAATTCCACAAATGGTTTTCTGTATGGATAAGATGAGCATTTTATTTTTTCCCTTTAAAAAGCACATTTGTTTAAACAGGTATATCTCATATGCTTTGACATAATCTAAATAATCCAGTCAAATACAGTCCTTATTACAAATCTGGCGATTAACCAAGAAGACTGCTTTAATAGGGAAACAGTGAGAGAATTTTGGGTACTATTCGGTTTCGAGGGTCGTCAAAAATCGCCAAACTATTGTTGATGCCAATGCTGCCAAAAATAATTGCGGCAACCCTAATAATTGCGGCAAGAAAGGAAGTATTTAAGAAGTAAATAACTATTTAAGATTGATGCTTTAATTTAGATAAAAGGTTAATTTCATATAATACTTTTTTATTATTATAATTTATATGAAAAAGGCTAAACATGACTGAATGGAAGCATAAGAGTAAATAACTATTTCAGATCATTATTATAATTTATATAAAAATATAATAATGACATAACTAATATAATAAACTATAACTAAATTTAATAAACATAACTGAATGGATGCCTACATCGCTATTTCGCTACCGACTTATCGCTAAAGCGTAATTTTATCTCGTTGGTTGTTCAAACGTAATTTTCTATAATGAATGATGCCTTTTCTTTGAAAATAAAGTATCTCGGTAAAGTGCAGAATTGCTCACTTATTTGTTTACCGTTTTTTTTTACAAGGGTAAAAACAATTGGATTTTTATCAATTTTCTTCTACTTTTTAAGTGAAAATAGGTCGATGTACATAGATAAAATCAAGGGTGTGCGCAGTGCCATTTTTGTACAATTCTAGAATTTTTTTTTTTTTTTTAATGAAAATAGGTCGATGTGCACATGGATACCGAGTATGTGCAATTCTTAAAACCGCGTCAAGCAGTGGGGGATTCTGCACTTTACCCAAAATTCTATTGCCGACTTTTCGTCATGGGCAATTCCCAAATTGTTAAATCCATAGGATATCAAGAAAGGATTTAAAATCAAAAAAGGATTTAAAAATTAAACTAGTATTTCAATGACGTCTTAAGAAATATATAACTATATAAACTTACGCAATCTGAAATCAGCGCGTACGCTAGATTTGGCGCGCTGTTAAGTGGGCGCGTTTGCTAGATTTGGCGCTTTTGCGCATACACTTTCGCTGCAATTTTTTAACGGCCCTCGAAACAGAATAGTATCGAATTTTGTAATATTTTTCTTCATAAATTTATTTATAGAATAGAAACATGGGTACTTTTCCATTTTGCCGGCGCAAACGATAAAGTCGCCAATTATGGTACAACTTATGCCAAAAGGAATGTCTTCGCTGGTAACCATTTACGCTTCATTTTCAAAACAAGTCGCAGCCATTTCTTATCAGATTGTTTCTTTCAATACTGGCATATAATTACATAGAAATTTTACAAAAGATGGTTAAATTTTATACCCTAAGATCATTTGCGATAATTAAGCCAATTAGGATGCAATCAGACCGCTCGCCCAAAGACGAAAATATAGGAAAGGCAAAATTAAGAGTTCATCAATTTAATGAGAATGCACTAGCGAAGTAAAGCACTGGGGTTTTGCATAATTTCTGAGTAACCTATTCGTACGAATTGAAATAATTCTTGCATTTAAACTTGTACTCCAAATAAAGATTTAACTTGAAATTAATGCAGATAATTACCGAGAGAATTATATTTTGTAGCGTAATTTACGTGAGATGAGATCACTTTGGGTCACGTGATACGAACCGGCGAATCAGGATGTTGAACCATGAAAGCATAGTAAATTCTTAAATTTGTCTTTACAAATTTATTGCCTTTTTACAAAATTTTAAGTCGTATTAATATGTTTATGCCTTCAAAATAAAAAATTTTAGTTCTAAGAATATTTTATGTGTATACTGTATGCTGTAAGTCTGCTTGGCGAGATTTGCGCCGGCGAAACGGAAAAGTACCGAAACATGTTTTTGAAGCTTTCTTGATTAACTAATTATTTACATGTATGTTTAGTTAATTAAAAATGTTTATTTTTGTTTATAGTTCATAAGTTATCCTCATCAAATAAGTTATATTGAGAATGAATCTAAACTTACATATTTACTAGAATTATATTTATAGAATAAAATCTCTTTCACTTCCTTTCCCGCCAATTTACCACCGAAAACTGCCCCATCTTTTCATGAAAACAATCAGACAAATTTAGACCACAGTTTGTTTGAACTTCGAAGAGCTGCTTTTTGTAAACTGGCTTCATGGAGTAATCCTGCCTGGATCGGGTCCTCTGAAGAAAATTCTCTGCATTTGACAGCTGCCTCAGAATGGGTTTTTCATCATCGCACGTGGATGGCTGAAGGTACTACGACAATATCTCAAATCATTGGCGGAGTTACAGGAGTCATTCCGTCTAGCAAGTTAGCCAAGTATGGTGATTACAAGTGAGTTTTCTAATTAATATTTTATCCACCATGTCTATAATACTTAACAGAATCAGTAAAATTTCAACTCAAAAGACATCTTTCTCTGGTCCCGTTGAATCTAATTTTTTCCAGACTACTGATCAACATTTAAATGTATGAATTCATTCATATGATTTAAATAATGAATACAGTAGAAGTCCGATAATCCGGCACGTTCGGGACCTGCTCGGTGCCGGACTACCGAAAATTCCGGTCTATCGGGCGGTAATTATAAGAACAAATAGGTTAATAATTAAACTAAAAATACAGTATGCAAATACATACAACAAAGTTTATTTGTATTTTTCTGCAGAGTTTTGGTTTGCTGAAAGGGTTTCTCCAGTTACATCAAGTCTTCGAATTCCATGCCGAAACTTAAAGTTTCTGAGCCAACCATCAGAATAATTACATTCACTTTCAGCAACTCCTAAATCTTGGCCGAATTTCTTTGCCTTTTCAACAATCATTGGCCCTGTTACCGGCTTTCCTTCAGAACGTACTGCACTAAACCATTTGAACAATACACTATCTAGCTGTTCCAGTTTTGGTTTTTTTAATGTTTGTCTAGAAGCCAATTTTTCAGTTGTTACCGATTGAGAAGCAAATTTCATTAGTTCATCTTTTTGTTTTTTAATGTCATAAATAGTTGATGAGCCAGTATTAAACTCATTCATTAAAACATTTCTATTCTCGCCTTTTTCTAGCCGTTTGATGATTTCTAGTTTCTGATTGAGAGTCAGTGTTACGTGTTTTCGTTTCTCTCCTTTTGAACTCGAAGGCTTAGGTTTTGAAAACATGGTCACTGTACAGTTAGAACGAAAATCACTTTTTTTATAAACAGTTTCAAAAGTTACGTTTACTGCGATGTGAAAGGACACAAAACAACAACGCACAAAAAAATGGCGAAGACGCTTTGTGATTGATTAACGGAGCTACACTGCACCTGAATTTGTTGTGACAGCTGAGACTAGCAGGCCGCTAATTGTTTCCGAACAATACCGAGCGCTTCCGGATGATCTCGAACTACCCCGAAAACTTCCGAATAGCTCTCGAGCGGTTTTATTTGCTTTAAAGACACACTTTTGGAGAAAACCAAAATTTTTACAATTTTCCGGAGCGATGCCGGACTATCGGGCATTCCGGACTGTTGGATGCCGGACTAATGGACTTCTACTGTACTTCAATTAAATGTATAATATTAGAAAACCGTTACAATAGCGCGGCTTTGTTCTACGCTGTTCCTACAGTTTTAATCGAGCCTGGTAAACTTTTGAAGCTTGAACCAAAATTACAAGGAAAAACACTGCCTACTTGAGATAAGTTTCGAAAAACTACCCACATTCCCCTAAATCAGGGCTGTCCAACTGGCGGCCCGCCAAATTATTTTTACGGCCCGCGATTACATTTTACCATGAATAAATTTATGTTACTAAATTATTATTATTAATATTAAAATTATTTTACTATGTGAAAATTTAAATCTAATTTGAATTTAAAGTAGGTACTATTTAGTTTGTGTAACTTCACCCAACCTGGCTGAATACAGCAGCAATCTGTTTAACGTCTGATGATGGTTGGTTCAACGTTGGCGCCACGTATTATATTTGTGGTTGGTTGTTGTTTATCTATGGTTGGCGCACGTGATGCGCACACTACCCTGCGCTATTTGGTTGATCATGCAATTGTGCGAGTGCAGTCTTGTCTAGAATTTGTTGAGGGGTGACTGCGTTATAATATTATTTACTTAATTTCATATTTATTTATTAATTAAAATAATTATTGAATATGAGTGCTGCTAATAAAAGAAAAATAGACCTCGAAAATCGAGAATTTCAAGATTGCTGGGAGACAGATTTTTTATTTATTGTGAACAAGAATGGTAAACGACAGTGTTTGGAATGTTTACAAATCATAGCTGTGTGTAAAGAATATAACTTGAAGCGCCATTATCTTTCAATGCATGAAAAAATGTATCGTTCGTACACGCGAGACATGAAAATGCAACTACTGAAAAAAATGAAAAAGAAGCTGGATCATCAAACGATTTATTTAAATCAAGAACCAAAATTTCAAGAAGCATCTGTAGCTGCATCGTTTGAAGTTTGTTTAGAAACAGTAAAGGCAAAGAAGGCATTTTTGAATGGAGAATTCATTAAAAAGTAGTGATGGGCAACTTCGGTACATTCTTGTACCCGGTACGAGAGTAACGGGTACAGACAAGTACCCGGTACAAAATACCCGTTACTCAAGCAACCGTTACTTTGAAAAGTACCGAAAACCGATTTCAAGTACCGAGTACCCAAGTAACGATTTGGAGTACCGAAGTAACGAAATACCGGAGTAACGGTTTGCTGTACCGTAGTACCCTAGTAACGGTTTGCTGTACCGGAGTATCCTAGTAGCGGTCTGCTGAATCGGAGTACCCTAGTAACGATTTGGAGTACCGAAGTACCCTAGTAATGATTTGGAGTGCCAAAGTACCCTAGTAACGATTTGGAGTACCGAAGTGCCCTAGTAACGATTTGGAGTACCGAAATACGCAGCTAACGATTTTGCGCACTGAAGGAACTCTGCCACGTCACTACGTGTTTGATTTTATCTGTACGGAGTAAGATTTTGAATATCAGAAAACATGTCAACTACGGAAGTGTCTGAGGAGCAGACCATTCATGGACACAAGGAGCGCATATCGCCATTTCGCAAATACAACCAGATACTACTGTCCTCGTACCAAAACCGAAGTGAGCTGAACCCTCATCGATCCTCCAGTAACGATTACCGAGAAGAGACGCATATTTTCGTTACAAAGAAACGAATACCGAAAAGTGCCTGTTTCGGTACAGAAGTAACGAATACCGAAAAGTACCCGTTTCGGTACAGAGTAACGAATACCGAAAAGTACCGATTTCGGTACTGAAGTAACGAGTACTTGGATGTACCGATTTTTAGTACCCGTTACAACTAAGTACCCGTTACAAAATACCCGGTTCGGTAGTACCGACTCATCACTATTAAAAAGTGTGCCATAAAAATGGCTCAAGCATTTAACGACAACGAAATGGTAAGAAAATTTCAAACAGTATCACTTTCTTACCAGACTGTAAGCCGACGTGTAAACGAGATTAGGATGCATGTCACTAATAAATTAGAAAACCTAATCGATAGTTGCTGCTATTTTTCGGTAGTATTGGATGAAAGCACAGACATTTCCGATACAAGTTAAATGCTTATCTTTATAAGAACTGTAAATGAAAATTATAATTATTCAGAAGAACTTTTAAAATTACAATCATTACACGGAACAGCAAAAACATGATTTAGAATTACAAATTATTTAAATATTTTGAATAAATCCTTGCAAGGATAAGATCAAAATGTGTGTTCCCTTTATAAATATGTTACTCGATTTAGAAACAAATTTAAATTGTTAAGGTTTAATTTGGAGCAAAATAATTTATTTCATTTTGAATCTTGCAAAGAGATCTATGAAGAAATGAAGGAATGTGATATAGAAGCTAATTTTAAAACATTTCTACCAAAACTGGATGTGCTAATTACAGATTTCAATGAAAGATTTTCTCAATTTGATGATATTAATCCGTCTATTGATTTATTTTGTGATCCAATTAATATTGATATCAACTCCGTTGATCTTAAATATCAAATAGAATTATGCGACCTGCAGGCTGACCCATTTTTTATATCTCGTGGAGTAACTGGAATAGAAATATTCAAATTTTTAGATAAAGAGAAATATCCAAAATTGAGAGATTTTGGACTTCAAATTTTATCAATGTTCGGAAGTACATATATCTGCGAGCGTGCATTATATGAAATATATAAAGTCAAAATATAGAAACAGTTTGAAAGATTCCAGTCTTGAAGATATTAATTAGACTTGCCACAGTAAATATTGATGTGGACATAAAAGATATTGTTGCTAAACAATTATGGCCACAATGTTCTCATTAATATGTTACGAATATTTTAAAGTTTTCTTTATAGTATTATGATGTTGCGTGGCCCCAACTAGTCAGCAACAGTAGTAGTGACTGCTATAAACTGCAAATTATACAAACTCGTAAGAAGGGTTTAAATCCCTTTTTATTTCACTTTAGAAATCACAGTTGCGTTCACTTGACGCTCACAAACTACGCCGACCCGGCGGTGTAACAAAATAGAAAAATTCAACTAAAAATAAATGACAGAATGAATAAATAACGAAAATCACTATCTACGAGGCTCTATAATCGTAACTAACTTAACCGCGTTCTGAGATACAGCTGAGATTCAGCAAACTTTCTGATTAAGAAGTTGAAAGATTCAACGAATTGCCGAAATAGGCATGTAAGGATCCTAAGTTTTACTAACGTTTATTTTATTTTAAATCTTTACTATCACTTCTTATTTTCTACTTCCGGCCAGAATTAAAAAGCTTTAACTTATTTATGCAAATTTGTCTTGCTAACGCCAAGTACTTAAGTTGTGGCTTTTTGCCAAGCAAGAGAGAGGAAGGAGTTATTAGAAGCAGGCCGCTTGCCATAGTAGTTTTACTCGGTTGCTGGTTGCCTTCAAGGCCAGAGGTTTAGTCCTCTTGATAATTTCAAACGTATCGTAGTTTTAGCAGCTCTCTGTACTACATACGGATTTTGTTAAATAACGGCCAATCTTAAAGTTAGGCACTTGTATATTAATCCAAAGTTTAGTTAAAGTTTTAGTTAGTAGTTTTATATTCTTACGTTCAGATCACAAGTGGTTGGTCTCTGTATTCCGAAGTTCCGGAAATCTCTATAAAGATAGAAAAATAAAGGGTTTCGTATACCCTTCCTGTGTGTATTGTCTACTTCACAATTTATTGAACATAGCTTGAGTAAGCTCCCTGTTCCGAGTCAGGACAGTTCATGTTTCCAAAGCAAGTAAAGAGGAACACAAGTCCTGATAGGCACACAGGCCGAAACGCGTAGTTCTTAAATTTCTACCCAACAACCTTCACGCTCGGGATTCAAGAAGCACACTTTATCAGGTTCAGTGTTTCTCCTTACTTGCTTGGGGAGCATTCAATGACCTGACTCGGAACAGGGAGCTTACTAAAGCTATGTTCAATAAATGTGGGAAGTAGACAAGATGCACAGGAAGGGTATACGAAACCCTTTATTTTTCTCTCTTTACAAAGATTTCCGGACTTCGGAATACAGAGACCAACCACTTGTGGTCTGAACGTAAGAATATAAAAATATTAACTAAATTCTAACTAAACTAACTTTGGATTAATAAACAAGTGGCTACTTGAAGATTGGCCGTATATTAACAGAAAGGCCGTATGTAGTACAGAGAACTGTTAACACTACGATACGTTTAAAATTATCAAGAGGATTAAACCTCTGGCCTTGAAGGCAACCAGCAACCGAGTAAAACTGCTAAGGGAAGCGGCCTGCTTCTACTAACTCCTTCCTCTCTCTCTTGCTTGGCAAAAAGCCACAACTTAAGTACTTGGCGTTCGCAAGACAAATTTGCATAAATAATTTAAAGCTTTTAATTCTGGCCGGAAGTAGAAAATAAGAAGTGATAGTAAAGATTTAAAATAAAATAAATGTTAGTAAAACTTAAGATCCTTACAACTTATAATCTCGTTTCCCTTCTATTTAAACTCAATTTACTTCTGCTAAAATTTGAATACTCTGCTTGTTCTACTACGATTTACATACTCTGGCATTGGCAATTCTAGAGGAAAGTAAAGGCTTGACAGGAAAAATAGCTTAAACTTAAAATAAAAGTTAGTTAAAATAAATGTAAACCCTACAGCATAAATAAATTATTTTTAATTAACATAAAACTGACTTTTTATTTATCAACCTTCTTGGCCCCCGAAATATTTAGTGAAGAAAATGTGGCCCGCGGGCTATGATAAGTTGGACAGCGCTGCCCTAAATAATGCCTCTTCTTTCTGCGTAAAGCCTTGGGAATGCCGGGTACTTCAGTTGGTTATTTATTATTTGGTAACCTTTCATAGGTGCCAAAATATAGTTAAGTCCTAGGTGCCAAAATACTCGCACTATTTCCTAGGTGACAAAATATTTCATAGTTGCCAAATTGTAATATAACTAATATTACCTACAGCGGATTTGTGATCGCCGAATTGTGATTTCGTTTTTCTTTTCCTAACATTAGAAACGTCCTTTCTACTGAACGTCTTTTCTGCTTTATACAAGCGACATTAGGCATTTTTTTCCTCTTCGTTAATGAACTAAAGGAACATGATTGTTATTAAAAGCAGGCATGATGACTAAGTAGTCTTTCTTTCACTGACTGTCGCAAGTTCAAGGAAATGAAAGTTCCCTCAGACAAATAGCAGTTGATCACCAGAAACCTGCTGAGATGAGTCATAAGGTCAAGGATATATTAAGGAAAAAAATTTGGAATTTGCTTCATTTATCTTGATAGTAGCTTGGGATAATAAGAATGGGAGAAATTGGAAACTTACATTGGAAAATGTCAGCAAAGTAATGAAAACGTCATTTGAAAGGAAAAACGGAAATCTGAAGGAAAAGCTTCGAATTATGAGGAAGCATAAAACTTGTAATATAATCTATTCTTTAGTTCAAGCAATTAGTTACTAAATAAAGATATTATTTCCGCAACACTTGTGGGAAATTGCGTTACCAGTACAAGATGTGTGTAATATAAGAACATCCTCGCTCGTTTGTAAAAATTAAAATTAATTTTTTTTAATTTTAAAAAAGTAAAATCTGAGAGCTTTCTGATTTTATATTACTCCCAAACGGACGTTTGCTTCATTTACAGACACGTAAAATTTTCGAGAGCGTTAGGGCCAGCGCCACATTGGGCTAAAAATATTTAGAAACAACATATTTTTACTTCTTTGTACAAAGTAAAAAGGAAGTATTGTAATCGCGAAAAGTTTCAGGCAGCATATTTCAACGAAAATATCCATTTTAACCGCTATCGAATGAAATTAAACGATGTTTTTGCGTCATATCTGTACGTAAGGACAGAATAAAAGACTCGTTTCCTTCAAAAAAAAAATTGTAAAACTGCTTTATAATTAATTCTGAAGAGAATTTTTCGTGGCGTCTGTACGAACGTATGTACGTATCTCGCATAACTCAAAAACGAGTAGCCTCAGGACGTTGAAATTTTGTATATAGGACTGCTATAAAATGTAGATGTGCAGCTCGTATTTTGGTTGCAATCGGCCGCACCAAACGTATATAAATATATTTATATATATATACACTCTATTACCCGGCTCAGTAATCTCAGTTTCTTTACTCTTATATGTTTGTAAATTGTACATTTTTTGCCTCAAAAATGATTGAATTATGTTGTTTTTATCTTCGATCAAGGATTTTATGCCTTTAATAAATCTGTGTGCAATATTTTTAGAATTATCAGCAATTTTAAAGTTGTTTAATTGCCGCTAAGCCTGTTTTTAATGGCGGCCATTGATGTTTCCATTTGAAACAGATACTAGTGGATTTGTTGCCAATCTAGAGAAACTTAGCTTCGCAACAACAAAGATAACGCATTCATTTATCATTGCCAATTAAATCATGCTTAATTCTTTCTGGAATTTTTTCGAGGAAATAAGCGTTTGAGATTTACTTCGTTATTTTTAATATAGATATTTTGAGTTTTTATGTATTTTTGCCTTCTCGCGAAGTGAGAACTGAATTAATTAAATGAGAAATACTCAATCGTCTGTGAGAAACTGTTTCTGTTTTGTTTTGTTTGCTTAATTTCTTTTATACATAGTTCTAGCTTTATTATAGTATTTGAATAGAACACGTGGCAACGATTAGATAATTCTTTAAATGATATACATTTTGTGCATTCTGAGTTATAATATGAACGAAATATAATACTGTTAAGTAAACCTAGCGCCAGAGTGTCGCTATGGTAAACAAAGTGAATTTTAAAGAATGCATTTATTCTATTGTGGTTTATGCGCTGTCGGCGAAGTAGGTTTAATTCAATCTAATAAGTTTAAATAAAATGCAAGAAAAAACGCGTATAATTTAATATTCCGTAGAAGGAAGTCATGTGGTGTACACATCAGATTTTTTTAATTAAAAAATTCCTTAGTTTCAAATTTTGATGACTTTAGGTACAGATGTCTTTTCACAATGTGAGAAACGTACATACAATCATGCAGATTCTTCATTATTTAGTTTCTTCAATTACAAGACAGAGCGGTAATAGTATTTGGTGGCAACAATCTGAAAAGTGTGTAGAGATATTAGGTTTTTTTGGGAAGCAGGAAAGATAAAAAATGAGCAAAGCCCTCGCCGGGACTCGAACCACGGATCTCTCGCATACACGTCGAGCGTGCTGAGCACCACACCACGAAGGCATGCCAAGAAGGCGAGAGAAATACCTTATAAGTGATACAGCCGTTTATAGCTATTCGACGCAAAATGCTGTTTCGAGACTAATAGCCACTCTGGGCTATAACGACCATTTGATCTAATAAAAATGAAAGAAAGAAAAAAAAAATCAATCAACCAAAAGCAAACGGTAATAGATCTGATAGATCTGACCTTACTGTATAGTTTTTCTCGTGAATAATTCCATTTTATTCTGAAATTTTACAGACAAAGAATTTTTCACTCTCCAGATTTGAAATCATTGAATAACTTAAGAAATTGATTTATGCTAAACAAAAGACTGAGAAAAAAAGGGTAATCATCTTAATAGACAAAAACGAGATTCAAAAGTTGCGGGTTTCATTTAAAAAATCTAAACTCCTATCTATGGAAGAGTGGTCAGCGTATAAAATCCGCAGTTTGAAGACAAGGGAATGTAGAATTTTTCTTATTTTGCATAACAAATTTATTTTAAGTTTGATAGCTTTACTGAACTTCTCAACTTCCCCTCACATTTTCTCGCCAGGTTGTAAATTTAAAGTTAAGTGAAGTGCGTATTTAAATGGGTGAATCTCTGAGTGTATTCAGGGCGTGTTTTCGCTAGGCATATTTTAAAGTGTTAATCCAGCACTGCTTTATTTTAGATTTTGACTGAATTATTCTACGTTTTAATTTTACTGCAAGTTGACGGTGCCATTGTAAAGCACAAAGATCGTTTTTTTCTGTTTATGATGTCGCGTGGCCCCAACTGGTCAGCAACAGTAGTAGTGACTGCTATAAACTGCAAATTATACAAACTCGTAAGAAGGGTTTAATTCCTTTTTTATTTCACTTTAGAAATCACAGTTGCGTTCACTTGACGCTCACAAACTACGCCGACACGGCGGTGTAACAAAATAGAAAAATGCAACTAAAAATAAATGACAGGATGAATAAATAACGAGGTCACTACCTACGAGGCTCTATAATCGTAACTAACTTAACCGCGTTCTGAGCAGATACAGCTGAGATTCAGCAAACTTACTGATTAAGAAGTTGAAATATTCAACGAACTGCCGAAATAGGCACACAGGCCGAAACGCGCGGTTCTTAAATTTCTACCTAGCAACCTTCACGCTCGTGATTCAAGAAGCACACTTACAATCTCGTTTCCCTTCTATTTAACTCAATTTACTTCTGCTGAAATTTGAATACTCTGCGCGTTCTACTACGATTTACATACTCCGGCATTGGCAATTCTATGGGAAAGTTAAAGGCTTGACAGGAAAGATAGCTTAAACTTAAAATAAATGTTAGTTAAAATAAATATAAACCCTACATGTTAATTATTTGAATTAATTAAAGAGTTACTTTTCACCCTTCTTTTTGTGCTGGTAATTTATTCACGCATATACGAGAATTCGCCAAGTTCATTGCAGGATCTAATTTAGTTTATGTGGAATAGCAGAGAACGATCTTACAGGTTTAATTGCTTACAGCATATTATTTTCCACTCCTAAATTCCTCTTGTTCTTTACAATAATTAGTCTATCAGAAGTGAATTCACTAAGACCGGTTAATAGTAATAATTCGACCGCGGTTCACATCCCAGCGAACGGATTGGCTGAATGGCGTTTTTGAAACTTTCGCTACTGTATAACGTAAATATGAGCCATTTTTCGTCCCAAACTCTTCCACGAAGGCACCTCTTTCAGTAGGCAGATCATCTTTCCGTGCTTTGACTAAATCAATTAACCAACGGATAACTACAGTTGTACATGGTATAAAAATGGTGGATCACCTCTTTTCCCTCATATAACGGGATTTATTCATTGACAGCAAGAGATAGCACCCTCTGCATGGACTGAAGTGGGGATTGCAAATTTTATTATCACTTTTCTCACTTGTCTGACAATAACATCAGAACTATCCCACGATTGTTATTGTGACGGAGAGGGCAGAATTGCGTCTGTTGTTGTCATACACCCTCGGCACTTAATAGGAGATAGTACGCCAAGAACTATCTACAGGACATGTCTGAGAATCTCTTTTGCCTCTTCCTCTATCATTGAATCACCCGTGGGAACTTTCTGCTCGCCATGTGTTTTAAGTGCCCTTATTCCGCAAAGACACTATACACGTACAGACATCAAATCATTGGCTGGATTCGAACTTGGACACAAAAATACAACAATCAGCAATGCTAATCGCCGTACCGATCAGGGCGAATACAGATTTTGATGCATTCTAAAATCTACAAGGGCAATTTTCCTATGTCATTACCCACGATTCTGAATTTATAGAAATTCTTGTAAATTCAACCAAATAAATATTCATCGTAAGTTTAAATTGGCAGCAATTACAAAATAAAAAAATCTGATGTGTGCACCACATGACTTCCTTGTACAGAATATTAAATTATACCCATTTTTTCTTGCATTTCATTTAAACTTATTGGATTGAATTAAATCTACTTCGTCGATAGAGCATAAACCACAATAGAATAAATGCACTCTTTAAAATTCACTGTATTTGTTTACCATAGCGACACTCTGGCCCTAGGTTCACTTAACAGCGTCACATTTCATTCATTTTTTAACTCAGAATGCACGAAATTTATATCATTTAAAGAATTATCTAATCGTTGCCACATGTTCTATTTAATACTATAATAAATATAAAGCGATATATAAAAGAAATTAAGAAAACAAACCAAAAAAGAAATAGTTTTTCACAGACGATTCAGTATTTCTCATTAAATTAATTCAGTTCTCACTTCGCGACAAGGAAAAAATACATTCAAACTCAAGATGTCTGTACTGAAAATTATAAAGTAAATCTTAAACACTTATTTCCTCGAATAAATTCCGGAATGGATTAAGCATGATTTAATTCGCAATAATAAAAGAAGGCGCTATCTTTGTTATTGCGAAGCTTACTTTCTCTAGATTGGCAACAAATCTACTATTCTGCTGTTTTAAATGTAAACACGCAACGGCCGCCATGGAAAAAATTATTAGGCTTAGCGGCACTTAAACAACTTTTAAATTGTTGATAATTCTAAAAATATTGCGTGCAGATTCAATAAAGGCCAAAAAACCTTAAGCGGAAGATAAGAAAAACATAATTCAATCATTTTTAAATAAAAAAATGCACAATTTACAAACATATAAAAATAAAGAAACTGAGATCACTGAGCCGAGTAACAGAGTGGTTATATATATACATATATTTATATACTTTCGGTGCGGCCGATTGCAACCAAAATGCGAGGTGCACATCTACCTGTTATAGCAGTCCTATATGCAAAATTTCAACGTTCTGAGGCTAGTTGTTTTTGAGTTATGCGAAATACGTACGTACAGACGCCAGGAAAAATTATCTTTAGAATTCATTTTCAATTAGTTTTACAATTTTTTGTGGGGAGAAGAGCCCTTTATTCTGTTCTTACGTACAGATGTCATGCAAAAACATCGTTAAATTGCATTCGATAGCGGTGAAAATGGATATTTGCGTTGCAATACGATGCCTGAAACTTTTCGCGATTATAATACTTCCTTTTTACTTACTTTTTACAAAGAAGTAAAAATAACAGTAAATTTTAATAAGCAATCAGTGGAAGGAAAAAGCACATACATACTCCCGTTACATTGTAAGGTTTATGTTAATTTTTATAACAGTTAATTTTTAGCTAAAAGTTACTTTCCTATCTTCCTGAATTTCAGCTTACAACTGCCGGACAGAGCGTATTTTTAGAATCGCGTTTGAATGCCAATGAGGAAAAGTATTTAACTGTGAAGTTCTACTGACTTCGTTAGAGAGCTAGAGATTCTGACTAGCGCGCGTTCACCTTTGCAGGCTACTCTCTCTCTCTCTTAAGCTATCATTACGCTCGGCCGTACTTTAGGCCCTTGATAGCTTAGCTTCGTCGTTAATTAGCGTTAAGCGGCCAGCTCTGTTAGAATCTTGATAGCTTCGGCTATATCTTTTTAGTTAGATTAGTTTAATTTCTTAGTTTCCTGAGTTCAAGCCCTTATTGTAAAACTCCAAGAAGGAGTATTCTGTGAACTTTATTTGGAATAATAAAGGGTATTTAACTCTTTTCACGTTTTGCTCTCTGTCTCACGAACTCAAGCGATTATTTGCTTATCAGTTCTTAAAGTTCCTCAACTTTAACTTAAAGGTACCCAGGTTGGAATCTTACAACATAATTAGGGAAAGAGTATTCTTTACGTAGATGATGATATTTTGAACTCTGTCGAACTGTAAACATTATGGGTATCCCCTCACCAGTGTTCACAAGAAATTCATTTGACTTATCTCGGAGTTAGCTGACCGTAAAATTCAAAATTTACCTCTCCACTCCTATGAAATATTCCAATGAATTTTGATTATGAAATTATAGAGGTGAACATGAGCTTAGAGATTTTTTTTTTAAATTTTCTCAGAAGATCATCTTTTTTTTTTCAGAAGAAGGTGAATATTTTGGGTTTAGAAAATTACAAAAATTTTATCTAATGTAATTTTAAAAGATACCTTTTATTTTGGAAATTTAGTACTGAATCTTTTTTTAAAAAATCTGATGTGTACACCACATGACATCCTTGTACGGAATATTAAATTATAAGCATTTTTTCTTGCATTTCATTTAAACTTATTGGATTGATTTAAATCTACTTCGCCGACAGCGCATAAACCACAATAGAATAAATGCAGTCTTTAAAATTCACTCTAGTATTTGTTTACCATAGCTACAGTCTGGCGCTAGATTCACTTAACAGTATTAATAATTATATAACAGTTAACTTATATATTTCGTTCATATTATAATTCATAATGCACAAAATTTATATCATTTAAAGAATAGAATTATCTGATCGTTGCGACATGTTCTATTCAAATACTATAATAAAGCTACAATGATGTATAAAAGAAATTAAGCAAACAAAATAAAAAAGAAACAGTTTTTCACAGACGATTGAGTATTTCTCATTTAATTAATTCAGTTCTCACTTCGCGAGAAGTCAAAAATACATAAAAACTCAAAATATCTCTATTAAAAATTACAAAGTAAATCTTAAACACTTATTTCCTCGAAAAAATTCCAGAAAGAATTAATCATGATTTAATTGGTAATAATAAATGAATGCGTTATCTTTGTTGTTGCGAAGCTAAGTTTCTCTAGATTGGCAACAAATCCACTAGTCTCCTGTTTCAAATGTAAACATCAATGGCCGCCATCAAGAGAAGTATTAGGCTTAGCGACACTTAAGCAACTTTAAAACTGTTGATAATTCTAAAAATATTGCATAGAGATTTACTAAAGGCATAAAAACCTTAACCGGAAGATAAGAACAACATAATTCAATCATTTTTAAAGCACAGAATGTACAATTTACAAACATATAAGATTTAAGAAACTGAGATCACTGAGCCGGGTAACAGAGTGGATATATATATAAATATATTTATATACGTTTGGTGCGGCCGATTGCAACCAAAATACGAGGTACACATCTACATGTTATAGTAGTCCTATATACAAAATTTCAACGTTCTGAGGCTACTCGTTCTTGAGTTATGCGAGATTACGCACGTATGTACATACGTTCGTACAGACGCCACGAAAAATTCTCTTCAGAATTAATTTTAAAGCAGTTTTATAATTTTTTTGAAGGAAAAGAGTATTTTATTCTGTCCTTACGTACAGATATCACACAAAACCATCGTTAAATTGCATTCGATAGCGGTCAAAATGGATATTTTCGTTGAAATATGCTGCCTGAAACTTTTCGCGATTACAATACTTCCTTTTTACTTCGTACAAGGAAGTAAAAATCAGATACAGTATTTAAATAATGCAAGTATTTTTCATATTGTCTACAACTACAATTAAGATAGACGCGCTAGATATGTGTGTCTTATTATTTAGTTTCATTGTTAAGGTCGAACATTTCTAGCACCAAAGTGAAGCGTGGAATATCTTTCTTAAGTTAAAGATAATTTATGTAAGAAACTAAATGACTGTTATATAGTTTATAGCAATTAGTATTTAAAACAAACTCTGCTTTTTGAAATTTATTTAATGTTTAAATTACTGAATATAGTCACTTTTATGGTAAAATGTAAACGTATAACCATTCAAATGAAATTTACATCGCATAACGGAATGCTGCATTTCTATTTTTGTGTTCTTTATAGGTACGATTTAGATGTGGAATCAATGTATTCAATTCTTGACAACCAAAACTTGGATGAATACGGACCGGTCATATGTAGCGTAATAAATAGCCAACAATCCTGCAATACCTTTCATTCTCCTTCAGAATCAAACACTGGCAACTCGAAAATACTCAACAAAATTTCCTTCATGTCTATGAATAATACAAATGAGCGAAACGAAGCTGGGATTCATAAGCAGCAAATTGAAAGTGACAGGTCAGATCATCTTCTTATTACCAGAGTAATAAAAGTCAAATACTATCAATGGTTATATGATGATGTACTGGCAAGGATACTATCAAAAATGAAAGATCAAAATCTTCCAAATATTGCATTTTTCTAACACAAGCAGATAAAGCTTTAGGAATAGATGAATGTGAAAATGAAATATAGATATCAGTAGCTTTAATCAATTTTATTTTCTATTGACTAACACGGCTTTAGGATTTGCTGCTGTATGGTGTAACGTATTTGCGTTGCTACGCTACCAACATAATTCCATTAAGAAATGTAAATTACCGCAGATGATTTAATATGATTTAAAAGAATATCCGCAGACGATGCGCGCGCTTAAAAATGTTTTCCCAGTTATTCTGTATGTTTTGACTAATAAAGTTTGCTGTTCGTTCAAAAATGGCGAAAGTTCTTTAAAACTTCATTACAATGACTATTAGGAATCATTTGGGTCGAAGGAAAAAGGAAAAGTAACTGCAAGGCAATCATTACTGAAACAAAATTAAAAATACTGTTCTGAAAGCTTTCAGATTTTATATTACGCCCAATCTGGCGTTTGTTAACGTTTTGTGTGTTACCATTATTTATTGAATACATGTTCTTCGCACTTAAACCATGAAATTCAATTCAACAGCCATACCACAAAATAATTTAAAAAGAGCATATTTTTAGAATTTCCGATGCACAGTCTCACGCGCTGAAGATAAAAATGTCATTTTTTCCTTACAGTACTGCCACTGCTCGTTTGAAATCTTTAAGTTTCTTAATCAAAAATTTGTTAAAATTTTACAAAGTATGAAATAAATGATAAAACAAATTCCAAATTCGGGCTTCCAGATGCTCATATACGTGTGGAGGACTACGTTATTCAAAATTTGATGTCTCTAGGTTGTTTTTTCACAGTACAAGAAACATACATACATACATGCAGATTCTTTATCATTTACTTTCTTTAAATGCAAGGTGTGTTCGAAAAGTTCGGTGAATTTTACCATAAAAAAAAAAAAAAAAAAAAAAAAGGAAACAAGAGAAACAAGCAAAATAGCTTTACTGGCCTTTAAAGTATTCGCCATTCGCAATAATACACTTTTGACAATCGGGTGTACAATTGTTGGAAACTGTCTGCAAACGCTTCTTTCGGTATGGCTCGAAGCACCGTTGTCACATGTTGTTGGATCTCAGTAATGTCGGAAAAGTGTTGGCCTTTCAGAACTCCTTTGAGGAAACAGGAACAGGAGAACAGGGGAAATAGGAAAAAGTTTGCGGGAGCCAGATCTGGAGAATATGGAGGGTCATCCAAAACTGGAACCTGGTTTCCGTCTGTAAAACGTTTAAACAACTCATAAACACACTTTTTACTCACTGCTTTCTGACCGTAAACTTTCACTAACATGTCATGTGTCTCCTTCGCCGTTTTGTCTAACTTGAAGCAAAACTTTATGTTTATGCGTTGCTATATGTCACACTGACTGTGTTAAACTGCCCATAGCGTGCGCTTCCTCTTATCTGTCGTAAAATGGCCGGTAGATGGCTCTAGATGACATTTCTCTCACTGCGTCTGCGTGAGTGCAAGCTCCTAACCGGCGCGGTTTTTTAATTATGAGACCAATCACCGAACTTTTCGAACACACCTTGTATAACACAGGGCGATAATATTTGATGGAAACAATTTGAAAAGTGATACGCCGTTTATAATGATTCAACGCAAAATGCCAAAACGAAATTAATAGACCTTCTGGGCAAACTGCCCCTTTGAGCTAAAAACAAACAGTTGTATATAAAATGGATAAGTCGAAGAATAAATATATGCTTTCTGTCTGTAAAACCAATGAAAAAAGACAAAATGATACATGTGCTCGAAATCAATGTAAATTAGATTTCCAGAAGTCTCGTCGGTTTTAAATCGTAGTTTTACTAACACTTGTTTAATTCACTGTTTCCTCTTTGACGTAAATTTTGCTCAACGATCCACTGAAGTATATTTAGTTTCCCTTATTTAGTAGCAAGTGAAAATGTCGCGGAGAAAACATTGCAAGGGGAGAAAACTACTTTGGGATTTTCGGTTGAATCGTCGTCATGCAAAACATCGCAGGAGAAAAGAAAGCAAGGAGACTTGGAGTTATTCTCACAAATTCCCTCATGGTCTCCATGCACATATATGCTATTTTTCAGAAGTTTCGAGTACGTAGAGCTGAATTCTACCTCTTAACTGTTCGAAACAGCATTCTGTCTTTAACAAATTACTCATTTATAAATCCAGTCTGCGTCCCATGCTATGTTATGCCTGTCCAGTCTGTGTTTACTCTTGTCGAACAAGCAGAAAACAGTTACAAATTGCACAGAAATCTGTTTTGCGTCTAATTACCAACGCACCCTGGTACGTGCGAAAAAATTTTATGCATGAAGAACTGAATATTGTACAACTCCGCACTTTCTAATTAACTGTTGGCCAGAAAATTCTATGTTCCAATGAGGAGTATCTCAAACTCTGAAATTAGAATCTACAACTACAGAGGCTGTTCACACATTTTTTAGACGAGGTATATTGTATTCACGAAACTAAATTACATAAAATTCTTGTGTTTTAAATGTTCTATTTGACATCCCTTATTCTGAACTATCTTTCGACACCGCAATTTCCAGGATAATAATGCCTTTTGAAGTGGTAGAAGAGATACTCTATCCCATTCCCCGCGAACAGCTTTCCAGAGTCCTGTTAGGGTTTTGGGACAACGTTTGGATAATGCAGTTTTGAAAAGTCCGAAAGCACAAAAATCCATAAGTGACACATCAGGAGATTTAGTAGGGATATCAGTGAAGGGTCTTGATACCAGTTTTTTGTTCCATTTCTTTAGGAAATTTACAGTGGATTTTGATGTGTGACTGCTAGCTTTGTCCTGATGGAGTCTCACAGATGGATGGCACTGTGGGTAAAGCGACGGTATTTTATTCAGAAACATTGGCGATAAAATATGTTCCTGATAGTATTTGGAGTTAATCTTGACATTTTTTTGCACTCTCTTTATTTTTAACTTGCCATTATAAGAAAAACCAGCAACAATCATGAATCCCTTAGAAAAACTTTCTTTCGATTCTTTGAACCATGTACTTAAATTTTGTCTTGCCTTTTATGATAATAAATGGCTCTTTTTTTTTTGTTACAATCATTTAATACACCCATGCTTCATCTATTGTGACAATTGTTTTCCATTTTCCTTTGGATAAGTGTTTCTCATATAGAATTCTGCAGCGTGTCCTGCGTTCAGCGATATGCTTTGGAAGAAGACGATGCACATTGCGTTTTTTCGCTTTCTTAAGATTTAAATCAACGTTTATCATTTTGTTTACAGTGCACACCGAGCACTTTAGTGATTTTGCAACTGTCCTTTAACTAGGGGGATTTTCTTTTAAGATTAAACAACGTACCTTTGCAATAATCGAAGATGTCCGTTTTTTCCTTGGATACTTGTTTGGAATTTTTGTCCCACTTGAGGCTCCAATTTGACGTTTTTTTCCTTTCTTACTGATTTTACTTTCTTATTGATTAACTATCGACGCTTTAGATATCACAAAACCATGACTCTCGCATCGTTTTTGGATAACGGAGTATGCCTATTTCTCTTCGGAAAGAGCGTAAATGTAGCCTTCGAATCACTGCTTTGTTAAATTCGGCATTTTGAATAAAAACAAAACTTTTAAGCCTCAGACGATAACTTTGACTTTTAAAAACATAGTACAATTGCAATTACTTCTTTTGCAACAAACAATTTTTTATTACCTTTTACCAAAATCGTCTAAAAAATGTGCGAACAGCCTCTCTATAATTATAATAGTATGAACAACAGGAAAATACGAATGGCAATTTTAAACCCCAGCATTGTCATGGAAAAGTAATGTATTATGTGTTGCCCCTGAATGTATTATAAATTTTGTGTTGTATTTACATTAATGTAGCATTTGTATTTGTATTTATTAATCTTTTGTGTAAATATGTTACTACTTACTGGTGCTGGATGATTAGCACTTATGAATTATGCATCAGCTCAGCAGTTTTCGTTTTACCCTACTCTCATTTTTAGTATACAAAATTCAATTAAAAATTATTAATATTTAATCATTATTTAAAATAATTGATATAGTAAGTTATTGACAGAATTTTATTCGTAACTTCCAGTTTAATTCGATTAGAGGTAGGGTCTCGCACCCAGGGTGTTGACACCGTCAAATCGAGAAAAAAAACCTTGCAACTTTAAAACATAACGGTAGAAAATATAGCGGGGCTAAACTTTAAAATATCGTAATAAAAATTAAAGCAACTACAAATCATCGCATGATGAAAACATCGCAGATAATGCGTTTCCTGACTTAAAAAAATTTAGGTGAATTTTTTGAAAAATTAGTGAGGGCAACAAGAGGCTCGGTGGCGCAGTGGCTAGCGCGTCGCGCAGCAGCACACAGTTTCGGAGTGCGTAATGGCAAACCGCACATTGAGTTGATCATTGCTAACGAATTTCTCTTACTGCGCATGCTCAATGGTCTACCGTTGGCGTGGGAGGAAATACTGGCGACAAAGGCTACCTGTTCGTCATGTAGGTCTTATCGACCGTTTACAGCTATAATTCTACGGAAATTTGTTTGTGGTTAATGTATTTGCGTCTGTTTTATTTCATTTTGGCTTATTTTGTTCATAAAAATTACATTTATTACCAGTTATTTATAATAATTTCTTTGACTTCAATTGAACTGGATTTATTTCTTAATTTCTTAAAGTATATACGAACTTTTTTTTAGTCAAAAGGGATTTGAATCCCGAAGGACTATTAGTTTCGTTTTGGCATTTTGCGTCGGACTCATAAATGTCGGTTCACTTTTCAAACTGTTGCCACAAAATGTTAGAGTCCTGCATTATATTTGAAGAAATTAAATAATGAAAAATCTGCATAAATGTATGTATATTTCTCGTATTGTGATAAAACAACGGTACATAGAGTCATCGAATTTTGAATAACGTAATCCTCCAACGAATATGAGCATGTGGAAGACCAAATTTGAAATTTGAAATTTGTTTTATGATCGATTTCCTATTTTTTAAAACTTTGACGAATTTTTGATTAACAAACTCAAGCGAGCAATGGCAACGTTGTGCAGAAAAAACATTTTTATCTCCAGCGCGTGAGTCTCTGTATCGGAAATTCTAAAGATATGCTCGTTTTAAAACTATTTTGCGATATTGCTGTTGCACTGGATCTTATGGTTTAAGTGCGAGGAACATGATATTTAATAAAGAAAGGTAACACACAAAATGTTAAAAAACGCCCCTTTGGACGTAATTTAAAATCTGAAACATTTCAGATTTTTTTTTTTTTTTTTTTTTTTTTTTTTTGATTGTATGGTAAATACTCTTCCTTTTATTCCTCAGAAGTATAATCAACAAACATTCAGCTAATATATCTTATAATGTTTGTAATCCTTCTTAAACAAAAATTTGCGTAGTTTACAATCGATATTTACACTCTAATTAATGAAGCAACTTACAACCTAACAAAGGTTTAACCTAAGTTTTAAACCCCCAAACTGTTTACGCCCAGATAACAGAATATCAACCACATACCGTAGCTATCTTCTTTTAAAACTGCGTCAAAGTCGTTAATTGAGCCAAATTCTCTTTTGGGCATGCGCAGTATGCGAAATTGGTTTAACATTGATCAACTGAATGTGCGGTCTGCCATTACGCGTCCGGAGTTCTAACTCAGGGCTCGGCAAAGTCGACTCAACCTTTCATCCCTCGATTTCCATTTCTTGGGTCGATAAAATGAGTACCAAGTTCGCTTGGGGACTAAACACTGGGGGTCCTGCGACCAAGCTGACCACTTGTTCAGGGCATATGCTTACGCACCCCGGGGCCCACGGTCAAGAAAGCAGATTTCAGGGCACTACAGGCCTTGGCCCATTAGGGCTGTTTACGCCACTGAGTTTAGTTTTTAGTTTTAGTGAGTGCAACAATAATTAAGGAATGCTTTTATATAGTTACATATTTCATAGTTTTGCATTAAATAATAGATGTTTTTGATAAAGCAAGGAGGAAACTTAAGCATTCAAATTCTGGAAATTAGTAAAAATTAATGCTACGTATAAATGTTTATATTATTTTGAATGTATATCTCTTCCTCTTTCTAATCATTTTTGTAATAATATTTTTTCATGAAAAACTAACAATACATCCTCATAGAAGGGGTTAATTAAATAATCAGTTTTAATAATCAGCAACGTAAGTTTAAAATTATTTTAACCTATACACGCAGTATTAATTTTTACTAATTTCCTTGTCAGTAAACCTTTATTAGTTAATTCGAAAATATCAAATGTAAATAAAAAAATATTCCTTATTTTTTCTTGTATTCAAAATCGTTACATGAAAACTGATTAAAATTTTTTATAGTCAGAAAATGCATGTCTGCGATGTTACCATCATGCAATGAATTGCAGGTGCTTTATGTTTTTTTAACAACGATATTTCGTACTATGATATTTTTAAACTGCGATGTATTTGTATTACTTTATTTCCTAACAAAATTTTTTGCACCGCTTTATTCTTTACCAAGATACTTTAGAATTGGTATGTTTTCTCCTTTTCTTTTTTTTTTTTTTTCTTTTTTTTCTACGATGTTTTGTATGACGACGATTCAGGCGAACAGTGTTTGCCTAGGGAGCTCTAGAACACTTTTTAGAATACCCAGGACATTCTTTGCAAAAATTCACGAAGAGAAAGACATGGCTTTGGCAATTAAGTTTGGAAAACGTTCTTCCACAAACCCAAAACATCTCTGTTTCGAAACTCAGTGGAAGCAAAAGAGCTAAGAATGCATAATGAATAACAATAATTTTTAAGAGAAATTATAAAAATGATTTACAAATGAGATATATTATAATATACAGAATGATAAGATAGATACAATGCAAAGAATTTTAAATAACAGTTGTCAGCTAGGGCCTGATTGCCACCTAAGCCCATCTAACCCAGGCCTAAGGCATCCAATCCCTCTGGGATTTTTCATAATCTTACTTTTTCTTCATAAAAAAAAGGAGAGAAGACTAAGTATTTTCCATGTTAGTACGATTAAAATGAAGTTTCAAAGAGAGCTGGACTAAATTTCTAGACTGTCTAAATCAGGGCATGTCATTGGTTATAATACTAGAGCTAAGCATATGTCAAATAAATTTCTTATGAAAAAAAGTTATAACACACAAATGCTTAAATTTAATTTTATGGTTTTTCAGCATGGATCAATGGCTAGAGAAGATGAATGATATGCTGTGGAACCTGAGATCTACTGTTAAGCAGCAGGTGGTATTGGATGCTTGGACTGACGTTCTTCTGAAAACTTGCTTGAGCTTCTTATCTGCAATCAGAACAAACCACTCCTTAAGACAGCTGATGGAAACGCCAATGTCGTTCATCATTGATTATGAGCAAGTAAGCAGATTCTAAAGTTATATTACGTTTGAGAATTCAGCGATACCTTCATCTGTTATTCAAAGATAATTTTTAAAACTGATTTTTATTTACGAAGCATAGCTTAACACTATTCAGGTGTTTCCCAGGACAAGCTTTCCAAGTAGAAAAGGCTTATTACATAGGAAAAACTTATTACAAGCTATTTAAAGAAGTAGAGTAGTCAGTAAAAACTTAAAAGCTGCTGAAGAGACAGCTCACAGGTTATTACAAAGGTCGATTATAAGCTTATTAGTTGCGCCTGCGTTTTCGGAATTGTAAGAATTAATTCACTGTAGAAAAAAAAAAAAAAAAAAAAAAAAAAAAAAAAAAAAAAAAAAAAACTTCTTCCCATAGTGCATAGCATTTCGTGCGCTTTGCGAACATAAACTAACGAGGGAAGAGTTATCTTCAAGTCTGAAGTACGACAAAGTCCAGAGACGGATGTAAAGAACCTTCTATTAACTCAGTATAAATTTCACATACAGCACGGTGCCGTGCTTACAGAAGCCAACATTTTGGGCTTAACTTAAAAAGTAACAAGTAAGATAAATAAAATAGAATAAAATTAGCCTGACGACCTTTCACATGTTATTTAACGCGAAGGCAGACTCTGATTCATAAAAAGTCGGCGTAAACAAGTCTAATGGCTAGAAGCACTCAACGCCGCAGAAATCTAATCGCTAGTACATCAAAGATAACAATGTGACATTCAGGAAGGCATGAAACGCTCTAAAGTCACCTTCCAAAACCTTCCTTTAAATATTACTTCTTTCTACCGCATACACGTGCGCTAACTGTTTAACATTCTAGCAAGAATGCTTACATTGGAAACGAGAATTTCAGCATGGATCAATGGCTAGAGAAGTTGTTTTAAAATAAAATGTTGCTTCAAAATAAAATTAACTGTTAGATAAATTAAATGAATCCCCACAACTGGATACAACTTACGTCAATTACAGTAGTTTTTTTTAGAGGTGTAAAATTCAGCATATCGCAAATGTGTGTAAATTACAGTTCAAAGTGACACGTACGTAAATATAAATACTTAAATTGCATATTTACTTATTATTTATATGCTTATTAATTTTATCGTCTTATTAGCTGATTTAACCAACATATGGCATAGGAGAGAATTTATCGGCTACGTTACTGCATGAATTCTTGGTAAGTTTGTTGTGGCCATAGCCAAAGACTATTTTGCAGTTTAGCTTGTATCAGTAGCTTGGCATCTGGATGGAGAAGGCGAAGTTTAAAGAATTTTACATCTTAGAAAGAAATAAGATTTTATACGCATATTTTTTAAATACTATACCAGGGATTGTCAACCTGGTCCATATTGCCCACTAGTGGACGATTTCATGGTTAGCGGTAAAGGTTTTTGTCTCATGATGAAGATCGAAATACACGTTTCGGTAGTTTTTCAAAGCCTTCGGCCCAGAAATATGGTGGCTGCAAATCCAAATACAGATCAACCTCATTTTGGACGTCCTCTGCAGAATAGAAGACAGCACCAGCAAGATGTAGCTGCAGGTGCGAAGAAAGGTAGAATTCCGAAGGAGCGATTTAGGGGCTATATGGTTGAATGTGGCAAAAAGAGTCCATACGGAATCCACCCGCTGAATGCAGACGCATGTGGTCTTGCATTATCTTGATCAAACATTACTTTTATGCGCCGGAACTCAATTCGATGTTTTTCCTTGATAGGAACGTCAACACGGACTAGCATCTCGCTGTACACCTTAATATATCACACATAGCTACAGTCTCTGCTAGACGGGACTTTTCTGAGAAACGAGATTCTGGTAGCACTGGTTTAAACGGGAGGATTCCTAGAAAAAAGAGCCCCGAGCGAAATCCCGCCTAACCACGGAAATAATGTTGCGGCTACGTGGAATTTTTTCAAACCTAACCGAAAATATCTTACGAACCCGTATGCACGCAACAGTATGATCTTTCTGTTAGTCAAACTGCGCTTTCTGACGCTGATGACGGGCTCACCGGACGCAGATGAACCCCCTTTTCGGCTAGTGTTGTTGAAGTAAATCCATTTTTCTTCACAAGGACAATCCAAAATTCCAGAATTTTGTTCTTGCATTGATATTTGAGTAGATTGTGCAAGCCCGAACACGTGTGTCCTTTATCTGCTTGAATCAGCTCATCGGTAAAATATTGCCACAGAAACCTCTTTACGCAAAGTTTATTATGTGGAGGGGGCAACACCCTGCATAAAAGTGTTAGACGCAAGGCCTTGTCGCTTCTGAAGTTGAGGTAAGTAGAAACTGTTGAGCATGTAAGGATATATGAGGGTCATTCCAGAGCATGTTACAGTGCCATTATTGTAATTTTCTTCGAAGAAGAATGGCCCAAGGATAAATTGGGAAGTGAACCCACATCAGGCAAGTTGGCACATTAGGCGAGTGTAGTGAAACTGTGTGGAAGGCGCATGGACTTTCTATGGCCCTAATGCGACAGCACTTGGTGTTCACGTTTCCACCGAGATAAAAATGTGCCTCATCTCTCCAGAGGATATTCCACGGCTGAGAGTCATGGACTTCCTTTCGGGCAAGAAATGTCTGCGCAAAAGATTCAATGTTGGTAACAAGCAGATGGTCGATCTCGGAAATGTTAAAATAGACCACGGTTGTTTATTGCATGGTCTTTTAACGCATCTTGTCTGTAATGCGCCTGTAATGAGGTGGCATAAAGGTTCTTTGTCTGGGATTAGTTTTCAGAGTGCAATAGTTTTCATATTCCAGTTGAAATCCTGTGCCTTTGTTAACGATTCCGGTTGCAGCCTCGAAGGTCATTCCAGTGAACAAAGAGGTAAAAGAAGTCTTTTCATCAGGGCCAGGAGATGGACACTTCGTTATGTATGAGTGAAAGAATCATTCCCTCCCCCCTGGGAGTTCAGCGCAAGTAAACACAGAGAGATATATAAGGTGGTTTCCTGAGAAGAGAATTTTTCCTGTTTAGAGCTATGGGCATGTTGGCCTGCTGAGAACGATCATTCCTCGTGTATAATGCGTTAGAGCAATTTTCCTGTAACAAAATTGTGAAATCACAGGACTAACTATATACAAGACCCATACTATCAAGATAAGCAACTGCTAATGTTTTCATCTTATTAAAATTCATGTTATCGTTAAAACTTGAGTTAGAAGTTCATTTAAACCCTGTGTCACAACCCAGGGTTTGCGTAGTGTTTTCGGCCACTACACCACACGCCTCTAGAGGAAATTTTTTTAACTTCCCCCCTCCCCGGAATCTTTCAGTGTATTCTTTGAATTGTCTCTTTGCGAATTTTAAAATCAATCACATTCTAGTTACAGAGTGCTCAGAATAGCCCAAGTTTAATTACGATCACCCTGCCTACATAATATTGGTACTGCCGATTGCAATAAACTAGGGAGGGGCACAACTAGATGTATAAGGTATTTCTCCCGCCTTCTTAGCGAGCCTTCGTGGTGTAATGGTCTGCACGCTCAGCACGAATTGAGAGGTCTGTGGTTCGATTCCCAGCGAAGGCGTTGCATATTTTTCATCTTTCCTGCTTCCAAAATACCTAATGTCTCTGCAGATGTTATAGTAGTCCCATATATAAAATTTAAACGTTCTAAAAGGCTAACATACATACGTACAGACGTAAAAACGACGCAAAGAATCAATTTTATAACCTGTTTTGGAATAATGAGACCTTTATTCTGTCGTCACGTACAGACGTCAAGCAAAAAACTAGTCAAAATGGATTCTAGAATGATCAAATTGATATTTTCGTTGAAATCTGATATCCAAAATTTTTATGCAATTACTATACTTCCTTTAATCCGTATACAGAAATTATAATAAAAAAATTGGTTTCATATTGTTTAATAAATCTATTCTTTTCAGTCTACAAGAATCTCGCTTTTCAACACTTTCCCGGTGTTGAGATGAAATCTTAAAGAATGAGACAGCGAATTCTTCTTCCCATCCTCTCCCCTCCCTCTTAACGTCCACGAGTAGTATTCTATTGCCTTCTGCTATTTCATCTAGCATCCTATAAATATAAATGAAATACTTATTTAAAAAAGAGTGAAAGTGCAAGCTTTCACTTCTTCATTCACCCTTCTTTCACTTCACCCTTCTTTCATTTGAAAACTGCTTGTGACGTCAGAGCTTTGAGTGCACAACAAAGATTTCTTTATAAAACGGAAGAACGATAAATTCTTGAAACGCAAGAGTGATAAGACGGCGCGTGGTATGCGCTCTTTACTCGACAATGCTTAAAAGAATTCGATAACACTTGTACCTGAAGAGAAAAGTAAAATAGCCTTTCGCATAACGTAAATTATCTGAATTATTTACGGAGTTCGCGAAAAAGGATGAGTATCGCATTGCGTCGAATAGTTGCTCACAAGCTGTGAGTACGATATGAACGCATATTTAAATGCAGTAAAGAATCATTTTCAGATTTTTCTGTTGAGTTGTTTCATATCGCTTGAGCAATAATCGTCTACTGATATGATAACACATTCGCGACCGGAAAAGAGAAGGTCAGCAATGTATTAAACACTTCCGTACTGTAACGCTAGTTACTAGTACATGTCCGCCTCTATGGACGCAGGATAAATCTTTCATAATGTTGATTTAAATCATTTATATCAACATAATGCCGAATTTCTCATGTTTCCTCTACTAACTCGGGACTTTTTGTATATTTAGTATATGTGATACTATAGTATACCCATTCTGTATAGCAATTTTGATATATAGTACTTGTAGGATAAAAAAGATTGTAATATATGCCTTAAAATGTAATTGAAAACTTTGAAGTTAAATGTAGGCTTTAAGGGGGCTCATACACCTTAAACCCCTTATGATCTTCGAATATGTGACTGTTGCAAGAATTTGGATATTTTATTTATTTTAAAAGCAATTACTTCCACATTTTTACAGCTGACTACATAATATAGCTGCTTTAGAAACTAGTAACTAGATCGTTTGTGTTGCCACAAACATTTTTGTAATTTAATCCGCTTTGTGACAAAATATTTCGTCACGCTTCCACCTTGCGCGCATGATATTTTAAAAATGGCTAATGGTACGTACTTGAAATTTCATGGAATTCTTTAGATAGGCACTATTTTCTAAGTGAACCAAAAATTTGATGAATATTTTAGTATTAAAAAAATTTATGCACGAAAACATTACAGATTTTTTAATAAAATACATTTTATAAACTCAACTCCACATAAAATAAAAATTTAACACGACATTCTTAGAATTTTAGGTTCACAGTATTTTCCAAATGTTATAAAAGCTATATATTAAATATGGAATTAAATTATGCTACAGAATGTTTTAAATTGTGCGCGCAAGGTGGAAACTTGACGAAAAATGTTGTCACAAAGCAGATTAGATTACAAAAATATTTGTGGCAACACAAACTTTCTGATTACTATTTCAGAAAGCAGCTATATATTATGTAGTCAGCTGTAAAAAGTTGGAAGTAATATCTTTTAAAATAAATAAGTTATCCCGATTCTTGCAACAGTCACATATTCGAAGAACTTAGGAATTTTAAGGTGTATGAGTCCCCTTAAATGATTTGAACATATGCTTTATAAATGAGTGTTAACATTATTATATTTACATTTAACTGCATTTTTATCTAGACGCCCGAGGTTAGAATACCGCGAACGGGCTGGCTGCATGGGCGTTTTCGTGGTTTTCCCCATGTGTAACGTGTATACGAGATAGTTTCGCTTAGAAAGTCCTCCACGAAGGCTTCCCTTCCCTTAGGCAGATGGCCCTCGAGACTTTGCCGTAATTAAATAACCTAACCTAACCTTATCTAGACGCATATCTTTGTCTACAATTGTGTGTCTCCACCTTATGTAATACAATGACTAATTGTAAAACAACACCACACTGATGTTTCTACCTTCAAGAGCCTTCTATGCTCATGTTATTTCACTATTGGTTTGTAGAGTCCAATAGGTGTACTTCTGTATGAAAGACTGGAGTAGTAGGAACTACGCAAGCGAAGGGTTAAAGTACCCTTGATTAGTTTTTTAAAATTTACAATGCGTCAACTCGACGCTAACAAACTTCGGTACTTACGTATTATCGCAACCAGGTCAAAATTCGCATAAATTGCGAAATTTGGCAACCCTACTTACGGCAACCCTACGTGTTATACATAGTTTTGTAAAAAGAGCATGTGGAGATTCACAAAATTTTCCTGCATTTTCGTGCAAATTTTTGTAATTTATGAGAAAATAGCAGTGTACATGGATAAAGTGAAGAGTGTGCCCAATGCCATTTTTGTGCAAGTCTGGGATGTTTTTTTAAGTAAAAATAAATCGACGTGTACATGGTTATGGCGAATACGGTTTTTAATCAGAGCTAAAAGCAATAGCCAAAAGATTTCCGCCGAAAAAATAATTCTGCAACTTATTGAAATTCGAAACGGGAAGGGTTTAATTGCTATTTTATATTTTAAAAGAAAATAATATAAAAAACTGTATTAAAATTATCTGTAATTAATAAATGTACATTTTCTTTCTATTCATACTTTTTTACTCAAACTTACAAATAGTGTCAAAACTTACGAATAGCGTCAACCTGGTTGAGATAATACGTAAGTACCCAAACTTCACCTCTGCTTGGGCGGTAACTGAAAAATCAGATAATGAAAATAAAAGTTGAAGATATTGTTATGAAATGTACAGGCGCGGTAAGACGGCTTCTCCGCAAAGCAGTTTTAGGGTTGCCATAAAATGGCAAGGGAAGGCAGGGTTGCCACATTTGGCTACAAAATTGGCGATATACCATGGACGGATGGAGAACCTTCTGGAACGAATTCTTACCGGTTTAGCCCAGAATATCCTCGAACACAAGCCGAAAGCTATATAAACCCTGCTGGTCCGCAGTCAGTTCGTGTGGGTGCCTCGTCTAGCGAGCTGATAGTCACTCATTGAGCGAGTGTCTCGAAGTCTAGCGCCGAGGTGGTCGTCGAGTGCATCGACAGAGTCTTTTAGTGCATCGTCGAGTTTTGTCTTTTTAAAAAATTTGTGCTGAGTCGAGAGCTATACTCTTGTGCATCGCGTGGAGAGTCTCGAGAGTACGTGGAGTTCCGAGAACGACAAAGCAGAGTCGGAAGCTGTATTCTGGTGCTTTGCAGTGAAGCTTGTCTCCACCGTTATTACCTGACAGTGTGAAGGCTGTGTCATTGTAAAAATGTTTTGGAGCTGTCCTGATTAATATTGGTAAATAATGTGTGTTTCGATACTTCATCAAGTAGTATTGTCATTATTCACTTCAAATCCTCACGAACACCGTACAAACGTGAAGGAAGAAAATAACGTAACAGCTGGTGTCAGAGAAGAAAAACGTAGCAGTATTAACAAGTGATTGAAGTAACCTACAGGGCTCAGCGAGGTCCCGTAACTTAAACCCCCTTCGAAACTAGTGGCAGCAAGAAAATGCAATGAAGACACGTGAACCATCAATAAGCAAACGTATCTACGGAGGAGGTGGCGGTTATATAGCCTAACTCTTTTTTCTCCTACCGAAACTCGGCTTTGAAATACTTTCTTCAAAGTAGAAATTTGCATTCTTTCACGCGCGCTACAAAATTTAACTATCCTGGCACTGACAATTAGAGGAATGAAGGGCTTATAGGAAAGTTTGAACTTAACTTTAATAATGTAGGGTTTATATTTATTTTAACTAACATTTATTTTAAGCTATCTTTCCTGTCAAGCCTTTACTTTCCCCTGGAATTGCCAATGCCAGAGTATGTAAATTTTAGTAGAACGCGCAAAGTATTCAAATTGTCAGCGGAAGTAATTTGAGTTAAATAGAAGGGAAACGAGTTTGTAGGTGTGCTTTCTTGATTCACGAGTGTGAAGGTTGCTAGGTAGAAATTTATGAACCGCGCGTTTCGGCCTGTGAGTCTACTTCGGCAATTAGTTGAATCTTTCAACTTCTTATTAAGAAAGCTTGCTGAAATCTCAGCTGTATCTTATAGAACGCGGTTAAGTTAGTCACGTTTATAGAGCCTCGTAGGTAGTGACTTGTTATTTATTCATTTTTAGTTGTACTTTCTTATTTTTATTTAACCGCCGGGTCGGCGTAGTTTGTGAGCGTCAAGTGAACGCATCTGTAACTTCTAAAGTGGAATAAAAAGGGAGTTAAACCCTTCTCAAGAGTTTGTGTAATTCCAGTTCATAGCAGTCACTACTATTGTTGCGGGCAAGTTGGGGCCACGCAACATCACAACTTGTTAGTTAAAATAAATATAAATCCCTACCAGATTTCTCCAGAATTACTCTGTTTATTAGTAGAACAACTCCGTAAGTGTCCCTTCGCGGAAAACTGTCCCTTCTTCAAAAGCCTTGTTTGCCCATGTTATTATTATAATTATTATTATTGTCTTTAAAAACACAATAATGCTGTCTTTACTCTCATCCCAGCTATTGGCTGAGGTTTGGCTGGAAGTAGTTCAACTCCGATGAAAGGTAGGTGAAAATCCTGTGTGGTACCCTGGTCGGGATGCAAATTTCACAAGTGCACATCTGTGTAGCCACCGAGGGTGTGGCTTCTAGGATGGACCAATGGGCATCCAGTAATATTTCTGTCATGTCACATGACCTTTCGCTTAAGCAAAATGGTTTAAAATATTTTGCCACGCAATAAAGTATCGTCGATTTCTTCTGAAAATTTTTATTGCGAGGTTAGATCAAATATAAGCAAATGTGAAGATTTCAATACCTGGTTGAAAGAATTTAAAATAAATACAAACACATTTTGGATACTCCACAAAAATATCGATGTGAAATATTACTTAATAAGTGGTAAATAAGATGAAGAAAGAAATATGTGATAAACATCTGAGCCCAAATGCTATCTTTATATAAAACTATGCATATGAGAAAAATATTGACATGTAATAGAAGTAAATAGAAGTCAGCACTTTTTATTGCAGTCTATATGAAAAATTATTTAAAGAAAAACTATACACTTCCTTAATCCACAGGTGTTAAGTAAATGCATAATATTCGAAGCTAATTATAGCTTGAGTCATTTTCTCGATGTAAAGAGTGATAATATGTCGTGAACATGAATCCAAATATTAATGCGTGATAAAATCGCGAAAGTGAAATGTCAGCGATTAATTAAACTCATGAAACAAATGCACTACGAAATTTTCTTCTACTACTCCATACATTTTTTACCGCGAAACAAATGCAAATTAAAACGTAAACGACATACGCTCCCATGCATGAAGATTTAGCGTCACAAGAGCAATAGAAGCTCATTGGTCCATTTTCGAAACCCCTCTCTCAGTGGCTACCATAGAGGTAGAAAGTAAGATGGAGTCGCCCTAAACAAGTTTCTCCGTACCCTGCTCTGAAGCACCGGCGATCCCTACGTGGTGACCAAAACATTGGGTCATTTACCATTGAGTTCTGTGGGATTTGACGCGTTCGGGTGTAAATATTTTGTAATTACGTCGCAAATATACATATAAATGTATATATTTTCTTTTTCTACAACACTTCAGAGTCCTAAGTATGTGAAAACAACATATTTTTAAACAACATTTCATTCTGAACGGAATTAAATGCTATACTTTTCACAGGACAGTTTTCTCAGAATGGTTTAATTTGAATGAAATATTTTCACAAGTTTTCGTTAATTACATTAGAAAAAAAAATTAAGGTAATTCGATTTTATTCGGTTAAGGTACAAAAATTAAGATCAAAGTTTATTGTATTATTAATATTAAAATTATGCATTATTTCTTTTCTATTTATAGAGCTTCTTCCTAAAATACTTTCTTAAATATGACATGATTTTTTGGCTTCTTTTAAATCGAAAAATGTAAGTCAATTTATAATTAATGCTCTATTCGGTTCAATTTAAATTAGAGAATTATTAGGAATTAGCGAAATACTTTAAATAAGTATTTCGCTAATTCCTAATAATTAAATAGGTATTAAATAGTATTTGACTTTCTCTGAACATTTCTGAAAGGGAATAAAATAAGTTTTTTTTTTTTTTAAGAATTATTTAAAACTTGTAACTGAGTTATTATAAAATGTAAAGGGAATAATTCTTTTAATTATACTTATCAGATTTTTTTTTTTTTTTTTTTTTTTTTTACCCTTCATTTCAACAATACATATTCCAAAACTCTTTATTACGTTCTTAAGTGCGCATCTCATATCATTTGCTTTACAATACCTTTTAACAGATTGCTTTCCAATACGAACAATTCTTGCTTAAATAGTTTTATAACGTATTTGTCAACAGGATTTCAATTTATGTTTACAATTTAATATTAAGGTTATTATATATTTAGATATCATTTATAATCATTATAAATTAGATACATTTAATCATTAGATTTCTTCACAGTACTTTCACAGTTGTTTATAAGTGAATAAATTCTTCATTTCAAATACATTTATAAATAATTTAATGAATATTTAAGTATTTTTTCAAAGGCAGATACATGCTTTTTGCAAGCACATGCATAAATACCCATACATATTTCCTATTTATCATTTCCGGCATGTGCAAATCTTTAATTTCTGTGCATTCACTATATTTTTCGTGTAAAGTAATTTACACTAATTTAGCATACACCCGAAAGTTTTACATAAAAATATATATGAATATAATTTGAATGAAAATTATAAGTATTATTTTTAATACCTACTCAAAGGTCAGTTTTTCTTCAAAATTCTTCCACGATGGCATCTCTCTCTTTGGGCAGATAGCCCTTGCATGCGTTACTCTATTTAATAAAAACTTAATCTGACCTATGTGCCTAATTACAAATATTTTAACATACATAATTTTATATTTACATTTAGCCATCAAGTTTCAAACTTTTCAAATCTTCTAGAAAATAAATTTTGGCAGATCTCTTTTAGCAATTTTCTTAAAATCTATATTTTTGTAGTGCAACAGCTTAGAATTTTATAAAACAAATTCATAATCAAAATCGCTGTTGTTAGTTATCGAAAAATAACCAAGATGTGATTTTTGCGTAAATGTCAGTAAACTATACAAATTGCTATTATCCATCACACTATGAATGTTTCTTTCATGCGAGAGTGTCCCTTTTTCGATTTGTATGGAACTGTCGTGTGTCGAAATACTATCAGAATCTTGTCAAGCGAGCTTCTGAATGTAAACAAACAACACCCCGTCTGGTGACCCAAGCTTCAAAGCAGTGCTTCACTTCTAGCGCGGAATGGCCCCTCCTCCCTTTCCTACCTCCATGGTGGCTACGCTGATGGGCACTTGTGAAATATGCGGTCGAGAGCCTCCCTCAGCGGCGAGTAGTAGTAGTAGTGGGGAACATGTATTGCTCATTATCATTTCAGCCTTATTAAGACACAATCAAAAACTCTCTAAAAGTTGATACTAAATTTTAATTCATTTTAATATAAAAATAATTAAAAAAGAATTAGCTCCGGATATTACGATTGTGTTGTTTAAAATAGCAGATAATAAACGTTACATGGAATACTCGTGTAGTGAAACACTGGTTCTTTGAGATCAAAAGTCTATGAAAAACGTGGATTCTAAAAAACTTGCTTAGCCAAGACCTTGAAAGTTATGTTGAGGGGCCATATATCGCCGTGTATATACCAGCTACTCGCCGTCAAATTAGAAAACTTTTATTACACAAATGAACTGAACCAGACTGAGAAAACATAACTGAATTTTTTCACTCCACCTATTTATCGATCTAAGCATGATGGAAAATAAAAAGAGATCCGCTTAACTGGGTTAAAGAACTGCAAATTTGTTAACACTAACATTTTTACTAATTCTATCTGTTTATACAAGGTGTTTATAAAGTCCCGGTCCCATTTTGATGTTTAATAACTAATAAAATAATTGAAGATATAAACAACTTACGGCATTTATTGATGAAATTACTTATATATTTTCCTTTCCAGGTTTGAATATCTTTACTTTTGTAAATATCGTCTGCGCGTGTGTTTAATTTCAGATAATTTCATTTTCCAGTCTAAATATCTGTACTTTTCTAAATATCGTCTGCTTATTAATTGCATTTTTCTCTTTTTTGTTTTTGGCATCTTTCCGGCATTGTTAATCCCCATAATGTGCGCATATGGGAATCTGAAAACCCCCCATGAACACCGTGAGGCACAAAGGCCTTTTCCAAAGGTTAATGTGTGGTGTGGGCTCAGCACGGCCGAGCCACTGGGCCTTTCTTTTTTACAGAAAAGACGGTCTCATCAGTCGTATGCTTACACATGTTGGAAAACTTTGTATTTCCACAACTAGAATAGTTTCAGCTACATGTCTTTTTGTACAAGATGGTGCACCACCTTCATTGGGGTACCATCGTTCGTAGTTCTTTGAATGACCATTTTACAGGAAGATGGATTGGGCGAGGAGGTCCAATTCCTTGGCCACCCAGATCACCTGATATAACGCCGCTTTGTAAGAGACAACGTTTACAGGAGGACAGTGTCGAACATGGATGACCTAAAAGCCAGAATTAAAACTTCAATAGCCTCTGTGGATGCCGACATGCTTGCCGGTACCTGGCGTGAAATTGAATATCGACTTGATATTCTCCGTGCGACGAAGGGGGCACACGTGGAAGTTCATTGACAAGGGTCACGAAACTTTTTGAGTCTATCTAACCATTTATGTTATTAATTTTAATCTATCTTTATTATTTTATGAGTTATTAAACATCAAAATGGGTCCGGGACTTTTTAAACACCCTGTATTTATTTTTTAATAGAGAGTTAAAGTTAAGGATGTATATGAACTCCAGGCATTAATATCATACATAAAATCTTAAGGACTAAGTTACTAGTTTCGCTTATTAATTTATTCAAATCACGCTTAATTTCCAAAATATTTTCTTACATATTTAATCAACAAAAAAAAAAAAAAAAAAAAAAAAAAAAAAAAAAAAAAGGTCTCTAAAACGCAGCTGTGCTTTATAAATCCCTGCAGTTCAAAGTTCCACTATATTTTAAATTAAAAGAGTTAGATATATTGTCAGTTTCTTTCAAAATATTACTAAAAATAAAACAGAGATATTATGAAAACGTGTATATTACTTTAAACCATTTCCTTTGTTAAATAATGCATGATTTTAAATGTAGAATGTATGATAAATGTATAATGCTCCATAGAACGACAATAATGGCAGAAATAGCAGTTTGTCGGGCTGCATGGGTGGAATGCCAATTAATGTCAGGTTACGGGGATAATATACACCATGGTAACGTAACATAACGAATGTAAGTAACAGAATACAAAGAATGATAAATCGAAATTACAAAAGTTTCTCGAAACAGAATAATAATTAAATAATTAAGTCTAATGGTAAAAAAATATTGAGGAGCACCGTTAAATTATAAAACTTGTGGAACATAGCCATTAAATCCAAGATGCTTATATCTTTTATTAACGATTTTACAATTTTATGTTTACCAAAGTAAAATGATTTTCAAATTTATTAAAGTAAGGATATTAACTTATTTCTAAAGTTTATCTTCTCTTTCCAGTTACGCAAAGAGCCTTTCTCCAAAGTGGAATTGCTATCCATTCCTCAGCCGTATTTAGATGAAGACTGCGACCTGGATCCCAAACAGACAGACAGACTTTGGCTGAATCTGTCTTCTCCAAATATTTGCAAGCTTTGGATGGACAACGACGAACTTAAAGGCCCGCGAAATCTTTCGGATAAAGGCTGTGAATCCTTGCGATCTCTATCTGATTCTGTTGTAAGAACCAATTACCTCAGAAGACAGAGGCAGCAAAAGGGGTAAAAATAATACATGTTTGGTTGTCGCCATTCTTTTCCTTGTATTCGGGCTAGTCGGAAGAGGTGGTTTCATGTAATTTAGAAACATATTCTTTGCTTAGAAAATGATAGAAGGCTGCTAACTAAATATTGCTAACCCCATGAATAAATACATTACAACTCAGTTTTAATAACCAGTTCACAAAATTAAAAATCTGATCTGTACACTACATGACTTCCTTGTACGATATATAAAATTATACGCATTTTTTCTTGCATTTCGTTTAAACTTATTGGATCGAACTAAATCTACTTCGCCGACAGCGCATAAACCACAATAGAATAAATGCACTCTTTAAAATTCACTATATTTGTTTACCATAGCGACACTCTGGCGCTAGGTTCACTTAACAGCGTTATATTTCGTTCATATTATAACTCAGAATGCACAAAATGTATATAATTTTAAGAATTATCAAATCGTTGCCACATGTTCTATTCAAATACTATAATAAATCTAGAACGATGTATAAAATAAATTAAGCAAACAAAACAAACAAAAAAAAACAGTTTTTCACAGACGATTGAGTATTTCTCATTCAATTAATTCAGTTCTCACTTCGCGACAAGGCAAAAATACATAAAAACTCAAAATATCTGTATTAAAAATTACGAAGTAAATCTTAAACATTTATTTCCTCAAAAAAAAAAAAAAAAAAAAAAAAAAATCCAGAAACGATTAAGCATGATTTAATTTGCAATAATAAATGAAGGCATTATCTTTGTTGTTGCAAAGCTTAGTACTCTAGATTGGCAACAGGGGCCCGACAGCGGTCGAGCGGTAAAGTCGCTGAACACTGGCAGTTCGGTCCGAGGTTCGAATCCCGCGAACGGGCTAGCTGCATGGGTGTTTTCGTGGTTTTCCCCATGTGTAACGTGTATACGAGCCAGTTTCCCTTAGAAAGTCCTCCACGAAGGCATCCTTTCCCTTAGGCAGATAGCCTTCTAGGCTTTGCCGTAATTAAATAACCTAACCTAACCTAACCTAACCTAACCTAGATTGGCAACAAATATACTATTCTGCTGTTACACATGTAAACAAATATGTCCGCCATGCTATTTAAAACTTAAGGCTTAACCGCACTTAAACAGCTTTTAAATTGTTATTAATTGTACAAATATTGCTTGCGGATTTACTAAAGGCATAAAAACCTTAACCGGAAGATAAAAACAAAATAATTCAATCATTTTTAAGGCAAAAAATGCGCAATTTAATAACATATAAGAGTAAAGAAACTGAGATCACTGAGCCGGGTAACAGAGTGGTTATATATATAAATATATTTATACACGTTTGGTACGGCCGATTGCAACCAAAATACGAGGTGCACATCTGCATATTATAGAGTCCTATATACAAAATTTCAACGTTCTGAGGCTACTCGTTTTTGAGTTATGCGAGATACGTTCGTACATGCGTTCGTACAGACGCCACGAAGAATTCTCTTCAGAATTAATTTTAAAGCAGTTTTATAATTTTTTTGGAGGAAACGAGTCTTTTATTCTGTTCTTACGTACAGATATCACGCAAAAACATCGTTAAATTGCATTCGATAGCAGTCAAAATGGATATTTTCGTTGAAATAGGCTGCCTGAAACTTTTCGCGATTACAATACTTCCTTTTTACTTCGTACAAGGAAGTAAAAAAGTATTTTGAACAAGTAACGAAATTTAACTTTAAGGCTGTGTTTGGTTCCTATATTTATATTTGATCAAGATTTATACTCGTTATGAAAAAAAAAAAAAAAAAAAAAAAAAAAAAAAATACAACACGTTTAACTGCCAGACGACAAAAATTGACAAGATATCTATTTAATTTCAAAATTTGCAATTTTTGATGTCATATCAATTTGCTTAATAGAATAATTCGAGGAAATAAGTTTAAATGAAGTGCAGTAAAAAGTGTGCATAATTTAACAAGCCGTACAAGGAAGTTATGTGGTGTCCATGTAAGATTTTTTTTAATGTTAAAAGCCTGCTGCCAATAATGAAAAAAAAAAAAAAAAATCTTAACATGAGCGTTTCGTACATCAATAATTTTTCGTACATCAGAACTGCTTGATAAACATTATTAAACTTCTCAAAGAAAAACTCTCTGAAGCGTTGTGTCGCCAATGAATATACGCTGTTGCCAACCGCGATGCGTAAGGTTTTTTATTTATCACTAATATTATAACAGTGCATAGTTCACTACAGAGTAAGCTGATAGTTTAAGTAATTTTACCTGGATTTTTTAATAATATTTTATTACAAATATTATTTTATATCGTGTCATAAATAAAATTAATTTCTAAAGCTTTGTAAAATCTTTAATTTACTTCTTGTGTCCGCTGTCTTCTACGAATGGAATAGTTTTGATAGAATTTTGTAGTAACAAACAGATTGGAAGCTTTTCTTATAAATAATTCTACTTTTAACTTTGTTCGAAAGGTAATAAATAATCTTTTTTTTTTTTTTAAATATTTTTTGTCAATGTCATTGTGCATTCAAAAAAGTACAAAAAAAATACACACAGCTTTCAAAATTGAAATTCTTTTTGCAATGGGTTTTGATGTTACTCAACAGTTTTATGAGCTGGCAAAATATCTGAATAATTTTCCACATGTTTTCTGTTCTTTATAGTTTTAAACGTTTGAAGGCTGTGTTAAACTCTTCTTTGAAATATTAGATTGTAAGCTGAAGTTTTCAAAATGCAATACATTTTTTTAATTTACCTTTAATTTATATAATTAGATAAATGTATTACATACTTGTTAGACAAAAATATCATTTAAGAATTCTGTTCAGTTATTAAAAACAGTTTGGATAATGTTGCTATATAACTATAAATATTTTAATGAGAACATGTATGTTCAAATGATAACAGTAAAAAATTTTAAGAAGTTGTACTTAATTTTAATTCTAATGTATTCATAAACTTGCTTTCCATAACAACATGAATACAAACATTAGTTTTGCAGTATAAATATTTATATTATATTTTATCCGCAGACATAAACTTTCACATGAAAATGTTCAGATACCCTATTTTAAGGCCAAGGAACTTTTAGGATCGCTGCTCAACGTTATTGATGGATTTTCTGCTAGATATGGTAAGATATTATAATGTAAATTTAAAATAATGTTGGACCTTTTTTAATTAAAAATGACAAATTCAAAATTAAAAGTGTTAAAACAATTTGTCAATTGACAGTCTCTGCCTGACAATTTTTAAGTTCATTTTTGTGCATAGTGTTATTTTAGCACATTGGCCATAATTTAACCTAACCGTTGTGGTTAATAGAGAAGCCATAAAAATGTTAAAACCCATTAAGTAACAAAAAAGCAAAAGAAATAAACATGGCTCAAATTATCATAAAATCTTTCTTTTGTAAGGTTTTAAGCTATTTCTGCGGTATTCTATGCTGTGATTATTGAATTAACCGAATTAGGAAGAGATAATATGTGAATTTTGTTTAAATTCTAGAAATTCTAAGACTAAATACTCCGAAAAAAATCTTTATTTTTATTTTAAATTTATTATAACTAATATGGACAACGGAGAATATTTACTTGTTATGCATTTTTTACATAATAAAATCGCAAAGAATTTAACAGTAGCCGCAAAGGTTTAAAAAAAGAAAAAGAAACAAACAAAATTAGCTGATTAAATCATATAATTTAGTGAAATAAATATTAAAATATACATGCTGCTTTATTACAAAATAAAAGACATTTTTTCTTTAAACGAAGGAAAGCTGTTATTTTATTTCAAAAAAGAAGCAAAAAACGTCCAAATCTATCTATCTTTCCTAATATTGCTTAAAGCGAAAATTTTTCTAAAATGTAAAAAAATAAGAATTATATACTTCCGATATGTTTATTGATTGTCAGAAACATAATTTTGTAATTTAAACTAGCTTTGCTCATTCTTGTTAATGGAACCAGTAATAGTCAATTTTTGTTTTCTATAGTACTTTGATTTTATTCTATCTGACAAATTTACTTTCGCCGTTTTTGGGTTTCGATTTTGGATTCTACAAGTTCTCAAGTACAGTTTAGGCGAACGTTTTCTCGCAACTTTTGACTTGTGACAAAATAATTCAACGTGTAATTTTACGAGTTATAATTTAATGCGTAAGAGGAATCGGATACTATAACAGCTTGCAGTCTTAGATGGCTTAGTGGAAAGACGAAAAGATGGCGCTAACAACAATGAATTTTGAAGAAGTCCCAATCTTTATTTTCACGCATATAAAACCATCTTAGTAGATATTTATCCAATCATAATGAAATGCGCGCGAATACATGCAGTCTCGAACACAAGTAATAAGGCACCATTAGCTCAGGAAATTCTCCGCTATTTTTCCAAGGCCAACCTTTCTTTATAATTTGGATTAAAGCCCATGTTAGTTAAAAGGGAAATGAGACGTTGACTTATTTGCCAGGCGGTAGAAAAGGGAAAAAGCACCGTGAAAATAAGCATTATCTGGCTAGCTTCGCACCTGAAGTTAAAGCTGCAAAATACACTCATGTCCCTAAATTAAGAATAATGCAAAATCAGGCAAAGGAAGAGTTGGAAGCAAAACAAATTTGACTTATTTGTAAAGCTTATTTATTAAACAAAAGGTAAAGAGCAAAAAACGATGCTATATGTTTCATATTATTAAAAAAATTAACGATTTTTTCTCCCTGGAGCAAATTACAAAAAAAACCTATTTACAAAAAACCAATATTGCATGGTTGGTATGATTCTTAATACATTGTATGTCTCCCAGACGATGCAATACAGTCCGTACAACGCCTAGGCATGCTGAGTATCAAATTATCGATCTGATCTTGGGGGATATTAATACCACTCAAAAGGCAATGCTCTCCGAAGTTCCGGTAGATATGGAGAAGGAGGTTGACGGGCTGCAACTCGTCGGCCAACCATGTCCCACACGTGCTCTACTGGATTCAAGTCCGGTGAGAATGCTGGCCAGTCCATACGGGTGGTATCCTCCGATTGAAGGCATTCGCTTACGATGTTTGCACGGTGGGGATGGGCATTGTCATCCATAAACACAAATTGTGCGCCCATGGCGCCCCGAAACAAACATACATGTTGTTCCAGAATGACGTCCCGATAGATTTGGCTTGTCATGGGTCCAATTTAAACATGAAGGTCAGTTTGGAACCCAGAATAATTCCACCCCAAACGAGCACTCCTGCACCACCGTAACGGTGTCGTTCAATGATGTTTTCTTGGTAGTAACGGGACCTGGAGCTCTCCATGTGAAAGTCCGGCGAGAATCAGACTGCAAGATAAACCTGGACTCGTCGGAAAACATCACACAAGCCCACTGTTGCGGTGTCCATAATGCATGCTCTCTGCTCCAGGCTAACCGCAGGCGACAGTGAGTTGCTGTAAGTGGAACGCATCTGACAGGTCTACGAGCATATAGACCAATCTGCCCTAAGCGTCTGTACACGGTCTGCCTTGAAATTGTCGTACCAGTGGCTGAAGAGAGCTAACGAGACAGGTCTGAGACTGTGCTCTGCCTGTTTCTTTTGGCAGTAACTGCCAAATACCGGTCCTCAATCGGCATTGTAACTCTGGGGCGACCTGTGCTGTAACGTCTACTCACATCACCATCATCTTGGAATCGTCGCCAAAGCCTGGAAATGACACTCTGGGCAATTCCAAGCTCGTCTGATTCTTCCAGTTGGGTACGCCCACATTCCAGACGGCCGATAATTCTACCACGTAAAAAATCATCCAAATGCGTCCTTTGTGTCATAACTATTCGGTTATTGCACTGAAATGCTTATAAAGCGGCTGCGAACAATTTTACTTCTTTGCCTGTATTCCTTATATATCACTCTCTTACACTATCGTCATTGTGACGTACCATCAGTGTCATCTGGTTACTTCCTGAAATCTGCATATGATTCTTGAAGATGTGTGTAGTGATTTTACAGGTCATATATTTATTTTAGAGTTCGATTTCCGCGTTACTCCGAATTATCGTTAATTTATGGACATGATTGTACAACAAAATAATCTTGGCAGAAATGATGGGACGCTGCTGAAACTGAGAGAAGAGTTTACAATCTCTTTCCCCAAAGTAGACTCTTCTCCGATTCATGTTAGCAGACAGATCGCTTGGTTTATCACAGAGTACGACCCCTCTCCCACAGCGCAAAGTGCATATAGAGAAAGGGATCACCTTGAACATTATCTATTTTCATTCCCGTTAACAGAATCATTTCATCTAAAGAAGTCGAATTCAGAAGGGAATCTATTCCCATTCCTAAGATATGCAGTCAAGAATAAGCACTTAAAGTACAAATTTGAGAAGATAATTGACTTCATGAAAGTCAAGAGCTTTGCAGTGAAAATTAGTTGCAAAGAAATGCTTGAGCAAAACAGTGAAAATTAGTCGCAAAGAAATGTTTGAAATGCTGTTGCTGAAGCAAGGAAATGCTTCAGCAACAACAGCGAAGCAAAGCAATTAAATGCAAATTCAATGTATGCGTGTGCAATTATTGTGTAAAGCAGTAAGCACCGCTAACAATATGAAACAGGACAAAGAATACTCATAAGTAATGTCAGGGACTAATATGCACTTACTTAGAGTAAGCAATAAGGTGGCTCCTATACTTATGCATAACATAACTATATCTGCTCAATGACTTAGAGAACATACCAAGATAATAATAATTTGTGCCAATAATTTTCTCCTGTATTTAACCAGTAAAAGTAAATCGTAATTTACTAAAAAGGAAGTTGTTGGTGAAGTGAATGACAAAAGCAAGTCGAGTATTAAACACGACGTGTTCGTTGGGATCAGACGCATTAACACACCAAAACGGAAAATTATTGAGACAACTAGTATGGAAGTAGCAACAGCATTTAGTACATGTTTTACAATGAACTACTACGCCAGTATCCGAAAATCAAATTTACTATTGCACTAATTTTAACACATGTCAGTATATTGTTACGTTATTTTCTTCCTTCACGTTCGTACTGGGTTCGTAGATTTGGAGTGAATAACGACGACACTTGATGAAGTATCGAAACACAGTTTATTAGTCAGTATTGTCAGGACAGCTCCAAAACACGTTTCACAGTCGTCTATGAAATACTATAAACACGCTGGAACAATCAGCGACACAGCCTTCACACTGTCAGGCAATAACGGTGGAGACAAGCTTCCTGCAAAGCACCCGACTCTGTTTTCCGGAGTACAGCTCTCGACTCTGCTTGGTCGTTCTCGGAACTCCAGTACTCTCGAGACTCTCCACGCTACAACTCGCGATGCACTCGACGACACACGAGCACAGCTCCCGACTCTCGGTTCAGTTGTTTCCGGAGCTCAACACGCTCTCTCGACGATGCACTAACCGCGATGCTCTACAAGACTCTTTCGGTGCACTCGATGACCCACTCGGCACTCGCTTGGCCGGCTGTCAACGCGATCGCTTCCGCAGAGATTGACTCGCTGGACGAGACACACTCACTCGATGAGAGACGCACACTGAATGAGTGCGGACCAGCAGGGTTTATATAGCTTTCGGCTTGTTTTCGAGAACATTCTGGGTTAAACCGGTAAGAATTCGTTCCAGAAGGTTCTCCCTCCGTCCATGGCATATCGCCAAATTTTCTGACACCAGTTGTTGCGTTATTTCTTCTGACACCAGTTCGTACGGGTTTCGTGTGGATTTGGAGTCCACGCTACAACTCGCGATGCAGTCGACGACACACAGAGCACGGCTCCTGACTCTTCAGTTCAGTCGTTCCCGGAGCTCAACACGCTCTCTCGACAATGCACTAACAGACTCCCTCGATGCACTCGACGACCCACTTGGCACTCGTTGCCTGGCTGTCAACTCGATCGACTCTGCAGGGATTGACTTGCTAGACGAGACACACTCACTCTCGATGAGAGATACATTATCTCGCACTCTAAGACGAGGCTCTCTCGACGAGGCACACTCACCCGATGATACTCACCCGATGAGAGACACACACACTAACTGACTGCGAACCAGCAGGATTTATATAGCTTTCGGCTTGTGTTCGGAAACATTCTGGGCTAAACCGGTAAGAACTCGTTCCAGAAGGTTCTCCAACCGTCCATGCTCTAGGGTCAATTTTGTCACCGAATGGGCGATTTCTCGCAAAATGTGGCAACCCTGCCTTCCCTTGCCATTTTATGGTAACCCTAAAACTGCTTTGCAGTTAAGTCATCTTATTGCGCCTGTACATTTTGTAACAATATAATTTTTAACATCTACAATCATGCATTTCATACCTAGAAAAATTTCAATGCCTTATGATTTGCTAATTGTTTCTGGTATAAACACTTTTTATATTATTTGTTAAAAAGTCATGCTTAAAGATATAGTTTCGATATACAGCATTTTAATATAAAACTGACACAGGTGAAGGACTTTCCGAAAATGGAATGGTGAATTGCGAGAAGTACTTTCCTGAAGCACACGGAGAATGGACAAAAAGATTATTTCCTTATCACACGAATCTTGATCAAGGAGTCCTAAGTGCACAAATTCCCCAGAAATCTATTGAAGAGGGACAGCAGCGACTCCGAGCGAATGGCTATCCATTTCCATATCTATACCCGCCTATAATCACGGAGCCGCCGCCTACATTTCGACCCATTAGGCCCTTTCAGATACTTTATCCACCACCACAGGTTCCGTACATTAGACATGGTCATCATCAAATGCGATTCCAGTATGGTTCAGTTTACTCTCAGGGTCTTGGAGCAGCTTACCATCCTAGCAGCTCTATTGGACAATCAATACAGGTCGCAAACTGTCAAGCAACGCAACAAGTGAGTGTTTTTTTTTTATTGTCCAATAAATTTAATTTTGCCGTTAGAAAAGTGTATAGTTCCCAGGCTTTGGATCCGTGACTTCAAATAACATTATACTACCGGGCATTTATCATCAGTTCAACCTAATAATTTCACGAAATGTGAACTTTTGTCTTCCATTCGCCTTAGCAAATCTCGAGTACTGCTATTCAAGCTAAGATTTTTCACTCATAACTGTAATTGCTTAACATATTGATTGATTTAGAAACAATAAATGTATTCCTTAATAAATTATATCTTTATTTTTGAATGTCATATGTAATTGATATTATTTATAATAGATTTGATTGCTGTAATTTATAATATATCTCACAAATAATTCTTAATGACTATTTGTACTATTACTGTAATTCATAAAAGCTGTTTCTAACACCACATATTACACTTTTCAATGCAAAATAATCATTTGTGCGCCACTTAACCATTTTTTATCGTTTGTAACATCAAGTAAGCTAAATTCAAATTCTAATAATATTATTTTCCCTCAACATATTGTAGCGTGCGTACGAGCTCTTAATAGATGCAAGTTGGATAAAAAGTTAATAAAATTTATTCTTATGACAAGAAATATAACAAAATGCTGGAATTTTCCTCAGAGGTATTCATACAGGTGTTCACACGGTGGTGTGGCTGCAGCGGACGTGGTCAGAGCGAACACAAACGATTTCGTGGTCAGAACGGACACTACGAAACTCATCGTGGTTAGAGAGGACACATTTTTTTCCCCCAAGAACAGATAAAGGGTGCAGATAAATATGTAAATAAATATTTTTAAAAATCTTAAATATAATTTAAACAGTATTTTAAGTGGCAAATCTCTTTCAAGTGGGATAACTTTTTTTTTTTTAACCGAAGTTTTCTGTTTTCGTATTCGATTATCGAATTACAAGGCACTGGAATTACTCTTGGCACTGTAGTATGTCGGTATTTTAGTGACGAAATCATAACCTTTCTGATATAATTCTGAAAGTTCTTGAAATATCTTGGGAACGGGAACTGACGTTTCTTCTCGTACTCTTTTTCTGCAAGTCTCTAACTTCCTTTTAACTTCCATCTCAGTAATGTTGGGCACGCAGGAATGTTCAGTTTTCTTCAGTACTTCGTTCTGAAAATTTGTCTTTACATTTCCTTTACAACAAGGATGTCAAACTCGCGGCCCACAACAAATATTTTTGCGGCCCGGCCAATATATCGGCAAATAATAATATATAATAATAAAATAACATATCGATGAAGAAAAAAATGAAATGTTTACTGCTAAGTAATTAACGATAATTTATTCAGTGTTGTTAGATTACTCACAGCGAGCTGACACACACACTACTTAAATTACAAATGCGTGTGAGTAGCTTGCGTTCAGCTACCTTCGGCTTTTGGGGGGACACGTGCACTCAGAACTTGTACGCATCCCCCGATAGCCGAATGTGGCCGAACTCATGGTCTCAGTTTTCCAATCATAGTTTTGTACGATATATTGGTGCATGCACTTTGCTTTATTATTAATTATTACTTAAGTCATATTGTTACGGATTTCATAGTTAAAATCCAGATATTTATAGATGTTTCCAGTATATTCGAGAAATTAATTATAAAGCTTATAAAAGCCGAAAACAAACAACTCATCTCAGTAGTAGCTGTAGTTCTAGCGAACTGTTTCTTTACTTAATGCTGTGATTGATATGTAGCGATTTCGCTGTGAGATAGAATTAGTTTCTCTGTTTTGAATTGATTTTTGCTAAACGTTTGACATTTTGTGATATTGTCAGAATATTTTTGAAGAAATATTTCAGCATTTTGATTTATCTCTTGTGGAAAGAATAAATTTTTGTTAGCTTTTTAACGTTAACCGTGTTTATTCCAGCACTTTGTATTCAGTATGTCTATATCAAAACCAAGTGGTAGTAAAATTAAACGAAAACTCGCTGACGAACATAGAATATTCCAAGTAAAATGGGAATTAGAATATTTTTGCTGTGAAATAAAAGATAAAATAATCTGCTTGATATGTAATAATACTATTAATGTACTATTAATAATACTATTAATTCTTCGATTTTCTCCATAAGTATTCAGTACCCAGCCATATGCAAATGGAGGTGATCGATATTCAATGCAACTCAAATTTGAAAGCAAAATTCATTGAAGTGGGCGTGCCTGAATTTTACAAATATTTACCAGCCAGGTTTGAAAATACTCGAAAATTCGCATATGAAATTATTTCCATGTTTGATAGCACTTATCGGTGCGAGCAGTTATTTTCAGTCATGAAAGGTGATAAGTCTCCTATTAGAAACCGTATTAATGATGCTCACCTTGGGTCAGCGTTGAAAGTTATCACTGCAAACAAAATTTCTCCCGAAATAGGAAAGATAATAGCAGAGAAGAGATGTCAAGTATCAGGACGTAAACATTAAATTTTTCTTGTTCTTTTCTATATAAATATATATATATAAGTTTATTATTGTATTATTCGAAATAAATCTACGTTTCTATGAATATTGATTTTTTTGGGGGGCCCGGCCTAAAGTTAAACCTTGTTTGTTTGGCCCAAGTGTACCTATGAGTTTGACATCCCTGCTTTACAACGATCTGTCTTACATACCCAGCTCATTCCTAATTTATATTTTCGGTGTAAACGGCATGGCTAATCATCTACAACTAAATATCCTTTTCCTTTATTTGTAGAGAGTAATTTTGTTGAAATGGCTATAGGTTCCATCACAGACTTTTTCGAGGCTATAAAACAACATACACACTTCATAAGGATAAAACATCCACTGAAAAACCTTTACTCTTAAAATATCGGCTTATCTCTACAGCAGGTGCAAAGCTCGAAAGTACATAATAGGTGACATGTGACTAATTAGGTAAACAATAAAATAGGTGCAAAAATGTCCGCTCTAACCCACCCAGTTACCCTCACGTGTCCGCTGTAGCCACTGTCCGCTCCAACCACGTCCGCTCTGACCACGTAACCGTTCACACTATCGGGCAGTAATAATCAGTAGTTATCCTTCAAACCCCTAAAACTTTAAATAGACAGCAATCCACAGCAGAGAAAGCTAATCCGATCAAGAATAACAACAGCAGCTACCTAAACAACTAAGCTGAGACTTCTCTCTCCGGCTTTTTAAAGCTTTCAGTCGGTCGCAAGAGAGTTCTAGTAATTTCTTTGCTTCTCGAGATTTCTGGAAACCCACTAGAGGATGGAATTACGGTTACAGCTAACACAGTAGTCAATTACAATTATTAAATTTCAATACAGATAATCAATGAGATACATTCCGATGACTTCATTGATCACGTGACTTATTTTTACCTTTTGTAAACAAACAATGCAGATGACCTCAGATATCACGTGACTTATGTACAGCTAATGCAAACAAGCAAGATCATTCTTCCTCTTTTTCTCTTGCGGAATGTATCTCATTATTCAAATTCAATACAAATAAAAGACATATCCATTTATTCAATACTAAATGCACGTGTTCTTATATTTTTACTTTCTTGTCGTAGCTTTCTCTTAATATCTATCACGCGCTGCACTTCACGGGGAAATAAAACAATTTTAAATATAATTCTACTAAAATTAGCTATCTAAATACAAAATTCGTGAAAATATGATTTTGAGGTTAAAAAAACCTCATTCTACTAGGCCGATTGACGAAATTCAGCTTGCGATTTTCATGTCTCTAAAGCGTAACTTAGGATACGTATTAGATTTATATATACATCGTTGTTCTAATATTTCATTATTTTCATTAATTTGTTTATGTTAGTTATGCAAAATATGCACCTAATACAAATCCGAAGTCCTTTATCTGATGTTAAACCTGCAGTCTATGTTCAAATACATAATAATAATTATGGGCATCCAAGTACATTATACGAGGGTAAGTTGAAAAATAAGTTCCCCTGTCGACTGTGGTCAGAGTTGTGTATGAAAGTCAAAAAATAGAATGAGACATTAAAGATATGACATATGATATGACCTTTATTTTATTATTCTCGTACGAGTACGTTGAGACATTTGTCACATAGCTTGATAAGCTTCAAAAAGTCCTCCAAGAAATATTCACGCTTTGCATATGGAAGAAGCGTTGAACGACTATGGGCGAAAGGCGACACAGCAGGAAAACGCGCAAGTCACCGATACAATATTGGGTAGAGGTCGCTGCAAATCAAGCAGATGGCGCTGTTGCAGTGCCTGCGCAAAGCGGAGACCAGCCTCTCATTTGAGCCCCGGTAGGTATGGAGAGAAGGTGCGTGAAGTGAGAGCGGTTATCCGCTATGAATGGGCACGTGGAGTATCAGGAACAGAAATTCATAACCGCCTCGTGGAAGTCTATGGGCCAGGTGTGATGTCGAAGCAAATGGTGCGGAGATGGTGTCGCACATTCAGTGATGGACGTCAGCAAGTGGAGGACATACCGAGAGCTGGACGGACGCGCACGGCCACTACAGATGCAAATGTCAGGAAGGTGGATGACATGATTAGAGCGAACCGGCGTATCACCATCGATGAAGTAGCCGAAGAACTTGGAATCTCACATCAGCGAGCTCAAAACATCATCCACGACATTCTTCGATACAGAAAAGTGTCAGCACGATGGGTGCTCCGACAATTGACCTCGACACACAAGGAACAACGCATGGGGGTCAGCCTGGAACACCTCGTGCGTTACCATGAAAATGGCAATGACTTCCTGTTTCGGATTGTGACGGGGGATGAAACGTGGGTCCACCATTTCACGCCAGAATCGAAGGCCGCATCTATGGACTATCTAGTGGAAACATCCGTCATCGCCTGTCCGAAAGAAGTTCAAGACAACTCCCTCTGCAGGTAAAGTGCTCCTCACAGTTTTCTGGGACGCCCAAGGAGTTTTGTTGCTGGACTTTTTGGAGGTTGGAACCATCAATGCTACGCGCTACTGTGACACCCTGTCGAAACTGAAAGAGGCGATTCGGAAAAAGCGGCCTGGCCTTCTCACATCTGGCGTTCCGCTGTTGGATGACAATGCCAGACCACATTCGGCGACGGCAACGCAACCATATTGCAACTCTTGGTTGGGAGCGCCTACACCATCCGCCATACAGTCCTGATCTCGCACCAAGCGACTTCCATCTGTTTCCGGCTTTGAAGAAAAATCTCGGGGGAAGGCGCTTTGGAAGCAATACTGAAGTGAAACAAGCCGTTCAACGCTTCTTCCATATGCAAAGCCCTGATTTTTTCCTGGAGGGCTTTTTGAAGCTTATCAAGCGATATGACAAATGTCTCAATGTACTTGGTACCTATGTGGAAAAATAAAGGTATGCCATATCTTTAATGTCTCATTCTATTTTTTGACTTTCATACACAACTCTAACCACAGTCGACAGGGGAAATTTATTTTTCAACTTACCCTCGTAATTATTGCATCTGGAAGTTATGTCATTGGAGTATCTTTTCTTTCATAAAAGAACAAAAAGAATTATGCACGAATGAAGTTTATTTTAATTAAAATGACTCTATTCACAGCCATTTACAATACGTTCTATGCGAAATTAATCAATTAAATTTCTTACACATACTATTCAGATTACAGAGGGAACAGTGGGAAAGGTTTCTGCTGATAGTGAAACTTTTTCTCACTTGATGGATTTTTCCACATGACTGTTTTGTAAATTGTAAAGTAGTAAACTTATATAATCAAATGCCAAGAATAAACGGTGAAAGACCCTTCATAGTACCATCTTGCAAGAACTCGTGATACCAAAAAAGACTGCAGAGTTTTAATAAGAGAAGGTCTTCGTAAAAGTATGGTGTTTTGAGTTAATTTATAAATAAATGTTACCTTTTCTACTCGATCATCCGGTTAATTGCAAATCATTTAAACTGACGCACTTTTAAAATAAAGATTGCGAACACTTCTTCAAATGCAACATCCATTAAGTTCGAAGAGACCAAAGTCTCTGTTTCGAAGATTTTTCGCTTCTTAGGATTACTTCATTACTACAAACTATCAATTCACTAGAGTAACTCTAAGAGACTTTCAGACGACTCATCGTCCTCCCGTCAGCCTTTTAACTGCAAATATCACAACCAAATCATTTATAAATTCGTGGAACTGATGGTTACACAAACTAAAAGAAACTAAACAGAACTAACAGATACTAAAACTACGCTTTCTTGCAGTTAATCAAAGTATACGCTAAATTTAAATCTAATACAGAGAATCCAATGCACACACCTAAACTAAAACTTGGCTCATGCCTAACTAAATGGTAGCAAAGCAATCGCACAAACTCATGTCAGCAAGTTAACTTACAAACAGGGATGAAACTAAAGCAGAGTGACAAACGGCCAAGGTATGTTGAAAATAGTTCTATGAAAAACTCAGAACCTAGTAGTTATGGTTACTAAATTGAATTCTGGTGGAAACTGACGGAAGTCAAAACTAATATAGCAATATACAGTGGATGGACAAAAATATGGAAACACCTTGTGAAATGCATGTTTGAAAAGAAAGATTGATTTTAATGAAATATGTAGGTGGCGCTGGCATTTTTGACTACTGACGCCACCTATACAACTTCGTAAATGTGTTAAACAGTTCAGTTGTTGTCGGAGTACTGTTATGTGAGGTTGTCATTGCATTATGTCAGAGTTAAAAGACTTCGAACGTGGGCAAATTGTTGGAGCACGTATGGTAGGTGCTTCCGTAAGCAAGGTAGCCGAGGTGTTTAGTGTTTCAAGAGGTACTGTATCGAAGATTTATTCCGCATATTTGAAAAGCGGAAAAACATCATCTGCTAAATCACAGCGCGGACGAAAGTGTGTCCCGAGTGATCGTGACAGACGATCATTAAGGGCAATTGTGACGAAAAATAAGAAGACCACAGCTGCAAAAGTTACTGTTGAAATGAATGTTGTGTTACCGAACCCTGTGAGTACCAAAACAATTAGAAGGGAGCTTCATAAACAGGGAATTGCTGGCCGTGCTGCAATGGAGAAGCCACTCATCAGTGATGCTAATGCCCGTAACAGGAAAAGGTGGTGTTTAAGTCATAAAGCCTGGACTATAGAGCAGTGGAAGCGAGTAATAGGGTCTGACGAGTCTTCTTTCACATTGTTTCCCACTTCTGGCCGAGTTTACGTCTGGAGAACGCCATCTCAAGCCTATAATACAGACTGCTTGTTGCCAAGAGTGAAACATGGCGGGGGTTCTGTTATGGTTTGGGCAGCCATATCGTGGTTCTCTGCTAGCCCCATGATAACTGTATCAGGGCACATGACTGCCAAGACTTATGTGAACATTTTGGCCGATCAAGTTCATCCCATGGTACAAACTTTGTTCCCCGATGGTGATGGTGTCTTCCAAGACGACAAAGCCCCTGTTCACACAGCTCACATTGTCCAGGACTCGTTTTCTGAGCACGAGGATGAGTTGTCCCATCTCCCCTGGCCACCACAGTCACCAGACCTGAATATTATCGAACCTCTGTGGTCTACATTGGAACGGAAACTGCGTTCTCGTTATCCACCGCCAACATCGTTATCTGAACTTGCCACCATTTTGCAGGAAGAATGGTATAATATTCCCTTGGCAAACATACAGGAACTGTATTTATTCATTCCGAGAAGACTGCAAGCCGTTTTGGATGCTAACGGGTTTCCTACACCATATTAAGCAAAGAAACATGTTTTTTTTAAAGGTGTTTCCATATTTTTGTCCAACCCCTGTAGCTGGGTTAATTAAAATAAAATCTAGTATCTTTAATCACTGTCTGATTTAAGAACCGGGCCTGTCTTTCTTGAATCATTCAGCCATCTTGCTATCTCTACAGAACGTGTTTACACGTTTTTAGAACGATTTAGCGACTGTTTAATTAATATTTAAAATGTAAAGACTATTTTTTCAAAGATTCGATCTGGTAACCTTGACAGAAGAGCTCTTCGGAAGATTTCAAGGGGTATTGGTTTCCACTACTTTCCCCAGTCCATCAATCGTGGTATGTTTCAGCTTAGAAAGAGTTCTTTTCAAGAGACCAAAGGCGCAATAATCCATCAGGTACGATAATCCATCAAGGGAGTTCGCAGAAATACGTTGAAAAGGTACATAAGTGTTATATATATATATAATACATTGAAAAGGTATGTATATAATACCTATATCAGTCTTCCTTTTTTCAAGGAATGTAGTGGTACTTCTCGAAGTATGATTGTTGTTTGTCGTGACGAAGTTTCACGCTTTGAAAGTCATTGGGACAAAGAAATGGAATTTGTTGTGCAAATATTGAACTTAAAAACTTTCTCTTAATAGTACGTTGAGGTGATTTAAACATACTGTTATGAAATGTACAGGTGCGGTGAGATAGCTTACCCGCAAAACAGTTTTAGAGTTGCCACAAAATGGAAAAGACGGCTGGGTTGCCACATTTGGCGAAAAATCGCCCATTTGGTGACAAGATTGGCGATATACCATTGACGGTGGGAGAACCTTCTGGAGCGAGTTCTTACGGGTTTATTCCAGAATGCTCTCGAACACAAGCCGAAAGCTATATAAACCCTGCTGGTCCGGTGTGTGTGCCTCGTCGAGAGGGCGAGCCAGTGTGTCTCATCTAGTTAGTCCGTGCAGAGATGATCGAGCTGACAGCTGGCCAGCGAGTACCGAGTGGGTCGTCGAGTGCATCGAAGAATCTCTTAGTGTATCACGGTTAGTGCATTGTCGAGGGAGTGTGTTAAGCTCCGGGAACGACTGAATCGAAGAGTCGGGAGCTGTGCTCTGTGTGTCGTCGAGTGCATCGCGAGTTGTAGGGTGGAGAGTCTCGAGAACACGTGGAGATCCGAGAAGGACGGAGCAGAGTCGGGAGCTATACCCTGGTGCTTTGCAGTGAAGCTCTCTTCACCGTTATTGCCTGACAGTATGAAGGCTGTGTCATTGATGGTTTCAGCGTGTTTATAGTAGATCTTCGACGACTGTAAAAAGTGTTATTAGAGCTGTCCTGATTAATATTGGCTAAATAAAGTGTGTTTCGATACTTCATCAAGTGTCGTCATTATTCACTTCAAATACACACGAACCCTGTATGAAGTGAAGCAAGAAAACAACTGGTGTCGGAAAAAAAAACATAACAATACTTTTCCACTCTTCTTCTCCTTTCTTCTTTTTTAAATTTCCCATTCTAAGAGAATCCTGTGATAATCATAAACACCTTACAAAAACCATCTTTGAAATTGAGGAAACGAGGTTTCTACATTGTTATCTTTTTGTTTTCGATAATACACAGATCTTTTTTTATTGCAGGCAAAGTCATGCTTCATAAAAAATCACAACATATTTCCATTTATCTCCTGCTAAACAGTTTTCTACAAATTGTACTGCGTTAAAACATGTCTCGGCGAAAGCTGGCGAACATTACGTTTTTTAGCATTACGTTTTTTAAGTTGTAAATCTTGGTTTATTACTTTACTTATTGTGTCTACAAATGTATTAAAAGACTTTACAACTGATTTCTGCGTCGGCGAATTTTTCTCTTGTTATCAAGGGCCTAACTTTAGAAATATCAGAAATAATACGTATCAATTTCGGGTATTCATTTGGAGGCTTCTTTCCATGCAGAAGTAAATGACTGACGGTTTCTCCCCCCTCCCTTTTCTATTAACAATGTCGCTTATTTTGCACTGTAGAACTTTTAATACGATGCATTTTACAATGCTTTCGAGCTATGAAATTGGAATATTTCTCTTCGGGAAGCGCAAAACATATCATTCAATCGACAGCTTGTTTACATGCCACATTTTGGAAGAATAAATTTAACAGATGATATTTCTCATAGGATTTTGAGCTGATTTCGAGGTCATAAAAATTGCATTTTGAACAGATAGATGCTGCCATCAAAACCTAAATTAAAGTTAGCAAATCGCTTACTAGATATTTGAACAGCGTAATATCGTATTTGTATTTCAGAAGCAGTTTATCAGTTTGGAATGAATACTCATAATAAGGTATGTTTCTTTTTCATTTCGTGAGAGAATAAATGTCATTATTTGTAAGAATGAAGCAAATTGTTTTTCCGGGAGGAACTAAATTTGAAAAAAAATAATTCTTCTAGAGAAACACTTCACGAGAATTATCTTTTACAAGATTTAGATAGTTTTTCAGCTTTTGAATATCATGAAAGTTTACTTCTTACATTATAAAATCAGCTCAAATATCGTATTGTATTTCTTCAAGATTTTATAACATGTAATTTGCATTTCTTTTTAAACGTGGGTCATTTTTAGTAAGATTCTGTCTTTTAATACTAGAAGCCTTTTGTTTATTCTTGCTTGTTTCATTATGTGCATAACTAAACATAATAAAATTTTAAACGCATGAATTTTTATGTTTAAAATTGTATTATGAAGTATTATGTGGTTTTTAAAGCCTTCTTTGTTTTCAGCTCATTATTCGAGTTCCACCTCCTCCTCTTCCCCAAATGATGCCACATGTTAACTGTTATATGCCTATTGCATCTACTGTCAAGAATTACATTCCACAAAGTCTAATGGTACCGGTTTGTCCTTCGAATTTTTCACCAGAATTACCAGCAGGATCAAATATAGCAAATAGCTACCATGCTATAGAGCACACAGCACATGAATTCACTACTGCGAAGAACAACCGTGTATTGAAGTCATTTCAAACCCTAAGTCAAAACAAAATTTATACATGGAAGAACGATCGCTGTTGTCCAGAAAGTTCCAATTGGGAAAGTTTAAAAAACACCGGATACTGTGACGTAAATGCATGCAGTTGCAGAATCGAAAGTCTGCAAGAAACTTATGTCAGAACACCTTGGTTCCCAAACGTAAATTCACACGCAAGTTTTGTAACAAATATAGAAAACTGCAATTCTGAAGCTATGATCCTCCAACCTGAGCCAGATATGCAAACTGAAACGTTTCAAAATAATCATACACAAAGATTCGAAAGCGGAAAATCATATTCTGTTACTACGCCTACTCTTATGAATATAAAACTCCAGAGTCAAAGTTTAACTTATGATACAGTGTCAAGGATTACGAACAATACTACACCTAATTCAAAAATTACGAAAAATAATTTAGCATACAATAAAAGGAATTCTGTTCCAGAATTAAATATTACATATAATAACAACCTCGCAAATCAAAATTACTACGGACACCGTGGAGCGACTACTGTAAAATTGGTTCATCAGAGCAGTGGAATCAAAAATTATTCGTCAACGAATCTAATATCCGAGTGTAACGAATCCAATATTCGAAAAGGTAATTACCATCACTGCCCTAATAATTCACAATATTTTACATTTCCATTGACTCGCGGAGTTAAGGAAGAATTAAAACTTACAACAAATAAAAACCTTACGAACTCATTTGTTCCCAGTTTAACTTCATTGGATAGTATCAAAAAATTGCAAAATCAAAGTTATAATTTATGTGAAGCAGAAAACTCGTTTCATCTTCGCTTGGAAAAAACAGAGCAGTTAAATAATATATATTCTACACCAGCCTTCTCAGCAGGATATGATAAAAGCAAAGATAATGAGAAAAAAGCTGAAGACTGCTGTAAAACAAACGAAGCTCTCCCGAGAACTCAGACTGCAGTCAGTAATGCATTACTAAAAGACAAGCATGTCGTTCGTTATGAAATATCACCATCCTCCGTAAATAACAAAACATTTCGAACGCTGCTTCTAAAATGGAAAAAACGGAAATTCAGTAAAGGAAAACTGAAACTTTTAGTTTATTACATTACCGAAAAAAGTTCCGACAGTCATAACAAAGACATAATAGCAAAGAAGAAAATTAATAAATCTTACTTAAAAGTTAAATCCAGATCAATAACACTGAAATTTAATCATGGCAAATGGGTTAGGAAAAAAGTAACAGCGAAACGAAAGATTTCTCATTCTCTCAAATCGAGGAATAGAAATTTGGAGACATCGCCGTTTCCTATAAATATATCGTTTTATAAACACGTGCAAAGGACTGTTGACAAACCTGTCTTTCCTCTATACGACAACAGAAAATTTACTAAGTTTTCTTCTCAATTTTCTTCGACTGACGATTTCAAATCAAATCCAACGAAACGACTCAAAAGTTGCGGTAACATATTATCACCTGATTGTAAAAGATGTCCTCAGAAAATTAACGTTGAAATACCCACAGCTAAAAATTTCGAAGTCGTAGATGACAGTTTCTTCGACTGCGATGATATACAAAAACTTCTTAATGAAGATTTCCTAATCAAACCATGGTGTCCTCTAAATGAGAAAATAAATGGCTGGCTTCATTTTAAAATTGCACTGCAAACAGTTTTGAAGAACTGCTGTCGTCTTTTGCAGGAAGTATCCCTAAATGAAAATCGTGAAATTCTTTACAAATTTTAATGCAAGCGTAACGGTTTAATGATAAGGTGATAATATTGAACCTAACTTTAATCTTAGTATCTGAGAGATTAACTTGGATATTCCTCTTTTTCTTCTACAGAAAAAAACGTTGTTTTTAACCAAATTTGCCATATTTTTTATTTTAAAATGGTTAATAAAATAAATTCACAGTTCTAAAACTAACTATATGAAAATTGAAAGTTTTACTTCAATTAATTCAAGTAATTTCACACTTCGTGGTTAAATACCAGATAAATATTTACCTCACTAAATATTTGAATTTTTTACACATTTTAATTTCAGGATAAATAATGGTTTTAAGCAAATATAATAACGTTGTTTATATAGTTCAATAAACGTTGTTTTTAACCAAATTGCCATAACTTTTATTTTAAAATGGCTTATAAAATAAATTGAATCTCTCAATTCTAAAACTATATGAAAAGTGGAAGTTTTACTTCAATTAATTCAAGTAATTTCACATTGCATGGTTAAACACTGATTTATAGATGAAAATTTATCTCATTAAATATTTACTTTATTAATACATATTTGTCAAAGAAGATAACTTAAACTTTTCGGTGGAGTAGTGTTTACATTCGGGATAAATAAAATAATCATTTTAGGTAAATATAATTTAATACTTCAGAAAACAAAGATTTATTATAGGGCTGAAATTTTAGCTCAGATAGCTTTTTTTTTCTTCCTTCAACTCATATTAACTTTTTCTTGATGTATGGGAGTTAACAGATAATACAGCAAAACACTGTGGTATATATTTTGATGACTGATCGAAAGTGACATATGAAGCGGTGTTAGAATAAAATTGACTTTTGAGACTTTTTCTATTAATTTCAAAACTTATTTAATAATTAATTATAATATATCCAAAACAGCATGAAAAAAAATTAATTATTTTTAGTTTTTACTTTATTCAAATAACTGTCGATTTGAGTTTAATTTTGAGAATTATTTTTAGAATTTTAAACAACTGAAAAGTTTCCGACTGTTCCAAGTTTTAACCGGCCCACCAGCAGCCGAGCGGTAAAGAGCGCTTTCCTGATTTTTTCCCCATATTTAACATGTATGAGTCCATTTCCCTTATACAGTCCTCCACGAAGGCATCCCTCCTCTTGATCATATAACACCCGAGTGCTTTGTAATAATCAAATAAGCCAAACCAAACCAGGTTTAAACCATCGAACTGATGATCTTTCTTCGATTGATGAATTCTCTTTCCATTTCGCATTGAAATTTAAAGATTACTATATAACAGTAATCTTAACCAGTGATTTTTCAATGCATGAAAAAAAACCTAACATCAGTTGTCTCGAAATAGCATTAATAATAAATAGCAATATAAAAGTTAAATTTAGAATGTAAAGATCTTGTAAGCCTGCTGGATGTTAATCCAACTTTCACTATACTTATTTTATGAGAGTCACATTGAAATTTTTGAGATAAATACAGGTTTTTAAAGTTATACTTACGAGATTTTAGGAGTGTTCAAAGTAGTCTCCTCCAGCATCATTACACTTCTGTAGGAGAATTTCCCAAAGATGCAATGCATCAAGCCATTCATTTCTTTTAATGGATGAAAAAAGTGCATTTATAGCCTCATTAATCTCATCTTCGGAATGAAAATGACGTCCACTTAAGTTCTTGTTTAGATTATAATGAATACGATGGATGTTGTATCACTCTGACATGTTTTTATTCAAGAAACTCAACTGTCAATCTTGCTGAACGAGAAGATGCATTGTCATTGTGCAGCATGAGTCCTCTAACACTCACTTCTTGAAGAAATTCTAGAAGACACTTAGTGGTGTACCAGTTAGTTGTGACCGTCTCCTGTCCTTCCGGCTTGATAGCTTTGAGCAGTCCTGTACTTCTAAAAAAAACGGCATACATTACTTTTACACAGCGCATTGTCTTTTCACCATTGTGGGCATGAGATCATCTTCAAAGACCCATACTTTACTTTCTCGAAGTATTAGAACGTAAAAATGGTATGTACGTTTCATCACTAGTTACGATTTTAGAAATAATCCATCTTTAAGGAATTTAAGTGTTTCTTTGCTGATTCTGGCATGCTTATGTTTTTGATGCTCATTTAAATTATGGAGAACACAACAGCAAACTAGTTTTTTCATATGCAATTCTGCATGAATAATTTTATGCATGGGGGAGGATCCAATGCTAAGTTCCTTCTTTATCATTTGGTAGGTGCAGCGATTATCATCGATTACTACTGAAAACGACCTTCCTGGATATTCTTCATTCTGAAGAGAGTTGCGAAGTCTGTGAAATTCTATAAACCATCTGAATACAGTAGCATGAGATGAACCTTCATTTCCAAATGCTAAGTGTAGATGTTGAACGCATTCTTTTTTTATTTAATCCCACTTTAAAATCATAGCGCGGTAATGTTCTGGCGTCAACTCCATTTTTCCTTCTGCCTAAATTTTATTCTATGCTAAACTACTTGCAATTGGCCAATAAAAAATCGTCTGCTACGCTAAAATAGCTCACAGTTTCAAGTATAAGCGTTAATTTTTTTTCTGCCACCTATCGTCTGCGCGTATCTCAATTTCAGAGTGACCTCCGTATTTTCGAGTAATATGTTACCAACAAAGAAAGAAAATTCGGTTTATCTTTGGATTATGGTAACTTAACGATTTTTTGGCGAAAATTTGGCGACCAACCCTGCTACAGCAACCTGCTAGTTTTTGTTTGGACGCCATTTTGTTTTCACGAAGTAAAAGGCTTTTTTTTTTTTTTTTTTTTTTAACTCAACATTTTTTTTCCAACAATCTGCTAGCCGAATGACGCTTATGCTAGAACTTTTATGGAACAAAAGTGCTTAATCATGACAAAGATTAGGTGCGAAATTGGGAGAAAGTGCATAATCGCAAACTGCTTGCCGCGTTTTTAAGAATTGCACATACACGGTATCATCCATGTACACGTCGATCTATTTTCACTTTAAAAAAATCCCAGAATTGCACAAAAAATAGCATTGCGCACACTTTTGACTTTATCCATGTACACTGCTAAAGTCCTAGCTAGTAACCTTTATCGCCTTACCAAAATGTCGCCAAACTACCTGTTACCATATTCCAAAGATTAGCCGAATATTCATGTTGTTTATGAATACAGAAAATGCGCTTTTCGGTCGAAGTACACCAGCCCCTTTCCGTTACCATACATATCACACAGGCTTCTTCTGCTTCAATTTTCATACTCAAGAACTTGTGCGTATTTCTTGTCCATCCCCAGATACCTGTTTTAAGTTTCAGACTTAATTTCTCCAACCCAAAAGCATAGTATTAACATAACATCATGCATCCGGACATACTAGAGTTTGGTAGTAGGAGAAGAGGGTAGGGAAGCTGTAGGCATCTGCGCTGTAGATTAGTGAGCTTTCCGTGAGAACCTCATATTCTCCATTATCACAATTCAACAAGCCACTTCAGCACCTTCGCTCTATCTCTCAAAATAATTCCCTCCTTAATTACGACATGAGGAGCTTCTTGGTTTGAATTCTTTACATCTGAACTTTGACTCCTTTATATAATAATAAAAAATACATAAATAAAATAAACCTGTCCATTAGGTACTTGCTCACGTATCAAAACTCAGCGAGTTTGTAGGTTGACTGACTTGTTACTAGCAATAAAGAGCTATGCATTCTAAAAATGCATCTAATTTTTGGTGCTATCTTAATATTGCCTAATATCTTAATATTACGACCATTGCTTACAAGAAATCCGTGCTTTAATTGCAGTTTTATACAGAATAAATTACAGTGAGTAATATTAACAGTGTTCTAAAATAAATGGAACCAAAAAATTAATAACAAATTATATTTCTATTTATTTGATTTCTAAATAGTAAAAACATAGAAAAGTAACACACAAGGGAATAAAATTATCTAAAAATATATGGAAAAATTATCTAATAACCATAAAATAGCCAGTGAATTTAAAACATATCCATTAAAAATCTTTTAATAATAATTAAAGAAATAAAATCATTTCACGTATATTCAACATTAAATAAAGTTTCTGAAACAATAAATAAATTCATTAATAATTCAAATTTAATAAAATGCTACCACATGAATAAAGTATCAAATTCTTAAATATAATAGAGTTGTACATAGTAACATTCTCATGAGATCAAATCATTAAAAAAAAAAAAAAAAAAAACTGATAAATTACTGTTATCAAGAATGAAATACATGATGAATAATAAATGTCAAACTTTAAATAAAACATTTACAAAAACCTAAAAACAACATGTCACTTTTATATTTTACTACATATATATATACCTTGCATAGATATTTATTCAAAACATATTTTTAGATATAATAAAAAAATTCACACGATTTGAAATGTTAAATAGGCAGTTTACTCAGTAAACTAATGTTCAGAAAATTCAAAGTCTACTGGCCTAAATTCTGATAATAATAAATAAATTTAAAAAAAAAAAAAAAAATTTTTCTTCAATTTTGCATTATGGTTACAAAGCATTTTTAATTAAAATTAACTTTTATGAGCTTAATGTATTCTAAACACAAATGTCTTTTGCATTAATAAAGTTACATTTTCAAAATGCCTCTGAATCAATTTATGGAGCTGCATATTTCAAGAACGAAAATTTATGCCAGAATATTAGAAAGCCTCGTAGTTTGAAGTAGAATGTTTTGAAAATTGTCAATAGAGCAGAATATACTAAAAATTATAGCATTATTAATAATTATACTTACATTGGAGAAAACTTAACCTATCATTTTATGGATTGCATTCAGAGAATTATGAACCTTCAACAAAATTTCTAATTTAGATAATATTCTTCAAGATTATTAACTTTAAAACCTCATTCTATGCACACAATAGGATTCAATGAACTTTTCGTTGCTGACAAATTTTTGCATATGAAGGCCATATCCTACTGACCTGAGAAGTTTTACTTATTATGACATAACATTTTAACACGGACATATTAAAAGTAATTTTTCTCCTATTTGCAGCAAAAAAATTCCTTTAATTCCCCTTTGTACTAATCTGGCATTAAATATCAGTTTCTCAGTAACTAAATTAAAAAAAAAAAAAAAAAAAAAAAAAAAAAAAAAAAAGGTAACACCAAGTTGCTACAAAACTAATGATATTATTGTAGCAACTTGGTGTTAAACTTTTGATGCCATTCAATAGAAATCTGATAGCATTTCAACATCTTGTAGCAATTTGGTATAGCATGCAACATTAGATGTAGTAACATAACAATAATGCTCCATTAAAGGAACTCAATCAAGTATTTCCATCAGGATTGAAAACAAAATTTTAAATTTCAAAGAAGTATGCTCTCAGTTTTTAAAAGCACATACTTATTGCACCTGATAAAGCTGTATAAATGACAGCATTCTTAAAAGCTATTTTAAAGTAAAAAATTTTTTAATTTTTTTTTTTTTTTTTTTTTCAAAATTAAATAGTTTGTAATGGTGCTTTCCTAATTTACTTTAAAAAGAATTTTGCCTATCTAAAAACTAAATTCAAAGCATTCAGATATCAGGTCTTAAGCACTTTTACATTTTCTTCTAACAAAATAATAAATAAATAAATAAAATAAAAAATAACATTACCGGTATTGTGTGACCATAGGTACTATTCTCAAACACAAATATTCTTAATTCCAGAAATGCAGGTACAATACATTAAAATTCATAATGTATTAATGCAATTTCTTGTTTCATTTGACTAGATTTTTTCAGTATTTCTTTTGGTTTTTCAGGATACAAATAAAGTGTATTTAGGCTCCATTCAAACTGATTTACAGTATGATATTATACAAAGCTTCATATAAACAATCATTCATTCAGTAGTCTTCATGAAAAAACTAAGGTAGATGCAGAGTATGAAAAAAGGAAAAGTAAAATGCACACTGAAACAAATTTTACATGAAAATAAGGCACTAATGAAAGAACATTTCCTGTGGCCATATGAAAAGCCTAATAATATACGAGTGCCCCATTGAAACCAATATGGATCTTGCTGCCATTGTTGCTGGTGATATTCGGGAAATGCCTCCTGTCAAACACGAGAGATCCGGTGGTGGCCAAACTATGGGAACACCTTGATCAATCCATCGGCCTGAAAATTCAGTGGTTTGTATAACCAGCAATCCTCTCGGCAATCCACAATAGAAAATGGCACTGGCTGCGAGGACTGACCCTTTTTATACAATTTGCTTACAATGCCATCTAAAGGCTTGCCGCTTGCTTTCCGACCATACATTCTATGATGAATATTGCTCGTATAACTGCCTTCTATGCTTCTATGACCCACTGAAGGTTTGCCCTCTTGTTCAGATTCACCCTGTATAGTAACCATATAACACAAGCATAGCAGATGAGTTTGTATATCTTCAAATTCAAGAGTCATTTTTTTTTTCTCTTGTAAGGAAATAAAATGGGGCTGCAGAGTTTGTCAGCTGATGAGAAAGAAACCATTGCATTTCTTCAGAAATATGGCATATTGCCCAACAGTAAAAAATTCACATTTCATGAAGTTTTACTTCTTAAACAAGTGAATTTTATGGATCAAAATTCGTGCAATTCTCTGATATTTTTTTAAGCAAAAACTGATCTCTGTGTACAAGAGGGGCATAATGGGGGGGGGGAATACAGAAAGTTTTCCTGAAAAAGATAAGTGTTTTCTAACAGATGTTTCAAGCTTTTTACATTTTATTGATTCATTGTTGTTTCATGGAAATTTTAGAGCATGGTCATTTTCAAAATGGCTGTTTCTTTCATATATTAGCATGGTGAAAAAATTCGGTGTCAACTCACTGCCAATATTTGAGGAAAGGGTGCAGATAATCCATCATACCATTCATTTTCGTACCGCTTAGTGCTGCATTTATATTTTTCTGTTTTGTTTGTTGTTTTCATAATTTACTGTCTGAGAAACTTATAATAATTACTGAAGTTAATTTTTAAAAGCGTATATATATATATATATATGTATGTGATAAAAAATTTTTGACTAAGTTGCAATGGATTGATGATGGTTTTCTGCATTATAACTTGGAGAGACTTTACTACATTATTAGAAAGATGACACTCGAGAGACCTGTAGACAGATGTAGCCAAACTGAACATAATCTTTATTGCTGGACATTAACTAATTATCGAAAATATATATTTTATTATATATGATCATGAGTGCAATATGCACACAACTTTACAAGTATATACAGTATCACATTTTTAATAATGATATAGTTAGTAGTACGACAATTCACAGCAAAATGAAACAGCTTCCAACCAACTACAGGATCTGCAAGCTAACGGTGCATTTATCCAATATGGCAGTCTGTTAAGAGACAGGTTTCAGTTCTCAGAGTTTAGGTTCCGACAAATAACTACATCATCAGCATTATGAAACCTTTGTGGCATAGATTAATCTAGAAAAGACACTGTCCAGAGGAGTTATTACGATTTTTAGAATAGAGAGGGAGAATTAGGGGGTTGCCACTAATTTAAATTACAATTTTGATCTATATATTTTTTATCTTACACACACACACGTTTATATATATTGTTGCGTTTTTCTTTTCTGACACCAGTTGTTACGTTATTTTCCTCCATCACGTTCGTACGGTTCTACGTGGATTTGGAGTAAATAACGACGACACTTGATGAAGTATCGAAACACACTTTATTGACCGGTATTAATTAGGACAGCTCCAAAATCTCATTTACAGTCGTTGAACTGTTATGATCAGTGACACAGCTTTCAGGTTATCAAACTATCATGGTGGAGACAGCTTCACTGCAAAGCATCAGAGTACATCTACAGACTCTGCTTGGTCGTTCTGGGAACTCCACGTACTCTCAAAGCTACAACTCGCGATGCACTCAACGACACACAGAGCACAGCTCCCGACTCTTCGGTTCAGTCATTCCCAGAGTTTAACACACTCTCTCGACGATGCACTAACCGCGATACACTAAGAGACTCTTCGATGCACTCGACAACCCACTCAGCACTCATGGGCCGGCTGTCAACTCGATCGTCTCAGCACGAACTATCTAAATGAAACACACTAACTCGCACTCTAGACGAGGCACACTCTGATTGCGGACCAGCAGGGTTTATATAGCTTTCGGCTTGTGTTCGAGAACATTCTGGGCTAAACCGGTAAGAATTCGTTCCAGAAGGTTCTCCATCCATCCATGGTATATTGCCAATTTTGTCACCAAATGGGCAATTTCTCACCAAATGTGGCAGCCCTGCCTTCCCTTGCTATTTTATGGCAACCTAAACCTGCTTTGCGAGAAAACTATCTTACCGTGCCTGTACATTTCGTAAAAATATAATGTGCATGTGTGAGATGATAAAAGAGTTTGTTGCAGATAATTTTATATTAAATGACAGTTTCATTAAGAAATGCACCAAATTACTTTTTAGTCATGGCCAAGAAAATTGTTGCATAATTGGCTGTAATTTGTAGCGTAGTGAATGACCTGATGGAATTCTGGAAGAAGCACAACCAGCTTGGAATTAAACATCATGTATTTTTGGATGACAAATTTCTTAGCACATACTTTTGTAATTTGCAGAACAATAGGGTAATGCATGCGCCAGAATTTTAGATATGCAATTATGGGCAGTCTATATTTTAGGGTACCACTTGGATTATCGCCAAGTTGTTGTTTCATTTACGGTAACCTGAGTCGTTTAAGTTGAATATTATGGAAACCCTATTATGACAGGATTGGTAGTAATGCGTGGTTGCGGTAATTTTGACTGTTGGGAAAATATTTGTCAGGACTTATTCATGCATTGGATACTGGTTATGAAGAACATTGCTTATTTTATACTTTACATACTGTAAACTGCCTGCTGGTGGTACGATTAACCTGAAATTTCCGTAAGCTTTGGAACAAATGGAAAAGAAAACACTGATTAACTGTGTGTAAATAAAGATTTAAATGGCCTCAATCCCCTCTCAGTAAGTTACGCAATGAGATTTAAAGGTTTGGAAACTGGAGCTAATGTCAATACTATGGAAGGTATGTGGGATGTAATAAAAAGGGATTTTCGAAAGAAATGCTACAGGCAGTCTCGCAGTATGGAGGATATTTTTGATTTTTACTTTTGTGAATTTATGTGGCGACAGCAGTATACAGATTCTATTTCAGATAATATTAAACGGATTTGGATGCTGTTAAGGAATTCTGTTTGTCACACACCGAAGACACAGAAATTTCTAAATACGATAAGTTGATATTTCCTTTTTGTACTGTGCAGATTAGATAGCATGTATTTCTATCTTTATGTTATTTCCCTGTTTTATTTTGGTTTAAAATGCAGTTTATTGGGATTATGTTTTTTTTTAATGTTTTTATTATGTTTTGGACGCTGCTATTTTACTTGGGAGGGGGTTGCACGTAAAAAAGAATGGCACCAAAAAATTGCGATCATCGCCAAGGGTTACCCTGAAATATATTTTTCTCAAATAACAGATAACAGATAGCAGAGGCTAATCGATACGTTGCTAGTAGGAAGGTAAAGTGATGAAAGAGAATGCATAGTTGATAGGAGTACTTTTATAAGTGTTGTGAAATGAACTCAAGTAATAACTGGCACGAGGCGCTGCTGTTCATGACGTCAGCCTGCGTGCTGAGTGTTTTGAATGTTTTGCTTGTAGACAGAACGAAAGCTGATCTCGGAAGCATAAGACTGTAATGATTAAAATAAAGAAGTGTTGGCTTATTAAGTTTTTTTGTCTTTATTCATAACGCACCCAGCCTCGGGTAGGGGCAACCCGTAATTGAATGAACTGTTTTGAATATATTTTAATTATATATTTTCTGTGTTCTCCGTAACAATAAGCTTGCAGAGTCTTTGTTTTAGTTCTGAATAGTGACTAGGTAAAAGTTTACACCAATGCAGATACTGCATAGAAAATGCAGATGCCTTGAACGGGTTGTACTTTAATTAAAAATTAGCGACTTAAAGATCTATTGTCGATTTGTTCCAATTAAGTTATTTAGCCCCTTAAGTCCTCGTTTTTAATTTAGGTATTTCTCCTCTCTATTCTAAAAATAGTAACTTATTTCTGAACTGCATCATTTCTGGATCAATCCAATGCATGCTGCTGGTGGCATAACTAACTTGGAATCTGAACTCAAAATTTCGAGAACTGAAAGCTTTCTCTTCGTGAGCTTCTGTATTGGATAACTGCACACTTTTGCTTCCATCTCTGTTCTCGCAAAGACATTGCCTTACTCCTCTCTTCCTATTGCAACAGTATCAAAAATGTAAATATTCTGGAATAGGCACGATTAAAGTGCCAAATGAACTCTGGCCACAAATGTCAACTGAAATAAAGATGAATATTTAGTCTGTCTCAGCTGCCCAGTTTGCTTTGTGATGCTATGCCATTACTGCTTCTTATTTTATTTTATATACAGTCAAAAGTCGTTAATTCGGACTCCCATAATCCGGAATGATCTATAATCTGGACCTCAAAGCTACAAACTTTCTGCGCATGCGTTGCTTTGACGCACGCGCATAGGCATTTACGCGGGCGCGTAAGACCTTTACGGCTGCAAATATGTGTGTGCACACGTGCGTTTAATATATAACGGATGGTATAAGCTAAGCTAAAATTATCTAATTCAGTTAATGTTGCAGATTCCGTTGTTCCTTAATCTTCGAATTGGATCCGGCTTATTATTTTTTGCAGACTGTTGGAGCAACTTTATAAAAGTAAGCTTGAACTTTCGATTATGTCAAATAGAATTTCCGATATATATTTACTAATATGTATAGGATTTACAAAGCGAAAGTATGTTTCGAAATCCGAAATCTGTTTATCAATTTCATGCTGCTCTGCGGCGGGAGGGAAACGCCGTGGCGCGTAATGAATTGGAAGTTGATCTGTCAGCACTATCCTTATCTTCACTGCAGATGTTTTTATTTTATTTGGCTTATAATTCCTTACTAAATGTAGTATTTCATATCGTACTCCGTCTTTGATATGATTTAAAGCAATTATAGGACTTGAATAGCGGAACTTTGTAACTAAACAAGAAATTATGTCTGTTTAATAGAATTAAAGGGAAAGTATTATCACATGAAACGAAGCAACTTAAACAACTTACATTGAAAGAAATGTTTAATAAAGTAAACAAATAAATATTAAGCTTTTTTTTGTAAATTTTGATACCCTTTAGATCATAATTGTTCTTTATTTCATAAATTACAGTTTCATATTTTTAATTTTGTAATTTCTGCATGTCATCTTACAAGATTTAAACTGATGATCTATAATCCGGAAAAATCCATAATCCAGAATCGCCGAAGTCCCGACGAGTCCGAATTAACAACTTTTGACTGTATATATGTGTGTGTGTATGTGTGCATAATAAATATGTGTCATCATATATTTAAAATTAATTGACACTCTTTCTTATTCGCTCCACGACAGAAATGCTTTCGTTCTGTGATTTTTATTTCAAGAAAAATTTTTCATCCATGCTTCATTTTCATCAGAATTAAATTCAAGTTACTCTCTAAGAGAAAGGTTCCAATGTGGCATTTCACCCTTTACTAGATCTAAAATAGCTCTTGTCTTAAATCCAAGACATGACACTGCTCTTAAAGTGGCTTTTGTTAGATTTTTTTCGAAGTCTTCCAGGACACTCGGAGGAAAACCTGACTATTTCTCAAAATTTGCATAGCAGGATTAGTAAGAGAGAATCTTTTGAATCATCAAAACTTACACACATCTTTCAGAAAAAGTTAACATTTTTATAGTTTAACATTGCATAGAAACTTTGAGAAAAATATTTGTGGCAAATAAATGAGATAAATATTTTTATATGTTCACTGCATATCATTTTTTTAACTCAAAAGAAAATAATTCTATGCAAGATTTTGAAATTCACAAAAATATAGAATTTTTACACTATTTTCATTTCATATTTTTCTGACTTTGCATAGCATTTCCATACTACTCACCTCATTTATTTTAAATAAGACTTCATAATGAAGATGAAGATAACACAAGAAGGAAAAAGATTTCAATATATCACAAGAGAACAATACAAAAGTTATATATATTGAAAAAGGTGTTGGTAGTTTTTAACACATGGAGTGATCCTCAGATTTGATAAATAAAATGGCAACAATTTTTTTTTTAAATTAAATATAATCCAGTTTTTCATAAATTTCAGTCTAAATTAAACAAAATAAATAAATAAATAAAATTCATAACAAATAATTCTTCACTATATTTCTGAAACGTCATCCATGAGCTGGCTATACCTGTCAAATCAAGAAGTTTTTACATATTAGCAGTTTAAAATGCTTAAGTACCACACTTAAAAGTTGATTTTATGAGAGGAAGTTTTGAAACCAATTTTATATGGGATAAAGAAACTACAGGTATTCCTACCTGCAAACTACTGTCATTTCCACAACTCTTTTCATCAAACACTGGAATAATTCCTACAACACCATTCATATCAGATTTCATAAGTTTTTTTACATCAACCAAAGGTAAACAGAAGCCATCTGATAATCCTTTTATATTATCTGCAGAGTTGACACAATTTTGTTGATGATAATCCCGTAATTTCCTGTAGTTAAATGAACGGAAACATTTGCAACAAATAAACTTTTTCAGATGATTGGATCGTGTGTGTGCAAGTAAACTCAGCTTACTAGAACAGCTCTTCCTGCAGCATTCACATCTAAAACCTCTAGCATTTAAATGCATTTGTCTGTGATATTCGAGTGCAAGTTTTTTCCTAAATATTTTGTTGCAAAGTTTACACACAAGTAATTTTTTATGAACACTAGATGATGAAATCCCTTTATACCTTACAATGAGTTTTGTACTATTAAGATTTTTATGCAAAACATTCTGAGTCTCTTTTACAGCACAAGATGCTGCATAATACTTATTCCTAGATGCTGGAAATTTTCTCATTATAGAAGCAGAATCTGCAGCATTTACTTTTTTATCACAGCTCGTTACAGCATTTAAATTTGTTTTCTCTTTACTGCTGTTATTAATTAGAAATTTATTAATTACCTCTTTACCAACAGGAGAAATTTCTCTGCAGATTTTAGATTTTATTTCCTTGTGTGTTCCATGCATTCTTGCATGCACTAATAAAATATTTTCATCTTTACAAACATCTCCACAAAAAGGACAGAGTAATTTAAAATTTGAATTTGAAGCCTCTGTGCTGATAACAGAGGCTGAAGATGAGCATAAATCTGGTCTGTCACTAACCGAAGACTTCTGTTCACCATTTACATCACTTAACTCGGATATGTGCGAATTATCAGAATTTAAATCTGGCAACATATTAGATGTCTTTTCTGTAGCAGATTTAGCATATGAACAATTGTTAGATTTTGTAAAATCCTGATGCAAGTCACTCTGCACAGAAATTTGTAGATTTTTATTTGCGAGTGCAGAGCATGTACGATTAAAATTCAAGTTACATGTATTAGATTCATCCAAATCTGAATTCCTATCACCAAGCAGAACACTCTGTACATGTGTTCTGACATGACATTCAAATTCTTCTTCATTTGAGAAACTTTGCTGGCATGGTATGCAGAGGTTTACATTTTCTTTGGCATTCATATCATCTGTGCTTGATACTTTAGTAGGACTTGTGCAAGATGCAGAATTTTCTAAACATTCAGTAGCTAAAGCACCTGAAGTAGATTCTTTTGAAGCATGAAAATTATTTGTGGAAGAAGCACTACTTTCTGCATCATTTACAGATGAATAAATAGTAGGCTTCCTGTCTATAAGCATATCAATATTATAATGTTCCTCTTCAATATGATGATTATATTTCGTATAATCTGAAAAAACATTTAAGCACAATCCACACTCATACCTAAATGCTGGAATTGCATTTTTTTTGACACTGAAATTAGCATTATCTTTAACACCTGAAGGTAAACAAGTACTCTTTACAATATCAGAAGAATCTGCAGCCACTGAATTACAGTGAGAATCTTTCTGTGTGTAGTCTACAGAATCTTGTGACACACAACTTATTGTTTTAAAAGAAGAATCATACATAGGATTATTAAATGATTCAAAAAGCATAGCATCTAAATGTTTCTCCGAAGATGCAATTGCAGTTGAATCTGCAAATACAAAAGAAGGTAAAGTGTCCATAATACTTTGATAATCGTTTAATTCAAAGCGATACTTTCTGCGATCCAAAGTTTCAGTGGAAACATTATGCCGATGCCTCAAATGATGAAGAAAGACGTTTTTCTGTCGGAAACCACGATTGCATAGACTGCAGTGGAAAAGATTACTAGCACTGTGCAGAGCCTAAAAGAAAAGATGCAAATAAACAAGAATACAGCACACACAGAAAACAAATTTTATTTAGATAGTAATAAAAAAAAGAACATGGCACTTCATCGCTTTAAGTCTTTTAATAAATTATTATGTAATCAATTATATTAGATCCCATTATCTGATGAAATATAATATCCATTCCGAAAGAACTTAAAATTAATTTAAAGAAAGCTGATAGAATCAAGCATCTGAAATTTTCTCACACTATGAATAGAATCACAATTAAAGCTTGTTTGACATAGTCCCTTTCTCATTTTTTAAAAAGCTCCTTTTCATTAAATATTGCTTTTCTCCCTCTCTTTTTTTAAAACATAGAATAGTTTGCTCTATAAGTGGAATTTACTAAATCTAAAATGTGCTAATGGTATAAAGTTTATTGAAAGGAAATATTATTTGGATAAGCCTGGCTAGCTTAACTGTATACATAATTCAAAGGTTTATTTTGTTCAGAAAAATGTAAGAATGAAATAAACATGGTTTAATGCATGGAATTTGTTAATGTGTTTACAGCTTGTCAAATTTCTACTTCAGGCAGGAGATACATATTGTTACGAAATGTACAGGTGTGGTAAGATGGCTTCCCCGCAAAGCAGTTTTAGAGTTGCCATAAAATGGCAAAGGAAGGCAGGGTTGCCACATTTGGTGAGAAATCGCCCATTTGGCGACAAAATTGGCACTAGAGCATGGACGGTTGGAGAACCTTCTGGAACGAGTTCTTACCGGTTTAGCCCAGAATGATTCCGAACACAAGCAGAAAGCTATATAAATCCTGCTGGTTTCCAGTCAGTTAGTGTGTGTGTCTCTCATCGGGTGAGTGTGCCTCGTCGAGAGGGCGAGTCGAGAGAGCCTCGTCTAGAGTGCGAGATAGTGTGTCTCTCATCGAGAGTGAGTGTGTCTCATCTAGCAAGTCAATCCCTGCAGAGTCGATCGAGTTGACAGCCAGGCAGCGAGTGCCCCAAAGGAGTCAGTTAGTGCATCGTCGAGAGAGCATATTGAGCTCCGGGAACAACTGAACTGAAGAGTCGGGAGCCGTGCTCTGTGTGTCGTCGAGTGCATTGCGAGTCGTAGCGTGGACTCCAAATCCACACGAACCCCATATGAACTGATGTCAGAAGAAATAACACAACAATTGGCGTCAGAAAAGAAAGAAAAAAAAACGTAACAACTGGTGTCAGAAGTGGGATTTGCGAGTGAATGCCAGTGACCCGTCTGCAGAGGAAAGCCATGATTAAAGAAAAGAAAACTTTGATGGACTTCTTAGCCGAGATCATAGCCGGACAGAAGGAGTTGAATGCCGGATATGCTGAGATAATGGCCGGATATGCTGAGTTAAAAGCTGGATGTGCTGAGATAAAAACCGGATATGATGAGATGAAAGCTGGATATGAAGAAATGACAGCTGATATGAAAGCTGGATGAGAAGAGATAAAAGCCGGCCGAGAACAGGTGCGAAAGCAACTCCCACAGATGAAAGTGGAGCTTGCGGAAGAAACTGGAGCCATAAAAGAAAATGCGGAAATGACAGAAGTGGTGTCTGAAGAATCAAAGGATGAAGAAATGAAAGAAGTAGCTAATGAATTGCCTGAGAAAGATCCAGAAATGATGGAGGAAATATTTAACAGGATTAAAGGAAAAGAACGAAAACATGAAAAAATAAAAAACGGGAAAGAGGATATTGAATCTCATGTGACTGAAGTAGAGATAGAACAAAGTGAAAACGCGACTGTCAAGATCGTCGAAAGTGATAGTAAAATGATGAAGTTGCAAGCAGCAAGTGTTGAATCATCTGAAAGTGCATGTGATGCAGAGATGGGAGAAGCTGACAGCTTAAGCAGTGCGCTCCAGTATGGCAAGAAGATTCACCCACTTTGCAAACTATGTGTGTGCCTCATAGTGCAGATTTTGCAGACAAAAGCTTGATTCCAAACCCAGATACTTCTGCTTGTAAAGGATCGAATTCTATTCATGACCCTGGTGCAAACATCAGAACTGGTTTTCAGGAAATAGAGGTAAATAAACATGTACCATCTGCTAATAATACCGAGATGAATTATACGCATGCTGCGAATGATCTACAGAGTGGTGTACATATTGTTTTAGATTTTCCTGTGGATGAAAAGCCTGAAGGAACTGAATCTCCACACTGTGATATGCAAAACAGAAATGCATCTGAGAACTGCAGTGGAAAAGTATTTGACCCGGGTATATTTTAATGAAAAGACAGAGACTGAAATTCATTCAGAACTTTAATTTTTATTATTTGAAATCGTCATGTGTTTAATTTGTGTATATAATTTGTCCATAGTGTAACTGTTTGTTTCTTTAGTTATGTTATTTGTTTGTTTTATTACATTTTGTTTCTACCGAATTAGGCTTCTGACAAAGGGTTGTACTGCTTGGGACATGCAGTCCTTAGGAGGGGGCAGTGTTACGAAATGTACAGGTGCGGTAAGATGGCTTCCCTGCAAAGCAGTTTTAGGGTTGCCATAAAATGGCAAAGGAGGGCAGGGTTGCCACATTTGGCGAGAAATTGCCCATTTGGTGACAAAATTGACGATATACCATGGACGGTTGAAGAACCTTCTGGAACGAATTCTTACCGGTTTAGCCCATAATGTTCCCGAACACAAGCCGAAAGCTATATAAATCCTGTTGGTCTGCAATCAGTCAGTGTGTGCATCTCTCATCAGGTGAGTGTGTCTCGTCGAGAGAGCCTCGTCTAGAGTGCGAGATAGTGTGTTTTTCATTGAGAGTGAGTGTGTCTCATCTAACAAGTCAATCCCTGCGGAGTCGATCCAGTGACAGCTGGGCAGCGAGTGCACCGAAGTAGTCTGTTAGTGTATCGTGGTTAGTGTGTCGTCGAGAGAGCGTGTTGAGCTCCAGGAAAGACTGAACCGAAGAGTCGGGAGCTGTGCTCGTGTGTCGTCGAGTGCATAGCGAGTTGTACCGTGGAGAGTCTCGAGAGTACGTGGAGTTCCAAGAACGACCAAGCAGAGTCGGGGAGCTGTACTCCGGAAAGCAGAGCCAGGTGCTTTGCAGGAAGCTGTCTTCACCGTGATAGCCTGAAAACCTGAAGGCTGTGTCGCTGATCGTGTCAGTGTGTTTATAGTAGTTCATTAACGACTGTGAAACATGTTTTGGAGCTGTCCTGACAATACTGGCCAATAAAGTGTGTTTCGATACTTCATCAAGTGTCGTTATTCGCTCCAAATCCACATGAACCCCGTACGAACTGATGTCAGAAGAAATAACGCAACAACTGGTGTCAGAAAAGAAAAAAAAAAAAAAGTTACAATATTGACAATTGCTGGGATATACTGGGTGTTCAGCACATTAAATTACGGCAAGTAGAAATGTGTATAATTTAATTTCAGATAATGAAGAAGAATCGTGTAGTGGTTTAGAAATGGATTCTATGAACACAATGAAATTCTGAAAAACTTACTGGCTGACAGAGAATTCGATCTCATCGATCCCATCAATGTGGTTCATTTACTAATGAGCTCACTGAATTTTGGTGAAAAACTTCATACTATTTGTGAAATATTTCTTATTGCTAACCCTGGAGTGGACTGCATTTCACATCGAATGTACACAGAAGGACAGATAAAAGAGATGGGAGGCCAAGTTCAATAACCTCAAAGGTAAGTGCGAAAATCATATTTCAGTATTTCTAATATCAATATTTCTAATGTTGGATCTGTTGCTGTGAAGTAAGGAAAGCTCTGTACTAATTAAAATACCTGCTGATAATATTAAAGAATCTGATAATGAATCAAACTATGCTAAAAACCCAAGTTCTTCTAAAGATAGTCTTTTTTCTGTAGTTAAAATGGTGCAGAATTAGGTAACCCTACTTCTAACAAAATTAAGAGTAAAAAAAAAAAAAAAAAGAAAAAAAAAGAAAAAGAAAATGTGCACGGGGGGGGGGGAACACATGATCAGATGAATTAACTTCCCTTTGGAAGATCACCTGGTCATGTAAAATCCTTAAAGCCATCTACATGAATCGACATATCTCTGAGAAAGTCTCAATCGCAGACATGTCAGCTGACACAAATTCATCTACATACGGAGATTTTGTACCTAAGTTCCTCTGAGCAACTAAGCCAATCGGAACAATCAAAGCAGATGACATGATTTATATCTAATAGGAAACCTCTACTGATCTCACAATAAACAATAATTTACGGAGTTTTCAATGCCTTTATTTCTCAGAGCTTATTTTTTAAATAGTTGTAATAGTAATAATATACAGGAGGCTTAATAGCAGACAGAAAGTAACAGTGATTACAAATGCCAGTAAAAAATTCAAAAAGCAAAAAATAAATAATAATTGTACATTAAAAAAAAAAAAAAAAAAAAAAAAAAAAAATTACTTAATGAAGCAAGGAAATAAATTAATGGCGAAATGTAATACAGTCAAAAGTTGTTAATTCGGACACCCATAATCCGGACCTCAAAGCCACAAACTTTCTTCACATGCGTCGTGTTGATGTAAGACTTTTACGGCTGCAAATAGGCGTGTGCGCATGTGCATAATACGTTTACGCATGCGCGTTTAATGTATAATGGACAGTATAAGCTAAGCTAAAATTATCTAATTCAGTTAATGTTGCAGATTGCGTTGTTGCTTAATCTTCGAATTGGATCCGGCTTATTATTTTTTGCAGACTGTTAGAGCAATTTTATAAAAGTAAGCGTGAACTTTCGATTATGTCAAATAGAATTTCCGATACATACTTACTAATATGTAAAGGATCTACAAAGCGAAAGTATGTTTCGAAGTCCATTAAACAAAAAGTTGAATTGCTGCAAAAAATGGATAAAGGCATATCCTTTGTTTCTCAACCCATTCCGAAATCTGTTCATCAATTTCACGATGCTCTGCGGTGGGGAGGGGGGGACGCCGCGGCGCGCAATGAATTGGAAGTTGATCTGTCAGCACTATCCTTATCTTCAGGGCAGATTTTTTTTTTTATTTGGCTTATAATTTCTTACTAAATGTAGTATTTCATCTTGATGTACTCCGTCTTTGATATGATTTAAATCAAATTCCTCGTCATTATAATTCGCTTCCGATAGTGAAGAAAGTGACACAGAGGTTATTGAAAACGAAAAAATTTCGATTGACAAATTAGTCGGTACTTTTGACACAGCAATTATAGGACTTGAACAGTGGAACTTTGTAACTGAACAAGAAATTATGTCTGTTTATAGAATTAAAGAGAAAGTATTATCACATAAAACGAAGCAACTTAAACAACTTACATTGAAAGAAATGTTTAATAAAGTAAACAAAAAAATATTAAGCTTTGTTTTTGTAAATGTTGATACCCTTTAGATCATAATTGTTCTTTATTTCATACATTACGGTTTCATATTTTTAATTTTATAATTTCTGCATGCCATCTTACCAGATTTAAACTGATGATCTATAATCTGGAAAAATCGATAATCCGGAATCGCTGAAGTCCCGAAGAGTCCGGATTCACGACTTTTGACTGTATATATGCATATACATAAAGAGAGAAACAGGGATAAGAAATTTAAATCCAAATCCACAAAGACATGAAAGAAATGAAATTCAAAGCCAGTAAAAAATGTTTGATACTGTAACATAATACAGATGGAGGACAAAATAATACAAACACCTATGAAAAAGTATGATGTATTTCACACCTGCAGTACAGCCGCGCCACCTGCAACAGAAGTCTGCCACCTAGTGAGCGTGAAGAGGAAGGTATCGTCTCTCAACAGGAGTCACCTGCGTTGCATGCTTCGATCGAACTGTCTGTGACAAGTTGAAATGTCAGACCTGTCAGAGTTCCAAAGAGGAATGATACTTGGAAGCGTGTTTAAGTGAAGCATCGGTTACGGAAACAGCAAACCTTGTGGGGTGTGCAAGGAGTAGGGTATCAGCCGTTATGACAGCGTACATGAAAGGGGATAAAACGACGTCTTCAAGGCACAGCAGTGGCCAAAAATCAAAGCTGGCTGATAGGGATAGACGGGCCTTGAAGTGTATAGTAGCCCGAAAGCACAAGCAATCGTTATCTGAGATAACATCCAAAATGAACAGCCATCTCTAGGACCCCGTTTCAACAAAAACTGTCAAAAGGGAACTTCATGCTGCGAACATTTATGACAGAGTGGCAATTCATAAACCCTTGGTGACAGCAACTAATGCTTTCAAGCAATGTCAGTGGTGCAGAGATCAAAGGCTGGCCCCCACAGCAGTGGTAACAGGTAATATGGTCAGATGAATCGTCATTCCCTCCATTTCAAATGACCGGACGCATTTAAGTCTGGAGAATGGCCGAAGAAGCCTTTCATCCTGACTGCCTCTTGCCGACTGTGAAGCATGGGGGTGGCGCCATTATGGTATGAGGTGCGATATCTTGGGCCACTTGTTATTCTGCATGGGAGGATCACATCCAATCACTATCTAAGCATTCCAGGGAATCATGTCCATCCTTTTGTCCAGACTGTATTCCCTGGAGCGCGACCACTTTTTCAAGACGACGCCGCCCCTATCCACACTGCTAAGTGTATTCAAGAATGGTTCGAAGATCATGACGATGCAATTGAACATATCGCTTGGCTCCCTCAGTCTCCAGACTTGAATATTATTGAACATTTATGGGCATATTTGGAATCCAAACTTTGTTCCCGATTTCCAATTCCATCTGGACTTTCGGAATTAGAGACCACGCTGCAGGAGAAATGGTTTTGAATATTGTCCATAACCTTTATGCATAAAGTACAGACTGAATCTGACTAAAAGATGATTGAGATTCAATCTGACTGAAGTACAGATTGAATTCCATGTCGCATTCAATTTGTACTTCAGTCAAAGGGTGGTCCAACCACCTATTAATAAAGATTTCCCATTATTTTACAGGTGTTCCTATTATTTTGTCCTCCATCTGTATATATTACCTGTATCCCATGGCCATATTTCGTGATGCATGCCTGTGAACTTAAAGGTATCATGACAACCATTTTTAAACACATATATATGGTTTGGCTGTTTGCAGGGTTAATAAGGAAACAAATGATACTCTCATTTTAAAACTTAAAATGCATGCTAATGTAGCTTTCAATTCTCGGTCAGAAAATAATGCTGAATGAAAATAAGACTTGTTTGATTTGTTACTTGTTCCTAATGTGTTACTTCACTCTGAATTTTACAGATCTGTGGGGTTTGTCTTATAAGATTGCAGTCACAGGGAATCTTATAAATACCCCATGAATGAATGTTCAGTATGTCATTTTTTATAAATGAGAACTTAATTTTTCATGGTTAGTTTGAAGTAAATTGCAAAACCATACAGTTTAAAGCATCAAAAAAGGAAAGGGCAAAATTTAGGAATGAACAACAGAGATGAAATCAAAATGTCCTTAGTATGAAAACTTTGAAGCAAAATTGAAAACTCAAATCAAGGCTACAAATTTGCATTTTTTTAAAACTGCATTAAAAACTCTTATTAAAACTCATTAAAAAAATTACATTGCACTTCTATATTAAAGCCCTAAATGCTGTTTCCACTGACAATTTTCTGGACTACTTGTTAATGTTTTACTTTAAGAAAATAAAAGGAGCATATTCTACAAAGTAACTATAACAGAATTATTGAGCTGAAAATCTAATTCTATTCTTCCAAGTATTTTTAAATTTTTTCCTTATTCAAGCAAGTTTTTCTTGAAATAATGAATCTGTGCATTCATGTTTTTGGCACACAACAGATCAAGGCCATATTAAAAGAGATCTGGACCTCTTGCAAATCTGTCCATGTAGGCAATCTATAAGGGCGAGTCAAATGAAAGTGAGCCAACTCCTCCTCAGCAAGAATGGTTCGGTCCATCATCTGCGGCGCATGCGCGTAGCACAGAGACAGCCTTCATTTACGAAAGTGGCACGAAAGTGTGAGGTTAAAGTTCTTTAAGGCGCTCTTACACTGGGTTGAAGACGGTAGCGTGACATAATGGACGCTCCAAAAGAGGAACAGCGTGGTGTGGTCAGGTTTTTGACAGCTGAAGGTGTTTCCCAACATGAAATTAGTCGCCGTATGACTGCTGTGTACGGTGAACATTGCATCGCATTGGCCACTGTGAAGCGTTGGAGCAAACGGTTCAGAGAAGGACGTGAAAGTTGCAAAGACGATCCAAGACCGGGCCAAAGCCACCTTGCAATCACCCCCGACACAATTGCACAGGTTGACGAGCTGATTAGACAAGAACGGAGGATAAGCATCGATGAACTGGCAGAGCGTGTGAACATCAGTCACGGTTCGGTTCACACCATAATTCATGATCATCTCGGTTATCGGCTTTTGTGTGCTCAATGGATGCCCAAGATTTTGAATGACTGCCAGAAGATGGAGAGGTTCGGCGCTGCTTTGACTCATCTCATCCGGTATCACAATGAGGGTGACGACTTCTTGTCTGCAATTGTGACCTGAGACGAATCATGGTGCCACCACTACGAACCTGAAACACGCCGGCCAAGCTTACAGTGGAAACATTTGAATTCACCACCCTTGAAGAAAGCAAAGGCTGTCATTTCCTCGGGAAAAGTGCTATTGACTTTTTTTTCGATCGTCAGGGGCCATTACTGATTGAATTTGCTAAACGTGGAGAGACTATCAATAGTTCGCGATATTGTGCAACGCTGGATCGGCTGCGTGTCGCAATCAAGAACAAACGACCTGGAAGATTGACGAATGGTGTGATCTTGCTACACGACAATGCTCGTCCCCACGTCGCTGATGTGGTTAAGACACAACTGGCAAAGTTCAAGTGGGACACGCTGCAACATCCTCCATACAGCCCAGATTTGTCACCATGTGACTTTCACATTTTCGGGAAACTGAAAAAACATCTCAAGGGTACCAGATTCGTGTTGGACGCCGCCGTGAAGGAGTCGGTTACAGACTTTTTGAATCGACAGCCCAAGGAGTTTTATGAGACGGGGATCACGCGGCTCATTTGTCAATGGGATAAATGTCTCAATGTTCATGGAGACTACCTTTAAATAAAGTACTCTGTTTGTCGTATATTCGCATTGACTCACTTTCATTTGACTTGCCTACATGGATTAATCTTTAAAATTCTATTCATGAGACTGGTTTTAAATTTTTTTTAAGCTTCTTGTTCAGAATAATTCATAATTGAAAACTACCACAGTCACAGTCTTTCAAAAATAAAAGCCACTAATAATTTTGCATATAGAAAATATTTTGTATATTAAACAATTTTTTTAAATGACCATCTTTCCTTAATTAGATAAATTACTAAACTGCAATACAGCAATCAAAATTAAAAGTACATAATATTTTCAATAAAATAAACATAAAAAGTTTAGCAAACTTTCATTTAATTCAAAATTACAGCACATTTACTAGTTTTAGTGAACACGGTTTTAAAAGATACTAAACATAAGTATAACTCCAATTTACATAAGCATAATGCCAATTAATATAATGCTCATAACATTAATCAACTAAACCCCAGCTTATTACATATATAGCATAGTTTTACTTCTAATCCTTTCTCGATTACATGTTACTACATTGCAAACCTTATTTAGGAATATGTCTGATTTCTTTTTAATATACTTTCGATCAGTTTACATAAAATTTGCCTCATGCCTTCACAATGTGTTACACAAAATCAACTGCATAAAAGGGTGCACAATCTTCCCTTTTCTTTCCAGAGTTCCCTTTTTTTGAACAACTTCCCTCCCCATTTAACTGTTCACTTATTATTTCTAGCTGTCTTTTTCCACTCTACTATATTTTACAAAACACATTATTAAACCTGAAATATAATGCTGTGAGACTCTGTTTTGAGAATTTATCATTTGGTTATCCATGTACATTGACTGTCGAATTGGAATTTTAATTATGCAAAATTTTAAAAGTTTAAAGCAAAGAAAAATTGTTGCAGTAGGAAATTTCAACTGTTCTTATAACATTAATGTAAGATGGGGCCCATGCAACTAAATAGGTTCTGGCCTTGTACTACAATATTTTTATCCCTAGTTAACATAAGGTTCTGAAAATTTGTTAAATATTCACATGATTTTCCCTTCGTCAAGGCATTCAGAAAATGTGGATTCATCCATATAGTGATTATTTTCATCTAACTAATTGATTTTCTCGCAAATTTTGGGTGCATGGGCCTTGAGTAATGAAGCAATAATAAAGAGCTTCAAGAAAACGGGGATACATCATCTTGTTGATGGTTCTGAAGATCATTGCACGTGAGAACACAGACTGAATGGTGATAAAAACTTTGACAAATATTGGCAATGTCAATGAGTTACAAGCGATAGTAAATGGCACAGACAACAGATCCAGCACCACTAAATAATTTCAGGCCTAAAAAGGAGCAGTGGTCAAGAGATTCAAGATATATTAAAGTACAAATGAATACATTTTATTAGATATTGTAATATTAATATGTATTCTTATTACAATATTTTCAATAAATAATGTGATAGTTACCAGCCGTTTATACACAAATACTTTTAATTTATTTCGTTCTTTTAGTAACAACATCCTTTGAAAATTACATTATTCACATAATTTTCTCTGCTTGATTTTCATGCAATAAAATTCGAAAAAGGGGAGAGAATAAATGAGTAAATATAGCATTCAATCATCTGCAGGATTCTCTACCTGTAGAAAATACCACCTGGTACAATCACAAATAACAACAATGTTTTTCAACATTATTCTGTCATATTTATGCATTCAAAAACATACAGTTCAAAATTCCATTATATATTACTTGCAGAAATTACAGACCTCTTTCAGATAACCACTTATAGGTTCAGATGATTTTGCTCAACCCCACCAAAAGGGTAAAAAATATATTAATTCCCTGAGTGGCACGATTGCCTTAATCCAGACATGAAGTTTTGCATTACTTGGTATATATTAGTTTACAATTTAAAATATATTACTTTCTTACTTTCTTGGCTAAAGTGCAGAATCGCCCACTTATTTGGCGTGTTGTGTTTGGCGCTTTTTACGAGATTGATAAGTGTGCCAAATGTGGTATACAAATAAATTTTGCCATTCTGGAAGGCGAATTTTAGACCATTTTTTTCGCATGCGTAGTATGTATTTTAAATTGAGAATTTCTTTTGAGAGCGAAATTCAGAGCATTTTCGCGCATGCTCAGTATGCATTTTAAAATTTAGAATTTCTGATTGGTGTAAACGATAATAGATGGTAGAGGTGCAGTTATTTTAAACAATAATTCGAGAACATTCTGAGAATTCGTTACTTTTCGTTCATCGGCTGAGCGGAGTGGATTACCCACGCCCTTTTGGGCGTAATATAAAATCTGAAACCTTTCAGTTTTCATTTTTTCTTTCTTTTCTTCTTCTTGTTATTTTAGCAAAAACCGATTCCTGTGTACACAGAGAAAACAATAGGGAAAAAAAAAAAGTACTCCAGGATTTTGAAAAATTTACATGATTCATTTTTAATGGATATAAAAAGAATAGGCAGCATTGTATGCATCACTGAAATAGATAAAAAGATACCCAAATAAGCATTTCTCTGCAAAATCTTTCAGTGGGGGTTTGTTGGAGTTGCTCAGAGAATTGTGCAGTCAGTATCACTGTTTAATTATGTTTTATCACAAATACAGGTCACTTTCAGTGGTGGCCGCTTTAGAATGTTATGATGAATTTTGTTGTACTTTTTTGAAAAAAAATTTCATTTTAGAATTTGAGCCAAAGAATGGGTGATTTTCTACGATTTTAAGCTCAAAACTGCTTCTTTTATTTTTGTCAGCATATAAATGTAATGTATTTAAAAATACATATTGCATTTACTAAAAAATAAGAGACTTTTTTAGCAATATTTTTGCTCTACAATTTAGTGCAAAGTGAATATTTTGATAACTGAAATTGCAAAATCAGAGGAAAGAGTTTAAATATTACATTGCAAAACCAAAAACAGCATTAATCTTCCCTCATTCTGAGACAGAACTCTCAGGAGAGACTTTGGATCTTCCCCCCACTAAGGTACGAATTTGGACTGTAAGGCAGTTGCGTAGTTATCTTCATAGGCACCACAGTGTAACATTATATAATCCTAACAGAGCTGTAAATTTTACGTTGTTAATTCTTTTTATGTTATGTTTAAAAAGAAAATATTTTAAACAGCATTCTGTGGAGTGTTTGATTATTTATTTATTTATTTGAAGTAAGGAAATGCACGTTCCTATTGTAAATTGGCAGCCCAACGAAATGGCCAAAAAACTGATTTATGTGGTAGTAAATATGTGGCTAAAAATGTCCATATGGATTACCAAAACCAAAAGTGATGATGACGAACAGCCCATGGATAGGCTGAGGATAAGTAAACCTTAATGTTTGATGATTTCTAGTTAAGTAAATTTGGAACTAAAGGAAGAGTTAACAATTCTGGTCAACTTGAACGAATTTTGTTTTCACTCATTATCAAGATCAAGTAAATATAAGAATTTTAGTCACAATACCTACTTTCCTGAATCAGTTAAATGTTCTGTTTAATTTTAATTCTTTTATATTACCCTGATCATATTTGTACGAGTTTTGCTGCTTACCAGTTACACTGCTGACCACCCAAATTGCAACACCAAAAAAGACAAGAGATATCACAACAAAATTTATTTAGTAGATAACATGTTGACCAAGTATCAAATGATTAAATTTATAGACTTCTGTGAAGTGTGGTTCCTTTCAGAATCAGTAGTCAGAGCAGCCGCCATTGTTGGAGATCACCGCTGCCACATGCCTCGGCATTGATTCAAAGAGACTTTGGATGTGTTCTTGGGGTACAGCAGACCAAGCAGCTTCGCATCTTGCCAAAGTTGATCTGGTGTGGCAGCTTGGGATGTAATCTGGGACAATCATTCAGCAAACCATGGACCACATGTTTTCTATCGGTGAAAGATCCCGACAGCGAGCCGCCCAGGGAAGCAATTCAATCTGGCGATTGACGAAGAACCCTTGGATGATGCATGCCACGTGTGGTCGCACATTATCTTGTTAAAATATGACTGTGGGCAAGCCCTGAAGGTAAGGAAGGACAAATGGCTCCAACCCCTCGGAGATGTAGCGCTGGCTGTTTAAAATATCGGCAATGCGTATTAGAGGAGTGCGATAGTGATATCCAATACCACCCCATACCATAATACCCGGTGCAGGACCAGTGTGGCGGTGTATAACGTAGCTGTTCAGCATCCTCTCTCCACGTTATCTCCAGACTCGAAACCGAACATCGTGGTGTTGCAGACAGAAGCGTGCCTCGTCAGTAAAGACAATTTCGTTCCATTCTGCCGTCCACATCCTTTTTTCATCGCACCATTGGCGGCAGAGACATCTGTGGTTCTGCGTCAAAGGTAGACGAAGCAATGGACGTCTTGCTGACAGACCACTCTGCCGTAAACAACGTTGAATGGTATGCACAGACACTGGATGATGCGTTACAGACTGAATGCACTGCGCTATGATTCACGATGTGACTAAGCAATCCGTCACTGCCATGCGCACAATGTTCTTGTCATCACGTGAAGTGGTGCACTGAGGTGGATGCGATCGAACACGTCGGTCCATCGTACCCTCCTGCATCCAACGGTCACATATCCGCATTACAGTTGTTGGTTTTATCCAAACCAACTACCAATTTCCCTGAAAGATAATCCACACTCTCGGTAGGCCACTATCCTTCCTTTGTCAAACTCAGATACTTGATCAAATGATGATCGCTGTTTACTGCGAGGCATAATTCATCCTTTTTTTGAAGAAAAACCACAAGAAAAACACAAATTGTTGGCTTTAGTTTTCCACATGCAAATTTTGATTGGAGGTCGATCGGCGGTAAGCTAACGTGGTTGCCGCTGATTGGCCGATGACGTCAAGATCGGTGGGTTGGCCGAGTATAATATATATGTACGCCGGTATCGGCGAATCTTGGAGTTTCTTGTTCTCTTGTGTCATTATGAGTTAGCATAATGCTAGTTTGCTTTCACTAAATGATTTTAAATGTAAAGGCTACAGTGTTAGCTCTTTTATTTTATTTACGGAATAAAGCAAGAATTTTATTTAGTTTAGTCTTAGCTTTATTTAAGGGAAGCAAAACATGCTTTGCCTTTATCACCACTGCCAACAGGGTTATGGGCCCAGCGCCAACAGCTAATCAGTCATCCAATTCAACTCAGCTTTGAAGGAATGTAGGTGAAGAGGGTTGTTATCCACGAAAAGAAGCTGACCTGCCTTAGAAGTTTGTTCAAGTCGTTGTGCTCACACTTAATTGAAAATGTCATTACTACCTGAAGGTTTTGAGTTGTTAAACCATGACAACTGGGATCGATGGAAAGTTGACATGAAAATGCTGTTACTGGATAGAAATTGTTGGAACTTCATAGAAGACAAAGAAGAAGAATTAGATAAAAGTGCAACAAGGCGTGAAAAGTAGGAGTTCACACTGAGGGAAAGCAGAGCCTTCACTACATCATATTACGGAATTAAAGCTGAGTTCAAGCCGCTGATACAAGAATATTCAAGTGGTAAAGTAGCGTGGGAAGTTCTACAGAAGCAATTCGAACCTAAAACAAGAGCAAGGATAATTCAGTTACTGGATGAATTTTTTAGTATTAGATATACGCCAAATGAAGAAATAGGATTATTCATCGCAAGAATAAGAATGACTGCAAATAAGTTGGCTGAAGCTGGTCACAACTTGGCAGATCTTTTTAAAGGATTCCAGGCAATAAGGAGATTACCCCAGGAATACTCCGGCATTGTACAATTGATCTATAGGTGGAAGGACGAAGATTTTACGCTGGAAAGAATTGCTGAAGAGCTGATAAGGGAAGAAAGCCGACTTCGTCAGGTAATTGCCGATTTAGAAGACAGCAAGGTAAGCATGTTTAAATGCAGGGAAAGATAAAGTTGAAAATAAAACTAAATCTAAGAAAAAAATGGGGAATATGAGAATAGGACCTTGTTTCAGATGTCATAAATTTGGGCACTTAATTGCTCAATGTAAAGAAAATGTAAGTAAAAATCAGAAGTTTAAAATAGACGATGAAAATGGACAGTTTAAAGATAAAGAATTAATGTTAGTAGAAAATTATGTAACTACAGATAAAGGAGGTAACGCAGATAAATTTAATTGGGTCGTAGATACTGCAGCTACAACTCATTTCTGTAATAATAGAAATTTAATGACAAATTTCAAAGAAATAAACAATATACGTATGTCTTTAGATGTAGGAAATTGTGAAAGTAAAGTACTAGGAAAGGGTACTGTCAAATTTGCAGTAAAAGTAGGCAATCGAATAAATTGGATTGAGTTAGATAATGTGTTATATAATCCAAATCTAAGAAGAAATTTATTATCGGGAGGAAGGTTAGAAAAGGCTGGTGCTCATTTTGTGATTTCAAAAGCGCTGATGTGGATATACTTTAATAATTGGGATAGATTATGCTACGCTAAACGATATGATGGACTTTATCACGTAAAACCATTTAGATATGCAACAACTAAAAGGGAAGCTGGTTACGGTACAGAAATTGGAAAGTTAAATAAAGTAGACGATGCAATGCCATGGCATCGGAGATTTAGCCACGTAAATTTTGATTATATTAAGAAAACTAATAAGAATCAAAGCGTGAAAGGGTTACCAGAAATTGAAAAACGAATAGAGAGGTGTAAATCATGTATTATTGCTAAATCTAGTAGAATAACTTTTAAATCTGTTCCGAAGAAATCGGACAAACCATTGCAGTTGGTTTATTTAGACGTTTGTGGCCCACTACCAGTTCCATCTAAGGGTGGGAGTAAATATTTTCTTGCTATTGTAAATGACTATAGTAGATTAGTAACAGTGTATTGTATGAAAAATAAAAACGAATTGTTCTACAACTTTAAGAATTATCATAGGCAAATGGAAAGACTGACGAATAGAAAATTAATAAGTATATGCACCGATAATGGTGGGGAATTCTGTAACAGGCAATTCGAAGGGTACTTACCCGAAAATGGAATTAGTGTTGAACGCACGAACGCATACACCCCAGAAGAGAACGGTGTGTGTGAACGTTTTAACCGAACGGCATTAGACACAGTTAAAGCTATGCTTAATGACGGTAAAATGGAAAAAGAATGGTGGGCAGAAGCTCTTGGCTGTTTCGTACATACGTGGAACACAGTATGTCATAAAAGCAACCGAACCCCTTATGAAATGTTCCTAAATAGAAAACCCAGTGTTGTTTATTTTAAAGTATTTGGTTGTAAAGCCTATGTTGGCGTGCTAAAACAGATTAGGAATAAATTAGAAATGAGGTGCAAAGAAGGAATCATGGTAGGATATGCGAAGGAAACTAGGGGTTATAGGATATGGCTGCCAGAAGAACGCAAATTAATAGAAACCTGTAATGTGAAGTTCGATGAAAAACTGTATGCAGCAAATGGCATCCTGGAACAGAAATCAAAACCTAAATTTAAAAGACTAGAGGAATCTGAGCAATTAGCAGAATCAGATGAAGAACAGGAAATTTCTAGAGAAGAAATAAAGTTGTCAGATGACAAATCTACTCCGAAAGAAGTATCAGACTTAAACTGGCAAAGAAAAGCAGTTAAAAGGCCAGATGGAACACGTACAGACATATATTATTATGTAGAGGGAACAGACACCCGTTTTAGATCCTATAATGATATTGAAAAGTATTGTGAGGCAAGAAATATTAAATATGAAAAAGATAAGTTCAATTTTAGTGGAAAAAACGAATACTCGGGGAAAGTTAATTTCGTAGAACAGGACACTAGCTCTGTGTCTGAAGAGGCAAATTCCGTAGAAATAGTTATCCCACAAAATTTTAAAGAAGCACGAAAATTAGTAAATGCCGAAGAATGGGATAAGGCAATGAAAGAAGAAATCGACACAATAAAGAAAAGAAAGGTTTGGGAATTAGTCGAAAAGCCAGAAAATAAAACTATAATAGGAAACAAATGGGTCTATACGCTAAAAAGAAATGAAAAGAATCAAGTGGTTAGATACAAAGCACGCTTAGTAGCACAGGGATTCAGGCAGAAAAGAGGTGAAGATTTTGATGACGTTTACAGTCCTGTAGTAAATTTTTCAATCATAAGAATATTTTTCACTATACTGGTATGTTTATATGGATGGACTAATTGTCAGTTAGATGTAAAGAACGCATATTTATATGCAAACCTAAATGAGAAAATATATATGACCCAACCAGAGAGATTTATCGAAGAGAAAAATAAAGTGTGTTTATTACACAAGGCCATTTACGGTCTACATCAAAGCGGCCGTGAATGGTTTTGTGAATTTGAAAGTACTTTAGAAAATCTACATTTTAAGAAAATACAATGGCATAATTGTGTTTATAAGGGTTCAAATGTAATTCTCTTGTTATATGTAGATGATATTGTGATTTTTAGTAAAGATCAATATAGTATAGATAAAGTAATTTCACAGCTGAGTAAGTTTTTTGATCTTAAAGTATTAGGCAAAACTAAAATGTTACTTGGAATTGAATTCTTAGAGAATGAGAATGGGGTTTTTATACATCAGCAAAAATATATCGAAGGAATTTTTGAAAAATTTAAACATTTCCAGATACCAATAACTTCACTTCCCATAGCTAAGGGCACTATTCTTACAAAATTAGATTGTCCATCTACAAGTGCAGAAGTTGCGAAAATGCATACATTACCCTTTAGAAATCTGTTAGGATGTTTAGTTTTTGTAGCTAACAGGACAAGGCCTGATATTACATATGCAGTGAATATCTTATCACAATTTCAGGAGAATCCTGGAATTAGGCATTGGGAAGCATTGTTGAAATTGCTTGGTTATCTCAATAGTACTAAATTATATAAGTTAAACTTATCGAAGATTAAACATCTAAATTTATATTGTTATTCAGATGCTGATTATGCAAGTAAAAGAGATGACCGCGTGTCCATGGGAGGATTTATATTATATTTAGATGAAGTACCGGTAATCTGGAAAACTGTTAAACAAAAATGTGTAAGTTTATCAACCATGGAAGCGGAGTATATCGCTTTATCTGAAGCAGCGAAGGAATTAATGTGGACGAAAAATGTCTTACAAGATGAAATTTTAAAGTTTAATTTAAGACAGTGTAAACTATTTTGTGATAACAAGTCTGCCATTGATTTTTCCAGATCGCCAATAGAAAATCGCCGAACTAAGCACATAGACGTAAAATATTACTTTGTTAGAAGACTAGTACATGATGGAGTGTTTGACCTTGAATTTATCACCAGTAAATTAAATACTGCCGACTTATTTACAAAAGCAGCGACTGCTGTTAATTTAAGAAAGTTTTGTTTAGATGTTTTCAGTGTTTAAAGAACAATAAGTGTTTTCGTATAATAGAATTGAACTATGAACTTCTGTGAAAGTTTTGTTTTTGTCTTTGCATGGGGAAAAGAGGGCCGTTTGTTGGCTTTAGTTTTCCACATGCAAATTTTGATCGGAGGTCGAACGGCGGTAAGCTAACGTGGTTGCCGCTGATTGGCCGATGACGTCAAGATCGGCGGGTTGGCCGAGTATAATATATATGTACGCCGGTATCGGCGAATCTTGGAGTTTCTTGTTCTCTTGTGTCATTATGAGTTAGCATAATGTTAGTTTGCTTTCACTAAATGATTTTAAATGTAAAGGCTACAGTGTTAACTCTTTTATTTTATTTACGGAATAAAGCAAGAATTTTATTTAGTTTAGTCTTAGCTTTATTTAAGGGAAGCAAAACATGCTTTGCCTTTATCACCACTGCCAACAGAAATTGTCAAAAACTTCAAGCCTTAAATAACGCTTTGAAGTGGCGCCACAGGCGGGCGTGATGTGCGTCTGTGCCGAAATTCTAATCATTTGCATATCTCACCTCCACTAATGCATGTTGTAAATTTCATTTATTTGCATGCTTCCTTCAGGTGCATGCTTCCTACAGTGGCCAGCAATGTACTTTAATACCAAAAGATAAGTTTTAAAGTATTGCTGAAATTTAAATGAGGAATTTTATGGCAGCATCTGCTATTTCAGAAGTTTAAAAAAATGTTTGAATGAAAATTTTGTATAAAATTTAAGCATTTTGTTCTACGCAAGTATCAATATGAAGCAATGAAAATGAATGTCAAATATAATAAATACATAATAAAACTCAAAAACATAAAATCTGAAAGCTTTCAGATTTTACATTATGCCCAAAGGGGCACTTTATCAACCTTTATTTATTAAATATCATGTTCTTCGCACATAAACCATAAAATTCAATTCAACAGCAATATCGCAAAATAATTTAATATTTAGCATACATGTAGAATTTTCGATACACAGTCTCGCGCACTGGAGATAAAAACGTTTTTTTTTCCATACAGTGTTGCCATTCTTTTGCTTTGAAATTTTTGAGTTTGTTAATCAAAAATTCATTAGAAGTGTTACAAAATTTGAAATCGATGATAAAACAAATTCCAAATTAGGGCTTCCAGATGCCCATATTCGATGGAGGATTACGTTATTCAAAAGCTGATAGCTCTAGGTACTGTTGTTTCATCACAATGAAAGAAATATACATACATGAGAGAATTTGAGAATTCAGATTCTTTATTATTTAATTTCTTTATATAACACAAGCCAATAATATTTGGTGGCAACAAATTTAAAAGTGAAGTGGACATTTAAAGTTTTGGAAGCAAAATGCCAAAATGAAATTAATAGCTCTTCTGGGCTAATGCCCTTTGGGCTAAAAAAAAAAAAAAAAAAAAACTGAGTTTTGCTTTGAATCTGACAAAACAGAACAACAGAAAAGGTATAGAAATATATAGTCTCAAACTGCTATATTTTGCATTAATGCAAATTACTGAAAGTATTCTGTAACAGCTTATATTCTGAGAACAACACTTTATATTTTATATGGTATTTCAAGAAAATCAATAGCAATTGGTGTAAAATGAGTTATTATTTTGTCTTATGTTTTTGTTTTTGAATATGTACATTTGATGGGTACTAAATCCATATAAAAATATTTTAAACCCTATATATATTGGCATATTAAAAGTTTTAGGTGTTCATTTTGAGGCACATGGCTTAATTAGCAAAAGGGAAGAAACAAGATTTAGTTGAATTAGTGAAAATACTAGGTGTAGTGAAAGAGGAAAATTTTAGAATTATAATCACCAGTAATGTATGATACAGAGTTAATGAAAGAATGCTTGAACCACATCATGAATGATGGGAAAGAAATGGAAATAGGACAGCATCCTGAAAGAGAGAAAGAAAATTAATAGTTGTTTGAATTGGAGAAAGTTACAATCTATTATTATTGCTAGTAGGAGTCCATAACAGTGTCTTCTTCTGCAGGTGCAGAAATACCTAAGTTAGAATTGAACAAGTTAAAATTCATAAATTTGATCCTAAAAGAGCTAGTATGAGTTTATTTTTGGACTTGTTTGAGGAGCAATTAACCCTTCTGAAGGTATCAATTTTAAAATGGGTAATCTACCTTATTGGTCTTTTACCAACTGATGGTGCAAAACTAATTTGAAAAGAATCTTCAGATGATGCTCAGGATTATCAGAAAGTTAAACAAATTCTTATTTCGTCTATTACTTATTTAAAATTTTAACATTGTTCTATGTCTTAAAATTAGAAATTAAAACTTAGAAATTAAAGTTAATGACCTAAAACTGCAATAGTATATTACAGTACAAGTGAAAAAATTGGCAGTTTCACTCACGTGTGTGTCGGATTTGCGCAATGCTATGGGGTACCACAATTTTTTTGTAAATATTATGTGGTCCTGCGGGTCATGAAAAAATCTCAGTGATAAAAAGGAGGTTGCGACCGAAAAAAGTTTAAGAAACCCTGGCTTAAAGAATCAAAAGTCACAACATTTAAGCAGTTAAAGAATTGGCAGATCAAATTACGAAGAAAGCCCCTCCAGATTATAAAGAACTGATTTGGGTAACTGGAGTAAGTGGAATAATCCACTTCAGCTTGTGGACAAATTAGATTTGTATGAAGAAGTCAGACACATAGAAAATAGAAATTTTAGCAAGGTATTGTCCCAAAAAATGCAACATACTAAAAACCCCTCATCACAAGATAATGCAAAAAATGAAGATCAACCAGCTGTTATCTGGTGGTGTTGTGAAGTCTAAATGCTTTATTAAGGCTTAATGCCCTATCTGCTCCCATCCTCTCAAGAAAGCAGAAGTTGATTTCACCTTCAAGCATTCTCTGTCGAGGAACCCCAGGCTATTACTTTGAAAGTAAAAATAAACGGGATAACCAGAACTGTATGTGCCGACACTAAAGCCAGCTACACTAAAGCGGAAGAGATGATATCACCTTTTGAGAGAAAGAATATAATTTTAAAAAAACAGTATGAATGTTACCCTCAAAATGGTCTCCAGAAGGAAATAGAAGTTTATATGACCTCAGTAGATAATGAAATTGAAGAATGATTGTTCCGAATTAACTTTATTTGCATTACCTAAAGCAAAAGACAGCAGAGCACTTTTAGGAACTGATTTTCTTTTATGCAGTGCTGGAATTGTAGTAGAACTTAAAAAAAAAAAGATGGTATTTCCATGAGGATCCTAAACAGAAATTTAGCTTTAGTGATGACGTTTTCAAATCATCTGAGCATCCAGAAAACAATGCAGACTTTAAAACATTTCAATTGCAAAAAAATGATGGAAGACATATAACTGAAAACCAAAGAGAAAACACAATGCTCTGTTAACAAAATAAGAGTTTGTTTTCCAACCAGGGGGAGAAGCAACTCCCTATATTGAATACTGAAAATAATCCTCCAGTTTCAGTACCCCCATACCACATGTCTCCAGCCAGGAAGAATATCTTAAAGAAGAAGAAGTTTGATGAGCTGCTGGAAAAGAAAATAAGAGAAGAATGCGAGTCTCCATATGCTGCAATTGTGATTCTTGCACCCACACTAAATGGAAAATTTCAACTTTGCAACGATTATCGAGGACTGAATGCTGTTACGATGTCACATTCATATCCATTACCTAAGATGGATGACTTACCACATGGTGCTAAACATAGATCATATATGACAACCACTGATTTGCAGTCTGGGTACCATCAAATACATGTTTGCCTACAGAGAGAGACAAAACAGCATTTGTTTGCTTTTCAGAACTTTCCATTTCGTTTGAATTCCTTTCAGATTGAAACCTGCTCCGGTCACTTTTCAGAGATTAATTGATAAATTCTGAAGTGACCTGAAAGATATGGTTGTTCTCCCTCACTTATATGATATCATAATACTATCAGGTACTTTTGAGAAACATCAGAGGCTTTGAAAAACATATAGCTGATCTAGAAGCAGTTTTTGAGACTGTTGCGATTTAAATTTAATGCAAATCGCAAGAACAGTTTTGCCCACAGTAAAGTGAAGCATCTTGCTCACTGGATTACTGCTGAAGGAGTAGAGGTTGATCCAGAGAAACCTCTGCTATACAAAAGATGCCTGCTTCAAGAAATGTGAAAAAAGTGCAGTCTTTATTGTAAATCCGATCCTGACACATATCGAAATTTTCAGAGACAGTTAGACTTCTAAGTAATGTAACTAAGAAGAACATATGCAGGACATGGGGGTCAGATGAAGAAAACTCTTCCTAGACATTAAAATACTTCTCATTAGCTTTACCTTCTTAAAGCTTTAAGACAGGAGCAACTAATGAGTTGATACAAGAAAGCCTTGCAGGTACTTACGTATTAACGCAACCAGGCCAAAATTCGCATAAATCGCCAAATTTTGCGACCCTACTTACGGCAACCCTACGTGTTATACGTAGTTTTTCGTAAAGAAATTATTATAAATAACACTGGGCACGTACTACCACAGCAATGGGTTTTCGGCGGAATTTGCCGAGAAAAGAAAGACTTTTTTTGGTTACTGTACCTAACAGAAGCGCTGTTACCCTCATGTAAAAAATTTGCGAAAACATGAAGGAAGGAAGCATCATTTATTCGGATTGCTGGAAAAGATACAATACAAGTGAGTTCGAAAATACTGGATTTCTGCATGGAACTGTTATTCACAAATATAAATTTGTGGATCCCAACACGGGCGTTCACACACAACATGTAGAGCGCATGTGGGGCTCAGCCAAATGGCGCAACAAAAAACAGAGAGGAACAGCCCATCATCATCTTGATTCATACCTTATCAAATTTATATGGCGCCAAGCTCAAGCTGTTAATGGCGAAGACGGTTTTCAGTCAGTGCTAAAAGCAATAGCCAAAAGATTTCCGCCGAAAAAATAATTCTGCAACTTATTCAAATTCGAAGCCGAAAGAGTTTAATTGCTATTTTATATTTTAAAACAAAATAATATAAAAAAACTGTATTAAAAATTATCTGTAATTAATAAATGTACATTTTCTTTCTATTCATACTTTTTTACTCAAACTTACAAATCGCGCCAACCTGGTTGCGATAATATGTAAGTACCGCCTTGCATTATTTGAACAGATGCTAAACAAGTAATTTGATGCAACAAAGCCCTAAATTATTTGAACAGATGCCAGTCACTATGTCTTGGGTGCTGTGCTGTTACAAGAAAAAGGTTCAAAGGAACATCCAATAGAATATGCTAGCCATTTGTTGTCAGCAGCGCAAAGAAATCACTCTACAACAGAACGAGCCCATGTTGTTGCCCTTGCTGCTTGAATTATTCTGTGGCTATATTGTTGGTCAAGAGATTACTGCAGCATCTAATCACCAACTGTTGAAATGGATTTTAAGGATAGATTTGCCAGGTGAACTATGGAATTAGTCTTATTATTTATAGATGGAAAACATCCCTGGAAGAGCAAATTTTATAGCTGGTATGTTGTTATGACCTGTGTTCAACCATGAAAGAGAATCATGTGAAGACACTGATTATGTATGATAGCCATTGAAATGCCAACCACAAGTGCAGCAGAAACAGATCATAAAATTTTTCAAAAGTGACATAAAAATTGAAATTTTTTTTTTAACTGGACCAGACAAGGACCATCAAGGAATCAAGTATTGGTATTCTCCAGACTTTGACTCAGAAGAAGCTCAACTAGTAGTACCAACACATGAACGACAAAGAATTCTTAAGCAATATCATAATGCTCTTGTTGCAAGACATTATGGTCCTGAAAGGACATATAGAATTTCTCAAAGGTATTATTTCACAGGAATGCACAAGTATATCACAGATTACATGAAAAACTCTGATGAGTGCAACTATTACAAACTTGATGTCCCAGAAAACCTAATGCTGATTTCTCCTCGGGGTGACATTGGAACCAAAGGGAGAGGCTGTAACAAATCAAAAATTGTATTAACTTTTCTCCCTTCATTCCGAGGTTGAACTCTCAGGAAGGCCTTTTTTCTCCTCTCCCCTTGAATTTGGACTGTGCCATCATTCGCAGACAGCGAAAAGACAACTATGTAGTTATCTTTCAAGGGCCACGGTATAGCATTATGTGATTAAACTGTAAACATTAAACTTGTAATTCTTTTAATGTTATGTTTAAAATAAAATATTTTTAACATCATTCTTTTGAGTTTTCATTTCATTTAATTTTTGTTTCTAAATCAAGTAAATGTACATTACTGTTATAATACTATACAGAATTACAGTGTTGAAATAAATAGTGCAAGTAACTACTGCATATATAAACTGCATAACAGCCACCAATTACAATAACTACATCTAGCACAGAAATTTAAATTTTGGCTTGCATCCACTACACAAGTCACTGACATGTTTGGCATAGAAACAACTAGATAACATGTCACTAATTTTTCCTTATTTACTTTTTACTTTATAACAGAATCTGGTATTCAGTTAGTAGATTAGTTTTGATTTTAATCAGAATCAAATGCATTCTAATCAAACACATGCTTTCATTAAATATTAGACAATTATGTCACAAAATTCAGCTTAAAATTAAAGGAGAGTACTATATTTGGGGAGACCTTATTTTAAAAGGAAATAAAAACCTAAAACTTTACCAAGTCTCAAAAACCTCCTGGCTCTTTTTTTTTTTTTTTTTTTTTTTTGCACATTAGATAACAGCTAAACATGTATTAAAATTTTAACACTCATCACTCATGCACCTATTACTATTTAAAAAATTCTACAATGTATCATAATGGCATGAGATTTTTGCTATTAAAAATTCAGCTGAAAAAATGTAAATTAATGCACAAAAAATAAATTCATCGTATGCACTTATATAAATAGAATTTATATGTACATAATGTCAACATGTATATACCTGTAAATATTTATATTGTGTATAAAATTATTATCAGGGAAGCATTTTTACAAATGTTTGAAGCAATGACAAAATGTTTAAAATGTACCATGAAATTCAATGAAAGTGGAATTTCATAAAAACATAAATACTAAAACTATTTACAATAACAAAAAAAAAAAAAAGTCTAGAATATATGAGTAAACTGTCAGATTAAATTTAAATAGTGCATATACACAGAGAGACTCTTACTTTATGACGCATCAAAGTTCCTTTCTGACGAAATCTTTTACCACAAAATGGGCAAGGATGAGGTTTCACTCCTTTATGTATAAGAAGATGCACACCTAATGTGAATTTTCGACTGAAATATTTGAAACAAACAGGGCACTGGAATTCTTTCGAATGCAGATTTTCTGAAAACATAGCCTGGTCTTCCATCTTCTCATTACTAATCAGCTATATAAGAGGATAAATGATTTTAAAGGTAGCATGCTAAACTACATGCAAATAAATATATATTTATTAATTGTAGAACTGGTAAAAACATATGAAAGAAAAGTACCAAACTTCTCAGTCTGCAAAAGCCAACATTTTAACGTTTTACCTGAACATAATTAAATTGCCAGTTCAAAAGATCCAAACAGCATTTATAGCGGCAAAACATTAAATCTTATTATCATATGAATTCTTATTATCTAAATTATTTATTCTTATTATATAAATTCTTATTATCATATGAATTTTTGGAGCTTTAAGATGATCACTTAAGCCTTAGCTGTATTCACTGTTTATCTTTTTCTTTAAATTAACATTGTTAAAGACAATTATCATCTATAAAAGTAAGGATCAATTGTTTAATTTTTAAAAATAACCCCCTTCTTACATCCCGATTCAATTCAAAGAAGAAACTGTTACATTAACTAGATTAAATAATATTCAAATTACCTAAATTTTCTTAAAGTACCAACTCAGTACAGCGATAATAATAACAAAAGGCGTTACAAGGAATTATTTCACACAAAAATCCACAATATGCGGTTTTTTTATCATTGGAATTTAAAAAAAGAAATAAACTAAGTTTAATAAGACAGAATAATATCATTGATGCTTACAAATAAAAATGTTTTCTGACTTTTTCGACAAATTATTTGACATATATATATATGATACAACAGGGAACTGCCAACGAGATAATATACCTGTTATAAGAAGTCGTTGGGAACTGCCCCTTTAAAATATCAACATTATCACAGTTCAGTCTTACAAAAAAAATGGAAATAATTTATTTCGGTAAGATAGTCTGAACTCCAGAATATACAAAAAATTATCAGTAATTAAAAAAAAAAGCAGAAAATACATCGAAGGAAAACAATAGGTATAAAAAAAGTCGGTCACCACGCATAGTTTAGAATCAAAACAATGTTGTACACAAAGCGTTGAGATACTACTTTTCTGCTTCATTCATAACCGTAAAGGTGTTTTTTATGCAAAATTAGGAATACAATTATTATTTCATGACAGAAGAAATTTCTCATTTACCTTGATAAGGATCTTTTTTTATGTGGAATACGCATTTTACTCTGCAAAACGTTGGAACAAATGAAATAAATATGCTTTTAAATTATAAAATGTAAATAATAGTGTTCGATTTCAGATGCCGGGTAGTTTGTATTTTATACGTATCACTTTCATTTTATTTAATGTACTTTATGCTTTTACGTAACGTTATTATCAGTTTTGTTTTTTGTAAGTGTCCCATCCCAGAACAAAAAATCTTTTAGAATGAATTAAAACGTACATATTTTTAATTATTAAAAACATCTGTTATTTAGAAGAGAGATGTATGTATGATCCAAACCTACTTTCAAACATAAGTGGCACTTTAAGGCCCGTTTACACTAGCGGAACTTTGGTCCCAAGAAGCGTACGTTAACGTCCTAAGAAACGTAGCCTAAGTCGAGCGGTTAATCTTCAAAGGGAATTGATGTAAACCCAAGAGATGGAAAATTTTAACTCCGAACCTATGAGATGAAAGCTTTGGCCAATTACAGACTTACAAACTATCACGAGGGTTTTGTTGTTTTTTGACGAGGGTTTGATGAGGCGAAAAACATGGCGGAAGATTTGACTACGTCTGACTGCAAATTAATTGCAGAAGTGCAACAACATCCGATTTTATGGGGTAATAGAAAAAAAGAATATCGAATGAAAAGAGGACAAGACGTTGCTTGGCTACTGGTTGCCGAAAGACTGAACCGAGATGGTATGTATCCATTTATTTATTTTTTTGCTCCTTTCGGATTGCAATGTGCTCTCTTTTATCCTAGTTCTCTTTCGACTAACGCAATTGTTCAAGTACAAAATAGGTTTAATAACTATTACACGATAAAAATTTGTTGACATATATTAAATTATAGCATTTTAGAACATTTCTGAAAATCTGAGTTTTATAAAATTTCAAAAAGCTCAGTAGATGGATTTTTTAAAATTAAAGTTTATTAACTGCTTTAAACTGTATTTAAATGTACACTGTTCTATGAAAATTACATGCAGCAACCTTCAATTATATATATTTAAAATTTTTCCAAAATTATAGCAATTCAGATGATTACATAATTTTAGCTATTGTCTTTACATTAGTTTGCTCTTCTTTTTTGCAACATGTTACTAAAGGCTTATGAGAAGAAGAAAGTAAAAGTAGTAAGTGTGAAGATCAACAGTAGTAAAAATTTGATTAAAGTTTTCCTCCTCAATTTTCAGAAATACATTTTCTTCATTTCTCATGCAAATGTTTATTCCGAAATACATAAAAAATCCCTAAATATATAAATATCCATACATAAAAATATATAAGATCCATATTTCATTTTCGTATGGATACATTTTGAATCTCATATAATGAGTATAATTATGCCAGTGCCAGTGCGGTTTAATTTACATTGGCCAAACTAAGAGAGCCTTAAAATTTCGCGTCAAAGAACATGAGGCATATGTTAGAAAAAAGGAAACACAGAAGTCTTCTGTTGCTCAACATTGTTGGTCCGAAAATCACACTTTCAATTTTTCTGCTGCCAAAATTATTCAAAAAACATCTTCCATTGGAGAACTGGATTTTCTAGAGGCATTTCACATTCATAAAAATCTTTCTGTTCTAGTTAACGATCCTAATTCCAATCCAAATTTGCCTTCGGCTTTTAGAGAAATTATGTTTTAGTTCTGGTTTCGCCAACAGATGGCGCCACTTGCTTATTCTTGTCCAGGCATTCTTATCTTATCTAAACATTATTTCCTATCTTGTTCATTTGCGGTTTTGCAGCTGAAGATGATGGTTCGGTAAAACCATCGAAACTAGTCCTGTGAAAATTTTGTAAATTAACGCTGATTTTTGTTGTTTGACTTCTGAATTAGTAATTAGTATAATTGTTTGCATAAAATATTAATAATTAAACAGTAATTAATTACAGTGGTTGAATTAAAATTTCGGCTATATTTTTTTAAATTTCACAGTTGAAGAGGTTACTTACCGGTGGCAGAATCTGCGTAAGCAATATAGCCGAAGAAAAACAAAATGCAAAAGTGGAGCTAGTGCAGAGTCTGCAGAGCAGCAATGGCATCTGATGCCCCAAATGTCATTTTTGGATCCATGTATCCGCCATCGAAGGTAAATATTCAGAACCAAATTATTTAGTTATGTTAAATATAAAATGATAAATTTTCATATTAACAAAATACAATCTTACTTGTTAGTAGTCTATAATATTATAAAGCATAAATGGATTATTTAGAGTTATCCTAGGTTGACTAGCAATCAAAAATTGTAACTTATATAAATATTTAAGATATAAATTTATTAAATATGTTAGATAGTCACATATGTGGATATAAACCAATTTACTTAAGAAATTCCTCCCCCTAGGCAGATAGACCTTATATGCTTTGCCATAACTCAAATTCTATCCAAATATTTACGCTGTGGAAAACAAAAACTTCTCCTACACAATTTTTTTTTAACATTTATTGCCTCATCACTCGTTATGAATGGTTTAACACCTTGTAAATGTGTTATAATAAAACTGTATTACACATTATAGTTTTTTTCTAACGTGTTTGGGCCAACTGAAGTTCTTACCCTTAAAAAATGTTGTAGAAACTTTGCTGTTCTGTACTTTTTTAATCTTCCCAATTAAAAATAGGCCAATATTTTTGCAATGTAAACTTATTAACAAAGTACAGCATATGCATAATATAAACAAAGCAATTACTCTTTCCTTTGAAAGCTGAGTTTCTAAATATTTTGATGAAGACTCGTCTGTATATATATTTTTTTCTTTTTGTGGCCAATTTCTTTTTATAGTTTATCCCTCTATAGTTGATGCCCATATTTCTGTACTCACACAGCTCAAAACTGATGTGTTACTGACCATTTTGATGTTCAGAAGTTAGTGTTTGAGATTATGCATACCTGCTTTAATTTTATGAAGTTACTTTGCACTTAACACATAAAGCCTGGGATTAATTATGATAATATATACCATCAGATCAAGGAGTTGTGTTTAAATTATTACATTAATTCATAATGAAAATAAATACAAAAATATATATGAAACTGAATTAAAAAATGAAGTTGTAATACTTTATTACTGAATTAACTGTTCAAATCTTTCATGGCATGAAATTTTTCAAAACAGTCCCCAAAGTATAGTGATCTTTTTTTATTTATAGAATGTGAAATGTGTAAGCCAAGATTAGATAAAATTTGTCTTAAACTGTAAGATACAAAAAATTTGATAAAATTCTCGGTTGATCTTTACATTATGGTTGTTTTTGGCGAAAATTTGGCGACCAACTCTCCTACAGCAACCCTCTATTTTTTTTTCCCGCCGCCATTTTGTCTTCACGAAGTAAAGACATGTTTCTTTTCTTTTTATCTACTGAACGCTTCTTCCAACAATCTACTAGCCGAATTACACTTATGCTAGAAATTTTATCTAACAAAACTGCTTAATCATGACAAATATTCACTGCAAAATTGGGAAAAAGTGCACAATACCATACTCCTTACGCGTTTTTCAAAATAACACATACACATAAACCATGTACACGCCGACTTATTTTTACTTAAAAAAACATCCCAGAATTGCACAAAAATGGCATTGCGCACACTCTTCACTATATCCATGTACACTGCTTTTTTCTCATAAATTAGAAAAATTTCACGAAAATACATGACAATTTTCTCAATCTTTAAACCCGGTAAAAAAAAAACATATATGAAATTACCTGATCGCGAAAAAGTATTTACCCTTTCCAAATATGAACATTTCCACATATAAAATAAATAAAATATCCAAAAACTTTTACCTCTAAATCATCTATTATATTATAAACGTCACCAACGAATTCATACCGCAACCATTACAAATACTTAGTGTCAGATATTTAAATTATTTCCATGCACGTTTACTTCAACTAAAACGTATACCAAATTCCTACAAACATAAAATATAAAATTCACAAAATAACTATCATTTAATTAAAATATAATTAAATTCAAAAACACTACTTAAAATATAAATGAGCACATACATTAAATTAATAAAAATTACCTTACAATCCTAATTACTTTAAACTAAATCATTGCTAATAACAATTTTCCCAATAATACCAAATTCCCTTACTTCCACCTTACATTTAGAACAATGCATAAAAATAATATCCTCAAATAATTAAAAATACTAACTTACCTAATCTTCTTCAGAATCTTGATTACGTGTCCGATAAACTTTTCTTCTTTCTGTTTCAGGATCTTTAAAATCATACTTATATTTCACAGCAAGTTACCAGGTAAAATAAATAACTTAATAAAACATCTTTATTTCTATCTCGCACAACCTTAAAGAAACATTTATTACTACCCTTTTCAATACCATTAAATACCCATTTCGAATTCACTTTAGTTACGGCCATGGGATCCAAAAATTCACGAACACTGTTTCACACAACACAGGATAAAGCCAAATACAAAATTTCCAGATTTTTTCCCGATTTCCCCCCTTTTCCGATTAAAGAACCGTAATTCGTCCATTAATATCACATGACATATCCCATGATCTCTCATTTCCCTCACACAAAATAATGCGTAATCGGAACTGAGTACTGCTCACATTATTACCAAAGTCCCAGGTAGTAACCTTTATCGCCTCCAAAATGTCGCCAAACTACCAGTTACCATATTGTAAAGATCAACCAAATTCTCTTGTGATTGTGTTTCTATAAAAAGAAATAAGAGTTATTAGTGGCTCAATATTTTCATTTATTACGTAAGGGCTTTGTATGCATATTCAAAATTTCTTCAATGAAGGCAAGAGATTCTTCTTTTTCATCTAAAATATTGATTTCTTTATAATTACTATATATACTATAAATACTACTGTCATCACAACTGTTAAATTGCAGCCTCCAATAGTAATATTTACATCCATGTTATTTAACTCATAATCCCGCTGATCTTCACTACTATAAATTTGATTTTCTATGGCATTAATATAAATAAAGGTTATATTATAAATAACATTTATTTGGATTAATGAGAAGGATGAAACTGTTTGTGCTGAGTTGACAGATTGTCATAATTTTGTTCCCTGGTTGTTAATTTTAATCTGAGATGCGATTCCATGTCCAATAATCTGTTCCATTTTTTCGTCTTAATGTCTACAAATACAGTCAAATACCGAAAATCTGCCAACTCCTGAAATCCGCGTTGCCTCTCAGAATATAAGCATTCAGTTTATATTCTGAGTTTCTTGGTTTCGGAAACCGCAACATTGAGTACGAAATATCGAAGAAAAAATACTTACCGAATAATGACGTCATAATAACTGAATAATAATGAGTCATAATGGAAATACCAAATTATTGACATAAAAAGTTTAAGAAAAAAGATAAGTTTTTTTTCCTTCTAATCTGCATCGAGGTAAAAAAGCAGACGATTCACTCTTTGTTCAAGTTCAATAGACGATTCACTCTTTGTTCAAGTTCATGATTCACGTTGTTGTATTTTCTGAGCTTTGTTATTTCACGAGAATGTTTAGTGCTACCTTTTTTTTTTATCCGGATATTTTGTGGATAAATTAAGAATATTTTAAATTTCAGCCCTTGTTAATACAATGACAGATTTAATGCATATAATAAATTATTGCAGTAATGTATGTAATTTAATTAAATGTATCTAATACACCTTATTTATTTTGCACCATACTTCGGAAAATAAATTATTCATGTCATTTTGCCTTCTCTATATTTGTACGATAAAATTATTAGTGAGTAAATATGACAATTTGGTTGTATATTGCAGTACAAAAGATTCAAAGAGTGATGATAATTTCACCCTCTCCCCATTTGATAAAATATTATTTTAATTAAAAACAAAATGTGATCCAGTACTGCTCCAAGAACGTAATGACTAGGAATTACCCCATACAACTTGATGTAACAAACTGTATTTTTTTTAGAAATTATTCTTGCAAATATTAATAAACACAAAAGATTATGTAAGAAAAGTATCCAGTGGGATGTTATAATTCAAATTAACAAAAAAAAAAAAAAAAAGCTTTAGTTTTAGGTAATCACACTGAAGCAAGAAGACTCTTGGTTTACATTATTTTTCATGCTAAATTTTAAGATCTATTTAAATTGTCTGCAGTTCATAAGTAATAAAAATTAAAAAATAAGCTATTTAATGCAGTAACAAATAAGATTCTAAATTTGCTTATTTATCTACCTAATTACTTTGTATCACAAAATAATCATTAATGTATTAAAAATATTTTTCATATGCATTTGATTTTTTTCCCTTGTTTTCTTTCTAAACAGGACACAGACAAACTTTCAAAGAAACAAAGAATTCGAGGAGCTTAATTTCACAGTAGAATCTGTTGTCTCCAAGTCTTCAGATAATATTGAATATCCGACAGAACCTGAATATGTGGAGCCATCTGTTATTCACGTTATGCCCTCATGTGAATCACCTTTATCACCTGCATCAAGCTCCAGACAAATCTTAGATAACACTAATTCAAATAATAATGATGAAAATACTCCTAGAGGGAAGAAAAGAAAAAAGAAAGAAACAATTGAAAGTTCATTGCTTTCTGTTATTGATGAAACAAATAAATAATTAAAAAACCACCATCGATGTGAAAATGATGATGACAATGATGATAAACTATTTTTATTGAGTCTCCATAGTGATTTGAAAAAAATGACTGATGAAAAAAATTGGAAACGAAAATACAATTTTTACAAATTATGGCAAGAAATAAATGAAATTATTTCTACATAACACTAATCAGTTGTTTTATTGTTTTATTTACATATTTCATAAATATTTTCAAAAAATAAATTTACACAAGAAATGCTTTCCTTTCTTGCCATGGTACTGCTCCTTCTGCAGAAAAATATTCACAAAAATTATCTCGAACTGCAGATGCAGCATGGGATGAATTATTGGCCCCTAGACGGCCAAGAGGTTGCCATGTAAATTCTTCTGTTCTCCACATACCTTCTTTAATGGTGGCATTTGAAAGAAGAGAATCAGCAAAGTTCACTGGACAGTATTTCTTAGCTGCCTTTCCCAACTCATTTTTCATTAAGTAATTATGAAGGCAACAGCATGCCAAAACTACTTTATTAGCATGCTCTGGGTTCAGGGCAATTTTAGTACGAAGTACTCTCCACCTAGACGCCAATATGCCGAAAGCATTTTCAACGCACCTCCTTGCTCGAGAAAGTCTGTAATTAAAAATTTTTCTTTCACTCGACAGAAATTTGCCAGGATAAGGGCGTAAAATATTTTTCCTGAGTGGAAAAGCCTAATCTCCAACAAATACAAAAGGCAAAACTCGATCACTATTTAATAATGGTTTTGGATTTGGCAATGAAAACAAAGTTTCACTAACTAAAGCTTTACCTAGTGAACAGTTACTTAAAATTCCACCATCACTGATGCGTCCAGATGGTTAGCTGCCTGAATCAACATAAAGGAAAGTGTAACTAGCATCTGCCACTGCCATTAGGACTATGCTGTTATAGCCCTTATAATTATAATATGTTGATCCAGCTGACAGTGGAGCTTGTATTCTGATATGCTTACCTACAAGAAAAAAAAAGCAACAATTATTAATTGCCTAAAGAAAAATAATATACACTTTAATGATAAAAATTAATATAAATACTTTTTCCAATAATAAATTCAGTTCTTAAAAAAGTTCTTAAATTAGAAACTTGCAAAAAAATTCCTTTTTATATTAAAATTTGTTTTTCATTTCACACTTTCATTTATTTATTATGAAACAATTCCAGTCTTTTGATATTTTAAGACAGCTCATATATCAAGTTAGATGATTCTGCAATATTTTATATTTATCTTTGAAAAGAATCTTCATTTGCCTAATTTTAATATAATGCAATTTTTGTATTTCAAAAGTACTCACTGACAAATAAATATGGAATGCAAGGCATAATACATACCATCGATTGCACCAACACAGTTGGGAAAATTCCATTTATATTCAAAACCTTCTGCTATTACAGCACATTCATCTGATGATGCTGGTATAGCCATAACCAGTGGCTGTAAGACTTGCCATATGACATCACAGGTCTCTCGAATAATATGTGAAACTGAAGATTTAGAAACACAGAAAGTGTATGCCAGGTCTGTATAATTAGTTCCAGATGCTAGAAATCTATAAAAACATTCTGAATCAATAATTAAATTTTTGCAGTTTTAAAAACATGTTGTATAAAAATGAACAAAGGGCAATCTGTAGCAGTATGCAAGTTTTAAAAAAGGTTCTTTTTTTGGGGGGGGGTCAGTTTCAAAGAGATTGCAATTTTCTTTCTTATTATTAAACCACAGAAAATAAATACTTTATTTATGTAACTTATTTTGATAAAATTATGTTCCTATTTATAATTTTTTAAATGCATTACAAATTTTAAAAAAATATGAATTTTAAAAAGTTCAATTAGACAGAAGTATAAAATGTTCTGACAAGAACATTAATTTTCAATTATATATACTACACAAAACTGGAATTAGATGTAATAAAGACTTTCAAATAGAGCTGGTGCCAGAGCATATGCAACCAGGGTGACCACACCAGATGGCTAAATTATTAGAATTTAGGAAGGAATCAGGTGGCAGAATTTCGGATTTGTGGAGTTTGGACCAGGTGGTAAATTGTCTAGTGTCCACACTGCTTTCAAAACAAATGTATATATTTATATTTACCTTAAACAGATGGCAAGTCTCTCAGACACTGAAACTGATTTTCTAAAATGTGTTTCTTACTTCTGTAGTTTATCTTGCAGTAAATGTAAAAGATGATCATATTGTTTTCCCTACATGTAAATTCAATAATATTATACTTATGAGTAAATTGAATATCAGAACTATATTTATTATCTAATTAATATAAAAACGAATACAAAATAGTTTATGTTGTGCTAAAATGATTAGCCAAAGTAAGAGAAAATAATTTTGTTGTTTTGAAAAATTGCTTGAAGTATAATCTTACTATTTCTAACAATTAACACTTTTAGCGATTAATCGCGTGTTATTAACAAAAATAACATAAACTCCATAATTAGAAATGATTTTAGCCTTCTGTGAAGGTGATCACCTTCAACATGATTATTTGATTATGCACCACACACTGGGGTTACCTGCCTAAAGGTAACCCTACTAACCTAAATAATGTCATCAGGAAGATTTTTTAAGGTAAACTAATTTACATTCATATCTTGATCAGATATGCACAAAATGCCTATGTTCTAAACCCTTTCATCGGGTATTGAACAATTAATGTTCAGTGTTTTTATTTATTTAGCCACCGACGAGATATGATAGCAACCTTCAGAGAATATGGTTATCTGTGATTGTCATTACCAATGTTTGTTTATATTCTCAGGAATACTTTTGACTATTGAAGGTGCTCAACATGAGGGGCATCACTATATACTATATTGCCGAAATATATACTGTGTTGCTGCAACTATGATCAGTGAAAAATATTCAGTTATTTATCTTACAAATTTGAAAAAATAAAATATGATAATTCTGATTAAAAGGAAAATTACTCTCCATTTCAGTTTCACTCTTATACTCTAATAATTGCTTAATTTTTCAGGTAGTAGAATTTCATTAAATAATCTATTTTGATACAATTATTCTTACATTCTTTTGGAGGTAAAGTGTTTTTCATCATATTACTACAATATTCTCAAAAAATGATTTTTTAAAATATTGACATGATTTAATTTTATTGCTCATTTGTCAAATATAAAACACAGGTGGAACAGGAATGCAGAAAATCTTTTAAAAGCAAGTCTTTTTATGGATCTCACAAATTCTCTAGAATATATTATTTAAAAGCCTAATTATTTTATATTTCTGGTTCTACAAAAGTATTTTCATGACAAAGTGAAGCAATACTAATAAAATTCATGACAGTAATAATTAAAAAATCTACGGATACAGAATGCTGGGTATTTTCTAACAGAGGAACATATCCTAATACATGATAGTGCTAATTCAGAAGTCAAACAACAAAAATCAGCGTTATACCTACAAAATTTTCACAGGACTAGTTTCGATGGTTTTACAGAACCATCATCTTCAGCTGCAAAACCGCAAATGAACAAGATAGGAAATAATGATTAGATAAGATAAGAAAGGCTGGACAAGAATAAGCAAGTGGCGCCATCTGTTGGCGAAACCAGAACTAAAACATAATTTCTCTAAAAGCCGAAGGCAAATTTGGATTGGAATTAGGATCGTTAACTAGAACAGAAAGATTTCTATGAATGTGAAATGCCTCTAGAAAATCCAGTTCTCCAATGGAAGATGTTTTTTGAATAATTTTGGCAGCAGAAAAATTGAAAGTGTGATTTTCGGACCAACAATGTTGAGCAACAGAAGACTTCTGTGTTTCCTTTTTTCTAACATATGCCTCATGTTCTTTGACGCGAAATTTTAAGGCTCTCTTAGTTTGGCCAATGTAAATTAAACCACACTGGCAAGGAATCCTATAAATACCCCAGGAATTCATATCCGGAATGGGGTCCTTGAGTATAGAAGTTGGAATTTTATTGATGGGAGAATAAACAACCCGAAAGTTAAATTTCTGCAAAATATGTGCAACTTTATAGCTAATTGATGGAAAGAAGGGAATGACAACAGAATTTTTATAATCTCCTAAAATAAGAGTGTGGCTTTTAGTGTGTTGAGATGAGAATTTTTTAACTGCTTGATTAATAATGTTGGGTGAAAAGCCCCTGTCAATAGCTATTGCTTTTAAATAATTTAGTTCTTCATCAAGGGCGAATTTGGAGGAGCAAACTTGAAGAGCACGGAAAACATAGGAATAAAATGAAGCTAACAAAATGTGTATGGAAAACAAAATGTATTTTGGAAAACAAAACAAAAAAAAACACATTTTGTTTTCCAAAATAAATATTACAAACAAACTGAGGGATTAGCCATGGGAAGCCCCCTCAGTCCCATCCTGGCTGATATCTACATGCATTATTATGAATCAAAATTGTTTGAAACTTTAAACTTTCCGGCATGGTTCCGCTACGTAGACGATACTTTTACCCTGTTTGAAGGTAATAAAGATGATTTAAATAAAGTTCTTTCAACAATGAATTCTATTGATCCTGCTATTCAGTTCACTTTTGAACTTGAGACTTGCAATTCTCTTCCGTTTCTCGACATTCTGGTCACACGTAACACATCCAACTTCAGTACTACAGTTTACCGTAAACCTTCATCGGTTTGCCTTCCATCACACTTTAAATCATGTCATCCGACTAAACAAAAGTTAGCTTCATTTTATTCCTATGTTTTCCGTGCTCTTCAAGTTTGCTCCTCCAAATTCGCCCTTGATGAAGAACTAAATTATTTAAAAGCAATAGCTATTGACAGGGGCTTTTCACCCAACATTATTAATCAAGCAGTTAAAAAATTCTCATCTCAACACACTAAAAGCCACACTCTTATTTTAGGAGATTATAAAAATTCTGTTGTCATTCCCTTCTTTCCATCAATTAGCTATAAAGTTGCACATATTTTGCAGAAATTTAACTTTCGGGTTGTTTATTCTCCCATCAATAAAATTCCAACTTCTATACTCAAGGACCCCATTCCGGATATGAATTCCTGGGGTATTTATAGGATTCCTTGCCAGTGTGGTTTAATTTACATTGGCCAAACTAAGAGAGCCTTAAAATTTCGCGTCAAAGAACATGAGGCATATGTTAGAAAAAAGGAAACACAGAAGTCTTCTGTTGCTCAACATTGTTGGTCCGAAAATCACACTTTCAATTTTTCTGCTGCCAAAATTATTCAAAAAACATCTTCCATTGGAGAACTGGATTTTCTAGAGGCATTTCACATTCATAGAAATCTTTCTGTTCTAGTTAACGATCCTAATTCCAATCCAAATTTGCCTTCGGCTTTTAGAGAAATTATGTTTTAGTTCTGGTTTCGCCAACAGATGGCGCCACTTGCTTATTCTTGTCCAGCCTTTCTTATCTTATCTAATCATTATTTCCTATCTTGTTCATTTGCGGTTTTGCAGCTGAAGATGATGGTTCTGTAAAACCATCGAAACTAGTCCTGTGAAAATTTTGTAGGTATAACGCTGATTTTTGTTGTTTGACTTCTGAATTAGTATTTATTCGGCGTGTTATTGTGTCTTAACATGATAGTGCATTAAAATGTTGACTGTCCAACATCTGGCACATCTAGTAATTTTACATTATACTCCATCTGATATGTTTCATTAAGGTAATCGAATTATAAACAACCTTCATTAATAATGCGCTTAATAAACCAATTAAACTAATTAGTTATAACTAATGCTAGTCCATAATTATATAAAAAATAAAGGCTAATCTTTGGAATATGGTAACAGGTAGTTTGGCGACATTTTGGTAAGGCGATAAAGGTTACTAGCTAGGACTTTAGCAGTGTACATGGATAAAGTCAAGAGTGTGCGCAATGCCATTTTTGTGCAATTCTGGGATGTTTTTTTAAGTGAAAATAGGTCGACGTGTACATGGATGATACCGTGTATGTGCAATTCTTAAAAACACGGCAAGCAGTGGGCGATTCTGCACTTTCTCCCAATTTTGCACCTAATCTTCGTCATGATTAAGCACTTTTGTTCCATAAAAATATAAAAATTCTAGCATAAGCGTAATTCGGCTAGCAGATAGTTGGAATAAAATGTTGAGCAAAAAAAAAAAAAAAAAAAAAAAAAAAAAAAAAAAAAAAAAAACATGTCTTTACTTCGTGAAAACAAAATGGCGTAAAAAAAAAAAAAAAAAAAAAAAAAAGCAGGTTGCTGTAGCAGGGTTGGTCGCCAAATTTTCGGCAAAGAATCGACAAGTTACCATAATCCAAAGATTAACCAAAATGAACATTGAAATTATTCATTTTGTCGGTAATTAAATCGCAATGTAATCATTAATCCTATTTCCTTAGTTTAAATTACTGAGGGAAAAAATTACTAATTTACTGATATATAAAAAGAAATATTTGACAGTCTTTCCTTCAATTTTTACTTTCAGGTTTTGCTAAAAAGTAAAAATAACTTACTTTCATTCGATTATAATTGAAAAATAATTCTGGGTACTTCTGCCTCAGTGACGGAAACAATGCTGCATGAGCGGAATACGTATCTCGCTCTTGAAAAATTGACCGAACCCATTCCCGCCTTGGAACGCAAACGCTTTTGTACAGCAAATACATACATATTAAATTACTTCTCAAATGCATAACGCGCTTTCTTTATCAACTTTTTTAACTTTAGACATTCTACCGCAAACTTTCGACATTGTACCCCAAAATAGGAAATATTGCCCATGCGCAAATCAAAGCGACTTGATTGGTTGGGGGTAGTAATTCTTAGGCTTTGAGACTTACAAGTGTAAACGGGTGGGATCCTTGGGAGTAACAACTTAACGTTAGCGTATGTTTCTTGGGACTAAAGTTCCACTAGTGTAAACGGGCCTTTAGAATGTATTTATTGGTCTCTAGACCAGGTGATAGCCGCAGTCCACATCCGGAACTTCTCCGATTTTGAGATAAATCATAATTTTAGTAGGTGCGAGCAGGAGCCCTAAATAAGAGCTCCGGCACTTCTGTTTTGTAAGTAAACCACGATTTTAGCAAAAAAAAAAAAAAAAAAAAAAAAAAAAAAAATTTTAATAATAAATATGCCTTAAAAATCGATTCTAACTTCTGAACGTAGACCTATCTTTCCCTCGGACACAAACCTTGGACAGAGGATGAGACTTTTAAGGAAATAATGCCCCCACCCATATGCAAAGGCTTATTTCCTAGGAGATGCAATGAATTTATGAGAATGGGTTAATTTTTCGTTCCTGAAAGCCATCAATCTAGTCATGACGTTCCAGTCATTCCCTATTGCACAGCTCCTGTACCTTTTTTGAACGGTATAACCAAACGCAGGAAACCACTACTGTCACATATATAGAGGATTCATACGTTGTTATCGGAATGTATGAGGGAAAAGGCATAGCGATCAGAAAATATTGGACTCTTTTCTCATCAAATTTCCTTCCATATCCTGATACTGTTTCCAGAATTCTCACTATTATCCTTTGTGATACCTTAATCCTTTTATCATTTTTCATCGGTGTGCTGAAAAAAAGAATGATTTTTGTACATATCATATCTTAAAATAGTATATTATATGTATAATCAGGGTTTTAATTCAAACGGATATCGGCCTTGGTACTTCTTAGCTTCTGAGTGGATTTGTAATTCCACTAGCAGCCGATGGTTAATGATAAGGACCGATAATTTATTTTTTATTAAACTATTGATAAATAGTTTAATAATTTACGAAATCTCTATCTCTTTACATTAGTTTTAAATTTAATTTAATCAAGAGTCGTAGCTAGGGTTTTCAGCGCCCAGGGACAACTGAAGATTTCGCGCCCCCTAATGCTTGCCAAGGATGGAAAACATTTAATTCTAAAATGTCGTAACATCAGTTTGGCGCCCCTTGGATTCTGCGCCCGGGGACAGATGCCCCCTTCTAGCTACGCCCCTGAATTTAATCATATGTTTCTTGCCTTAGGACTCCGGCACTTCTAATTTTAAAAATTAAGCCCTGGTATCCTACCATTTTAGTTTGAGGCGGAAGAGGAAAAAATAAAATTTTTTTACCAGAGATAGTAGATTTTACAGTAATAATTTCCCTTTGAGCACAAATATTTATTAGACTTTTTTTTATCTGTGCGTAAAATCTGTAACAATTAGTATGTATGCTTTTTTCATAATTTTAAGTGATAATTATTCTGATACTGGTTAACCTATTATCTCTTAGCGAACAAAAAGACACACTTTGGTGCTTTGATCATTCTTAGAGACTGAATATTGATTTTTATTTAAATAATGCTTTTATTTCCTGCACTGAAGCTTGGAATTTCAGATGGCTGAATCCAAAAAGATTTTGAATGAAAAATACTGCTGGTTTATGAACAACAAAACTTCTCTTGATTGGAAATTTCTGCTATAGTTGCTAAAGTGAACTGTAGACTCTATAACAGAACACAAAAAATACATTAGAGTTTACTTTAAGCTAAAATTGTTGCAATCATTAACAGGTGGCTGCTATCAGGGCCCCATTTAGCCTAACTGAGGCTCGGGCCAAAAAACTTTTTTACCCCCTCCCTCTGCTTCACTACTTCAGCAATGAAAAAGCTAACTTTTTGGAGATATTTAAATTTTTATAATAATAAACTTTCTATTCGATTTGGGGGCCCTTCTGTGAAGTCGAGGCACCAACGTACAGTGGCGTAGGTAGGATTCCAGCGCCCAGAGACAACTGAAGAATTTGTGCCCCTTTCTGTGTGCCAAGAATGGAAAACATTTTATTAAAACATTTCGTAGCATCAATTTGGCGCCTCCGGGATGCTGATGCTGTGCCGGGGGACATATGTCCCCCTAGCTACGCCACACTGCCAACGTAGAAGACTGTGAGGAAGTGAGGAATGAAATTTTACGATTATACATCCACCGGCATTTGATTTACCGATCTTCGGGAAAAAAAATAATGAAGCAAGTAGTAGGACATATCCTGATCCTGAGGAGGAACAACAACATATAACATTCACGAATACTTTCTCTCATCTGAAGACGAACAAATTTTCAGGCGAAGCATGTTTCCAAAAATTTCACGAAACTTCATAGCTTTACAGACTATATAAGCTTTGTATTTCACTGCATTTTGCATGCCCGTTTTGGTTACCTCTTAATTTAGCAAATGTTATCACTGTGGACTCTTACTAAGTCCTTTCTCCCCTTTTCGGAATACCTTATAACCACATTAATGAAGAAAACTAAGGAGAATGGTCAATTCCTACGATTTGCTAAAATTCCCTTACACCTTCTGCACAGTTTCAGGTGTTCTTCATGTTTCAGGTGATTCATTTAACTCCAGTTCATCTGTAATTATAGAAATATAACATGCAAACGATTTTATGAAGAAATAAGGCTGAATACCTAACTGCTGTCAGATATTCAAGAAACATAGATTTGAGCAAAAAATTAACTTTCCTTCAATTTAATGTTGATACTATGTTTTCTTCTCAATTCAGAACTTTTAATTAAGTGAAAACTGTTTTTCCCCCTAACACTGTTGCATAATTATTTATACAGCAGTTAAAAAGGATATAAAAACTCTGCTTATTCAAAATTAATTACATTTGAATCTGCTATTGGCAAAGTTTTCTTTTCACATTTTAAAAGTTCTGGCAACCACAACTGTATTGTCTATAATTTGTTCAATTATTATAGATACAGGTATAAGTTAGGACAGTTCCTCTATAGTACCAAGGGTGAAGGTACTGTTATGCTTAGCTAAGTGTTAAGGTTCCGCCCAATTCGGAATTCTTAGAGATTTCGGAGGTCTCCCACACCCCTCAAAAGAATTTTGTCTCGCTGTGCATTTTGAGTGCCCTCTTGCACACATACTCTATCCCTTCTGGGATTCGAATGAAGCAGTTAGCATCATAAATCACTATATCATATGGGCGACATTTTTGTCATTGCAACAAAACATTTAGTAACACATATTTAATAATAGGATTGGTTAGCATCCATTTGATTATTCTTACCATTAAAATATTCAAAACTGATGAAATAGTTATCATTCACTTTCTTGTAGTGAAGTCAATGCTTCAAATTAGTAAAACCTTGATGTTTGCAAATATGTGACTATAATTAAACCTCTTATTATAATTTCCTTTAAAGTTTCTTGTATGTTCATTCTTACTGTGTACTCCAACTGGAACTTGAATTTCTTCCTTCTCTGGCAGCAAATATGTTGACTATTAAGAGAATTTCGGATACTGCTTAATTTACATGGATAAAAGCAGTATTTCTCAATTGAAAATTTGCTTTCTGTGTTAAACAATGAACGATTTTTTAAATTTACAAATTATACAATTTGTGGCCGAACTTTAGTGTCTACATTCTGTATATGAAGAGATAAATATTCAAAAAATAAAAGTAGCAAAAAATTTTCAAAAAGCAATTTAAAATAATGCTAATAAAATAAGACTTTTCCTTTTCTTTTTAATAAATAGATGGGGGAAAATCAAAAAAGAGATTAAAAAAAAAAAAAAACACTCCTTTTTGTACTAAGTTATGTTTAATTTGCATTTCATTGTAAAATGGTGATCATAATTTAAATAACAAATACAACAAACGAAATATTTATTTCACTATTTTTATTTCTAACATTTTTTTCTCAATAACAGAAGCACATTACAAAAACACTGCGACACACAAATCCATGGAACATACGAAATGCAATGAGCAATTGCTAATTATCATGGCAGTATACAGGGCAAATATTAAAACTGTATAACTTTGTACACAGCTACACAGAACAGAAAATTTAAGATTCCTGTTGCTAAAAATGAAACTGTAGGATACGACACAATAATGATAATTGTACACCACAATGGAGATCTAAATTTGAATAGATTGCACTAAAGGTAATCAAGAATGTATTACACAAAACAATATAATTCTGACCCGAAAATTACATGGCTGACTGGAAATGAAATGCAGGTACTAAAGAACAGTCATGATTAAATCAGACAAGAAACAAGGATGATGATAAATGTTTAACAATCATTAAATTGTTAAATAAAGTTTCCTGGGATAAGTTTAACCCTTTAAATATATGACACTTATAATCTAAAAAATATGAAATCATTTTTAATTAACTAGTTCATTCTTACCATTCATATTCAAAAAATATTTTTCCTCCATAAAAATTTGTCATATACATCAGCTGTAAAACTTCTGTGACAGAATTTTGTAACAACAACATTGAAAAAAATTTTGAGCCACCTGCCAGATATCTGCTTTATTTAAAATATTTACAGTTAAGAAACTCAACATTTATTTCCCCAAGAAAATAACAATCCTATTCCTGCAACACATACACAAATACTAAAAACTGTTTGATGTTGAGACAATGATTCAAGACTAAACAGCAACATGGACTAATAGCAACCTAAAGAGCAAAATGATTTGGGATTGTTGGTGGAGGAGAGTGGCTTCCATACTATAACTTCCCCAAACCCATATATTCATAAGTTATTTATCTTAAATTATTTCATACTCATTGTTCCCAAACCATTAAATCCTTCTTTTGGGAGAAGGGACAACTATGAGACTATTCTTAATGCAAACTTCTGTTCCCTCTTATGAACTAATGATTACTAAAGTAAATAATGAATAATAGAAATAACTTTATAGAATTTCATACACATATCAGAAAAAACAAAAAGAATCATAAAAAAATTTTTAAAACTGTTTTGCTTTTCTTCTTTTTTTTAATTCTACATTTTAATTAATTTTGTACAAACTAAATTTGCTTTTAATATTATCCACAAGAAAATGGGGGGGGGGCATTATGCTTAATTTTAGGAGGAATTATATTTCATTTTACCTAATAATAAATATAAAATTCATCTTAAATAGTTTGTGCTAAAAAAAAAAAAAAAAAAAAAAAAAAAAAAAAACTTTAAGTTTCTGGATGATTATGGAAACACTCCCAACCTTGCATTCAGTAAAATAAAATTACTTTGAAACTTCTGTTTCCTCCTAAAAGTATTTTCAGTTTTTAAGATGCCTTGAGATATTTTTATTCACTCATTAAGCAAACTTTCACAACTTCATTGCAAAACATTCTTTAACATATAAACTAATAAAAATGCATGAAACACAGCCAATAAAATGTTTAAATAGGAAATAAGCGACATACAATAATTTAAATACACAATTAAATTTCAATACAGTGTTACAAATACAATAAAAATAAAAAAATGCATAGTTAGAATATTTGCAGCTAATTACAACAAAAAAGCCAGAGATAATTATATCAGCACAATTAAACACTAAACTCAATGGTTAAGCTAATACCAAATGATACCCTCTGGTAAATAACACACTGCAAATATTTAATGCTGCAATTTTTTTTTTTATATTGGTAAAGAATCCAAATCATCATATAAATATGAGATAATCATTATATCTGTGGTTACATTAATAATGCTATACATTAATAATCTGTGGTTGATATATGATTTCAGATATTATTTACTAATATAAAATATACATATACCACATATAATTAACTTAAAGGCTTATTTAAACAGCATTCAATTTTAAATTCACAAAGGATGTTTAATCAGGTCATGTTAGGACCAACTTTAAAACTTCACACATTTTAAAATTTATATGCAAGTCTAAACACAAAGAATTAATTACTGATGACCATTACAAATGACTGAAAACTTTACAGGAATGTTAATATAAAATTCGCAACATCGCTACAGCGAACAGCGCTCTTTGTACTGCAAATGGAAACATGATCACTTTAACTACTACAGTTTTATTATTTGCAAGTATTCATGCAGTTAGAATTGTTAACAAACAAAAGTACCAGCCCTAAACAGGGAAACCTAAAAACTAATATTTTGAAGCCTTAGTAGCATCTTAAAGATTTCTGAAGCATGAATCATCAGTAAGTAATTCTTGGTGCTTGGACTAGTGAAATTTCCACAATAATTCCTTAACACTCCTTTCATCAAGAACTTTCTAATAAACAGACTTACCGCAGATTTTTTTTTTTTTACTGTTATGTGTTAATAATAACATAGATAATATACATTGTATAATCAACAATAGAGAGATTCAGTTGAAGGTGAGCAACTTTTTATTTTAGTTAGTAGTCAAAAATCAATTGAATAAACTTTGGGGATAGGGGCTCCCAAGAAATCTTTTGCAATTTTCCTTTTAAAATTAAAATTAAGTATGATGCAGCTTTTAAGAAACTTAATTCTTGGATTAATATCAGCAGAAAGAGCTGACACTGCTAACTAAATTTTCAAATATGAAGAGTAAAACCACCACTCCATTAAAATGATTTTCTCTCTCCATCAGTTAAGTTTAAAATACAAAAATTAAAAGTAAAATACTCAAGCCAAACTGTAAAGTTATAAAATGTACGTTGTTTCAACGATCTCTTAACAGTTATGAAAGGCAATAAATATACTAGAAAGATATTGGGCTATTTCTATCAAACCGTTCTAAAATTTATTCAGGGCATTTGTATGCTTATTAATACTTCATTTTTTTCTGGGAGAGAAACAGAAAAATTAATTTGCTAAAATAAATATTTAGTAGTATGGCCTCTGAATGAGCTGCACTCAATATTAGAAATTTTAGTTCAAGAAATCAGCTTTATAATTTAATTTAGTAACAGCCTGTTAATTCCTCGATTTAAATTTGATTATTTTCTCTTTATTCTAAAAAAAAATAAAAAAAAAAAAAAAAAAAAGTAATAATATTTCTGGACTGCATCATTTGTAGAATAATCTATGCCACAGAGGTTGCATAGAGCTGATGATGTACCTTATTCAAAACTTTGAACTCGAAATTTTGACAACTGAAACTTTTCTAACCTAAACAAAAACCTTCCTTGTTGGATAAATACTAGCCTCTCTGTCTGCTGCTTGAATGCAATTTCGCTGCGCTTTCTCCCTATTGCAACAGTATAAAAAATGTACATGTTCTGGAAATAGTAATGATTAGAGTGCCAAGTGAATTGTGGCAATTTAAATAAAGATGGAATTTAATCCACCTTGATTGACAAGTTCCTTAGATATTATAAACTCAACACATTAGCATACTATGAAATCAGAATTCTTCCTTTTTAATATGCCATCTATGTGCTTCGCCATCAGAATTTCTGCATTTCTACGTCTCAGTGTTCCTACATCAATATTTCTAATTTTGCCTTTATTGCAATTAGCCAGTTGGACTGGAATTACATTCCTGATGCTGATTAGTTTGCATTCTATAAGTGAAAATGTTGACAGCTGTATTTGTGAACTATATTTTCATTACCTTCAAATAACCATATGAATGTCTCAATTTACTATACATATTTTTATGCTGTTTTTTAAATTTTAAATATTACTTTTGTTTTATTTAATTATTACCTTTGCCTAATTTTTGCCTAATTAAGCCATATTTCTAAATTTTACTAATATTACCTAACTTTTTTATCTTTATTATTATTATATAATTTAAAAAATAGTAATAATTGTCACTTTTATCCATAGATTTAAACATATATATTTCTGTAAAACAGATTTCATATCAGAAATCAAGTTTAGCATTCAATTTTATAACATTTCATTTTCAGGATTCTCCATTGGAAATTAGAAACTGATATGCAATTTACCATTGCAGAAATAGTATATTTTCCAGAGGGAATAATACATCATTGCACTTTCGTCAATAGACAGAAACAAATGCAAAGAAACATTAGTTTTCTATTTTTAAGCACAAATGATGCCTAATAAATAACTATGTATAATATACAGTAAGAAATAAAAGATAACAATTATCAATTACCAACATTAAAAACAATCATGCATTGCTCATAAAAAACTTTAAATATGCAACAAACCTAAGATACCTGATAAATTAAGCATCACACATCACAGTTTTAATTAAAAATTCTTGTATTATACATAAAATATACCACACAGTGAGGATAAGACACAACTACACGATACAAGATACATAACTATAGATTTTTATTGATTAAGAATATTCTCAAATGCAAACAAATAATTTGAATACTAGTAAGAATTATATTTCATTTTTAATACTTTGAATGTGACAAAATCTTAAAAGGTGCATAACAACTATGAGGACAATGAATAATAAACTCAAAGCAGTATAAATCTATTTAAAATCATAACAATTATTCAGAAAATATGAGGTAATAAGAGGACAAATATGCACGCATTTCAGCATCTACTATTCAATATTAGTTCTTGACTATTCACTGCAATGAACAGACATGATACATGTCTAATCTACAAGTTTAAACATACTTAAACCAATTTTTAAATGTAAATTCAGGATGACCTACTCAGTTATAAAATGAAAGGGAGGGGACCACATCATTTAATGATAAGAGATATGTTCCAATGTAACTGTACCTTTAAAATTTTTATAAAAAAGACAAATAAAATCATAATTCCCTCTATTTTACGAAGGCCAGAATTGCTAAACAAACATAACTGGAGATGTTAGATATATGTGCTAAGCTTCAGCTATCAAATTTCCTCTCACTTTTCCAGTAATGTCTGCTCATTTCTTACTACTATTTTGCAAGAGAATGGATTGGAAGAGGCGTAGCATTCCTTTTACTGTGTCCTAGATCGAAAATCAAATTTTATCTGATATTTTTCAAGCAACATTTTGTTAAGTATCATGTATATGCTATGTTGGTGTATAAATGGAAGACTAATGCTACAGAATTTATGCAGCGATCAAGATGATTTCACAAAAGCTTCACAACAAATGGTCTATAGTAAAATATTACTAAGATATCTGCTGCTTCCCCATGAAAGTTCAAGCTGGACAGCAATTTAGGAGGAGGGGAACAAGAAGGGAGGGGAAAGATAATTTACCCAGAACATACATTATTCTTAAACTTCAGAAAATTAAGATGTAAAATTCCTTTTTTTAAATGCCTAAAAAATTACCCTATAGATTCTTTAATTATTCAGAGTACTGATAATTATTAAGGAAATTAAAAATATTTTGATATGTTTTCAATAATTAGATTTAAATACCTCAATATTTTAACATCTTAAAAATGTTACTATATGTACATTTCAGGAAATTCGAAAAGTTTTACACCTGAATTTTAAATGGGGTGGGGAGCCCTTTAAATATAAAATTCTTTTTCAAGTGCACATTTATTACATGAATTTGGGAAGTCTCCAGTAATATATTTTTATTTAAGTGATAAATGCAATGTTAAAAATTAAAAATAACTTGGATACGCATTATAAATATCTTAACTCATATCGCAGAATAATTTAACAAAAAATGTTTTTCATAAAGGTGCTTCACAAACTAATATAGAATAACTCTTTAATTTTTCTTCCCTCATACAAAATTAGAAAAGAACATCATATATTAAAATAAATGTTGGATGTGTAGAACAAAATGAAGGAAAAACATTTAAGTTCCAGATTAATTATGGTAAAAATCCAGTAAAAGAAATGAAATACAGTATTATTGAGTCACGAAATATTTGGACCGGATATTTATGATTGTCAAAAGCTAGCATATAATAATAATTTTTAAGACACTTTGTGAGTGCACATAATTTGATTTTGATGTATTTTATAGTGAAATTCAAAACTGATCACATAAAAAAGTAAGAGATCATTACAAACATACAAATCATACATTAAGCAAACCTTGTCTATAAATGCTTTTAAAGAATTTAATGGATTCAGGAATAGCAACAAAAGCAACTGTCATTGATTCCCCAAAGTTATAAACCAGAAAAAAACACAACATTATTACAACTAACTGAAAAACTCCTTAGCATAATTTAGGTTAATAAATTAAGAAATAAAAGCACATGTGATATGGAATGCACTTACTTGTATATTATATATATATATATCATATGTAGTTTGACTAACAGGACAACAATAAATAACTTTAAGATTTAAAAAACTATCACAATAAAGTTTTTTAAATCTCTTAAAAAAACTTGATTCCATACATGTGAAACATATGTTTCCTCCTGATATTCCAAAAACAGGAATGTAAAACACAATATTCCTTTTCATCATATATTTGCTAAATTGTCATTTATTATTTTACACGCATTTTTTTATTCACTATTGAACATACCATGGTTCCACTAAAAGCATTTAATAATTTTGATTTCCTTTAATGATGTATTGGAATGACACATTATTTTTAAGTTAAAAACTTATTATTAAAATACTTAGTGTAAAATTATCATTCATAAAATCAAGACTCAGAAACATCTTTCAGACGCAAATAAAAAAAAATTGAGAAAAAGCATTGCATACATAGTCTACCATACATAAAAATAACAAAGAACAAAATCATGCACCCTAACAAAATAAGTAAACCAAGATGAACAGATACATTAAAATACACGACATAACAAATTATAGTTTTTTAAAAACAAACCTTTGCCATTAACCGCAAAATACAACATAACAACCTGAAAATCAGGTAAAGGTGGGAGGAATTCATAAGAGGAAAGGCCTTAACTGCTAGAGTATACAAAAAAAAAAAAAAAAAAAAAAAAAAAAAAAAAAAAAAGTCATTAAAATTTTGTACAATTCATTTTCATGATAAAGATGCACTGCTTTAAGATATAATTACCATGATATAAAATTTTTATGAAATACTATTAATAACCAGCAGTTTTCTTATGAAAAAATAAATAAGCATAAATTAGCTTCAATAAATATGTTGTATTGTTATGCGCAAGAATACTGTACTGTTATTTTGGATTATAAAGATCTGGATCAAATTTTATTTCTTTACATTAATACCAAGCTATATTATGTTTGCAATCAGTTTTACAATGAGTTAAACCAAATTTTACAGTACAGTAAAAACCTGGCCATCTCAACTAATCAGTATTAATGAAATTATTCAATCCACATATAAACTTAATTATACATTATTTGCAATTAACTTTTTGCTTAGAATTGAAAGATTGGCTATTTTAAAACAATAAAACAAAAATAATTTTTAATCAGATGCTAACTATTTTTTCTTTTGATGAAAAAACTTATAATAAAATAGTTCAAAAATACAAATAAAAATCAGCTTTGTAAACAGAAATTTCAAATTTTGCTCCACCTTAATAATTCATAGGTTGTCTCAATTGGGGGGGGGACTGTTGTTTAAAAACTCAGCATAACAGTTAAATATCTAAGTGATTCCATTTTTTTAATATGAAAAATCAGAATGAATTTAAATTTAAAAATAGGTTATAATTAATGATAAGTTAAAACAACTTTTTGAAAATTACATATAATTATTCTATTTTTGGGTAATGTTATAAGGACTAAAAACCAGCCTCTGTGAAAAGAGGGAATTTTGCTTAATTTTTGTATTAAACATATTAGTTTACTACTCATTATCAAACAGTTTTGTATACAAGCAGGATCATATTCCCCATCACTTTATAGCTGTTTGACAAAATATCAATGCAAAAAGTGTTATTTTAATTTTAAGATAATCTGTAGCATAACATAAATACCTTAAGCAGCCAAATTTTGAACTTATTCTAAAACCAAATAATTTAAAATTAAATTGCAATACCAATATCAGATAAAAACATTAAGAAAAAGAGGAAATGATGTAGATAAGATAAAATTTTCGATCTAGAGTGTTACACCGCTTTAAAATAAAAACTCGGTCTGATAATTTTATAATGTATTTAAGTTAGACTATCAATGACAGAAATTTGTATCTTGCATATTTAATATCATTTAAGTTTGGTGATCCTGACAAAAATCTTATGTTCTAATTCATTTAATATTATTCATATATAAAGCACTGAAGCACCCTTTCCCAAAGTCCAATGGGTTCTTAAAATATAATTACTAGTATTTATACAACATGAAATGGATATCTTGGAAGGGATTAAACCAAGCAAGTTTAAAGAGTAACTGAAAATAACTTTTCGTATAACAGAATGGATCATGGATCAGAATAGCTGACAATAAAATCTGCCATATGAAAAAGAAAATTAAAATTATTTCAACAATGCTAGATATATAAAAATAAAATATGGTGGAAAGTAAATTTATGACACATACGAACAAACCTATCCTCAAAGAGTGAAATTTATTTAGAGTCGAAAAGAAAATTCGAAATGTCACAAAGGAAAAAAAGTGCACAATGAAGTGTTACCATTTTATTTACAAAGAAGGAAAAAGAAGACCTGTTCAGAGAAGTTTAGACATGTATTTTCTTAAGAAAGAACACATTTTGAAAATCTGCTTTACTGAATCATCTATTCTGGTTATCAGAAATGCCCTCTTTACTTGTCGATGAGTCTTCTCATCGTCATCCACATAAAGATTCGCTGGCCTCATCCTCCCCCCCATTCACACATAACACAAAAAATAGCAATTCAAGGTATATAGTACATAATACAGTAATCCTTTAGTTTTTTTAATAACGTATTGTATTTATCTGATAATATTTATAGCTCTTATCACATGAACATTGTAAGATTTGCATAGTGATCCTAGTAAGATTTTACAAACAAATTCATGCTACAAATGGTTGTTCAGAACGCAGTTCGTTCATAAGGTAGGCAATATTCATATTTAAAAAGTAGAATTAAAAAAAAAGAGTGCATAGTTTACAAATTAAACAACACAGTAATAACGAAGAAATTCTGTGTTCAATAAAATTTGTTGATTTTATTTTAAGAGGAAATATACAGTTCAATTTTTGCAATTTCAGATAGAAAATGAAAAACATTTGTAGTAAGCAGAAAGAAAATTTTTTCATATTCAACTTCAAAATAAATAATTGAAGAATCACATAACTGGGCCCTCCCCAAAATATTATGTTGATTACATGCTGAAAATCAAATATGCATACATATATAATTTTCAGCACATAAAATTTACTGAAGACACATTTCATAATTTCCAAAATGGGGGAGGGAGACAAGTATTTTACATGAGATTGGAGCAGAACTTGAAACTGGTCTAGTTTAATGCAGCTGAAGCAAGTATGGAATTGTTCAAGAAGTTTTTAATCCATATTATTTAACTTCACAGAAATTTAAATAAAAATTAGATATCCATTTTGGAAACAATATATTTTACTAGGTGGCATCTATGAATTGAGATATCAGTTGTAACTAAAAGTCTGACATGGCATCTATGAATTGAGATATCAGTTGTAACTAAAAGTCTGACATGTTCTTAAATAAATATTATAATATAAAAAAATAATAAGGGGGAAAATCAACAATATATTTTTGCCATTAAGTTTTATTCTGAATAGTTTAAGTTCTCCATTAAGTTTTCGGCACAGAAAACAAACAATACATTTTTTACCCCTTAAGTTTTATTCTAAATTGATATAAAAGCACATTTTGGACTAAAAATATAGCAATGCTATTGAATCTATGATAAAAAGATTTAAAGAGTAATTCATATTAGAAATATGAATATAATGATCATTTGCAAACAATGTTTATGATCTTTATTAAAATCACAAAAGCCAAAGTAAACTATTTTGATTATCAGTTATTTCAAATCCTATTACAAAGCTGAAATTTATTCAGTGTTATTTGAATTACATATTATATTATTATACATTGTTAATCAACTAACAGGTGATGGATTTAAAATGAAAGAGTAAATAATTTGCATTACAGACAGAAGCTCTTTTCATCTCTCTTTACAGTCAGGAATTAAAAACATTTATGAAACCTTGGTTTTACAAATTATAGCTTGATATCTTTCATAACTAAGATTTCAAGCTGAGAGCTTTTCATAAAGATGACTAGCAATGAAATCATATTAAGTAATAACAGAAAAAATGTATTACACGTATTTCACACTTTAATAAATAAATCTGAAAACTATTAAAATAAAATGTGAGAAAAATGAAAACAAGAGGCAGACTCATTTACTGAAATATTTTTACACTAAAGGATGAAAGGACTATGTAAGTATAAGTGTGAATATATGCATACATAATATTTCATTTTTGAGAAATTTTTACTATTTAAGAGCTAAAAAAAATGACACATTTATTTCCTTGCTAACTAGTAATCATGATAAAAACAACACATAGTTTATTACCTACATGCTAGTAATGGCAGTTATGAAAAGAAAATGATCACAGAAATTGTTTGGGCTACCTTTTAACAGCACACAATTTTATCCACTGCATTGCAAACCCAAAAAACAAAAAGGAAATTAGGGTTTTATTTTAATATTTATTCTATCAGGACACCTTAAAGATTAGAAAAAGACTGATGTTCTGATGCTTAAGTTCCTAAAAACCTTCTTTGTGACCAGACTAGTCTAGGAACTACTAAAATATTATTAATCCCAGCTTCCATCACTGTCTGGTAAATCATGTAAGTCACTTATATTTTCTTGATCAGACAGATCTTCAAAATCTTCATCAAAGTCTTCAATTTTTACTCTCGTATATGGATCTCGTATAGCATATGGTATTGATAGTTTATTTTTTGAAGGCGGTTTCTGTGTCTTGAATTCATACACCAACGGATAGATATGTTCAACAGCTAGTCTCACATTATCCACACTGGGAGCTAGGTAATAGAAAATGACAGAGAATTAATAAAATGAAGCAGAATTAAAATTCATTTTTTATATAACCCTGGATTTTAAATGTTGCAAAAAATTAAAGCATTTACTTTTGTAAAAAAACACTAAAACAGGATTATGAAATTTGCTGTTGGAAATAAGAAGTTTAATTTAGAAAGGGGAACACAGAATATAACAGAGAAGAACAAAAAGGTTACTAGTATATAACATAATTCCACTGATAACCACACACATACTGAAACAGAATCAAGCTAACACAAGATTTTAACAATACAATAAGAAAATATATGAAAATCACCACAAGTTTATTTAAGTAATAGTACTGTTAATAATGTTATTATTATACTACGTGTTTTTTATTATCAAAATAAAGTGTAGTCTCAATTATCTGGGTGCGGATAATCTGTTTGTGATATCATGCAAGCACACTCAATATTATATGAGATAGATTTAAAAAAAAAAAAAAAAAAAAATGCAAATTAGAATATGCTTGAAAATCTGCTGAATTATATCTTTAGGTTTAATTTCAATGATTACATCGTACAATTTGTTCTGCATATATCATTTTTTAAGAAACAAACATAAACAATATACATAAAAATTGACAGTTTAGATTATATGTTTTTCAATTATCCATAACCTGCTTCATCAGCAATCGCCCGGATAATCGAGAGTATACGTAGAATATAACAGAGAAGAACAAAAAGGTTACTAGTATATAACATAATTCCACTGATGACCACACACATATTGAAACAGAATCAAGCTAACACAAGATGTATATGTTAGATAATGCTCTCAAAATGAACACAAAGTATCAGCTGATAAACTTTCGTGCAGCATGATAATTGCTTCCCATTAAACAGGTCATTCTATCTGCAAGATTTTTGGCAAAATAAATACCACATGCAACAAAAAGCGATATATTAATTAAATGGAAATGTTAAAACTTTAACCCCGACCTGGGAAGCAAGAAAAATTGGCAGATTAAAACCGCTGATACCTCCCAAGAGTGTAATTAAACTAGTAGGTCTAGTTAGAAATATTGTAACTACATAGATTCATACAGCTTTAGGAAGCTATGCCAGACTCTTCTGCCATTCATATGACAATATGACAGATATTTGCATTTGGTTTCTGTTGGCAAAGTACAATATATAAACAATGATCAGTGAATGAAATGCTGCTTGGCTATCAACAGTTGTGAAAAAATTATGGCAGAGTATATCAGAACGATGGGAAGAACATCTTGTGGATCGACAAATCATGCTATATATAAGGAGAGGACAAATTTCAGATTTGGGAAATTTTATGAAAAATTGTTTTTAAAAGTAATGAAATAGATTTTGATGAAAAGAACTGTTGAAATAAAAAAAAGAGAGAATTTCATGTTTTTTACATGATTATTGTGGTTACACAAAAATATAATTAAGAACTTCTATTTCTCCTATTCAGGAATGTTTTTTCTTGCGACGTATGGATTTGAAACTATCATAAGATACAACTGAACATCCTTTTTGCAGACCCCCTTTCAATTACTGGCTTTAGCAGAGCTAAACTGAAATTATAAGATGGAATCATAGTAGTTTTTGCCAGTACAATATAGTAAAAACCTTTCATGTATTTGAAGAAATCAAATAATCTTGTTTAACTTATACATACTACTTTGTTTGGTTTATTTAATTATGGCAAAACCTAGAGGGCTACCTGCCTAAGGGGAGGGATGCCTTCGTGAAAGAAAGTGGGTTTATACACGTTACCACATGGAGGCAAACCATGCAGCCAGCTCTTTCACGAGATTCGAACCTCAGATTGAACTACCAGTGTTCAGCGACTACTTGGTCCATACTATTCTGGAAAGTATAAAATAAGTGAAATGGGACAGTACGCACTATGAAGAAATAGTTGTTTGGAGAAAGGTTTGTTTAGTGTAGCCAAAAGTTCTTTCTAGGAAGAAAAAAAAAAAAAAAAAAAAAAAAAATTAGAGATGAATTGAAGCAATGCTTGTGAACCAGATCACATTACCGTAAAAACCAACTATTCACTCAGTACAGGAGTAATGATGCAAAATACCTATAGATATTTTAAGAAAAAGAAGAAAATTTAAGTCAATGGATTGTATGTAATGCATTAACAATTGTTAAAAATGATAAACATTCTGGAAGAACAGTTAGCTTCATATGGCACAAATAATTTTTTAGAAATTTAACTATGTTATTGCTGGGAACAAAAGAAAAAATGGACAAACATAATTACAAGTATGCAAAAAAAGTTTCAGTAAGGGGTTTATAATTGTTGCAGAATTCTCTTACAATGGAAAATTAAAAATAGGAAGAGTGAGAAAAAATTCTTAAAATCAACATATATTCTCACACGAAAATTTTACTCCAGATATTTATAGAATAAATTCCATTCTTTATACCTATGACTTTCAAAGTGAACTTCATCAAGACAAAGAAATAAGTCATACTTCGAGAAGTATCACTGCATTCCTTGAAAAAAAATGGACATTGCTATAGTATTGCATTTATACTTTTTCAATGCATTCTCGCAAAGTCTCCTAACATCACGGTAATCACAATGTAGACTCCAGTAAGTCCAGGATAAAAAAAAAAAAAAAAAAAAACTATGACAGTGAACATTTAAAAAAATATTCTTTGGATTTTAAACATTAAATAAACCGCTCCAAATGGTTCTAAAAATGTGTAAACACTGTAACCTGTAAATGTGTAACCTCTGTGATTATCATCAATACTGGATGCTAAACATTACACTTTGTTTTATTTTTTGAACATTTGGTAGATACATAATGCTTGAAACCAATGAAAAAGAGAAGGACATGGTCTTGAATTTTCCACCCTATACTTTAAATATCTTGTGACAAAATATAAAAAACTTTAATACATTTTTTAGATTATGTCAAGTAATAACAATCCTACATGTAATCCTTCCTTATGCTTTCAAAGCATGACAGCTTTTGAGTTTCATTCAGAATGAAAGGAGATTAGACTCACTGAAATGTTAATAAAATCAATTTTATTTAAAAGAGGTAAAGATGAAGAATGTCAACAGGACATGGAAAATCTTTCTTACTCTTTTATTGAAAAATTATATGTAGAAGTGATTCTGTGTTAGAAAATAACAATATACTTTACCTGTTATGGTTATGCTACCAGTGGTAAATAATTTTAGGGTTGCTTTAAGCTCTTTAATTTTGTATGTAGCGCCAGGATGTAATTCAGGTTCATAGCTGCAGATCACAGAAAAAGAATCAGTATGGCATTTTAATGCAAACACACACATGTAACTTTATACATTTGCTTTACATGAACAAAATAAATTTGCTTGAGAAAAAATAATTAATGCTACCGCAGATAAATAAATGGGAAATATTACTCACGCTTTCTGTACATATATACATGTGTATGTGTGTGTAAGATAAAAATGGGTAAATCAAAATTATAACTTAAAATAGCCACTTTTTTCTTTCTGTTCTAAAAATATCAACTGATTATAATAAACCTTTTTTGAACTGCGTCATTTCTAGATAATCTATATCATATGACTTTTACATAATGATGACAATATAGGTAATTGGGAACTGAAAATTTCGAGAGCTGAAACCTTTCTCTTAAAAAGCTATCATAACTGATAATTATGCAATTTGCTTCTTTCTTGCTGCTAAGATGCTGCCATGCCGATGCCATTAAGATGCTCTTCATATCACAACAATATCAAAAATGTAAACTTTCTGGAAACTGGCATGATAAAAGTGCCATATTATTTGTGGCTGCCTATGTAAATTGAAATAAAAATGAATATTTAATCTGTCTCAGCTGCCAATATTGCTAATCACAATGAATTAATATCTATATGCCATTAATATTTATACATCATTACATATATGTATTATAAAATTTACAGCATGAAATAAAATTAACTAAAAATGGAATTAAAATCAGTTTTCTACAAAATAATAAACTTAATTCTTTAATTCTTGTAACAAATATTGTTTTCCCTGAGTAAACATCTGTGAAAATTATGTTAAACAAATAATTGTTTTTCTTGAGTAAACATCTATGAAAATTAAGTTATCTTAGAATCAATGGTGTCACTGATTCAAAGAAAAGAAGTCAGTACAGTACAAAATCTGGGTGTCCAATATTCAAAATGATCCAATATCTGGACTTCTGGACCAACAGAACTTTATTTAAAATTTTCCCCTCTTTATAAAGTCTACGAATGGAGAATATAATATTCAGGGAAAAGGTGTGAAAAAATGATTTGTTTCCCAACAAACCGAGATTTCAGATGTCACTTCCAAATGCCTACTGGATATAGAATCACAAATAAAAAGCATTGGATGGCAGAAACATTAATGAATGTTCATTAATTAATCATTCCATATGCGTGGCTTGGCAGGATTTGAAACTGATTGATTTAGAGGATGATGCTAAATTTGTCCTGATTACAGACAAGTGTTGAATTATTTTACCTGTTCATTATTTTCTAATATAATTTCCAAGTATTCTACTAACAGAACTTTCACATTTATAATGTACAGGCATAGTTTTTGAAACTACTAAAACTTTGCCTTTTTTATTATTTATTCTAATTAAGGAACAAACTTCACATCTATATCATAGTTGAAATACTTTTGGAACGGATAAGACTGAAACCACTCCTTTAGGCATGGCTGGATGAGATGATAGAGATTCATTTGAACAATCTTAGACCGGTTCCACCTATCTGTATCTCACAGCCAACAGGACTGAGACCAAAAACTGTCACTATTCTTTCTAGCATATGAAAGAGCCATTCATGAGAGCAGGTATTTTCTCCATCACAAATAATTTTTGGTTAAGATCTTAGTCTGCCGTGCAACTTGATCTTCTGACTGTCAGATATACCTTCTTTACCTGGGCAGTACCTGGAAGATCTGAAAGGCACATTTAGAACACATTCATCAGTTTGCCAAGAGAGGGATCAACACAGACACCAAGGGGATAAAGATGAGATTAGAGATTATTATGCCAAGTTGACAGAGAAGGAATTCAAAAAGGGTCCTACTATGTGATAAAAAAACCGGACTATGTAGTAGTGTATATACAAAGAGCTCCTTTTTGTACACCTAAGGTGTTGGCATTATGATAGACTTGCACCATATTATCGTAATGAGAGATTGTTGTTCCTGGTCTTGTTATAATAAAAATATAAAAAGTTTGAGTTGCATATAACAAAAACTGGCTGGGACATTCAAAATCAAAATTTGCTATTTTTGATACTTATGTTTGGGAAAGTTTTATATTTGTTATGAAAAATAAAAATATAAAAAGTTTGAGTTGCATATAACAAAAATTGACTGGGACATCCAAAATCAAAATTTGTAATTTTTGATATCATATTCAATGGCCTTGAGGGATCAGTAATTCAAGTTAAATAAGTTTAAATGAAGTGCAACAAAAAACATGTACAATTTAATAGGCCATTAGCAATTTCTCAACTTGGTGACTTTTTGGAAGATTTGCGAAAACACATTTTTGAAACCCTACAGCACTTTTTCCAGAACTCATGCTACAGGATATAAATATGACTTAGACAGCTAGCACAATGCAGCTGCACAATCAGTTGCAAGATTCAGCAACTAGCTGAATTACAAGTTAGGATTACATCCGAGAATGATTTGAGGAACTTTAAGATATATTTTATGTGCTAATGCAGATTTCTTCACATCTGCATTCTCCTTTAGTTATTACCAGCTATTGTTATGCTGTGTACTACTTATTTTGCTTACTTTCATTTCTTCCTGCTTATCTGAACTCATTATTATTATTTAAAGGGTCCTGTGTAGCTTTCAACAACATCGTCTTCGTCTCTATTTGCCTTTTGTAAATTAAACATATCAGTCTTAATTTTCGTGGGAAACAAAAATCAGTTATTCTAGATAAGTACAGTGAAACTTTTAACTATCCGACTTTGAATATTCTAGTAAAAACAAACACACTGCTCATAAGTGTTACATATAACAGATCCATTTTCTTGAGATATTTAGCAACATCACAGTAAATGTGTTAAATAAATAAACTTTCAAAAAAAGGGACAGGAATGATTTCTGAAAAATATTTCTGCAAAATTTAAAATGACTTTTGGATATAATTTCTAGAAAATGTTAAGGAAAGTTATAAACTTGATACAATAACAAAAAACAAAAGACAGTATAAAAAAACAACTCAGTAAATAATTAAAAGGGAAATTACCTAGCTAAGCGTCTATGCTTTTCAGCAAATTTATTCAAATTAATACCAAAATCCATTGTGCATGTACCTAACACATTGACAACTCTGTAATTGGTAAACTTGACTCTAAATCCTAATTGCTGGAGTATCCTTGCAAATTTTCTAGAAGCTCTTTTTGCATCTTCATCGCTAGAATAAAGTAAAAAAGAAAAATATAAAGATATGCTTTTCCATACACTAGAAATAAATTTCTTGGCGGTATAAGTCTTCAAATCACAGTCTAAAAACGGAAACTTCACATGATTTCTAAACATAATGTCCTCTGCTAAGCATATGATTTACTGAGAAGGGCTTGAGATTAAATTCAGTCTACATAAAATGGAAATATCATACAGAAAGAAAAACAAGACACACTTATTTCTTTTACAGTCCCAAAGTGAGCATCTTAATTATATTTTTATGTTTAATTTTTCATACAACCAAAATTATGTCGGTGAAGAGAATTTTCAAGTGTGCATATAATTACAATAGATAACATATATATGTAAAATATAAAAAATGTGATGGCTTTGCTCTATGCGAACAAGCAACCTCTAATTAACTTTCCGCAATTTCAGGATCTTCCCCCTAGACCAGTACTTTCGACAACATTCCAGTATATTGCATATCTGCTTCTATAAATGAAGAATTCGGGCCATTTTGTGTCAGAGACCGCTTTCTCCCTCTACTGCTGTTAAGACCCATGTTGCTGCTCTTCTCATCTACCTCCCCTTTGTTCGAATACTGTGACGCAGTGAATTTAATCTTATTTAGTAAAGAATAATGATCTGACTTTTTGAATTGAATAAAGATATGGAGCTATAAATTTAAATCCTTCTGTGTCGTCATTGGATGCCGCCTTACACTCAGCCACAACAATGTTCAGATTGCCAAGCTTCACTCATGTGCCTGACTTTTAAAATATTACATAAAAATATATGTATGTATATAAAAATATTTTAAACAGTTTTATATACATAAATATATTTGTACGATAAAAAATACCAAGAGTGCCAAGTAAATCAGCAATAAAGATTACAGTGCCAAGTAAATCAGTTTTATAATTTAATTTAGTAATAGTTTCTTAATTCCTCAATTTTAATTTCGGTATTTCCTCTCTCTGTTCTCAAAGCAGTAATAACTTTCCCGACTATGCCATTTCTAAATTAATCTATGCCACACAGCTTGCGTAAAGCTGATGACATAGCTTATTCGAAACTCAAAATTTTGAGAATTGAAACTTTTCTAACCTAAACCAAAACATTCCTCTTGGTGAGCTTCTATACTGGATAAATATGCATTTTTAGCTCCCCCCTCTGTGCTGTTTGGATGTAATTTCGCTGTGCTCTCTTCCTATCACAATAGCATCAAAAATGTAAATATTCTGGAAATAGGCCCGAAGAACTGAAATAGACAGCCATCAGTAGGCTTGAGGCAGGCTACTTTCAAGTGCAAGTTGATTGATGGTTACTTGGCATCTCAAAATACCAGTATTCAGGTCATGATGCTAATTCCAAACTATATGTTCATAATATATAAAATATCTATCTTTCAAATAATAAATTAATAGCCCTTTAACTTCTGTCTCCATTCCAAAAATAGCAGAGCAATAAATTTTCTAACTAAAAAAGTTCTGTCGTCTATCTCGTATTGCGCACTTATCTATAAAGGCTGAACCCAACATCTGTACATAAAACTGTCATGTGATCCAAAATGGAATTCGTATAAAAGCTTAATTACATCGCAACTCCCTCTTCTCTTTGCTTGTCTCTTCAGCTGCTTTCTGCTGTGTCACTAGCCACGCAAAGTTTACTTTTCTAAATTTGTGCATTGTTTAAGATGTAAGTCATATAAAATTAGGGGGTGCATAGCACATCCACAGAGATGATGTGCATTATCCAAAAAATAAAATTATGTGTGTTCTTCGAATGTCATCTTGCTAACTACGCAATCCTCTCCAATGCCAATCTGTTGCAACTTTCATCACCAAGTCACCTTATTTCAATAACAACACAGTTTTATTAGGCTCAGTCATGACCACCAAGAGCTATACACCATCAAGAGGATTAATACATAGCATTAAATATACGACATCACACAGAAATGAGAGATTCTATCTGGAGAGGACTTCACTGCTGGTTCTCTAACTTCCTGGCAAACTGTTGACAGATGCCCAGCAGAACAGGCTTTTTATGCCCTTTGACAAGAATTGGGAAAAAAAAAAAAAAAAAAAAAAAAAAAAAAAGGCCCGTCTGTCGAGGAGCCATGTGCCCCATTCTTGGGTGCAGAGGCTATATCCTTTCAGTAATGAGTTTAGATTTAACAGACAGAGCAATTCTCAACAAATCTTCATCTGGAGAGAGGATGGGGCCCTCCAGCATATGGGAAATCGACCACTTAGATGGAGGTAGAATCGTCATCTGTATCGGAGAAGCATCATCTGTATGGCCATACACTGCTGCATATGTTCAATGCAAACACTGTGGCTGAATAGCTTTATAGGAATGAATTCTTGGAAGTTATATGAGGATTTTCCAGGAAGCAGCTGGAGAGGATTTTATAAATGATAAAGTGAGGGCACACAGAGCTCAACCGATGATTGATTTTTTTTATCCTTGAAGAAGTGTGAAAATTCTCGAAAGACCACAAATTGAGTTTTAATCCAACTAAATCTATTGTTAGTTTTTTTTTTTACCACCAATAAGAAGATTTATAATTATCATCCAAAGGTTTTTATGAATAATTTGCCTCTTATATATGACAAACATCTCAAATATTTGGGCTTCGTTCTCGATCCAGAGATCACTAGAAACAAACATGTGGATGCGCTGGTTTTTAAAGGCAGAAAACGCCTAAACATTCTGAAGTATATCTCGGGACGTGATTGGGGAGCCGATGCTTGCACTTTGAGAGCTACTTACTCAGCTATCATACGACCTATTTTGGAATATGGTTTCCCCGTTTACTGTTGTGCCTCTTCCACCAATCTCCATAAATTGGAAAGAGTCCAACTCAGAGCTTCTTGCATTATAACTGGCTTGCGCAACAGTTGCCCGAATAAAATTGCGTTGTATGAAACAGACCTTCAACCAAACTCTCTAAGAAGAAATGTGGGCCTTGTAAAATATAATAAGCTTCTCAGTTACGGCTCCCAGAATAGAACTTCAGAATTTCTGCAGCACTGAAGTAATAACCAAAGACTTGAGAAAAATAGTCCACTTAGTCAAATTGAGTATGCTGGACACCAATGCATTACTCGATTCTTTATGCATTGCATGTAGCCACCCTTACTCCATTCTGCCATTGTGTATCATATACAATGATTTGCAGCCAAGCATATTTTCAATATTGAATAAATCATTACAGCATAGTTTTCTTTTGTTACACTTCTGACATTCAAATCAATTTGAGTGTTACTTGGGCACTGTTCTATTATTGGCACCGGATTCAAAAATGTATGTATGTATGCACGTGTGTATTGCATGTATGTGCATATATGTGTATACATATACACACACATTTGTACGTACACATATACATGCATTTCTGAATCCGGTCCTAAAAACCGAACTGTACCGTTACTTGTTCTAAATTAATTTATATTCTTTTCAAGATGTTTAAAGCAAACTATTGTTTACATAAAAATGCAAGTAATTTAAGACAAGATTTTTTACACCATGGATAATAGATCTTGATCTTCATCAAGCACTCTTTTGAAGACAGCAGTCCATTTCAGTCAAGCTTGAAATTTTACAATGATAAATGACTTCAAGGACGTGCAAAACTATCCAATATTTAAAATAATAATAATAAATAAACTCTTATTTAGTATTACACAGCAGATACACGTCTACTCTTGAATCTGACAAAATTGATTCTATGATGAAAAGCAAGATTTTTAGGAATCATATACTGAAAAAAATCAAATTGAAATATTTCACACATTACACAACTTCTGATCTGAAAATAAGTTTCAACTTACAAACAAATAATAAAGAACAGAATATTACATTTCAAAGGATTCAATTGTTTTCTAAACAAAATGAGGTGAACAAAAGGACTTCAACTTCTCTTAATGAAGATTTCTTTAAAACAGCCTTAAAATTATCATTCCATAAGAAAGAAAAACTTACTGATTTCTGCTTATTCATTGCAATTTATTAATTTTATAGTATTAAAATATTACAGTCATAAGACATGTAATGGAATACTAGAAGGGAAGACAAGAAAGTCATGCGTTTTGAAAGAGGAGATTAGAGATACTTGAAAACCATGAAGTCTTAGTAAGGAATTTTGTAAAAAGGAAAAAGGCTGCATCACTGGTGTACAGGAACTGCGCAGTTGAAAACTGTGTATTTGACTACAGCTGAAAATTGAATAAATAAGCTCAATAATGAATAAAAGAGGAAGGCTTTGCTAAGCAATTTATTCAAATTTTTATGAGCATGGAATGGCTGTTTATTAACTATTTTATGCATTTAGGAATTTTAATGAATTTTACTGAAATTATGTTTCAAGTACTAACATTTCAATGTTTATGTATAAAGAAGATCATGGTAACTGCCTAATAATGAGAGCTATTGTCCATTATAACTTTCTACCAGCTGGTTACCAGCTGGCTGATATGACTGCAGTCATCCATTTGGAAAATGACACCATGAAAGAAAAACTTGCTAAATTCTAGTCATCATTAGTGATAAAGGAAAAAAAAAAAAAAAAAAAGAATTATCTTTCACAGCAATGCTCTGTCACAAAGTTGGAGATCTAAGCCCAATGCATTATTGTCTTTTCCAGATGTTGCAGGAAATTTTTTAATTTAGCAGGAAAATGCTTTGTCACTCAAAACTCCCACAAAGATAATTTCAGATATTTCATTTCTTTCAGACTCAAGGACTCAAGGACCTGTGAAATTATCACGAAACATGTTGCTCAATGGAAAAAGTGAATACTTTACACAATAATACTTTTCATTAAAAATTTTGCTACGCTGCTATAATACACCTTTTTATTTCACACCTCAACAACCAGCATTTTATATTACACAATGCAGTATTTTCCCAACAGAGTGGAACATCTATCTTTAGTGCCCATATTTTAACCTACTTAGTTTTATAATTACAAACATTTTTAAAATCATAATATTCAATTCCTTCTGTTTATATTCCTTTAAATAATTAAACAGTATCTGTATTACAATGTTTCCGACAAAGATAGTAATTTAGCATGCTTATCACTAAAATTAAAAGCTGTAGAAACAAAGTATCTTATTTCAGAACCATATTTTATACATTTTTTACTCACAGTTTACTTACAGCACATATATAGATTCATAAAATGATTATATCTATTAGATAGAAAGTAGGGAGATCTCATCCCGCTCCCGAATATTAAGCTACTACATTACTTACACCGGAGTTATAAATTACGCTGTTTTTAATGCCTGCAGACTTTTTTTCAGAATTTCTCAATGAAACATTCTATTTCAATTTCTCCTTTCTTTGAACAAACCTTACACTATATCAGTGGTTCCTAACTTTTTGGATTTGAATTTACTGGATTATGGCAGAGCACATTTGGGAAATACGCCCAAGACGGAAGCTTTTGCAGAGGACTATCTGAAGAAAAACTAAGGAAATATCATATTCACATTATGCCTGGGGTCTGAAACTGGCTCAAATTATCAGTATTCAACAGTATTATCCATTTTAACACTAATGGTTCTCTGGAAGGGATACAACTTTAGGAAAATGGCAAGCAAACTACATAGCATGTTCAAAAATAAGAATACACTATCTGCCAACCTCAAGGAAGTGCTGTTTTGAATAAAATGATAATACTGTCAGAGACCTTGAATTTGTTATTTCACTGTCATGTTTACTGGCCAATGAACAAAAAAGGACTTGCATAAAATCTTCCTTCAAACCTCGAATCCATGATTCATAAAGCCACAGTTGAAGAACTGTGATATATGTAACTGTGTGTGCAATGAATGCGTAAAATATTAATGGAAAAGTGCAAAATTAAATTCAACACTATGCATTTAAGGCAGAAAATATTAGGATTTCTTTATAAAACCGTTGGAATACAACATATGAAAATGGCGACATTGCTTGACTGAAGGATTGTTATGAGCAAGGTTGCCATGTTATTCACATGATTCCCAGAGTTTTGCACATTATGAAAATCTGGCGACTTCTAAGGCGATTGCATAGGGGCCTTTATTGGTGTACATAGGTATACCAATAAAGATTATTGAAACTCTAATACCCTTGAATTACGAAAAATGAACATAAATTCCCCTCTAATAACTTAAATACCTAGCGACAAAATATGACTAAATGAATATTTATTAAATTTATTCTGAGGGGACAAGAATGAGGTAGTCTGCAAAACATTCTAGTATATAAAAGTGGCACCCAATTGAAAAATATTGATATAGATTATTACATGTTCCTAAATAAAATGTACAAGCATTTACATCAACAACACTGCAAGCAACAAGCATTTAAAGAATGTGTTTATATATTCTTAGAGCAACTTTAATAAAGAATTTTAAAAAAGCAAATGTTTTTCAGTAACAATTTCTGGCAACAGCTTATTATTTGAAATAAGAAACATCGTCTGCTATTTTTAAAATTTTTCTTTCGAAATATGTTTTTTTTTTTTTTTTTTGCTTTCCAAACAGAAATATTCCTATTCCATAGTTAAAAAATGTTCTGAAATGCATGGTATTAAAATTTCTAAGTGTAAAATATACTGCATTATTAATAGGAAAGGAAAAATTCAATCATTACTTCTATGTAGAAAGAAAACTCCAAATGAATACTCGAAAAAGATATGTACTATTTCTAAAGTTAAATTGTTGGTAAGATAAGAAAATCTGCCAATGCACCTATTGTAAAGTCTTTAAATACATTTGTAGCAACAATACATAAAATTATAAATCAAGATTTACAACTTAAAAAGGGTAAAATACATAATGCTTACCAGCTTTTGCCAAGGCACGTGGCTCAATGCAGAACAATCTATATAACCTGCTTTATTTCTACAGCTTTTAATTTTAGTGATTTGCTAAATTGCACAGTTCTTAAAAATCTTTTACTTGAATAGCATGATGTAACTTTTACTGTCTTTTTCAAAAACTGTTGTATTTAATTGTAAGATATATCCTAATTTTATAACAGTTATTTTAAATTAAAGCACATTTCCTCTCTCTTCTAGCTTCAGCTTACAGTTCCTTACCAGAATGAGATTTTAGAATTGTGTTAAATGCAAATGAGAAGCAGAGTAGTACTTTAAGTCAAAATTCCACTGACTTGCTTGACTGAAGGATTGTTATGAGCAAGGTTGCCATGTTATTCACGATTCCCAGAGTTTTGCACATTATGAAAATCTGGCGACTTCTAAGGCGATTGCTTAGGGGCCTTTATTGGTGTACATAGGTACCAATAAAGATTATTGAAACTCTAATACCCTTGAATAAAAGAAATAATACCCTTGAATAAAGAAAGCTGAATAGCGCCGGTTGGCCTTTTGGCTAAGTCCTTCTAACTGTTATAACGCTCGGTTGTATTCTGTGCTTTTTAATAGCTTTGCTAGCTAATTTAATATTACAGACCAACTAGATTAGAATATGTGTTAGCTTCGGCTAAATCTCTTTAATTAGTCATTAATTAGTTCTTATTTCTTACATTTTAAGTTAAGCCCAAGTGGAGGATTTGTTGTACGCCCTGAGAAAGGGACCGTCTGTGAATCTTTATTTAGAGCAATAAAGGGTAATTAACCCTTCTGAAGTTTATGTTTCTGTTCTTGCACTTAAGCGATTCTTCGCGTAGTAGTTCACTAGGTTCCTCAACACTTAGTTAATAGATAAAAGTGAGGAACATTACAATTCATTACAAAACAATCTACAATTTCTTATAGTAGTGTAAAATAGACTCTAGACATTTATAAACATAGAAAAGCAACAAAATACTATACAATAACAAAATAAATTATGATGAAAAATGGTCAAGTCCTCTCCAAGCGAATCAGATGGCTATGGGATGCTTAAATAAAATAGCAAGTTGTAAAGTATGCTAATTAACTAGTTATTTTATGATTTAGACTTCACTTTTCTCACAGCAGAATGAAAATTAGCTTAGTATTTAAGATGAGGTTTTTAGATGGTAAGTTTGTGCTCAGCCCTCGATGCCACATTAGTAGGTTGCTAGCTAAAATAAGTTTTGCAGCCCTCGGCCTGGCATAATCGCCAATATTGAAATCTCCTCACTGATTATATTGTGAGCCGACTTCACGTGAAACTGACTTGTGCAGCCTACGCTTATTAGTTTATTTAATTACAATTTTATGTTTGACTAACTCTTACTCTGAGTTATATCACTACAAGTGGTTGGCTGATCTGTAAGCAACAGATGTGCTTTCTGTTCTTCTTAGTATTAAATAAAAGGGTCTTTTGCATACTTCTCAAGTTTCAGTTGTTATTTTGGACTTTGAGATAATTCTCTTAACATCTACCATGAGTTTGGGCATTATTTAGATGATTTCAAAACATACAAATTTCACAGTGATGCCTGAACAAAGTAAGTACAGTGAAAAGTCGTTAATCCGGACACCCATAATATAGACCTCAAAGCTACAAACTTTCTGCACATGCGTCGACGCATAACGAATTGACGCATGCGCATAATACATTTACGCATGCGCATTTAATGTATAACGGACAGTATAAGCTAAGCTAAAATTATCTATATCAGTTAATGTTGCAGATTGCGTTGTTCCTTAATCTTCGAATTGGAACCGGCTTATTATTTTTTGCAGACTGTTAGAGCAGTTTTAAAAAGTAAGTTGGAACTTTCGATTATGTCAAATAGAATTTCCGATACTTGATCTACAAAGGGAAAGCATGTTTTGATGTCCATCAAACAAAAAGTGGATAAAGGCTCCTTTGTTTCTCTAACCATTCCAAAATCTGTTTATCAATTTCACGCTGCTCTGCGTAGGGGGGGGGATGTCGTGGCACGAAATGAACTGGAAGTTGATCTGTCAGCATTATCCTTATCTTCAGGGCAGATGTTTTTATTTTATTCGGCTTATAATGTAGTATTTCATCATGATGGTACATTTTAGGGTGCCCCTTGGATTATCGCAAAGTTGTTGTTTCATTCATGGTAACCTGAGTAGTTGAATGTTATGGAAACCCTATTATGACTTGATTGATTGCGTGAATTTGACTGATGGGAAAATATTTGTAAGGGCTTATTTCTGCGTTGGATGTCAGTTAGGGAGTACGTTGCATATTTTGTGCTTTGCATCGTAAAATGGCTGCAGGTGGTAAACTGGGTGTTTGGTGGTATAGAACGAGAGAGCGGAAGGTGTTTTTTTTTAAGTGGTTGAGGACAGAAGAAAAGAAACTTTGTTGGATGTAATTCAATGGAATATTTTACCTGGAACAAGGATCATATCCAACTGCTGGAAGTCCTATGATTGTCTTTATGATAATGGCTTCATTCACTTCTCAGTAAACCATACAGTGACATTTAAGGAGTTAAGGATTTTTGTGCGCCACAGAAATTTCTAAATATGATAAGTTAATATTTCCTTTTTGTAGCACATTTATGCGCTAATGTGTATTTTCATTTTTATGTTATTTCCTTGTACGATTAAAAATGTAGTTAATTGAGCTTCAATTGGGTACAAATTTTGTTCAATTCTAATGATAAGTAACTTTGTTTTATCATTATATGATGCCATTATTCTCCCATTTTTTTTTAAAGTGAAAATATTTCGATTAAATTATCAAAATAAAAATTATCAAGGGAGCGTGCAAGTTTGTGCAATTCTCTGATGTTTTTCTCAAGTGAAAATAGTTTGATGTGTACATGGACACTGAGTCTGTGTAATTCTTTGACTTGTTATTTTGGTTCTGTGTAGCAACCATCTTGAAATAGTGTCTTGCTGGCCAATCGCCAAGGGGCCCCCTGAACTATATTTTTACCCAGCTGGTAAGTTCGTTTTGGTAAATTATTTGATGATGCTCCTTGTCTGACACAAATTGTACACCTTAGACAAAGAAAGGACTACTTCTAAATTAAAGTTAGTACAGTACAAAGTCTTTAATCCGGACTCGTCGGGACTTCGGCGGTGGATTAGGGGTTTTTCTGGATAGATCATCAATTTAAATCTGGTAAGATGACATGCAGAAATTATAAAATTAAAAATATGAAACTGTAAGCTTAATATTTATTTGTTTACTTTATTAAACATTTCTTTCAATGTAAGTTGCTTCATTTTATGTGCACTTTTTATGTTTACTTTCTCTTTAATTCTATAAACAGACATAATTTCTTGTTCAGTTACAAAGTTCCGCTGTTCAAGTCCTGCAACTGCTGTGCCAAGAATACCGACTAACTTGTCAATCGAAATTTTTTCATTTTCACTAAGCTCTCTGTCACTTTCTTCATGCCTTTATCAATTTTTTAGCAGCAATTCCACATTTTGCTTGATGGACATCGAAACATGCTTTCGCTTTGTAGATCCTTTAGCAGCTTACTTTTTATAAAATTGCTCTAAAAGTCTGCAAAAAATAATAAGCTGGATCCAATTAAAAGATTAAGGAACAATACAATCTGCAACATTAACTGAAATAGATAATTGGATAATTTTAGCCTAGCTTGTACCATCCATTATACATAAACGCGCAAGCGTAAGCGTATTATGCGCATGCGTAAACGCTACAGATGTGCAGAAAGTCTGTAGCTTTGAAATCCAGATTATAGATCATTCCAGATTATGGATGTCTGGATTAAAGACTTCCACTGTAGTTATCTTTCATATTTTATATCTCACATGTATTACATACGTATGTACATTTATGTCTAAAACAAATAAATCAACAAATAGTGGTAAAAATGTATTTATGGGTGCCCCTTGGTGAAAATTGGTGGTACATGGACATTGTGTGCAAGTCTTGTTATTTTGGCTTTGTGTATCGTCAATTTTCAGAGCAAAAATCACCGCTACACAAAGCCAAAATAACAAGTCAAAGAATTGTACTAACTCAGCATACATGTACACATCATCCTATTTTCACTTAAAAAAACATCAGAGAATTGCACAAAATAGGCATTGCGAACTCCCTTGACTTTGTCCATGCACACATCAATCTATTTCCACTTAAAAAGTCAAAGAAGCAGCCAACAAAAATATATATTCTTAATAAAATGCATTTTAAATCACACAATGAAATAAGATAAAAAAAGGAAATTCATCTTAGCACTACACAAAGGAAATATCCACTTACCTTATTTAGAAATTTCAGTATCTTCAGTCAAACAAAATTCCTTAAAAGCAACCAAAAACTTCCCAAAATTATCTGAACTAGAATCGAGATACTGGCATCGCCACATAAATTCACAAAAATAAGAGTAGAAAATATCCTCCAAAGTTCGACCATATGCATTTTCTTTGTACAAACAGGACACTTATAATGGCTTCTAAGTAAACCTTTCATTTACACACCAGTCAATTAATGCTTTTCTTCCTTTTCGTTCCAAATCGTACAGAAACTTCATACTAATCTTACCACATTCAGCCATTTTACCGTGTAAACCACAAAATAACCAATGTACTTCCTAATAAACACCCAACACACAAAGAACCATTTACAAATCTTTTCTCATTATACACAATCACGCAATCAATTACGCCGTAATAGGGTTTCCATAACATCCAACTACTCAGGTTACCATAAATGAAACGTGGAGAGTGCAGAATCGCCCACTGCTTCGCGCATTTCGCAAAATCGCGAACTTGAAAATAACAAGTCAAAGAATTGGTCAAACTCAGTACCCATGTACACATCGACCTATTTTCACTTAAAAAAAAAAAAAAAAATTAGAGAATTGCACAAACTTGCCATTGGATTGGTAGGAGATTGCCAAACTCATTACTGATTTTAACTAAATGTCACTCTTAAAATGATTGTAATTTGTATTTGGGCTTATAAGCACGGTATTAGATCATCTGTCCTTTCATATAAAAATTAATACAGTCAAAAGTCGTTAATCGGGACACCTCGGGACTTCGGCGATTCTGGATTATCGATTTTTTCGGGTTATAGATCATCAGTTTAAATCTGGTAAGATGGCATGCAGAAATTATAAAATTAAAAATATGAAACCCTAATTTATGAAATAGAGAACAATTATGAACTAAAGGGTATCAAAATTAAAAAAAAAAAAAAAAAAAGAAAAGAAAAAGAAAAAGAGCTTAAGATTTATTTGTTTAGATTATTAAACCTTTCTTTCAATGTAAGTTGTTCAAGTTTCTTAGTTTTATGCGATAATACTTTCTCTTTAATTCTATAAACAGACATAATTTCTTCTTCAGTTACAAAGTTCCACTATTCAAGTCCTATAATTGCTGTGTTGAGAATACCGACTAATTTGTCAATCGGAATTTTTTCGTTTTCAATAGCCTCTGTGTCACTTTCTTCACTATCGGAAGCGAATTATAATGACGAGGAATTTGATTTATATCATATCAAAGACTGAGTACATCGAGATGAAATACTACATTTAGTAAGGAATTATAAGCCAAATAAAATAAAAACATCTGCCCTGAAGATAAGGATAGTGCTGACAGATCAACTCCCAATTCATCGTCGCGGCGTTTCCTCCCACCCGCCGCAGAGCAGCGTGAAATTGATAAACAGATTTCGGAATGGTTAGAGAAAAAAAGGATATGCCTTTAACCATTTTTTTGCAGCAATTCCACTTTTTGTTTGATGGACATCGAAACATATTTTCGCTTTATAGATCCTTTGGGAGCTCCATCATCGGAAATTCTATTTGACATAATCGAAAGTTCAAGTTTACTTTTATAAAATTGCTCTATCAGTCTGCAAAAAATAATAAGCCAGATCCAATTCGAAGATTAAGGAACTGAAATAGATAATTAGATAATTTTAGCTTGTACCATCCGTAAACGCGCATGCGTAAACGTATTATGCGCATGCGCACACGCATATGCGCAGCCGTAAAGGTCTTACGCATGCGTCACGCTTTGAGGAGAAGCACTTCAAATATAATTTTTAATTTAACTAACTAAATTTTTAAAACTATTTAATTCAATAGTGTGGTTCCCTTGAGATAGAAGCAATTATTCCAAGAAAAAAATTAATTCAAATATTTAAATACGAGTTCTAAATCCATCAAGGAGTTTTTTTTTTATAAAAAAGCCGTCAAGCCAAGTGTCAATCAGCTCAGAATCATCAGCTAATAAATCAAAGATTGATGAACAGTCAGAAGAAACTACTTCTAAACATGATAAGTTTTTAAGTACGTGGCTTAAAGAATTTCCTTCGATCCTCTTCAATAAAGAGGAAAATAAAATGTTTTGTAAAACATGTCAATCTGCCAATATGAAGAATGGCATGGGTGTAATGGGTTCATCATGTTTCCAAAGAAGCACTCTGTTTCGCCACGAAAAAACTACAGAACACAGGCTTTCTTTAAATGCCAAGAAAGATGCTAAACCTCTTGAAAATATCGTCAAAAAGGAAAAATCTACAGCAACAGATGGCGATTTGGTAGTGTTTAAAACTGTTTACACTATTTCAAAAGAACTTCCTTTAACGAAATGTTAGCCTTTAATGATGCTTATGAAATCCTGTGGAAATGAGACTGTGAAAGAGACTCACTTGAATTTACCTCAAAATTCAGTTACAGACATAACTAAAGCTATTTCGGAAGTATTAGAATCAAATTTGGACGAGGATGCTTCACGAAGCCCCTATATTTCTTTAATGATAGCTGAGTCAACAGATATTTCAGTTGAATATAAATTAATTATATATGTGAAATATTTGAAAAAACAAGAAAGTCAGAACTGTCTTTTGGCAAATTTAAAACTTTCGGGTGAATGCAATACAGATGCACTGAAAGAAATAATAATTAAGTTTCTCAACGAAAAAAGTACTGTTATTAAAAGTTGTTGGCCTTTCACAACAGATGGTGCTGCTGTTATGATGGTAAAAAATAATGGACTTGGCAAAAAATTTCAAGATATGATACCTGGTTTATTAACAATGTAAAACCTTAGTTTAGATACCATCTCTTTCTAGCTCATTTGAATACGCGCGAACTAAGATTGGCATTCTGGCAGGAAAACGTAAAGGAAGAATAACAGTAAAGATACTCAACATAAAATAGCTGGTTATATAAAATAAATAAATACCTTACAAGCTTTAAAATTTCACTATAATTATAGTCAGGATGTGGCATTTAAGTATATAATAAAAATAACAGTTTAATAAACCCAAGTTTTATTTTTGTTTGTTAATTGGTGCCAATGATAATTTCGCAATTAAAGTATGTAGCATTTATGCAAGGTAACCGCCATTTTGGACAGTCAGAAAGAAAAAGTCATAAAACAAATAATAATCACCATTAATCCTCAAAGTAATCACCATCGGCATTCAGTGCCTTTTGCCAACGAGTGGCTAGCTGTGTGATGCCATCGCGGTAAAACCTGTTTTGAGTCTTAGACGTAAAACAGGGCCTTTTCAAGTTCTGGCTGGTTGTTGAAGGATTTCACACAAAGATGATTGCCCAGAGAATAGAAAATGTGGTAGTATGTTGACACGAGGTCTGGGGAGTATGGTGGATGGGGTAGTGTCTCCTAGCACAGTCGTTGGATGGTGTCCCTGGCCTTCCGAGCCACATGCGGGGTCGCATTGTTATGGAGGAAGAGTACACCCTTACGATTGACCAATGCTGCCTCTTTATGCATCAGTGCCTGATGCACACGTTCCAACTGCTTCGAGTACAGGCCTGCCGTGATAGTTAGGTCCACTGGCAGGAGCTCATAGTGCAGCACTTTGCGATTAGTTCACCAGATACAGAGCACTGTCACTGCATAGCTCACTGTTTAGCTTTAGCTGTTTCTCAAGCTGCTGATTGAATATCCCTGTTTCAAAGCTGCCAGAGAATTTTAAGTTCATTGTATGCTTATTTTCACACGTCCAATATTGGGATTGAAAAGATGAAATTGATGCAGGATGTGTTAAATGAGCCAAACATAACTCTCAAAGACATAAATGCTGTTCGGTGGTTGTCACTTGGGAATGCAATTGATGAATGTCATATCAGTTTTGCCCTGATAGACATAATTTAAACAAGCAATCCTATGGACAAGGGCTCAGGACTACTTAAACAATGTTCACAATTTTCATTTGCAGCCACCTTGTCATTTTTGAGAGATGTGTTACTGATTATGAAAAAAGTCAGTAGAATTTTTTGGAGCAATGATGTGGACTTCTCCATGTTGGTTAACAGTCTAGAATCAACTATTAACCCTCTGACTGCTCAATTTGTAGACAAAAATCACTTCCAAAATTGCATTTTTTTTTTTTTTTTTTTTTTTTTTTTTTGTATATTTTAAATCTATATATATAGGAGAATTTAAAAATGCACTTCTTCTTCCTAAAAATATTTTTTATATAGATTTTTATCATGAAAAACTAAGTAGCCAGAAAAACCAATTTCAGATGTTATCACAAATAAATAAATAAATAAATAAATAAATAAATTTCAGTCAAATTACAGTTAATTTCTATTTATTGCATAATATAAAAAAATAAAATGTATAAAATTTAAGAAAATATAACGCACTGAGGGAAAAATACCTTAAAAATGCACTTTAGTATGACAGAGTTCAAACTTCACAGTCTTTGCACCAGATTTAATAAATCTAATTAATAATCAATCTAATAAATAATTCAATAATTGAATTAAAAAATCAAGATAATCGCTGAACGTCTTCTAGCAGCCATTTCTGCAAGAAAAAAGTGGCAAAAAGTGCCAAATACCGCAATTTAGTGGACAACTAACAATATCTGTTGGCCAAAATGTAAACTAAACAGTATTATAATTTATTTCAATGGTTAAACGGGGAAAAAACGAGATGCACTCCTCAATAAAGGAAGAGAAACATATGCCCGTGGAAATCACGGTATGAGCAAATTTTGCTACATTTGAGTTGCCCATGGAAATCGCGGGATGATCAGCCAGAGGATTAATCACATGCAGGAAATGAAAAAGGAGGAAGGTCATGGCACTCATCTAAAGGAATTTTTAGAGTCTGCTCTTAATAATGGGCATTACCGAGTTCCAGATATTAAATTATCTGTTTCTACTAAATCATTGAATGATTTCATGAGTGCTAAAAATGCTTTTTTGAGTGCACTGATAGAGAATCTGCAAGAAAGATTTTGCAGCTGATGCATCTTTTGCAGGATTTTGATGTTTTGTTGAATCCCTCTTGTGTTCAACAGAATCACCAAGACTGGAGTCCCTAGATAATGTTATTAAACATTATCATAGGCCAGATTCCACTTCAGTTTTGGGTGTATCAGCAGAAGAGTTAAAGCAAGAACCCCTTGAAGTAGAGTCTTTTTATGCACGTTATAGAAAATTCAAATTTAAACGGTTTGCCAATTTGTTGTTCTCATCAAGTTGAGTTGGTGAACTCTTATATCTAGGATTTACAGCCCTGGCACAAATAGCTATGACTATACCTTTGTCAACGGTTGTTTGTGAAAGAGAATTTTCTACACAAAATAGGACCACATCAAACAGGAGAAATAGATTGGGGGAAAAACAACTGGAAATTCTAACGAGAAGCCCAGATTTCAAAGAACAAAGGGGAAATGTTTTTTGTGATTTTAATTTTGAAAGAGCAGTAACCTTGTAGAAAAAGGAGATTAGAATTGTAATGTAACCAAGGAAAATTGTTTTTTTGTGACTTTAATTTTGAGAGGGAAAAGAGATTAAAACTGTAATGTAACCAAGAATAAGTGTTTTTTGTAACTTTAATTTTGAAAGAGTTTTGATATTGTAATCAGCTGTAACATTGTGGAAAAATCAGAGGAAAAGGATATTAAATTTGTAATATTATACAAATATTTCACTTAGAACGTTTAATGTAAAATAAGTTCTTTTATTTATAATGCTTAATATTTTCTACTAATACTTAACATATGCTGTAATTGACAAAAACCAAAATAGCATCCTCATTTTTTTCTATTTCATTTTGTCCATTAAAAAAGTGTTTTTTTATAGAAAATTTGTCTCTGTATATGTAGTTTATGCTATTTCCGTATTTCACTCCTCCTAAAAAGGTCAAGGAGTATTTTTATTCTTCTAAAAAAATCCTAGGTATAACACTGGTTGCGCAAATATATAAAGTTAAGTTTAACTGTTAGTAACAATAACTATCACAAAGAATGCTTCCAGTAAATAATAAAGAAAAACATCAGTGTTTACATGGAAGGAATATCCTGGAAACATTATTTTCTTTCTGCAAATCAAAACTTCCTGGCATGCTTTCTACAAGAGCTCTATCAATTGCTGAGTGAATAATACTACATGCTTATTTTTTTCTCTCCCCCCCAAAAAAAAAACTCATTTCAAAACAGGTTTTTTGCTTTCACCGAAAATTTACTATAATTTTGAAAATATATCACATCACTGAAATAAAATCAAGATACAAAGCAGCAGGCATGAAAATATAAAAATTAACACACAAAAGGTAATTAATGAAAAATCATGTTACATACGCATATTAATTTTCAATCAAGATTGATATGTAGCAGATCAAATTTAAAGTACTATTTTGAAACAGAACATCAGAATTACCTAGTTGCTCCAGTGCAAGTAATCTTTCCAGAAGACCAAATGCTTGCTGTAGTGTAAGGTTTTCTAATCTTCATAGTAACCATCTGTAAATATATTATTACTATTATTAGTTTATAAATTATATGCATTTACTAATTTTTGAAAACATCTTTTAAAATTTCAAGACATATGATTTATAATATGCAGTTTGACCACCATTAAAATCTAAACTTTACATAAATAAATAAACAATCAAAAGAAATAGGGGAAAAAACAGTTACTCCTTATATTAATTTGCCAGCATGACAAGATTTATTAGTGAAAACATCAATGCAAATGTCACCAAAAATCTATTGAGCATGTACACTACAACCATATATTTAGGTACTGGTTTTTACTACTACAGTACAAAGTTTGCGATCTGGACGTCAGCGATTCTGGATTTAGGATTTTTCTGGGTATTAGATCATCAGTTTAAATCTAGTACGACGAAATAATAAAATTAAAATCATGAAAACGTGATCTATACAATAATGAAGCATTTATCATCTAAAGGGTATCAAAATTTAGGAAAAAAACAGCTTAGTATTTATTTGTTTACTTTATTAAACATTTCCTTGACTGTAAATTGTTTAAGTTGCTTCCTTTTTTGTGCTAATACTTTCTCATCAATTCTATGGACAGACATAATCTCTTGTTCAGATACAAAGTTCCACTGCTCAAGTCCTTAGTTGCTGTGTCGAGAATTCCGACGAACTCGTCAATCAAAATCTCTTCATTTTCAATATTGAAGCATTGTGATCGCAATGAAAAACTTTACTATATCCTCTTCATTTATTACTGCTTCAATGCATTTCTTTACAAAATCCATTAGATAGAAAATTTCACCTGTGTTTTGCAATATCCAAAAGCCTTCAAATTCGCGGCTGTCACCTTCTTCAACCTCACCATGAAATATGGGGGTAGCTGGCCATAAATTATGCCTGCACATTCTTCCACGATCTTACAATGCTCTACACAGCAGATTTTATGCTAACGTATTTAAAAAATTCTTCACACGTCTTGCCAATATTCAAGAAATCTAACATGGATTTTAAAAATGTGACTTGTGATGTGTGAATATATTTGCACTTCACGCACACTGTTCCAATATATATAGGCTGAATGAAGGACTTGGAAGAAAGAATAACATGGATACATTATCTTTCATTGAAACTTTAAGTGAAATATGAGCCCAACAGTTATCTACAATCAGGACAATTTTTTTGTCATCAGGTAAGTCATCATCAAACTTCAAATTTTGCCGAGTCTCGGTATGAAATGATTTTCAAACATATCATACATGTCATCCGTGCTTTTTTGTTTGCATGATATATAACAGGAAAATCTTCACTCCTTTAAATGTCGCATATTTTTTCCGATTACGAAAAGTTAATATTTGTGCGTTCTTTCAGCATTTGCACCTGCTAAAATCGTTAGTCTAGCTTTCGAAGACACCAGTTGGAGCCTTTTCTGTAGAGGTTGCCATGGTATTTTGCTGCACATATTACCAGAAAAAACCAGTTTCATCAATGCTGTAAATTTGTCCTGGAGATAACGTTTCCAAACAAATGTTAACAAAAAATTCATCTGCATACAATTCAGCAACTTCAACTGAAACATTTTGAACTGTAATTTTTAATTGCATTACACCACAGATATTTTAAAATTTGGTTAATCAGTCTATTAAGTATGTGCACTCAGTTTTTAAGTTCAATTCTTCATGAAATATTTTGGCTTGGGCCATTAGCATTGGACCCATCAATGGCATGCCCTCGTTGCATCTCTGTCTCACCATTCCATCTTCACTTTGTCATGAACGTCACTTTTAGCATAGCGAATAATTTTTATGTTATTCATTTCGAATGGGGTGTTGGAATCCACAAAAATTCATAAAGTTCCTTTTTCTGTTATGTCATATACAGTTGACTTTCCAATGCCATACTCCTCGCATAATTTTGACCTATTAATACCTATATCCAATTTTTTCAGCAATCACTTTTTGTTTAATGGACATCGAAACATGCTTTCGCTTTGTAGATCTTGTTGCAGCTCCAGAATTAGAAACTCTTTTCGACATAATTGAAAGTTCAAACTTTAGTTTTCATACAATTGCTGTAATTATAACAGCCTACAAAAAATAATAAGCTGGATCAAATCAGAAAGTTAAGGAATGGCACAATCTGCTATACAGTTAATACTGAAATTCTTTAGAATCAGGTAAGTATCCCTTAAGCCTAGCTTAACAGCACCCGCTAATACATAACTGCCTTTACAGCATGGCAACGAAATGTTCCTACTTACGTCTAATTCTTGCACATGCTTACGGCTTATCTGTGTCTTGAATAAATGAATTCCTACATATACTTAAGCTTACTGACGGCTGGCGCTAGATATTTAATGCAGTCTCTGCGAGTGCTAAATTCTACTACCAAGTGCCTCCGAAAGTTCTAAATTTTTGCCGTCCCTTAATTTTGGGTTCCTAAATTCTAAAAATTTTATCACCCCTTAAATTTGTTACTTGGTGCTTCTCTAAAGTTTGTCTTACCTAAATTTTGGCCCCTGAGTGTGGCCAAACGAGCTCTGGCACCGATTCTGCGTTTATGTGAATACAAAATAAGTCACTCTTAAATAGCACTAAATTTAATCTTTTGGCCTATGAGTATCATTAACAAAATTAATTTTTAACACATGGAAAGAAATTTTTGTTAAATTCTTCCTCGGCAACACATTTAGCAGTGCATTTACCTTAAATCTGTAATCATCGTCAAGCATAATATTAACATAAAATGTTTCCATACTCTTTCTTATTCAATTACTACTTAAAAAAAAAAAAAAAAATTGTTTAGGGATCGCCACATGAGTCATTACTCAAAATGTCATATGTTGATAAACATACAGTGATGAAAGCAAAATATATTAAATAATGATTTGCCAGGTTGGCATCAGGGATATAAAATATTAGATAATATATTTGAGATGTATGCCAAGCAGATATGCAGATACTGAGCTAAATTACTGATTACACAAATTTTCGCTAATATGATTGTTTCTTTAATAACGAGGTGTTTTATTTAGTGCCAAAGTGAAATTAGGAATCAATCTACACGTTTTTTTTTTACAGGGGGAGGGGGGATCAAATCCGCATGCCTAAAGCATGAAAAGAAATTCCTAAAAATTTTTTTGTTGGCGGCTTTAAGGTCTGGACTTCAGATCATTCTGGATATTGGACGTCTGGATCTCGGACTTTGTACTGTACAGAGTTTTCATGAAGTGAAGAAAAATAAAAAGATCACCATAAAAATATTTGCCAAAATCTGATCAAACCACTAACACTGTTAAGCTTAAAATGACATAATTATAATTAACATTTCACTTATCACCTATTCATCATCACAATTCATACACAGTATCTGGTAAAAAATTAACTGGCTATAGAAGCCACCACAATATACAATTTAATAAGCAATGTGATAATTCCTTATTGAAAGAAAAATGGCTTAACAGAATTCTTACCCTTAAAAATTAAATATGCTTTTAAGCTCATGCTTGTTTACATTACTGCAGGCAATAATCTGTTGTTTAATCCCTTGCCTTTGGAGTCCCCCCCCCCCAACAACAGACTCTCAGCTGACTTCGGCTTGGCCACTACTAAGACCAGAAGTGGTGACCACTTTATTATGGAGGCACCTAATAAGTCCGCCACCTTTGCCTCCTATGAAGGGACAGACACTTACAACCACATCTTCTCAAGGATTCGAACTTGTGCCCTGTGATATTGCAACTGGCTTCCCTAACCGTTACACCGTCTGGCTTTTGGAGCAGAAATTGCTTAAAGTACTCCCACAAATGCTCAGTTTCAACTTTGTTTAAAAAATCAAGGTTGCAAATTAATGTGCAGAAGGATCTTTACAAAGTATAGTTTAAAGAATTAACCTTTTTATAAATGAAAACTATCATCCTGTGATATGAATAATACACTTACTGAATCTACATAAAGGGCAGAGATATGTAATTTTTACTTGCATACTGTGTCCCCTCATCCACTTTTTCTGTACATGATTTAGAAATATCTGATAGCATTTTGCAACGTAAAAATGGATAGCAAAGTAATGCTTAAACAAAAAGAATATTATTGAAAGCTATAACAGTCGGGTCCGTGATGCTTAACCGACAGGACATTTAGCAGACACGGACAGTTAGCCGACAAGGGCAGTAAGCCGACAGGACATTTGGCAGACACAGAGAGTTAGCCATCAGAACATTTAGCTACGGGACACTTAACTGTCAAGACATTTAGTCAACAGGATACTAAGCCGACAGTGACATTTAACTGACACGTACCCAATAATTATTTAAACTTATTGTCAATTACAAAATTTCTTGACTTCTCCACAAATTCAATATTTAAGTTATTTTTTCACCTATCAGTAAAATTCATTTTTTGATTCTTATAGATCTCATATGTGCTTTTAATTATTGTGTTAATTTAGCATTGTTTGATATGTATCGTGCTGTTTGGTATATATTGGCCAAACTGAAAAAGCGCTGAAATTTCTCGTCGGGGAATATGAATTAAATTTTGAAAGGAAAAAAGAATTTTTTTAGCTAAGTACGGCGGTCACTTAATTACATTTGGGATCTTCAAAAATTATCTGTAAAGCTTCTTCATTAAATCAACTGGATTCTTTTGAACACTTTCACATCATTAATAATTTTTCTTGTTTACTTAACGATATTAATTTTCCAATCTCGCTCTTTCAAATTTCTAATACCTTTATATTTCATTACTATTTTACTCAATACATCATGTTACATTCTTTTCTTTACAAAATCAATTCGCTCCTCCCACAAATAAAATTTCTTTTCCCTGTTATGAAAAATCTAAATAATGCAATAAAAATTGTTATTCTTGAATTATGCTTTTTATAGAAACATATGGTGGTGAAGGGTTTAGTTTCGAAATATATATTGTTTTGTTATTAGAAACAATTAAAAAAACGTGCATCAGACAAACAAAGGTATAAATTATTGACCTCTATAATGGGCTGTTCATGCCACCATACTTGAGATAAAAATTCTGCAACATTTTATTGACCATGCCTCTTTCTTAAAATACTTAGGTTAATGTTTATAGCACTAAACTGGTGCATTATGTTTAATTTAGAAGTAAAATATTCTTTACGGTTTTATTTCATTCATAACTGAATTCTATTCTTAAAAACTACATTTTTCACTCTTCATATATTGAAAACGTTGCCGATATGAAATTCCAGACGTTGGAAAATCTCCGAAGAGAAATCAGTGGAATCTGCAGAAGGAGGAGCACCAAGCAGGGCGGAGCAAAGCGAGACATCCTGAAAAGTCACCGTAATGTGGTGCCATCTATCAAAGCTAGATTTAACTAGATCAGTCATGTAACTAGATAATATTATGCACTTTTGAAAGTCGCGATATGTAATTTTCAATATAATATGTTAATACGAGTATGTTATATTGTGTCATGTTTTTCTCATAAAATGTAACTTTCTCAATATCTGTTAAAAATGTATAAATTTTCATTTCACTTTTCATTAACTTTTTTTTTTTTCTCTTTCATACCTTCTCTTTCTCATTTCTGTTGTAACTACATGGTAATAGGGAAATTTTTGGTGTCCATTTTCCTGAATGCATTTATAAAGTTCTAGCCTAAAAAGGCAATTTTATTGGAAGAGACTGGTTACATATTACGTAAAACGGTGACTTTATTTCTGTTGGGCCCAACAGCGGCCGAGCGGTAAAGTCACTGAACACTAGCAGTTTGGTCCGAATTTCGAATCCCGCGAACGGACAGGCTTCATGGGTGTTTTCCCCATGCGTAACATGTATACGAGCCAGTTTTCCTTAGAAAGTCCTTCATGAAGGTATCCTTCCCATTAGGCAGATAGCCATCTGGCTTTGCCGTAATTACATAAACCAAACCTACTTCTGGCCGCAGGCCATGAGGTACGAATTCCCGTGCCGGAGTAATCCCATATTAATAAATATGCGATGCCTACCCTGTAATTGTATAGGGTGTAAATAGCATTTTAGATAAAAAAATAGTTCCAGTGTGGCAAATCATTCTACTTCGTGACAGGGAAAGGAAATTTCATTAGTGGGAGGAGCGAAACGACTTTATATGGGAAAGAATGTAATTTGATGTGTTGAGCAAAGTAGTAATGAAATGTGAAAGTATTAGAAATTTAAAACCATTGGAAAGAGCGAGACTCATTGTCGGCTAAGTGTCCGTGTCAATTAAATGTCCTGTCGGCTAATTGGTGTCGGTTAAGTGTCCGCGACCGATAACAGTCAGTGATTTCTTTGAAGTACACAACAAACAATACATTTATTCTTAAGTACTCTTTAATTTGTTATGTTCTTTAAATCTGTTAAGATTTTACTATTACGCAGTGATACTGTTTCTCCTTGGAAACCATATCATTGTATATTTCTCTTCCAAAAATTTTTTTTTAAAAAAAGAGAGAGTTGTGCAATTAAATATGATCTTCACTTTTGTGTTTTCAAGTACTGAGATATCAGTCGGCATATACAGGCATTTTATGTCTACATAAAGAAATTCTACTTGAAAGACATGCAGAATTTTCAGAATATTACTGGGACAGCAGTAATTACATAGGACTCTCCAAAGTAAACAATACTTGAAATTGTTTATATACAAAATCTGGACTTAAAACTGGTAGTGACATTAGCCTTAGATCGGTCATCACATTCCAGAATGCCCAATCCAAACTCCATGGATATATGTGTGTGCATATGCATACATATGCCCAATTGAATATTTCAAATAAAACATTTTAGATTATACTATGATATTTGGTACTTTTCCATATTGTCGGCGCAACCGATAAAGTCGCCAATAATGCTACAATTGATGCCAAACGAAATATCCTCGCTGGTAACCTTTTACGCCTCATTCTCAAAACAAGTCACAGCCATTTCTTATCAGATTGATTGTTTCTTTCAATACTGGCATACAATTACATAGAATTTTTATCAGATAGTACAATTTTATGCTCCTAGGACATTTGCGGTAATTAAGTCAATTAGAATGCAATCACACCGCTCACCTGAAAATATAGAAAAGGCAAAGTCAAGGGTTAAATTCATCAATTCTAATGAGAATACACTAGCGAAGTAAAGCACTGTGGTTTTACATAATTTCTGAGTTCATACGAATTGAAATAATTCTTGCATTTAAACTTGTATTCTAAATTAAGATTTAACTTGAAATTAATGTAGATAATTACTGAGAGAATTAGATTTTTGTAGCGTAGTTTACGTGAAATGAGATCATTTGGGGGCTGATCTTTGGAATATGGTAACAGGTAGTTTGGCGACATTTTGGAGGCGATAAAGGTTACTACCTAGGACTTTGGGAATAATGTGAGAAGTACTAAGTTCCGATTACGCATTATTTTGTGTGAGGGAAATGAGAGATCATGAGATATGTCATGTGACATTAATGGACGAATCACTGTTCTTTAATCAGAAAAGGGTGTAAATTTTTAAAAATATCTGCTGTACAGCATTAGTTTCATTCTATGTTCTGTGAAACAGTGTTGTTTAATATTTGTATCCCATGGCCCTATATAAAGTAAATCCAAAATTTTTATTCCGTTTATGTGTAATTGAAAAGAATTGCAGGATAAGTATGAATGTCCAACATGTGGGTATGAAATGAGATTGTGTGAAAGGAAGGATATTACAGATAGTTTGAATGGTGTTAGATAAGTTTGAATGGCAGTGCAAGAAATCTGGTGAAAATGGACATTTTGTGATCCGCCATGCACTCAAGATTCTGTAGAAGATTAGGTAAGTTAGTATTTTTAATTATTTGAGGATATTATTTTTATGCTTTGTTCTAAATGTAAGGAGCAAATAAATTAATTTGGTATTATTGGAAAATTGTTATTAGCAATGATTTAGTTTAAAGTAATTAGGATTGTAAGCTAATTTTTATTAATTTAATGTATGTGCTTGTTTATATTTTAAGTAGTGTTTTTTAATTTAATTATATTTTAATTTAATGATTGTCATTTTGAGAGTTATATGTTTGTAGTATTTTGGAATATGTTTGAGTAGAAGTAAATGTGCATGGAAAAAATTTAAGTATTTGACACTAAGTATTTGGAACCATTTTTAATGTTTGCGTTAGAAATTGGTAGGTGAGGTTTATAATAGATAATTTAGAGGGAAAAGTTTTTTGATATTTTATTTATTTTATACGTGCAAATGTTCATCCTTGGAAAGGGTATATACTTTTTCGTAATCAGGTAATTTCATATATGTCCATTTTACCGAATTTAAAAATTCACAAAATTTTCATGCATTTTCGTGAAATTTTTCAAATTTATGAGAAAAAAGCAGTGTACATGGATATAGTGAAGAGTGTGTGCAATGCCATTTTTGTGCAATTCTGGGATGTTTTTTTAAGTAAAAATAAGTCGACGTGTACATGGTTTAATTATATTTTAATTAAATGATAGTTATTTTGTGAATTATATGTTTGTAGCAATTTGGTAAATGTGTCAGTGGAAGTAAACATGCATGGAAATAATTTAAATACTTGAGACTAAGTATTTGTAACCATTTTTAATGTTTTGTTATAGATTCAATGGTGACGTTTATAATAGATAATTTAGAGGTAAAAGTTTTTGGATATTTTATTTATATTATACGTGGAAATGTTCGTCCTTGGATAGGGTATGTAATTTTTCGCAATCAGGTAATTTCATATATGTCCTTTTTACCAAGTTTAAAGATTCACAAAATTTTCGTGCAAATTTTTGTAATTTATGAGAAAATAGCAGTTTAGATTGATAAAGTCAAGAGTGTGCACAATGCCATTTTTGTGCAATTCTGGGATGTTTTTTTAAGTAAAAATAAGTCGACGTGTACATGGTTACCGTGTATGTGCGATTTTGAAAAATGCGGCAAGGAGTTTGCGATTCTGCACTTTTTCCCAATTTTGCAGTTAATATTTGTCATGATTAAGCAGTTTTGTTCCATAAAATTTCTAGCATAAGTGTAATTCGGCTAGTAGATTGTTGGAAAAAGTGTTGAGTAAATAAAAAGAAAAGAAACATGTCTTTACTTCGTGAAGATAAAATGGCGGCGGAAAAAAAAAACAAAAAAACACAGAGGGTTGCTGTAGCAGAGTTGGTCGCCAAATTTTCACCAAAAAATTCTCAAGTTACCATAATCCAAAGATCAACCCATTTGGGATCATGTGATATGAACCAGAGAATCAGCTGTTGAACCATGAAAGCATAGTAAATTCTTAAATTAATGTCTTTTTATAAATTTATTGGCTTTTTACAAAATTTTAAATGATATTAAAATGTTTATGCCTTCCAAATAAAAAATTCTTAGAACTAACATTTGTTAACATTTTTTATGCATATACTGTATGTTGTCGCCAATAAAGTCTGCTTGGCGAGATTTGCCCCAGTGAAACAGAAAAAGTGTCTGATATTTTATCATACAGCTAAGAATGAAATTACTTCTCCAACTAATTCTAGGAAACTATATTAACAAATCAGTCCAATAGAAAATGTTAATACAGTCAAAAGTCGTTAATTTGGACACCCATAATCAGGAATGATCTATAATCCGGACCTCAAAGCTACAAACTTTCTGCGCATGCGCATAGGCATTTACGCATGCACGTAAGACCTTTACGGCTGCAAATATCAGTGTGCGCAGGCGCATAATACATTTACGCATGCGCGTTTAATGTATAACGGACAGTATAAGCTAAGCTAAAATTATCTAATTCAGTTAATGTTGCAGATTGCGTGTTCTTTAATCTTCGAATTGGATCCGCCTTATTATCTTTTGCAGACTGTTACAGCAATTTTATAAAAGTAAGCTTGAACTTTCGATTATGTCAAATAGAATTTCCGATATATATTTATTAATGTGCAAAGGATCTACAAAGTGAAAGTATGCTTCGAAGTCCATTAAACAGAAAGTGGAATTGCTGCAAAAAATGGATAAAGGCATATCCTTTGATTATCTAATCATTCCGAATGCTGTTAATGGGAAAATACCATCAACAGCATTCATTTATTTTATAAATGTATGAAGTAAATCGATCACAATGAATGAAATTAAAAATGCTTTAAAAAACTCAATAGTACAAAATTCTTAAATAGCACATAAATTTAAATGTTTATAAATATTAATGTAAAAATGCCCAACCCCAAAGCAAGATCATAATAATTTCTTCATATAAACAAGCTATAGCATCTTTAATGATTCGTACTTCACCTTAATAAATATTTTTGCTTAAGGAATTATTTCATTATTTTATAAATATGCGCATGCACATTACAAAAATGCAAGATATAATATCACTACATCAGTGACTAATGAATAAAAATAATGACTATTTATATCTTTTTAAATTATATTCATTTAGATATATAACAAATGAAACAATCAGCACGTGGTAGTAAATAATAAACTTACTCCACTTTCTCTTCTATATTCTACATTAGCTCCAGTTAATGCTATCTGACGGAGATTCAAATGACATCGCACATTAAAGCTACACACCACATTACTAATTGATATGTTCACAACTGGCGTATCCTCATTAGAATCGTCTTGTACATCAATTTGTTCAATAGCATTGTCTTCATCGCATTTTAAAACAGTCGAATTGGTTACATTGACGACATTAAGAGTTTGTGGATCAGTACACATATCTAGGTAATGATTGCTATAAGCAATGTTTTTACCCCCTTCGTAGGTGGTCATTCTGTGATTTGAGAACTCAAAGAGGAATCAAGAGTTTAATTGAAAGTACTATTAAGTGAGAGTTGCGTAAGTAACAATAGATCACATCAGCATTTCACCCAAGCCCTTCTGAGAATATAAAGTTCAAAACTAACGGAATTAAATTAAACAGAATCGGATGGTCATTTTAAAATAACCCATAAGACGAAAATTATACTTTATAAAGAGGTAGATCGGTAACAGCGCACATTTGCTTCCTTCACAGCTATCAAAACTAGAAGAACATCTACAGTCGCTTCGGAACGTTGCCTCGGCTCTGGCAAGGGTTGCAAGGCGAGTTGAAGACAGGAAGCAATGAACAGCAAAGTTTCAAATGCGCAAGCGCAACGGTAATAAATTAAAAAAATAATAATAATAAAAAATAAATAAATAAATAAATAAATAAATAAATTATAAATTATAAAATTTCGGTGTTTTAAAGAATATAAATTCAATTCGAGAATAATAAAATGTCGACAACTTTCATCATAAGTTTTTATTTCTCAGCTTCATCTACGAACATGGGAAAAAAAGACTTCCTCTGTACTACGCTAGACCGAATTATGTCCGAGTAATATATTAAATAATACATTAAACTATCCTGCGGTTTATGTAAAATATACGATTCCCAAGATTGTTTTTCTGCTGCTCTAATTTCGAATGCTAAAAAAATGATAAGTTCCCTAAAATGCTTAACAATTTTTTAAGAAAATTTATCATTTGACATTTCTAGTTTGTTCAAAATTAAAGAGAAAAAATTCTTATTTCTTGCTTAAATTTAAAAAAAATGTAAGAGCAATCACGATCTTCTCATCGTCATAGAAATCGCCTGATTCTATTTAAGATGTAAAAAGCACAAATTTAATTCGAAATTGTCCACCTCATTTAAACTAAGGCTCCTAGGAGCCTTAATTTAAACATATTTATTTATATTGCATTTGTTCTCCAATTATGAAATAATTCAAATAATTAAAAAATTTTTAGTGTATTATACGCAGTTTTGTGTGGGGAATTTAATGTGAGGATTTAATTTCACAATAGCTGTAATTTAATGAGAAAAAGTCTGCATTTTTTGTAATGCGAAAATCGTAAATCAAGACCTCCTTTAAGATTTGCAAATATTTGTATTTATCCTAAAATTTACGATTCATACTAACCATGTTTCTTTCTCTTTAAGGAAATTAATTAATATTAAAAAGCAAATTTATTGTTTTTATATTTTTTTATTTACGATAATTTACTTCTACTGGATGTTTCCATTGTGTTTGACCTGCTTGATCGACTGGCGCAATGTACACAAAAGCAACGGTAACCAGAACGAAGCGGAAAGGTACACAGGCATTTAAATTTCTAGGAAATTCGGTGAAGGAAGAATTTCATTGAAAATGTGGTTTCATTTGAAAGTTAAGTATAAGATGGAATTCTGTAAGCATTCCAAATAAATTATGGGATATGTGTTGATTAATCTTAAGTGTCGTCGCCCTCAACTCAGCGCAGATGTGTTTTAAGAGGTAATGTTTAATCACCATTTAGAGAAATTTGTAAATTCTCTTTATTATGAGTTTTAAAGTTTTATTACAACGTATACATTTGATGTAGCATTCTAATAGTTTTCGTTTAAATACATACAGAAAGAATTGTGATAACAACTATCAAAATGTTCCGGTCGACTAACATGTGTGTTACTGGATCGTAGGTCACAAGATGTGAAAAACAAGCATGTTTTGCATTAGCTTGCTTGTCTTGAATTAAAATGTTACTTGATCTGTAGTGTTTAAAAAGTAATGGATGTAATATATTGATGTCTGCGATTTTTTTGACAGAATCGGCGTAATATAAAACTTAAAAAATTTTATTTTATTGCCAAGCTTGCTTCCAGAAATTTTAGTAAATTACGGGTAATGAACGGAACTTTAGTTTGGGAAAAATATGAAAATATAAACGAAATCAAGTTTTTATAAAAGAGTAAGTAATATTAACTATTTAAGACATCTGAATGTTAAAATTGGGAAATTTAGGGATGGTACCTTGATAAATTATTTCATTATTCTGGTTCCTTATAATATATTTTTACATTTCAGTTAAAAACATAGGAATTACATTAAGGCAATTTTAATAAAAAATAATTCTTAAACAACCTCCTTTAAAAAAATCACATCCCCGGATTTTGTTTTCAAAAGAATGTTTTATGTATTTAAAGTAAACAATATGGTGTTTGGAAATGTATTTATGAATTCAATTTAAGTGAAATGTTATTTCTGTCCATTTGACCTCTAAATTTATTTATAATATAGCATTAAAGTATATTTAGTAGAAATTAAATATCTGTATTAGAAGTTGTTTACTGATATGTTTTTGTCTTTGCTAAGCAAAATGTACATTCAAATATTGTTAGAAGATGATTTAAACAATAAATATTCAATAAAAATATAGTATGAATTTATGAGCAACCATGTAGGCTGTTCTTTTAGAGCTTCATTAAGTACAATTTATAATTTTGTATAATAAATTACTATAATTACTTTACTCTTATTTATAAAGAATAAGCTACTAAGCAAATATTTAAATTAGCAATGAAACAATGTAGTGTATAAAGTATGTTGTGTAAAGCTGTGTATAATAATTTAACATAGGTGTATGAAAAGTTAATTAAAAATTTCAAGGTTACATTTGCAATTTTAATCATAAGTAATTAAGTTACATATGTTATGTATTTGTGACAAATTGTTTTGAAAATTGATTTATTTCATGTTGAGAAGTAACTGTATTGTTTTCATTTTTTTCAATGCAAATAAATGCACTTCTTGTTTAAAGATGAAATTGTAAAATGTATATTTGAAAATTTCTTTTGTTTCCCTATATGATATTGTTGCATAAGCATAAAGGAACAGGAACTTATATAGAATTGAAAAATATTGAAAAAATAAAACAAATTCTTGTTTTGTAGCATTCTAAATAAAGAGTAAATATTAAATAAAAAATATTAAAATTAAGGTACAACTCTGATATACGCCCTAATTTCACCAAATGTGGCGATATGTGTTCTGCGCTGGTTTTTGGCGCGACTGCGTGTTGTATGGCAACCCTGTTGACGTTGAAAAATCTTTCGCTGGAGTTCATTGGTTCCCATGATGCTTTGTGTCTGAGAAGCTGGGGGGAAAGATTTAATGGTGAAAATTGTTGAATTGAAGTTTGGCATAAGGAAATATCGTCGTGGCCATCCTGTTGAGGGGCAATGGGTATTTGGAGGTGTAGAAAGAAGGTATGGGAGATTATTTTTAGTGGCTGTGCGTGATAGAAGTAGGGATTTGTGATTATTTGTTATTTTATTTATTTGTGAACCATAATATGAATTTTCTGGATAGTGTGTCTGGCTGTCATATAAATACGATAGTGATTACGTGGCGGTATGAAATTGGTATTTCTGTTGTTCGAAAAAGCATTAATGGTAAGTGCATTTTATTTTTTTCTTGTTCTTATTTGGTAGAATTTTATGTTCATTGTTTTTTTAGTATGAATTTCTGTAGTTATTGTTGTTTTTTTTAATTGTTTGAAATTTATTTTAGTTATTTTGTTGATTAGTGCGTACCGTCTAAATTATGCAATTCGTAGATGTTTTTTAAAGTTGAAACAGAACGCTGTGTGCATGGTATTCTTTGAAATTTATTGTTGTTATGTTAATTTATTAAAGCGAGGTGTGCGTAGTTCGTAAATTCGTTCGTTGCCTAGATGGTGCCATTCTTAGATGTTTTTTTAAGTTAAAACATATCGCTGTGTACATAGACTCTTGTCAAATAATTTTGGTTAGAAACTTCACGGTTTTGCTATCTAAATTTTTTGTTTTTGTTTTGGATTTTTAGCTTAAATTGTGTGTTCAAAACGTGGTTTTTGCATTCGGGAAAACCGTGTTTTTGGAGACATTTTAGGCTTAAAGTTCGAAATGTAGACAAAAAATTTAGATAGCAATATGGCAGCGTGGAGTTTCTCACCAAAATATCGGAGTAGTTCCAAAATTAATGAGAATTATTAACATGCAAAAATGTAGAATGATCCTAAAGACTTTCCTGTGAATTATTCCCATCATTTTAATACAGGAATCGTTATTAACCATTTGAGCCATTTTAAAAGGCCAGATGGTATATTCTCTCATTATACAAGCAACAATTTCTCATGCCCTCACTTTAATTTTTCAAATGTTATTACTTAGCAGAAATATCAGGGCATATAAGTAGCCCTTAATTTGCATGTCTTGGATGAAACTATTTCTTCATTTGGAGAGTTATATTGATTCTTTAACTCCTGGTGAAAGCTACTTATTGGGCGATCTTGATGACATTTAAAAAATATTGCCAAACTTTTGATATTTATCATAAGTTGGCAGACGTTATCAACATATCAAAAGGAAACACATATCAGTAATTTAAAATGCAAATTTTTGTTATTGAATATAGATTGTACAATACATTAAAACATTAAATACTTACCTTTTCCAGGAAGTTCTGCAATTGTTTTGCACTTTTCTCCCCTTATATTCAGCAATTTGTCTGTACTTAAAGACTCGGAGGATTGTATAGACTTGGCATATAGACACAACCTTTGCACTGCTCACACCACTCACAATCATAATTACCAAAAAAAAAAAAACAGTTGAAACTTCAACATACACTATAATGAAAATAAAAGAGTCATTCTATTTTCACCATGTCAAAATAATAATTTACAATGAAAAACAAAGAATATGTGGTCGAAAATGAAATATCCCACAATCCCATCGATTCAAGCTATCAAAAAAAAAAAAAAAAAAAAAAAAAAAAAACATAGGTTTGCAGAATAATATTGTTATCCAACAATGGTGGTAAGGTTGCCAAAATAAAATCATGTAACAATGACATTGCCAAATTTGGCATACACCCTATTCTTCACTTTAGTAAACCTTCTATAGGATGATATTTTGTTACGGGAAATAATTGTTGTTTGGTGAGAAGCCACAACTCCTTTCTTTCTTAATATTTTCGCTGACATAGAATGATGGCACTGTTTCTTGCTTGAGGTAGCCTTGTGTAAACAAGAATTATTTTCGAACCTGAAATGTTGTTATTAAGTACTGCATTAAGTCATTAACTTGCTGTTAATGAAATATTTGAGTATTAATATTCTCTGACAACTTATTAAAATTTGGCATATATTTTGATACACAGCATGCCAACACCATGTTGTTTTTCGCATGCTAAATGCCAAGAAAGCAAGCCATGCCGATGCATCCAAATTTTGTTGTCTTTGGATATTAGAAATGTATCTGACAGCTTTTCAACAAATCTTGTTAAAACGTTTCTTTGACTCTGCACCTTACTTTTGAGACTGAGCTTTTTAGCAGCCAGATTTTCTTGGTGAATGGCACAATGGTAGGAATTAAATTTAGAAAATTTGTCGTCCTTCTTGCAGAGTTAATAAATCCAGTATTATTCTCAATTATAGGTGGTTCATCCTCGGCTGTGAATGCAATGAGTTTTTTTTTTTTTTTTGTTGATACATTCTCTTCAGTAATATATTTTTTTAATTGCGTGATATATGCTTTGCCTTCGAGCATATTTTGCCAAAGACAAAAGTCAACAGTGCTTGTGTGGCAGAGAAATCAGGAAACGCCATTCTTGTGAACATCAGAAGTTGTGATGAGTCAGTAATATCAGTGGATTCATTAAACTGAAGGGAAAATATGCACATTTTTCCTAATCAGGTTTTATTTATATATTGATTTCGTTCACCATATCTTTTACTTATCGTGTCTCATTGTGTTACATAATAGAGGCTGAGATAGAGGATAATTTATCGCTGAGATTATTTAATTTTTGTTTTTAAATTAACGAAATAAAGACTCCAACATTGCCAGCGTCGTTTCCTTCACAATGGCCTCGTTTGAGTATGCCTTTTTTATGTGATGCAAGAATGTAACTTACTTTAAAGAATGCTTTTGTGTGATTCGTTGCTTCATTTTTGGTGGTAAAAAGACTTCTTTGTTGAGCTTTTAGAGAAGATTTCATTTATTGAATGCAAGTTGGTGAAAACCAATGCAACATCCCTATATGTGGTCTGATGTGTAATTGTACCTTTTTTATGATTTACTAGATCAGAGAAATTTTGTTAGTTTGAGACTAAAGTTTTTGTCTTGTCTCAAGGCAATATTGTGATTGTGCTGGTGGGTGCCTAAAGATAGAAGTGCAGGCTATCAGGTGCCTACCAGCCTCTAGTTGAATTCCACTGCTCTAAGCTATGTCTTCCTTTTTTTTTTTTCTTTTAAACTATCTAGAGTAGAGTCCCACAAACTCGACATAATGTGTACTGAGAGACTGTCGAGTTTCCGAAAAGTCGAGTTATGTAGAATAAGGGGTTGCTTTTCAGAATTCTTAATATTTAACCTTTTGATGCACGCAATGTTATTTTTATAATGTTTTTATGTAATGTCTAGAAATCAAATATTATGATCCTAAAGACAAATAATATATGCATTTTAAAAAATCTACTCTTGCCCATTGATCTGAGATATTTTGCCAAAATCTGGCTGCATGTTCTTATACCTCACTATGTCATCATATATTAGCACCAGCTGTGTGTTCTCGTACCTCGCCACGTAATCATATACCAGCACCGCGTTGCATTTTTGCTCTTGCCACGTTTTCTTATATTATTAATTTTTTATGAGGGTTTTGAATTCACATTGTTTATTTAAAAATATAGTCATTCCTTTCTTTCCCCCTCTTTTTCTTTTTTTCTTTTCTTTTCTTTTTTTTTTTTTTTTGTAACTATGGCATTAATAATCTTTAATTTACCAAGTAATGAGGTAGATGATGTATCGTTTATTGCTTTAATGCACGATTCTCAACTTATATCTAAAACATTTTGGTTATAGTAGAGAGAAGGGTACTTCTTGTATTATCGTGAAGTTGTTTCATTTATCACCAAGAGTGCGCAATGCCTAGTTTGTGCAATTCTCTGATTTTTTCCTTAAGTGAAAATAGATTGATGTGTACATGGATACCGAGTTTGTACAATTCTTTGTCTTGTTTTTTTGGCTTTGTGTAGCGGTGATTTTTGTGCCAAAAAATCGCCATTACACAAGCCAAAATAACAAAAAATTGCACAAACTCGGTATCCATATACCACCACCTATACCATCTTAAACTTAGTTTTAAAATATAAACTTGTGAAATTTGCCAGCATTCTAAGAAACTTCAGTAAAATTTCTGCAGGAATACAGAATTTTGCTGAAAATTTTCTAAAGGGAACAATGAGGAAATACGTTTCCTAGATAGATGCTGCTGCCGAAGATTGCCTGAAGCTGAATCTCTGCAATTCTCTAATGTTTTTTTAAGTGAAAACAAATCATTGTGTGCTTTAGAAGAAAAATAGTGCAAAAAAGGTACAGAAAGATTTGAAGAAGAATGTAAGTGTTTTATTTTTTTAATGTATCATGTAATTCTTATTTAATAATTTAAATTTGTATTTTAAATTGCTAACATGTGTTTTCTTACTTAAGATATGATAACACACCAAACAAATATTAATTTAGAAGTCAAACGGCAAAAATCAGCGTTATATTTTCAGATTTTCACAGGACTAGTTTCGATGGTTTCAACGAACCATCATCCTGAGCTGAAAAAGCGCAAGTGAACGAGATAAGATAAAAAAGTCTTTCTTGATGATGGTTTGGTAAAACCATCGAAAGTAGTCCTGTGAAAATTTGAAAATATAACGCTGATTTTTGTTGTTTGACTTCTAAATTGTGTTTTCTTTTCATATGCTGATAATGTCTACCAACTTATGATAAATGCTGATAATTTGAGAATCTTCCTAATAAAAAAAAAATGTGAAAACTACTAATTTGCATCTGATAAGCTGATAAGTAACTTTTATCTTTTCATCTGTAAAAAATCACCAGATTGTGCCAAGATGGTTGCATTAATATGCATTTTTCAATGTAAAAGTCGGAGAACTACTTTTTGTAACCTGTTGATCCAGGAGGAAGGGGAGCATAGAGTTGCTTCACTGTATCAAAAACTCGAAATCAAATTGTATTTGACATTCAGCCTATTATTTATTACTAAAATCAATGAATGTAACAAGCACTGCTTACAAAATGCACTTGGATTTGTATTCAGTGTGTATTTTATATTTAACTTAGGAATCATGTAAATTCATGACAGAATTGCATAGCTTTGTAATTGTTTGTACTTCTACCATCGTTTATTATATTTAAAAAAAAAAAAAAAAAAAAAAAAAAAAGAATTATTCATTTATCTCTGCAAAGCTTTTAGTGCCAAAAAAGGAACATAGTATGTGTTTTATAGCTAGGTTTATAACATTTTGAACTCTCCAAACAAAGTTCCCACTCTGTCCCCCTTGTCGGGCACTTAACTGACTTAGGCTTCTTTATTGTGGAAGTTACCTTGTAGGGTATATATATTTATTTTGACTAACAAGTTAAAGTTTAATTTTAAACTTTTCTATAAGCCTCCATTCCCCTAATTGTCAATGTCAGAATATTTAAATTTGGTAGCACATGTGAAGGAATGCAAATTCTACCTTGTGAAGAAAGAGTTTAAAAACCGATGGTTTAGTAGGAAAGTTAGAAAGAGGCTATTGCTATTCACCTCTGTTGCATGAGCTTGTACTCTGTTGCATGAGTTATTGTTGGTTTACATGGCTTAACTGCATTCACTTCCTGCCACTAGCTTCGACGCAGGCTTAAGAAACAGGAATTATCTGAACCCCGTGTCTTAGTTCTACTACTTGAGCATATTTTCAAATTTTTAGTTTAGTTCGATGATTTCAGCTACCACCCAAGGGAGGCATAGTGTGTTAGTGTCAAGTTGACGCATTGTAAATTTTAAAGAGTTAATAAAGGGTATTTTTAACCCTTCTTTTGTGTAGTTTCTACCAGAACTTACTGCATGTGCGATTCTCACTTAGAAGTTAAACAAGTGAACCCTACAACCTAAGAAGTAGGCCATTATTACCACCTATGAAGGGACAGACAATTACAAACATGCCTTCTCTGGGATTCGAATCTGGGCCCTTTGTTATTGCCCTATGCAGTGACAGAGCTCGGGCTTTAACAGGAAAACATTCTGGTGTTATTTCTCAAATGAAGAAAGTCACACCTGACACTAAATTTGCTCACTGCTCCATTCATCGTAAAGCTTAAGTAGCCAAAAAAATCCCAGAAAGCCTGAAAATCGTTTTATATCAAGATGTGAAACTTGTTAATTTTATTAAAAGTCGAGTTTTAAATTCAAGAATATTTATGATTTTCCAAGAGATGGGCAGTGAACGTGAAACGCTTTTTTTGAATTCTGAAGTAAGATGGTTATCCAGAGGCAAAGTTTTAAATCATCTTTTTGAACTTCGATCAGAAATTCAAATTTTCCTCTGTGATTCAAAATTTGAATTGCAAAAATGTTTATTTAGTGAGTTATAGCTTACGCATTTAGCATATTTAGCAGATATTTTTGGAAAGTTAAATGAATAAAATTTGGAGAAAATAAATACAAGGACAAGGGGTTAATTTGTTTACCATTACAGATAAAATAAATGCAGTGATAAAAAAACCTGAGCTAATAATCAAAGAATTAGATAATAATATTTCATGTCATAAATTGTAGCCCATGAATTCAGACTTCTTCTGCAGTCCAAAGAAAGTCTCAGATCCGGAATCATTAGGACTTTGGCGATTCTGGATTTCAAATTATTTTATTAATTAGCCACAATTTTTAGTACTGAGCAGCCGAATTTAGGGATTGCAAAATTTTTAGAATTTAGGAGAGACACTAGGTTGTAGAATTTACGGGTGGCAAAGTTTTTAGAACTCGGTAAGGTAATGGGCAGTAAGGTAAAGGATCTGCAAAGACTGCACCCAGGGGCAAAATGCATCGCTTTCCCCCCACAACCATTCGTGGCTGAAAGTGGTTGGTGATTCTGGCCAATAAATACAATGTTAACCAGCGTAAATAAGTCTTACCTTGCCATCAGGTGATTTTACATGTTAGAAACTCAGTTGGGAGAAAAATCACATTTCAACACACTTTTTTGTTTGTTGAATATTATATTCTTTTCTCCTAGATTTTTTGGTAAGGGAGGAAGTTTTTTTTTTATAATTATTATTTTATTAATTTTTTTCGTTGGTGGTCTGAATATTGGATTTTTCCAGATATCGGACGTCTGGATTTTAGATTGTGTGCACTAAATACTTCTAGTATATACTTCTAGTTTGAGTGAATATTTGTGATGTAAATAAAGACAGGATACTATTTATGCTGTTGCTTTATTTTTGAGTGAATATTTGTGATATAAATACAGACAGAATAATATGTAAAATGAATTCAAGTTTGTGTTAAGCATTATCTTTGGAAGTGAAATGTCACATATGTGCATAATTAGTTATATCTTGTATGGGAATTTCCTTCCTCTCTGTGGAATACAGACTTATGTTGTGTTTTTAGCGATTAAATAAAAATATTGTCCAACATTATTAGAAATAATTTGTGTTTTGAATTCCAGGTAGTGAAACACATATCTTTACGAAGTTTCTCTGATTTCTGTAGGAATATGCGATGCAAAATAATGGAAATTTTTTTACGCTAGTGATAAAGAAGTCTTTCACATCCATTTATTTTATTTTAGAATTAATGGTCCCATACTATACATGTTAGGCTATCTTTCTTGTAGAATTTCAGTGCTTGCTCTTTCAGTTTGTTTTGAAAAATATTTTTGCTGACTGGATGACTTTCATAAGCCTCCAGAGTTCTATTAAGCCTGTTGCTTTTTAATATTTTTGGAAGTTGTATTCATTTTTATAATTTGGAGGGAGGAATGTAAAATTTCTTTTCGCTGAAAATTGTTGCTGTGGCATTTAATATTTAATTCAGATTATTTATTATTGTTTTAGGTTTTTCCTGTCTGTAAAGTGTTGGGTAAAAATGTATTTACGGGTGTGCCTTGGCGAAAATTGGCGATTTTTGGCGGCACATGGATACTGAGGTTATGCAGTTCTTTGAGTTGTTATTTTGGTTTTGCGCCAAAAATCGCCACTGCACAAAGACAAAATAACAAGTCGAAGAATTGCACAAACTGGGTATCCATGTACACATCGACCTATTTTCACTTAAAAACATCAGAGAATTGCACAAACTTGGCATTGTGCACTCCCGTGATTTTATCCATGTGCACATTGACCTATTTTCACTTAAAAAAAATCAGAGATTGCACAAACTTGGCATTGTGCACTCCCTTTATCCATGTACACATCGATCTATATTCACTTAAGTCAAAGGAGCAACGAACAAAAAATATATAATCTCACTATACTACATTTTAAATCAAGCTATCAGATAACGTAAAAAAACGAAATTTATCTTAGCACTACACAAAGGAAATATTCACGGACCTTATTTAAAAATTTCTCTTTTTTCAGTCAAACAAAATTCCTTAACAGCATCTACAAACTTTAAAATTATATGAACTAGAATCTGTATACTGGCGATGCCACATAAATTCACAAAAATATCCTCTGTAGTGCCAGTAACCTCCGACGTTCGACCATGTGCATTCATTTCCTTCTTACACACAGGATACTTATAATGGCTTTTAAGTAAACCTTCATTTACACACCACTTAATTAACGCTCTTTTCCCCTTTTGTTCCAAATCGTACAGAAACTTCAAATTAATCTTACCACATTCAGCCATTCTGCCGTCTAAACCACAAAGCAAACAATGTACTTCCTAACTAACACACACCACAAGCCCTTACAGATCTTTTCCCATAATTCAAAATTTACCACAATTGTTCAACCGATTAACAACAACTTCACGATAATATAAGGGGCACCCTTCAATCTACTCTAACCAAGTGTTGAATTACAGATAGTTTGTTGTTGTCTTTAATCCTCCTGATCTTAGGTCAGGTCTACGAACTTTTATCTTGGTCAAGAAAGAGAGGATAGTGGCAGTCATCAGCTAACCCATGGGGCACCTTGTAGGTTGTAAAAAAACTTTATCCAACTTTCTCTCAGTTTAGAAGAAGTATATTCTGATGAATGATGAGAGATGGAATCCAAGGGTCTTCTACCCCTCTTTCCCTACCACAACCCTCTCAAGAACAATTTGGCTTGATGGTATTTTAAATACCCCCTGCTACATAGATACTAAATATTTGCAAACATCCATACCTTCTCCAGGATTTGAACCCATGCCCAATTGTGTAACAGTCGGAACTACTAATCACCGTGTCCTTTAAGGGCAGCACCATAGGCAATAACAGCAATAGTAAAATTACACTTGCTTTTTTCATAACTCCCTAGAGCCTTGATATCAGTTCTCGGTTTTCAAGAAATAAAAATAAAAATTTCCTTAAGCTTATGATAACACTTTTGAATTCAGAAATACTGCTAGTAAATTTTAACAAAATATTGATAATCGTATCTCTGTGCATCTAAAGAATTTAAAATTTGCATTCTGATTACTTAATATCAAATTTAAATACATATGTAGCAATGTAACATTTTAAAGCCAGTCTGTGAATAATTTTTTGTGATACCAGGATTCAAATTATTCAAATATTTCTCCAGTTCTTTAAAAAAAATTAATATTGAAAAATTGATACTTTTTTGTTATTGAAACTGGATGCAGAAATGTATGAATGTGGGTTTAAATGTATGTGCATATATATATGTGTATATGTATGCACACAGATGCTTTCATACTCACATATATATATGCATACACACATTTCTCAAACTGGTACCGATAACAGAACAGTACCGAAAATCATTAGTTTTAAAGATAATCTGTTTTGCTTGCTTTATATTTATGTTTGGATAATTTTTTTAAAGCTTGTGTATTAGTATAGGCTATATATAACTTACTTCTGAAATTTTTTATATTAGGTTGCATTGTTTAAATTGATGTGCTGTTAGCTTTTGTATTCTTTTGAATACAAAAATGGCTACTTCCGTTCAAGCTTGCCTTCCTAATAGCTGCAAAAATCAACATCAAGTGAAGCCTGTTGCCAAAAGTCCAAATATTCTCCGACGTTCTAGCACTAAGCAAAATGCTGGTATGTATACATTTTGTGCTTGTGTTAATAACTACTCATGCAAGATGAGGGGGGGAGGGAGTAGATATCTTCTACAAAGTTTAAAGGCAATTTTTTTGCAATTAACTTTTGACCTTTTTACTTCCTTGTACGAAGTAAAAAGGAAGTATCGTAATTGCAAAAAGTTTCAGGCAGCATATTTAAATGAAAATATCCATTTTGACCAATCGCGAATGCAATTAACGATGTTTTTATGTGACATCTGTACGTAAAGACAGAATAAAAGACTCTTTTTCTCCCAAAAAATTATAAAACTGCTTTCAACTGAATTCTGAAAAGAATTTTTCGGGGTGTCTGTACGTATGTAAGTACGTGTGTATCTCGCATAACTCAAAAATGAGTAGCCTCAGAATGTTGAAATTTTGTATATAGGGCTGCTGTAACATGCAGATGTGCACCTCCCATTTTGGTTGCAATCTGCCGCACCAAAAGTATATAAATATATGTATATATATATACTAAAATACTAAGTCATCTGTGAAAATTTTTCCTTTTTGTTTTGTTTGCTTAATTTCTTTTATACATTGTTCTAGATTTATTATAGTATTTGAATAGAACATATGGCAACAATTAGATAATTCTTCAAATGATATAAATTTTGTGCATTCTGAGTTATAATATGAACGAAATATAACGCTGTAGAGTGTCGCTATGGTAAACAAATATAGTGAATTTTAAAGAGTGGATTTATTTTATTGTGGTTTATGCACTATCGACAAAGTAGATTTAATTCAATTAAGTATAAATGAAATGCAAGAAAAAACGCGTATAATTTAATATTCCGTACACGGAAGTCATGTGATGTACACATCAGATTTTTTTTTATTTATAAAAGGTTTGAAATGTTTAATCAGTCACCAAATTTTTAATTAAATGATGTATATATCTGAATTTTTTTTTGTTTTTTTTGTTTTTGTTTTTGGCCAAAGCGCATTCAATGAACGAATGACTGAATCTTTTTCAGAACTAAATTATGGGGTATTTAGTTGCTGAAACTGCGTCTAAAATAAATCCAGTGCTAAGTAACATTGTTTTAAATGTTGCTTTTCTTTTAAATATAATTATTTGTTCAATATAAAAGAAAAACGTGTTAATAATCAAATTATTCATAATTGTATATGAATCAGGATAGACTCACCTTATTAGCATTTTTAGAGTTTTAATCAGCTTTTGAAATCTGTTTTTTATATGAAATGACTGTATTTTAAAATTACATTGATATTTGTTGAAAAAAGTATTGTTTTGAGGGAAACTGACAAATGCTCCTTTTCTTTAGAAAGCAAAAGTTTTCTGTGTAGTTTTTTATGTTTGATGCTGATATATGCTAAGAATAATTATGAAGTGGTAAGCAACAATTTTAACAAAGAAGCCTCTTTTAAGCCAATAATGAAACCACTAATAACCAGAACAGGCATTTCCCGCCTTTAAATTTGCTTTTAAGGCTCTTAAAATGCAGTTCTTAAAAGTCTTAAATAGCAGTTGCAGATAGGTGTAAAAAGACGAAAGTCATTATGTAAAACATACAAAGCCATTATTTAGGTCTAAAATTTTTATGCGTATAAAGTTGAGGCACTTTTTAATTGATTACAGCATAATGATTGTTTTGCTACTTAAAAATTTTTACTTTACAAGAATCATTTATTTATTTTTTATAAATCCTTTCTCATTTATAGTTTGTCATTTATTTCTTATTTTTGTACTTTCTGATAATCCACACTTCTGCTGAAAAGTCAAATTTGTTGCCAACTTTGCAGTACATTCTAAAACTCATTGGCAATTTTTAAAAGCATTCTTGAACTCGGCAGAAGGTAATTTTTTGCCAAGTCAATGCGTAAACAGCAGTAGTACTTTTCAAAATAACAGTGTACTATATTCAATCAATAAAATTAGAAAAGCAAAAAGTATTGGTATTAAAACACTTATCTTATTCAAGAATTTTTTTTTTTTTTTTTTTTTTTTTATTTTTTTATTTATTTTTATTCCCCTGCATACGTGTGTGTTTTTCTTTTTTTCATCTACCCAGAGATCACAACTGTCATAAAAAAAAAAAAAAAAAAAAAAAAAAAAAAAAAAAAGAAAGAGAGAGAGAGAGAGAATTGCTGAAACTCATCATCTGTACAGTTCAGTACTACTTCGCACTGTCCAAAACAGACATGTGCTACATGCATACTTGGGTTTCTACATAAATATTTTTGCCGATATCATAGGTTGGTACAAAACTATTTTAGTGATATTCTGCTTTGCCTCATTAACATTTTCCTGACATTTTAGCAGGGTGTATGGCTAATCAGAAAGTAGTCATAATTTTTTATTATCTTCTTTCATAAAATTACTTTAAGACACTTTACAATTGGAATTATATATCAGAAATACATTAAGAATATGAATTCTATCCACCTTTTCAAGCAACCTGCATGAACTATCCTCCAGAACCCATAAAATATATATCGCACTAATTTTTCTCTTCATAGAAAAGTTTTTCTGTATCATCAGACTTGTTTCATGTAGTTAATCAAATAAAGGGGGAAATTATATATATATATATATATATAAATATAGTTTTAATGGGAGCAATAGATCGATTTGTTGTACCGAAATAATCTACAGTTTTATATCACAAATAATAAAAGCATAGGGCACCCTTTATAAATTTATGAAGATGATTTACATTTTTGACAGTGCAATTCAGTGAATAGATGTCGTTATTTAGGTACCTAGGCTAACCCTCTGAGCATTATGACCTTCTTTATCTGGTCATCAGAAGTTTTGCTACTTGGCATATATTAGCTTATAATTTAAGATGGTACTTACGTATTAATGCAACCAGGCCAAAATTCGCATAAATCGCCAAATTTGGCAACCCTACGTGTTTAGACGAAAGTTTATTTGTAAAAAGAAAAAATAACACTGGCCGTGTACTACCTCAGCAATGGGTTTTCGGCGGAATTTGCCGAGAAAAGAAAAAGACTTTTTTGGTTAGTGTACCTAACAGAAGTGCCGTTACCCTCATGTAAAAAAAATTGCGAAAATATGAAGGAAGGAAGCATCATTTATTCGAATTGCTGGAAAGGATACAATACAAGTGAGTTCGAAAATGCTGGATTTCTGCATGGAACTGTTAATCACAAATATAACTTTGTGGATCCCAACACGGGCGTTCACACACAACATGTAGAGCGCACGTGGGGCTCAGCCAAATGGCGCAACAAAAAACAGAGAGGAACAGCCCGTCATCATCTTGACTCATACCTTATCGAATTTATATGGCGCCAAGCTCAAGCTGTTAATGGCGAAGACGGTTTTCAATCAGTGCTAAAAGCAATAGCCAAAAGATTTCCACCGAAAAAATAATTCTGCAACTTATTCAAATTCGAAACCTGAAGGGTTTAATTGCTATTTTATATTTTAAAACAAAATAATATAAAAAACTGTATTAAAAATTATCTGTAATTAATAAATGTACATTTTCTTTCTATTCATACTTTTTTACTCAAACTTACAAATCGTGCCAACCTGGTTGCGATAATACGTAAGTACCTTTAAGATATTTTGCTTTCTTACTTTCTTTAATAATGTGAATATCATCTTCATGAATGTGCATTTATGAAAATACAGACTAAAATAAGTAATTTGCAAACTCAATTAATAAATGCTGTTTAAGTACCGGTCTTCATGACAGATCTAAAATCCTGCGCCACTCAGAGGGCCAAAGAGATCTAAAGAGTTTTCCGAATTTTATATGAATAATAATAATATAATAATAAAAGCCTGGGTTTTTAGTAAAATTTTGTCTTGAGCCTGGGTACCTAAATAATAACGTGAGAATCATTTAATCTATTGTTCCAATTAAACTATATGGTAAATTATTTTTTTCTTTTAATTCATTAATTATTTTATAAGTTTTAAATAAAAGCTAATTTTTTTAGAAACTTTTTCTTTTTTAAATCTTCTTTCAACAATGAACTCACTCTTTTACTTCGAATAGTTTTGTTACAGTTTTCAAGTCCCATAAAAGAATATACTATTATGTACCATAATAAAATTTAGAAAATAAACTTTTAACATGAAATGCTGGGAAAAAATGATTAATTATTTGAATTTATGAAATGGAAAAATTATAAATGCCACTTCAGATTTCATTGCAAATAATTTTAAACACTAACAATCCTTAAATTAAAAAAAAATATAAATTGAATTTTGAAAAACAAATGACTACACCATATTGTATTGTCATCTACAATGAATATGAGCGCAAAATTTTAGCTGGATAGCTTATCAGGAAATAGTTTGAAAAATTAGTTATAAAGTTTTGCTTGTACTGTAGCAACAAACACCATTTAAAAAAAGTTTAGTTTAAAAAAATTCTAAAAGGATTATTATTCATTCTTGTTTTAAAAGAAGATGAAGAGTTTAATTTATAATGCTTGAAATTTTGAAGTCTTTATAACTGATACATTTTTTGGTGTTAAAGAATTTTGAAATCCCATAAAACAATACAATATAACATATCAAAATAATTTTTAAAAAATCCACTTTTAAACTAAAATGCTGTGAACATGTATGTATTAAATTATGAAATGGAAAAAGAAAAATGACAGGTTAGGAACACTAAACAATCCCTAAACTGTGTCATTTTTGAAATAATATATGCAAAGACTCATGTGATATAATAACATAAATGTAGAAAATTGCCTGATTAATATTTTTTAAAATAATTTTTGTTTTTGAAGAGTGTTTATTGTATAATCTAAATAAAGTTTGTTCTATGAAGAATGTTTGTTGAAAATTTCAAATCAGTATACCTGATACGTTTTTAGATGTTAAAATTTTAAAATCATGGATATAAAATAATTAAAAAAAGTATTTTAAAAATTTACTAAAAATTAAGAAAATAAAAAAGTTTAATTTAAAGGATCCCCCCCCCTTGCTCCATTCAGTGGTAGTAGTAAAATTCTGATACTTTTAGTTTATTCTTTAAATGAAGATATATGCAAAAAATCATTTAAGCATTAAATAAGAAAAGTCTAAAACAAATTTAAAAAAATTGCCTCACTGCAATGTATTACCCGCAAACAGTATGTGTACAAAATTTGAACTCTATAGCTTATCAGGAAGTAGGTTAAAAATCTGTGACAAAATTTTCAAACATTATGAGTGAACTAAATAAAAGCTTATTAAAAAGACAGCCCACTGAACGTGAGAAGGCACAGAACTTATGCCTTAATCTTAGGCAGGATTGGCCAAATTTCATGTTAGTAAGAGGCGCACGTTTGATTTCAGGAATGTTCGAGAGCCGCATCTATATTTTCTAAAAGCCACAAGTTCATATTTACATCATTGTAGAAGTAGTACAAGAGGTTTTAAATAGAAAGAAATCCCTGATAACTTTTTAAAAAGTCTAAACTAATTAATTACTTCTTTTTGGACACTGAATAGTTTTAGTTTACCATATTTCATACATATATTAAGCACAAGCTACACAAATTGCCTGTGAGAGCCATATCAGGCTCACGAGCCACAGTTTGGTCACCCCTGATCTTAGGTTTCATTGTTTTATGTGTACTTTACTTTAAAATAGGATTTCCTATTCAAATTCATAAACTTTTTTAGATATCAAATAATGCTAAATATGGAACATGCATATAAATATTTTAGTACGATTACTGAAAGTCTTTTTTTAGAAGACATATGTTATTTTTATGTTGTAACAACTAGTAGTCAGTTGAAAGTTCACTAGCAACTTATTAACTGAGCTATGAAAAGAAGCTATGATAGCTATCTTGAGTATGGGGTGCAGTATGTGTATGTGCAGGATTTATTCTGGTTATTATACCTCATGAGTACACATTGGTAAATTGCTTAATCAATGGAAATATATCTGCCTCTCAGGAAAAATTGATAAGATTTGTACAATCTTTGGTAAAGAAGCAAAACTGTGAAAATGAGCAATGTTAGTTCATGTAGTAAAATCTTATGGTGAAGTATTTATCATGTTAGTTAACATCTGATATACTTTAAAAATTTAATAAATAGGTACTTTGCAAATGTATAGGAACTATTTATAATGATAACACTATAGTACTATATATGTTTTAAACGAGTGTGACACACACACACACACAAAAAAAAAAAAAAAAAAAAAGAGACTGGTCCAATTAATTATTGTACTTACAAAATCAGTTCTCTGTAACATTATTATCTTCAAAATAGTCCCATTCAGCATTCACGCACTTCTGCATTTGGTGCTGCCATTGCTGGTAACAGTTCTCGAATGAGGTTTTCGGAAGTCCCTTCAGGAGATTCTCTGTTTTTGCCTGAACTTAACTGAGGTAAAATGGCTTCCCTTTAAGGAAGATTTAACTTTAGGAAATAAAAAAAAAAAGGTGAACTGAGGATGTTCCATCACGGTAATTTTTTTGCTGATCAGAAACTGCTTGACAGATAGGGCCGTGTGAGCGGGTGCATTGTCCTGGTCCAACAGCCATCTATCTTCCCTAACTGTGGCTTTTTTTTCCCTAATTTTTTCACAAAGTCTTTTTAGTACTTCAGTGTAGTAGTGTTGACCACTGGGAACCCACTCAATCATTGCAATTCCATTTATGTTGAATTTATTTAATATTTATTTAAGGCAATTAACGTTGCCTTGAATTTTCATGTCTTGACATTCATCATCTACCACACTGTCCCTTCCCCCTAAAAACCCCTTATCCTATTTAAACACACGTGCATGGGAAAAAGCCATAAGCCTCGGTTTCACAATAAACTTGTTGTTGATTCGCTGTTCGTTTTTTACATTAGACATTTTCCCGGCAGAATGCAGTTGCACGTTTTCACTCGGTGACGCAGTACTCCCAACCAGCGTGATCGGTTAAGTCGAAACTGGCCACATGGATAGAGGAGGTGTGTGGCATGACCTCACCAAAACAGTTGTTGCTAACTGGTTACAGCCGAAAACATCGCGGAGAAAACAATGTAAGGTGAAAACGTCGTGGTAGAAAACATCGCAGTTCTAAAACATCGTGGTACAAAACATCGTCGTCGAAAATAAAGTGGTTCAAAAACTTCGCAGTTTAAAAACATCGCCGTCGAAAATATCGTGGTAAAAAATAAAGTATCTACAAATCATCGCATGACGATAACATCGCAGGCATGCTTTTTTCAGGCTTTAATAACTGTAAATGGATATTCCCATAGTGATTTGTTAGCGTAAGTGATGTAAGGAAGGATAATTTTTACTTTCACATTTTTTTATTAACTAATAAATTTTTGCTGAAAAAATAAGAAGGAAACTTAAGCATAGAAAATTAAATGCAACTTAATAGATTATACTTTTTATGAAAAATTACCTGTAAAAACTTTATAAAAATGATTTATTAATGGTCTTTGTTAGTTAACTATGTCGGTTTAAAATTCTATTAAGTGCTATAAGTTGCATTAATTTTCTATGCTTAAGTTTCCTTCTTATTTTCTCAGCAAAAATTTAATATTTAATAAAAAATATGAAAGTAAAAATTATCCTTCTTTACATCTTGCGCTCACAAATCATTATGGGAATATCCATTTACAGTTATTAAAGCCTGAAAAAAGCATGTCTGCGATGTTATCGTCTGCAATGATTTGTAGATACTTTATTTTTTACCACGATATTTTTGACGGCGATGTTTTTAAACTGCGAAGTTTTTGAACCGCTTTATTTTCGACGACGATGTTTTGTACCACGATGTTTTAGAACTGCGATGTTTTCTCCCACGATGTTTTGTAGCACGACGTTTTCGCCTTGCGTTGTTTTCTCCGCGATGTTATCGGTGGACACCTTGCTAACTCCACTCTTTTTCCAAGCTACACGCTGAGATTTTTTTTTTTTTTTTTTTTTTTTTTTTTTGTGTGTGTGTTTGTGTGTGTAACAAGATAGTGTAGTAAAGTCATAGTTGACCAGTGCATGTGTGCATGTATATATATGTATGTAATATTTTAATTGCGTAGTAGAAGGAATCCAATACTTTTATCAGCTTGTGGCTGTGGACAGAGCTGAGTGGAAAGGCATGATGATGCTGTAGTGGCCCAGTTATTGCATGAGAAATAATAATTTTTTATTTCATATATTTGTTCATGTGTTTAATTATTTTATAAAATTAACTTTAATATTTTGTTAATATTCATATTTATATTTCTTTTATGCTGAATGCCAATAAGTAGTTCATATTTATATTTAAATTTCTTTATGCTGAATGGCAACTAGTTCTAGTTCTGATTCATGATTGCTAGGTTTTGGTTTCAAAACGTTGCTCGTAGCGTCACATTTCGATAGCTGGAAAATAAAGTGCAATAACTTAGCTATTTGTTTATAATTCATGCTGTTACTAGTCATAAATTAATTTTAAACATTAGTAGCCAAGGCTACATCGTGGTGACCCTGATTAATTTTCGAAATGACAACAAATGACTCTTCTGAAACTGCTATGAAAGATACGATGCAGTCACCGGAGCTTCATAAGGTGAGTGTAAAAATACCTCCTTTTTGGATTGATAAACTGGAAATATGGTTTTTTCAAGTTGAAGCTCAGTTCAAAATTAGTAATATCGTTTCAGAAGAAACGAAATTTAATTATTTAGTTTCACAGCTTGATCCTAAGTTCGTCGAAAATATTTGGGACATTGTAACGAACGATAGTGCCACAAAATATTCGGATGTTAAAATTAGGTTATTACATTTATTCAAAGAAAGTGAAAATGTGCGGATTAAACGTTTGATTACTGGTATCGAACTTGGAGACATAAAACCAAGCCAACTTTTGCAGAAGTTGAGATCAGTTGCTACTACAGATGTTTCTGAAAATCTAATCAAAACTTTATGGCTGGAGAAGCTACCTGACTCCATAAAAAATATATTATTAGTTAGTGATGAAGATGTAACCAAGTTAGCGTCTATGGCAGATAAAATTAGTGATATGAATCGGAAACCAGAAGTATTTAGTACTAATGCTCCTTCCGTTCCCGCAAATGATTTGTTGCAAAGAATTACCTTTCTTGAACAAAAAATTGATCAAATAACCATTCGCTCAAGACGCAGGGACTCAGATTTACGTAATTCACGTTCACGATCTCGAAGCCGATCTCGTAAACGATATGACCCTACTGGCAAATTTTGTTTTTATCACTTTCGTTTTGGAGCAAAATGCATTCCAGAGAAATGCAAGCCTCTGTGTGCTTGGGTAAAAAACGATTTCAAAAACCAGGAAAACTCGAATCTGCAGTAGGTTCAGCGGCAAACGCTGCTGCAGAAAATATGAAGGATTGTCGCAAATTTCGTTTATTCGTTTGTGACCGAAGATCAAATTTGCACTTTCTTATTGATAGCAGAGCTGACGTAAGCATAATTCCTGCTACTTCACAGAATAAATGTAAAACTGAATATAAACTGTATGCAGCTAATGGCACAGATATTTCCACTTATGGCATAAAAACGCTAACTCTTGATTTGGGATTACGTCGTGATTTTCAGTTTCCATTCATAATTGCTGATGTCACAAAAGGTATTTTAGGAGCTGACTTTCTTCATAAATATAAATTGCTTATCGATATAAATAAGAAAAAATTAATTGATGGCGTAACACAGCTTTGTGTCCAGTGGGATGTCGCTGCTATTTCCAGTGATTACTCAGTAACCACATTAAATAAATCCATAAAAATTTTCGATTTACTGTCGAAATATCCCGAAATTTCTAAACCTAACCTTTTTCCTACACAAATTAAACATGGTGTTACACATTTTATTACAACTGATGGTCAACCCGTTTATTCAAAGGCACGACAGCTCGATCCAAAACGCTTAGCTATAGCTAAAGAGGAATTTAAATTTATGCTTGACAATGGAATAATTCGTCCATCAAACTCCCAGTGGTCAAGCCCCTTGCACCTTGTTACGAAAAAGGATGGTTCATATCGTCCTTGCGGAGACTACCGACGATTGAATGCGCAGACGATACCTGATCGATACCTAATTCCTCGCATTGAAGATTTTCAACATATTTTAAGAGGTACAAATATTTTACTATTAGCATAAAAGGAAAACATATTAATGTATCCCTGGATCGCTTGAAACCAGCATATATTTTAGCTGAGGAAAATTCTCATTTGATACAACCTGACTACACTAATTTGCAGAGACCGGACTCAAATTCGGATGTGAATCAAAAACATTCTCGCACAGGCAGAACTATACGTTTACCTGTTAGATTCAAGGACTGACTAAATTATTTTGATAGTGGTTAACACTGCAATACTAGTTACTACCTATTTCTCCATCTTCGTAACGTAACTTAGTTACTGGTGGGGGAGTAGTGTAGTGGCCCAGTTATTGCATGAGAAATAATTATTTTTTATTTCATATATTTGTTCATGTGTTTAATTATTTTATAAAATTAACTTTAATATTTTGTTAATATTCATATTTATATTTCTTTTATGCTGAATGCCAATAAGTAGTTCATATTTATATTTAAATTTCTTTATGCTGAATGGCAACTAGTTCTAGTTCTGATTCATGATTGCTAGGTTTTGGTTTCAAAACGTTGCTCGTAGCGTCACATTTCGATAGCTGGAAAATAAAGTGCAACAACTTAGATATTTGTTTATAATTCATGCTGTTACTAGTCATAAATTAATTTTAAACATTAGTAGCCAAGGCTACAATGCATTTAATACAATAGAGCTTTTAATCATAACTGAATACAGTAATGTCCATGTATACGAGTTTTAACCTATGACATCATTTTAGAGTAAGCATAGCAACAAAGCATCTTGTCAGGAGGAAAGCTTAATAAGCAAAAGTGGAAGCCGCAATTGAAAGGAAGAAGGGAGGGAGCCAAAGGTTTGGTTTACAATTATTTTGATTGGACTAGAGGTATTTGCATTAAGTGTTACATAACATGGAACGATCTCGAATTTGGGAGAACAGTTGACGTTATGGGGAGAGCATAGAATCGTTAATTTTAAGGTTGCCAATTATTTTTAAAGCTGCTATCTCATTGTATGTCTTACGTGTATCTCTCTCTCTCTATATATATATATATATCACTATTTCTAGCACTTTAACATCTATTTTGACCCTGCTTTCTTCACATAACCCATTTTGAAGCCACACAACTCTTTAGAATTAGTGTTTAGCTTTCTCAAATTAAAAATTGTACCTTCCAAAATAGATACTGCTCTTAATGAAAGATGATTCAATACTTTCCACTCCATAACACAAACTGTCTGCATACAGTGAACTCTTTAACATCTCAACATATTCTTTATTTGTTTCTGAATATTTCTTTAAATGATATTTGATCATTGCACTCAACAAAGATGCTCAACAGTTGCATCCAAATAATAATCTTTTCATTTGCATAATTTTAAAGTCCTCAATGTCATCATCAGGATACCACAAAAATTTTAAATACTGCCTATCCTTCTTTCCTACTGTAATGTCAAAAATGCCTTTTCTGTGTTGCTGCAAAATACAGTTTTAATTTTTTGAAAAGCAAGAATAATGTCCAAGATATTCAGATTTAAGTCTGAACTTTTTTCTAAGCAGTTGTTTTAACAATAGCTTCCCTTTTGCAACTTCTGCAATTAAATACCATTCAAGATTGAGTCCTTTTTTTAATCTTTAGGGATTGCTGTTTGAAGTAGCATGAAATATCCCTTTTCTATATCCTCACATTGTTGAATTATGTTATTTTGTATTTGATATTTAATTATCTCCATAAACTGTTCTGTCACAAAGTTGTAATTCTTTTAACTCTTGCTGCACCCTTTCAAACTGACTTTTTGTGAAACCAAAATTATTTTTAAAATTCTCTGGACGTCTTTTCCACAACACACGTGTTTCATACTTGCCATCTATATATTGAACCAAATTACTTCCTTACAACACTAAATATTCTATCAAATGATGTGTTTTCCTTGTTAAAATACAGTTTAAATAATCATTCCAAATTAAAAGCTGCATCTCTGTTATGTCACTCACTACTGTGAGATAAGTCAAATTCTTCCTTACCTAAGGCTCACCAGCGGCCGAGCGGTAAAGTCGCTGGACACTCGAATCCCGCTAACGGGCTAGTTGCATGGGCGTTTTTGTGGTTTTCCCCATGTGTAACATTTATACGAGCTAGTTTCTCTTAGAAAGTCCTCCGCGAAGGCATTCCTACCCTTAAGCAGATAGCCCTTGAGGCTTTACCATAATCACACACACACACACTTCCTTACCTAACTTATTTATGATCTCTGTAGTTGGCCTTGGTATCATATTGGAACAAAATGCTTTGAGTACATCGATGAGTAAATTCACTTTTATTTTTTATTGCAGGTCTTTTACCATTAAACTTTTTCCTTGGCAGATTTGAAGATGCAAAAGTGTAAATTATTAATCTTTCCATGTCAACAGTTCACAATTCTGCTTTTTTAGAAATAGACTGCCACACATAAGATATAATTTGGATGCAGAATCACACAATAGTCTAATACCAAATGTAGAATTATTTCTGATGAGTTGGGCTCTGAAATATAATAAATCAAATCACTAGGTGCAGTCAAAAGTCTTTAATCCGTACTCGTCAAGACTTCGGCAATTCCGGATTATCGGTTTTTCCGGATTATAGATCATCAGTTTAAATCTGGTAAGATGGCATGCAGAAATTATAAAATTAAAAATATGAAACCGTAATTTATGAAATAAAGAGCTATTATGATCTAAAGGGTATCAAAATTTACAAAAAAAAAAAAAAAAAAAAAAAAAGCTTAATTTTTATTTGTTTACTTTATTAAACATTTCTTTCAACGCACACATGCGTAAAGCATACATCACGCATGGTCGAAATTAGAAAATTGCAAGCAGAAAACTATTTGATGTGTATTCATGATATTTATATTGACGAGGAATTTGATTTAAATCATATGAAAGACAGAGTACATCGAGATGAAATACTACATTTAGTAAGGAATTATAAGCTGAATAAAATAAAAACATCTGCCCTGAAGATAAGGATAGTGCTGACAGATCAACTTCCAGTTCATTGCGCACAGCGACGTCTCCCCGCTGCAGAGCAGTGTGAAATTGATAAACATATTTTAGGAATTGTTAGAGAATCAAAGGATATGCCTTTATCCATTTTTTGCAGCAATTCCACTTTTTGTTTGATGGACATCGAAACATGCTTTCGCTTTGTAGATCTCTTTGGTAGCTCCTGAATCGGAAATTCTTTTTGACATAATCGAAAGTTCAAGCTTACTTTTATAAAATTGCTGTAACAGTCTGCAAAAAATAATAAGCCAGGATCCAATTAGAAGATTAAAGAACAAAGCAATCTGCAACATTAACTGAAATAGATAATTAGATAATTTTAGCTTAGCTTATACCATCCGTTATACATTAAATGTGCATGCGTAAACGTATTATGTGCATGCGTAGATGCATATGCGCATGCGTTAACGCATGCGCAGAAAGTTTGTAGCTTTGAGGTCTGGATTATAGATCATTCTGTATTATGTACCTCAGGATTAAAGACTTTTGACTGTATTTGTGTGTGCAGTTTTGAGGAACAGTTAACTAACATTAATTTCTTTCACTGTGTTGTGTTTGTGGTCGATGCATTTTTAAAAAAATTTTCTTGCACATTTGATGAGTCGCACAGGTTGTTAAAATGTGATCAAGAATTGCAAATCTTGCATTTAACCCATTTTGCCTTACACAATGTTTCTTTCTGACCTTTTTATAAACAGCACTTGCCACTTGAATTGGTTGTATAACGCTTTATGTTTCTGTGTATAACTTAAGTCACAGTCTTTTGAGGGATGAGATTTAGCACAACAATCATACATATAACTTTCAGCTGATGTATTAAGTGTCAATACTGAAGCCATTTTCTTTTTAACTGGAACAAAATTTTTATGATATTTGATGGTATTTCTTTCGTTGTTTCTCGTGAATTATTATTGGTTAAGAGCTGAATTTATAGACTTTTGACATGCTGCTACTTCTTTCTTTAGAAATGACAGTAAACCTGACAATGTTGTCTCTTTGCCAGAATTTTGTTCTCTACTAAACTGTTATATTAAATCTTTAGTACACACTTATATGAAATGGGTAATAGTAGATTACCATAAGAATCAAAATTAATATATAGTGTTTTTAAGCTTCTAGTTTTAACCATTATTAAGTCTTATAAGTTCTTTAAACTGGATAGGTCACTCGAATGAAATACAAGCTCCAAAGGTAGAAGGTTCGTGTGTACACTAAACTAATATTTCTTTCTTTCCAAATTGGTCAATTAACATTTTGATGGCTTTTTTCTCCTGTTAATGGTAATCCACGTATGACTTTTGGAGTTGAACCGGTGAGTGGTGATCTTAAATTGTTAAATTTTGCAACATCTTGAAGGATATTGTTTTTGTGAATGGTGGCTTTATACTGAGCCCAAAATCTGTTAAATTTACATAATCACCATAGAAGGTTTCTAAAGTAATACAAGGTAATTTACTCTTGTAATTAATTTTGATTTCAGAAACTTGTGATAATTTCGTTGTATTCTAAGAAATGTTTTACTTCCATTTCTCAGTGCTTTGGGCACTGATAACTTTATCATATTTTAATAAACTAGCTTCTCTCTGTATTAATCCTGTAAGTGATTCTTGCAACAGTTCAATATTTGGATTTTCATTCCTGTTTAGTTCATCTGTCCCTTCAAGACTTATTTTAATTGATAAAGCTAAATAGCATGCAAAGAGAAATTATATCACTCACCTTGTTTCAAGTTTACTTTAATATAAAATTAATCCATGGTATCTTACCCAAATAACAATTGATGCTTTTCTGAACAGCTAAACTCGTAGACTTTCCTTTTTGGCAAGATGGCACCAAAACAACATATGAGAGTAATTTGATTTACATCGGTGGTCCTTGATGTCATGGTGAAGTCAAATAAATAGTACATTTAATTTTTTTCTAATGCTTTACGAATGAAAATCTGTTTACAAATGGTTATATAAACACATTAATGCCCCATTTAATTCTCTTTCGGTCACCCCTCTTCATGACCACATCTCTCCACTCTGTCTCAAGAGCTGAAATATTTTATTAACTCTTTGTTGCATCATGTCTACTGTAGTAGACAAAAGTTTAAATTTATTTATTCTTCTGTAAATACCTTAAGAGATTCCATTCCTGTGTTTATTCATTCTGTATTATTAGAACTTTCAACTGTCGATCATAGATGGCTGTATAGCATCACTAAATAAAGCATTGCTATTTGGAAAATGGCTGCTGCTTCTGTTTAGAAGTTAATACAATTTCTCATAGTAAACATTAGATAATATTGATTGTATTTTCGTATACTGCCATTTTTTATTCATAATTAGTAATTTTAGATATTTTATTTTAAATGTCAGGTCGAGAAAATTGTTTAGTGGGTAGATAAAAATCTACCAAAAAGAGTGAATTGAAACCTAAATGTACTGCTTATCAAGCCCAAACACCACTGGAAATGTTTATGTTTGGCAAGGAATTTCTGGAACATTTGAATCCAATAGGTATTGGTTACAAAATCGTAGCAAAATGAATTCAATCACAATCGACAAAATGAAGGTATTTTGGGGGATCTGTATGTTCTGCCGCTGGTGGGTCTCATTCATTTTGAAGAAAATTAAATCCTTCTCTGATTGCGCCAGAACTTCGGGATGCTAACAGAAAAGAAGTGCTTTCTAAAGTAACTGATATTTGACAAAAGTCTCTGAAATTTTACTTTCAGCCAAGATAAGGATCCCTAACACAAAGTTCGAACTGTGAAGGAGTTACTGCTGTACAATACACTATATAATTTTAAACTCCAGTTCGATCCCCAAACTTTATCCAATCGAGCATATTTAGATATAAACGAAAAAGAAACTTTAAATTATTCAGTGTCAAAAGCATCATTTAGCCCTTTGTTGCATCATAAATTCCACTCCTATGTTTATTCATTCTATATTATTAGAACTTTCAACTGTCGATCATAGATGGCTGCATAGCATCACTAAGTAAAGAATTGCTATTTGAAAAATGGCTGCTACTTCTGTTTCCAAGTTAGTACAATTTATCATAGTAAACATTATATAATATTGCTTACATTCTCTTATACTGCCATTTTTTATTCATACGAGGGCTATCCAGAAAGTAGATTACGTTTTGGAATAAAAAAATAAACAAAGTATAGGAAACAAATTTTATTATATACAGATGAAAGCCACACTCAAATACTACTTTTCTACATAGTCACCATACAAATTAAGGCATTTATCGTAGCGATGTACGAGCTTGGAAATTCCTTCGTCGAAAAATTCAGCCGCCTGCGCCTTCAACCACTTCGTTACCTCTTCTTGCCTTCCATCTTGCACAAAACTTGTGGTAACCAAGCTTTTCGCTGATGATTTCGTGCAACAAACTTCGCGAAATTTGTGGAAAACTCAAAGAAAGTTCCGTTATTGTGAAATTTCGATTTTCACGGACTTTAGCATCGACTTTTTCGAGAAGTTCGGCGGCCATTTTGAAATCTTATGACCCACTGACGCACTCCACCTTCAGTGATAATGTTGTCCCCATACACTTCACGAAGCTGCCGATAGATTTCTATCGGTTTACAGTTTTTTGCAGTCAGAAACCTTATTACTGAGCGCACCTCGCAGCTCGCGGGATTTTCAATTAACGCAGACATTTCAAACCGTCACAGTATCTGAACGGAGCACAGCACGAACCTCTCACTAGCACGGCTAGATGCAGACTGAGCTGCGCAACGCTCTGACCCCAAGATGGCCGCGCTAGCCCCGCCCCTAGCGGACACAGACGGAAACGTAATCTACTTCCTGGATGGCCCTCGTAATTAGTCATTTTAGATATTTTATTTTAAATGTCAGTTTGAGAAAATTGTGGAGTGGGTAGATAAAGATCTACCGAAAAGAGTGAATTGAAACCCAAATGTACTGCTTATCAAGCCAAAGCACCACTGGAAATGCTTATGTTTGGCAAGGAATTTCTAGAACATTTGACATTTGAATCCAACAGGTACAGGTTACAAAATCGTAGCAAAATGAATTCAATCACAATCGACGGAATGAAGGTATTTTGGAGGATCTGTATGTACATGTCAGTTGTAGATTTACCATTTAGAAGATAGTAATGATCACTGCAAGCAAGGCAGGAAATGATTTCAAATGCAATGACTGTAAATTGTTGGGAAGATATTTGTATGCATGTACATATATCCATACTTTCCACTGTAGTGAACAAATTGTAGCAATTATTTAAAACGAAATTTGAATAAAATTATTTTTTTTTATTATTACTAAGGTTATTTTAAGTAGAAAAAATACAAACATTTTCGTTTAACTTCTCTAGATTATTTGTATGCAACAAAGGGTTAATTATATGTGTTTGGTGGAGCGTTGTCTAAAACTTTTTGCACACATATTTATAGATGGAATTTTAAGCTCTTTTAACAAATACTTTTAAACACTGAAAACATTTTATGGGGACCATGTGAATATACAATGGCTAAAGGTATTTAACTACCTAATTTAATTATTTATAACTGAATTGTTCATCTGTAGAAGGTCTCTCTATGTGTTAAACCAAGTTAGCACCTTTCCTGAATCCTTATTATAGATGCAAGGTACAACACAAAAATGTAAACAATTAACATAAAACTGTATTACTTACAGTTAATGACACTTAAAATAATACGAAACAATTTATTACTTTTGGTGCTAGTTTGGTTTATATGGTTATGAAAGCACTTGAGGGCTATCTACTTAAGTGGAGGGATGGCTTCCTGGAGAGCTTTCTAAGAGTAACTGTCTTATATGCACATTAATGAGGAAAGCCATGTAAACACCCTTGCAGCCAGCCCTTTCGTGGAATTCGAACCTTGGACCAAAACTACCTTTGTTCAATGATTTTACCTCTCGGGCACTGGTAGGGCCACCTCTGGTGCTTCAGTGACTAGTAGAAACTTTACAGTGTATTAACCTTCTGAAGAACATGACCGGCTTTATCTGGTCATGAGATTTTTGTCACTTGGAACATATTAAATTATAATTTAAAATATTTTTGTTTTTTTACTTTCTTTAATAATGTAAATGTCATCTTAAAGAATGCAAGTTTCTGAAAGTAGAGACTAAAATAAGAAATACACAAATTTAGTAAATATATACTGTTTAGGTACAGGTTTTCATAACAGATCCAAAATCCAATACTGCTCAGATGGTTAACTGGGTTGCAATTCCAGCAAAGCTATGACCCTAACTGGATCAGACAGACAAAGGGCTATTAACTATCAGCACATAGCTTCTTTGGTAACTTCCAGTACTCATGTCTGTTCTGATCAATAGCCCTGTTTCTGTAATCAAGCAACAGAAATGATAACAGCTTCTGTTATGTTTAAGCTGATTATGATTTTACCTAAGCCACTGGAGATAAAATGTGTATAAACGTTTGGACTGTATTTGTCAAAACAAGACTTAAAAGAATTGGCATGAAGCTGACTGTTAGTAAAACTTGAATAAAATGTCACTAATCATCTTTAAAATACATATGACTATTTTCATTGTAAAATATACATATTTCAAGAAATTGTGTAGTTAAATGCTAGTTGCTTGATAAATTTTATGAAGTTGATTTTATTTTCAAATTGTTGTATAATTATTTTAAATGTTAGATTGTGTTTAATAATAATGCATCCTTTTTGGAGATCTGTTTTATTCTTAGAATGGGATTGAAGTTTGGGCATAAATAATTAATTACTATATACAGTCAAAAGTCTTTAATCCGGACTCTTCAGGACTTCGGCGATTCCGGATTATCGGTTTTTCCGGATTATAGATCATCAGTTTAAATCTGGTAAGATGGCATGCAGAAATTTTAAAATTAAAAATATGAAACCGTAATTTATGAAATAAAGAGCAATTATGATCTAAAGGGTATCAAAATTTACAAAAAAAAAAAAAGCTTAATTTTTATTTGTTTACTTTATTAAACATTTCTTTCAACGCGCGCATGCATAAAGCATACATTACGCATGGTCGAAATTAGAAAATTGCAACCAGAAAACTATTTGATTTGTATTCGTGATATTTATAATGACGAGGAATTTGATTTGAATCACATCAAAGACGGAGTACATCGAGATGAAATACTACATTATAAGCCGAATAAAATAAAAATATCTGCCCTGAAGATAAGGATAGTGCTGACAGATCAACTTCCAGTTCATTTCACTCTGCGACGTCCCCCCCCCTTGCAGAGCAGCGTAACTTCAATATTTGGGTTATTTTTTTTTTACGAAAGCCGAAAAACCATTAATATGACCCAGCATAGCTGGAGCTCCATCCAAAGATACAGAAATACAGTTTTCCCATTTTAAACTTTGCGCATTTACTTTATTGTAGACATCAATTCCACGAGATCTCAACTCGAGAGGAGAACAAAACAGCAATTCTTCTTCAAAATTATCTGCACCTTTGTAGCGAACATATACCATTAGCTGTGAATTGTTACTAAAATCAGTTGTCTCGTCAAACTGAATAGCAAAATATTTAGCCTGCTTTAATGCGAAAATAACCTGTTCCTTCACATTTTCTGCTAATATAGAAATTTGTTCTTTCACAATTCTCGCAGACAAGGGCACTGAATTCAGTTTCTTCACTTCTTTTTGACCACACATAATCTCTGCCATTTTTACAGCAGCTGGTTTAACCAAATCTTCACCAATAGAGCAATCAACCAGGCTACTTCAAAGCTAGCCCTTGACTGACGCTGATCAAATGTACCAAACAAGTTGCTATTCAATCTTTGTCTTTTAACAGATATTTCTAAATTTGCAAAGTATTCTCGCGGTTTGGAAGACAGGTGTGAATGCAAATTATCTAAATGTTTCTTCAATTGACTTTTTTTGAACGATTCTGAAGTCAGTACCTTCATACGTACAACACACTGTGGTTTCATTGTACCATTGTCTTCTGTTTGTGGAAAACTGTAATTAAGGAATTCGTCTTGGTATGTTCTTTTCTATTTGCTGCCATCTGAAGGGAGACAGAAAATAATAGTTGTAATATACTTGAATTAAATTTTCAAATTGTTTAAGTTGAAAAAAATACTAACAGGTTTATAAAATAGCAAATTAAAAATATATACTTTTTACTAACAAAAGTTTCATTTTTACCCCCCAAAATTTCATTTTTACCCCATTTGGGGTAATTTACCCCGGTTCCCCGACCGCTGGTCTATTGGTTCTTGCTCTCAGGAAAGGAGGGAACTTTGGCCTCAATTTTCCTGCTTATTTTTTAAAAATGCTAGGTTTCTCTCTTCACACTTATATTTGCTTTAAAGTCTGTGGTAATTATGCACAACGTGGGCAAAGTCGTTGAGACCTAGATCGTGCATTCACCGTGTTAAACAGAAAGATGTATTCGAAGAGGAAGCCTATTAAAAGCAAAAAGTTAGTGAACAGCTTCACGCACCTGCTAAAAACTGTTAAAAAAGAGGATTTATAATTTTCTTGCAGTGATCTAATAAATTTATGAAGTAAAAACCTAATTTTTGGTTTGGTAGAACTGACTCGTTACAAAAGGAAGATAAGTAATGCAATATATAAAGATAATGGCAGCTATTTTTAAAGTCAAATTTTGCAATAAAAGAAAAACAAAATTTTTCAAAAATTACTTATTTTCTGAATCTACATACACTTTTCTGTTTTTCTGCATAGTTTTTTTTTTGTTTTGTTTTGCTAGTTTAAATGCTTATTGTAATGAGCAGCAAGCCATAACAATGAATGTTTGGAAGTTATTCATCATCATGTTCACTTTTACATCAGTGTGTAAATACTTGCTGCCTATGGAGATCTTCAGATGGCAGATAAGACTCATAAGATGACAGTGAAGTGTCAGCATACACTTCACACATTTCATGATGAATATCTGTAGATTTCATGTTTCTTACTGTTAAGAACCAGATGACTGGCTGTATATCTTCAACAGAACTCTTGATTTTCCTAAACATTTTAACCTTATGTTATGAAGCATAGAAACTGATACTGTGAATGCAAGTAGTGTCGGATTCTGCATAGAGATTGCTGGCAGCTTACACATGCATTCATTCTCACACCTGCACAAAATTTCAAATGGCATTCATAAGTGAACTTTACCGTAAATCTAATGTACATATATTAAAAGCAAGTACATAGTTTTATAGTATTACTCCAATTCCTGAAGTTAAGATTAAATGTCAACAAATATATACATATTACAGTTCAGCTGTACGTATATATATATTCTGCTTATATGCACATTACTAACTATATCAGCTGAAAACTGCATGAAATCTTTTGAAATTTAAGCTAGTGGAAATTTCTACTACTTGAAACTGTTTGCATTGTGTCTTGATAATCAGACAGTAGATTTGTCAGTCAGTTAAAATGTATTTCATCTTTAAAAGAAATAGAATTTTCAGACAAAATCCTTATACATGCGTCTTTAAAGAAATTGTTAAATTAATAAGTTTCATAAATTTTTTTTTATGGCATGGAATTTGTTTTAATGAAGTAAACAGACATTTTAAGGTGGGTAAACATAATAAGTGGAAGCTTCATCTGTAGAAAAAATATTATGCTTACCTTTTGAGTTTTGTGTCTAAACATTAAAAATCCAATTTTTAGATGGGGAACATCTAGTATTGAGAACTTTGATTTAGCAAATCCACATTTTATCACATGATCCAACCATAAAATTTGTTAAATTGAGAGATGTTAAAATAGACATTAAAAACATTACTAATATATGCACATAGATGTAATGAATATGTAACGAAACACAAAAATTATGCAAAATATATATACTGACATCTGTTTATCTAGACTGCTGTTCATCTTGCATTGAGAAAAAATTTGAAACATGTGTTCCATAATTTCATGATTCTCTTTCCTTTTTATGCACTCTGCAGTCAGTAGAGAATGACTTATAAGTATAGCAAAATCAAAAAGCTAGATGAAAAAAAATGTTGCATCGATAAAGTCCAACTTAACCAATTTATTTAAATCCAACTTATTGAGCATATGCTTAAATGAGGGCATAGGAACTACATTTATTTGATGTCAGGTATATTTTCTTCTATCTGCTAACTATGCATAAATATTGCTGTATTTTTAAGTTGTAGCTATGCTGCTGTTTGGATATTCACTGGATGTTTCAGTAACATTATGTTTGGGGTTTTAGTATATATTTTTCTTTTCCGTAATTTGTTCCGATACTAATATGTGATGGATGCTGGCAAAGGTATTATGGAGAAGCAAAAGTATACGCATTTTTACTGTTAGTGTGGTAGTGTTATATCATTTTAATTAGTGTAATACCATTTAGATTATTCATAATGTGCTCAGTACAATTAATCAGATCATTAGCTACCTTAAAAACTCACAGTGCAACATAGTCTTTTGCTAAATGAAAAAGACATGTTTTTCTGGAATTTTTTTGAACAACTAATATACTTAAATTCATTTAGGACTATTAATTGACATATTTGTCATCATATTTCCTGATGTCTAAATCTTGTTTTCAAAATAATTAGTTTTAGTTGCAAAAAATAAAAAATTTTATATTTTTGTTTTACTTCATTATGCTTAGAGCAGCAATGTTGTTTTCTAGCTAATTTAATTATCAAATGTTCATATTGAAGAAAGAACTGATTTTCTTCTTTGATTTGTTGATTTGGTACCAGGATTGCCTATCTTTGCAGCAATTTTTCCTTTTATTTTATTACCATTATGATTTATTACCTTTATGTTAAATAGCTGTGAATAATTTTAACCATGTGGAATGATTTTGCCATCTTTCAGTTCATATAATTTAAGTATGTTAGAAAATTCAGAAGTTAATAAAAATTTAGATTTAGATCTCATTAAAAATTTTAATGTAGATTGCAACTGTGTAAAACCATAAGTAATCTTATCATTTAAAAAAAAAAAAAAAAAAAAAAAAAAAAACTATTTACCATTGGTTGATCATAAAACGAACAATTTTCTATGACTATTGTAATTGCTAAGTGTGTGATGTGTTTGAATTTCATTATTAATAAGGACTTTTTTTAGGTATTTGTATGCATTCTATTTAAATGTTAATGTCTTACCTTTTTTATTTTATTGTTTTTAGCAAACAGGAAAAGTGCTGTCGAAAGGTTAGAAGAAAGTAAAGCTAATTATGTGAAATCAGAAAGAGTTTTAGACACTAAACAGGAATTTAAAAATAGTTCCCATCTTCGTGTGAGTACTGGTCCACAGTTAGATATATTTTTTAAGACACCTGCCAAACATCCTCCTGACAGCCCTAAAACTACAAGTTCATCTGAAGAAGTTAAACTTTCATTCTTGCGAATCCATCATCAGCCTGCTTCGCAAATAACTAATTCTCCACCAAAAGTGCGAGCTAGAGCCAAATCGCATTCCGAGTATCGTGAAGCACCAATTGTACGGAAACACTCTTTCGCTAGCCAGTGCAGTCGGCATAGAATTGAAGTTTTAATTGATATTGAATCACAGCTGAAACAGCTTATAACTTCTGGCTCTAGAGAAAATATTGCTGTGGCTCAAGAAACTATAGTTTCAGGCACTGCTCACACCGAAGCTCAACTTGTGTCTAAAACTATGAAATCATCTGAAATACCTAAGGTACGGAGAGGTTATTCTGATCCAGTTAGAAAAAGTTGTTGGATACCGTCAGACGTATCTCCAGAAGCAGACGTTTGCATTCATAAGAGTATGCCAGATCTTTCACCTTCTCCTTGTAGTGCTCAAGTTCCATCTTCCAGTTTGTCTTCTGGTGATTCTAGTGACCTTCTAATTACTGAACATACAGAAAATGCTAGATATTTTATACCTGAGCACAAATTAAGTGGTAAAAATATTGCTGTTATAAAAAAGACTGAGAAAGAGGATGATGTCTTTGATTCATATAAAGAACCTAGACGATTTTCTAATGGAACAGGAATGTTGCATCTTACACCATACTATTCAGCATCAAATCAACTTCAAAGGAGGCCAGTTAGCAGGTCAAAATCAGACGTTTCTCATCGTTATTCGAAGAGATGCTCTGAGTATTTTCCTAAACGGACTAATAACTATACCAGTGCTGAAATTGAAAGATTCTTTGATACTATGGGGCTTGATACAAATGCTTGGCGTCATATTACTTCTCCATCTCTAGTCTCCAGTCCTCCTTGCTTCTTTGAAAGTGTTAGCTCAGTTGATTCAAATGAAGCTAGGTCAAGTGTTTGCAGTGATGATTCCGCACCTGAAATCCAACGGGAAGGATTAAGGAATCAGGATCTGAGAGGTCATGGGCATTTAGAAACTTCTATTGTAGAAAAAAATGCTAGGGTCATCAAATGGTTATACAATTGTCGCAAAGCAACGTGTGAAACATGACTTTTAACAAAATAGTATTTTTGGCCCATCCTGTTGGTGAGTATTTAAAATTTAATTAATTTATTTTTATTTAATTTTTCCTTTAAGGAAGTACATATAAGTATTGAGAAGTCTTCTTAAAATATTTCATAAAATATGTAATATAGTATATTGTAATATTAAATGTATTAAGTTTTTCTATACATAATAATAATAGATAATTTTATATGATGATTAAAAACAGCAGTACTTTCCTGTTATTCTGTCGATCATGAAAGTTGGCTACCATCGAATTATGAAAGTTGATGGAGATTCCTTCAAGGTTATAGCAGTAATTCCCGTGGTGTTCTTAAGCAACTAATGGCTATTAATTTAGTAAACAATCATTATTCAACCCACTTTGTTTTTGTGCTTTGTAAAAACTTGTTAATTTTTACTATTTTATTATAGGTCTGATTTTATTGGGAGCTTTGTTTAGAAAGATATTAATGTTAACTTTCCACAGGTACTTGTTCCATTTTATTACTGTTTTGTCAGCCATATGCTCAGATCATACCCACGTCCTTTCATACACACTTTTTTTAATGTTAGGATCCTGTAAGTTTGAAAATAATCCACTGCATGCTGTTCTGTAGAAGAAAGTTCCCAAATTTTAATCTTTTCAAAATCCAAGAAAAATATTCAGCAGTAACAGTTAATTTGTATTCTTGTCCAGAAAGACAAAATGTGGCTTTATCCAGAACTTGTCTTGGGTTATATCGAACAAAAGAGCAAGTGTTATGAGTGTGTTGTTACTTTGCACTTATCAATAACTGTCACTCACTAAATTGCACTGCTTGAAGACTTCACAGTTGATAAAATAATATGCAAGTGCCAAAATTGCTGTCAAAAACTGAATTTTTATATATCGCATTATGATAAATTCATGAAAATATATAGGATTTAAGCCGCGTTTAGAAAACGAAAAAAACAATTTAGAAAGAAATTTGCTCATTGTGCAGCTAAATTTAATTATTCAAGAGCACAAAATTTAAAATGAAAAAGAAAAATGCCACTAAATATTTGAAGGTCGACCTATTATATTCATGAAACAAGTAAATTTGTGAAACACAAATTAAAGAGACATACCAAATGAATATACATTAAAACTGGGAAAAAATACAATTAAAACCAAAACAAGATAAATTTTTGTTAATCTTTTCTGTTTAATATTTCAAATAAAACTTGCCAAGGGAAAAGCATTTTGAAGCCTTAAACCAAGTTGATTAATGAGGGCAACAGACATGTTTTGTTTGAATGAATTCATTGAGACGTTAAACCGTTTTAAAGCAATCTCATATTATTGAAAAATTAATCTAATCAAAAAGTCTCATTGAATTCACTTCTTTTTCCGACATGCCTTCATCTTGTGTGGGCAAAATTAACATAAATGCAAATCCATAATAAAAAAATTACCAAAATACAGTACAAAGTCCGAAATCCGGACTGATCTAAAATCTGGACCTAAAAATAATCAACGTTTTCATGTACGCGTTACGCATGCACATCCGATTCCCCCCCCCCTCCGTGCATAATAAAACATTTGGAGAGTCCCGATTCTTAATTTCACTTCGACCCTAAACAAAATACCTTGTTATTGAAAAAACAATCATTTTATCATAAATTTGTATGATCAGTTCAGTAATTTGGCTCCGTTGCTGCGTATCTGCTTGGCATATATCTCAAATCAAACATTCCACACAGATACATCGTTGATCTGACACCAACCTGGCAAATAATTATCTATTATACTTGCCTTTCATCACCGCATGTTTATCAAAACATGACAAATTGAGTAATGGCTCGTGTAGCGATGCCTAAACATTTTTTTTTTATGTCAGTAATTGAGTAAAGGAGTGGGATAACCTTTTATGTTGACATTACGCTTGGTGATGATTACAGATTTAAGTTAAATGCCCTACAAATGTTGACCAGGAAAAATTTATTTAAATTGATACTCATAGACCCAAAGATTACATTTAGGGCTATTTGAATTAAGAATAACTGATTTTTTATTCACATAAACCCAGAACCAGGGCCAGGGCTCGTATGGCCACATCGAATCGCAGAATTTAGGACCCACAGAGACTGCATCAGGTGGTAAGATATCTAGCACCGGCCCTCAATAAGGCTTAAGTATATGGTGAGAATTTATTTATTCAGCTAGGGCTTAAGCATGTGCAAGAAATAGATATTAATAAATAACTAAACTAATGCAATTCAGGCTTAATTGTTTCAGTGCGTGATAGAAGCAAGATAAACTTTAATGGAACAACCTCTTGTTAGTCGGCAAGTTCATGATACAAAGCCAAATATGTATAGTGAAGAATAGCTAAATTTGATGAATATAGTCGCTAATTTTAAAGGTTTTCGGATATCGCAAAACAAAAGTGAAATTTTCCAATTAACGGATTTTGTAAAGAACTGTGGAGAAGCGGTGATAAATGTAGATGATATAAAAGAAGTTTTTCATTGGGATGACAATGCTTCTCAATCGTCAATCAATTAATGAATGGCAAAATCTGTAGTAGGGTTTTAGATCCAGAAAATGCCGCTACCGATAGTGAAGAAAGGGACAGAGAAGTTACTGAAAACGAGAAAATTTCGATTGACAAGTTAGTCGAAATTCTCGAAATAGCAGCTACAGGACTTCAACAATGTAACTAAACAAGAGATTATGTTCTAGAATTAAAGAGAAAGTTTTAGTACAAAAAACGAAACAACTTACAGAACTTACGTTGAAAGAAATGTTTAATAAGGTAAACAAATAAATATTAAGCTTTTTTTTTTTTGTAAATTTTGATGTCCTTTAGATCATAAATACTTCATTATTTCATAAATCACGATTTCATATTTTTAATTTTATAATTTCTACATGCCGTCTTACTAGATTTAAACTGATGATCTAATATCCGGAAAAATCTCAAATCTGGAATCGCCAAAGTCCCGATGAGTCGGGATTTTGGACTTTTTACTGTATCATTAAAATATCATGTGTTCATATACTTCAAATAACCAAGACTGCTCTTGTTTTTGGTTTTTATATAGGACTTTCAATGTAATTTTCATTTCTGAAAATTTATTGAATATTTAATTTGTAACGTGTTCTTTATTTTTGTAAAGGAAGTTTCAGTTTTTGTCTTTTTCATGATATTTTAATAATTTTTGGATTACTTTCTTTTTGCATTTATGTAAGTTATGTACATAGAGTACAAAGGAATGTCGAGAAAAGAAGTGAATTTAATGAGAATTTATAATGAGATTAATTTTGTAATAATACGAGATTACATTTAAAACGGTTTAATGTCCGAGTGAATTCATTTGAACGAAACATGCCTGTCACCCTCATTAGTTAACTTGATTTAAGGCTTCAAAATGCTTTTCCCTTGACAAGTTCTGTTTGAAGAGGAGATTAACAAAAATTTATTTTGTTTCGGTTTTAATTGTATTTTTTCCCAATTTTTTATAGTTTTAATGTATATTTTATTTGGTATGTTTCTTTAATTTGTGTTTCACTTATTTATTTGTTTCACGAATATAATAGGTTGACCTTTAAATATTTTAGCAGCATTTTCTGTTCCATTTTAAGTTTTGCATTCTTGAATAAATATGATAATCTTGAATAATATTATTAATTGTTCAAATGATACTTGTACAAGTGAAATAACCAGCCAGCGCTATGAGTAATCACTTTATCTCCAGTGTTTTTTTTTTTTAAACGACTAATAATTGTACTTAAAATAATACTTCTTCATTTAACCCTTTGAAGAGCGGTATATAAAATAATTTAAATTGTGGTAAAATTTTTGCATGAACTATAACTTATGGACCCTAAGGACACAAAATTGAGACTTAAAAAAAATCTAGAGTGAAATCCTAACTTTTAGAGCCGGTATATATTTTATACTGGCGCCCCTCTGAGATATTTTTTTTCTAGGTAGCTGCCATTTGTTAATTTTTGTTTTTTAAATTAATTTTGTGTACTTCTAATGTGCATCTGTAGAGATGTGTGCTCAAATATAGTTATGTAAGTCTAAAGGCAAAAACTTTTACAATTTCAGTAGAAATTTAAATTTTAAAAATTAAATTTATGTTTTTATGCCCTTTGAAGATGCAACCCGGCTGAACATACTTATGTAAAATATGGATAAAAAGCTTTTGAACTTGATTTAAATTTGATATTATTATTTTATAAAAAAAATTAGTAAATATGACACTGCATGTGTAAATCATATCCTGCTGCAACTGAACTAGTATAATATTACAAGGAGGTATAACAGCCGAAATATAAAAATAAAAATTAAAAAATGAAACACTAGGACTCAGATAAGAAAGTATGAAGTCATATTTTATGCTTTAGATAATGTGTAAAAAAAACCATGGTTCATGCTATGATACCAAGAATAGCCCCCTCCCCCCCACGCACACACACTTTAGATTATAGAGGACCGTAAGGACCCCTTTTTTTTTAATTTTTTGTAAATATAGGTTGTAATATATCTTTTTGTTCAGGAAGAAACACTGTTAAACAACTTCATTATTTTATACACCTCAAAGCTTTTATTTCGATTTTCAACTCCTTTGGCCTCCTAGGGTCTTCTTTTCAGCTTTCGGATAAATTCTAGTTTGCATCTAAAATGGGCCTTAGAAATATTTTCCCTCATTTCACCAACTGTGAAATTTATTTCAAAAACAACCTATTTGTAACCTAGCCCTAAATTTCTCTTCATTCCTTAGTCTTTCATCTGAAATTAACAAAGACGATAAGAATAAAAGCATGCTTCCAAATCAGCAGTTTTTGTGATTACAGTAAGAGATGGACCTTAAGTGCACTTCCATTTCCTGTATTTTTAACTGAGCTTTCTCTTTGTGTGATCTTATCACACCACACAAAGGGAAGAAGGCATGACTCCCGAAAGACAAATCAGTTGTCAATAACCTCCTTTCATTTTCGTTGGATTCTAGGATTTTGGAAAATGCGAAGCAACGGGTGTCTTTTGGGGGGCTAACATGCCACATTTAACCCCTACAATTGTGTAAAGTTTTGACCCCCAGATGGCAATTTTGAAATTGATGAGTCTTTCTCTTGGGAAAGGGTGAAGTACGGAAGTTAAAATTTTAGCTAAATAGAGACGAATGAAACTTGAGCAGAGTAAAAAAAGAATAAAAAGAAACAAATATACTTGTATTCAGTCCTAGTGCAGGGTCAGTAAACTCCCCATCCCTTCATGGACGTAATACTGAATCCTATATACCTTGTAAGTTAATTATAAACAATTTATTACATCATAAACTATTATAATGCGAAGAAATGCCATCATCTCACACAGTAGTGAAGGAGAAGCCTGGTGCTGCCATCTATTGGCAAGATACCCTCAGTAGGGGCACCGTTATTAAAAAGATATACATAATCTTCTTTTAATTATCAGTTTTGATTGAAATGCAATATATATAAAAGGTTCAGCATGTGTACGTCATATATTTACAGATTTTGAATTTTTTTCTTTCCCTCCAATAGAATTTATCAATCTTCGAACATGATACCTTGGAATGAGGTATATTAATTTCATAACTGCAAAATATTAAGCATTCAGAGGGTGGTGCTGCCATTTAGAATCGAAAGAAAATACTAGAAACTTACGATTATAGCTTTTGGTGTAGAGAAATTAGCATTTTTTCCAAGGTTAAAAAATTATACCGGTGCCCTTCAAAGAGTTAATGCTGTTTGCCATTTGGTTACCCCCCTTTACTATCATCATGGTTATGGTTACCAAGTATTGACATTCAAATGATGTATTGTAAAAATTAACCTCTGTGTGTAATTTAATTTTAATATAAAAGATATGAAAATTTGCTTTTGAATATGCATTTTACCCAAGCTAATCTTGGTATCTATATTTTCATATTTTTTAAATTATAAGTTTAAAGAAACACTATTGTTCAGTAATGCTACTGAACTGTATATTTGCTCGTCTTTATCATTTTCTTCTAAAAAATTATGATTTCCATTTAATAATTATTGAGTGTTTTCACTGAACACATTTGAAGTCCTGCCCCCCTTTTTTTTGTACAAGAAAAATGTAAAGTATATCAAATTGCTTGTCTCAAAACTCATAGTAATAAAAAAGGGGGCACTGAAATGCCGTGTATAAGCAAATGAAATTATGCAAAAATATAATGATATTTTGGCAAATTGATTGCTATTTTACGTTTTTCAGAATTTAAAAATTCTATTTACCAAATCTTCAGAAAGTGATTAGTCCTTTAAACAAAAATATGCAATTTTAAACAGATAATATGAGAATATTAATTTGAAGCATTTATAAATACTCAAGAACTCCAGTTGTTTAAAATGACACCAAGATTAATGCCAATTTCATATTTACTTCGTACATACTGTTTGCAGCAACCATATTTCTGCACTTGCTTTTAACATAGTTTCAAAAGCATTTCCTCATCTTAAGGACTTTTACCAGCCGTAAAGGTCTTACGCGCATGCGTCAAAGCGACGCATGCGCAGGAAGTTTGTAATTTTGAGGTCCAGATTATAGTTCATTCTGGATTATGGGTGTCCGAATTAACGACTTTTGACTGTACCCGGTCATTCAAGGGTTACTAACACTTTTTTCCGGGGGGGGGGGGGAATTAGTGTATTACTGGATTTTGCCAAGATTTGCCATGTGAATTGAGTGACCTCCATAACTGCTATATCCATGGTTGCAGCATTATGTGATAAGACACTATCTGCCAGTACTGTGAGCAGTAGGCTTCATAATTTATCATAGTATATTTAATTGCTAGAAGCCAGTTATAATCTTACTTCATGGCCATTTTCATGTATTTGAATGTGAAAGAAAATGCTTTTGCCTTTGAAGCAGCTTCCTCAGATGGTTATGAATAAAAAATTACCAACATATTTTTGAAAAAAAAAAAATATATTAAGATGGACCACCTATTCACAGTATGTGAATATAATTATGTAATGTAAGTGATTGTGAATTGTTAACATTTTTGGAAAAAAAAAATGGTAACATATGCCTGCTTAGATTTCTTCTGATGAGAGAAATATGAGTGATGTTGCTAGAACTGGCAGATGGTTTGGGAAATTTGACATATGTTTTGAGTTTATATGGGGATAATAATTAGGGAGCTCTCTCATATTTGTTTTCAGTTGGTGTTTGTTCACTTTCTTACTAAAATTGAGGCAAGAATATTCTTGGTTGTTTATAATAATCATCAAAGGTTATGATATTTTTATTGGGCTCTACAACATATTTTTTGTTCCACTGCATGTTTCAGCAAAAGCTGATGAACATTCTTTTTTGCTTAAGTTGGAAATCTTTGTTTATTGTTGTTGATGATGTATTTAAAGACTTTAAAATCGATTTCTGTATTAAGAGTTTTTCTATTGTTGTTAGGGGCTTCATTTTATAGGCATTAGAAAAAGTATGTACATTTTTTTAAAAAATTCATTTAGAGCTTTCTTTACTTGTAAAAGTAATGATTGACAGTTTTTGCTCTTTGATTAATAATGTTGCTTATTTCGTACTTAGTGGTTTTAATACCAAGTAAGAGATTTTTGAATTGAGAAATAAAAATATTTCTCTTTGTAAAAGGGAAAACATATCCTTCAATCCACAGCTTGTTTACTTGTGATATACTGAAAGAAGAATAAATGTTAAGGTAGCAGATGATATTTTTCATTTCAATTTACAATGCTGATGCCAGAAATTTTTATTTCGCAACATTTATATTTTTTAATCCTGTATCAAAATTACTCCAAAATTGTGTTAACACTCACTGTAGTATGTGTGACACATTCTTTTGATCTGAATTGCACAAAATGTTCTAGCAAAATTTCTTTCCACATTTGTCACATACTGTAAAAATGAGTAGGAGTGTTCTTCAGAGACATCCTTTAGTCACTTGATTTTGCATTTTGGAGATATATATATATGCTTGTTTTGACTTATTTAACAAGCCAGACATTTTCTGTGAGAGTATATCAAGGTATAATAGGGTATATCAGGTAGCATATCATGCCTTCTAATACCTGACTTCTGTAACCAGGAGTGTCACAGTATCTGTCTCGTTAACTGTCAAATTCTTCAACTTGAACTATCTGTGTTGCAAATTATTCAGTAAAACTTGCATTCATGCTTGCAAGATTGCATAGTTGTAATGCAGTCTTGCAAGCGTGAATGTACTGAAAGTGTTGCCTTCTTGAAGGTGGCTTGCAATTGTGCAAGTCTCCTTTTTATGTAACATCTAAGGTATGAATATGTTTTAATAAATTGCAGTATTTCAATTTCTAATAGTGCATTGTTGTGGAAACTACTTTTCTGGTGTAATTTTTAAGATGTGGATGTCTGAATAAAATTTCAATAAAGTATTTTCTTAATGTAGTATGCCTATATTCCATTTTGTATTGTCATATCATCATGCTGTACCTTATATTATAAGGCTTAATTTTTTGAAGCATACCAACATTTTAAAATCTGGTATAAAATGCATGATTTTGATGCATATTTGCTTTATTAAACATACATCAACAAAAGATGGAAACACAGTAAATCAAATATAAGCTTTAAAGAAATTAAATATTATCTGTCAACTATTATTAAGGAAAACATCCTCCGCCTTAAACATTCTTCAACAAAAGAAATAAGAAGCCAGATGTAAATAAATGTAGAAGTAAAAAATTACCTGTCATATACTGAACTAGAAAGGCAAATATTTTCATTTCTATGAATGATTTAGAAAAATATAGTAAAAATATGCTTATATGCAATACATGCATTTGAAGTTAATAGTAGCATAAATAAAATGTGCTTTCATTTCACTCTGAATGATATATGCAGTTTCTTTTACAGGTAGAAAATGGTGCTTAAGTCATACGAAATTGGAAAGGATGCTGGCGCCTTAATCATTTGAAATGATTTCAATATTTAGATATTTAAATCTGCCTGGTGCAGATTAAAGAAAAATGAAAACTTTTTGCTCATTCCTTGTGATAACTGTGTCATTGACACTTACTTGTATTTGTCTTTTGTAAAGACCTTGTAATATTAATGGTGGGATGATAGTGTTGTATTTATGCTTTCCTTATTTTTATATTGTGTTTCTAAAATGCTATTATGCTGGGATTAAATTTGCTAATCAATTTTCAGCATTGCTTATCTGGATTTAAATAAGGTCTGTCGAGTGATTTCATTTTTATTTGGTTATTGAATATATGTTGACATTTTACACAATAATTTATTTGGTTATATCTGCTCTCAGATTTATTTATAATCTTTAAAAAGGAATTTTGTAAATGAGATTTTTGTTTGCTGCTCTTCATCTGACACATAGATATATTAAATGTATAAAAAACTGGATTCTTTAGATAATACATATTTAAATGTGTTGGAATATCTGCAGTCTTATTGGTTGCATATAGTTTAAAATAGTACTAGTAATTGAAGATTTTTTATTTTGTCTAATAATTAAAAAAGTTTAGCTTTTATATATGTTTTTTATGTGTTACATATAAACATAGTTATTTAGATGTAACATTGCATTTTATTATTGCTTTTGACATATTTGTTTGCATTTAAAAATTTATGCTTACTTAACCCTTAACCAGTAATGTAGTGTCTGTCAGACTTTAGCACACGCACACAAAAAACATCCCCTAAACGAATTCAGTGGTTATGCTATTTCACCTAAGTTTTGATATATTCGGACAAACTGGTAATCAAAACTGATTTGGTTTATTTAGTACTCGAGGGCTATCTGCCTAAGGGGAGGGATGCCTTTGTGGATTACTTTCAAAGGGAAACTGGCTCATATACATAATACACATGGGGAAAATCATGAAAATGCCCATAGAGCCAACCCATTTGCTAGGATTTGAATCCCGAACTGAACTACCAGTGTTTAGAGACTTTACCACTTAGCCATTCTCAAGGTGAAAGACTGAGAATAAATACTCTTTAAAGACAACCACATCTCTGTTTGTATTTGTAAATCATCTTCATAAGTAGCTTTTGAGATGCCATGTTTTCATTCATGTTGAGTGAAAATTTATCATTTAAATTATAAAAGCCTATAAAAATGTAAAATATGCCATATTTTTCAAGTGATAAATTATTTATGCTTGCACTGTGAACAGTGCACAAAATCAGTGTGCAATAAATGCTTTGCAAAATGATTCTTGCTGGATCCCAATCTCTTTGTTGGATTTTTCATCATTTTTAGTTTATCAGTTTATCAGACTTTTATGAAACATGTAGCAAAAAATATACAAGGATAGTTTTTATTTATATTTCATACTGTAAAACTGAAAATGAACATTTATTTACACATATTTTCAGTTAATGGTTTGCTGCATTTCCTCCCCCACCTTTTTATATGCCTGTTTATTCTCTTTTAATATTTAACATATATTTACTTTATTTGGTTCTTATAAAATTTTGAGTTTATGTTTGGTTTTATATATTTATTTTTTCATTAAGAAATGTAGCTTCTCAGATACACATTTTAGATTGCATAACAGGTAATGAAGGTTATTGGTTAAGGGTTAATAATGTGATAATATTATGTTACTTATTGAGATAAATTCAGCAAAGTTATTACTATGATGCTATGGATGGATTATTACTATGATGCTTGATTTATGGTAATGCTGTGCATTAATTTTTTCATTAGTTATAAAAAATGACTGACATCCAAATTAATTTGATGTTAAGGTGTGTTTTTCATGTACTGAAACATTCAGTTGCAAAAAGCATTAGCATTTACATATATAAGACATTCCATTACTATTTTTTAGCTTTATGTTACTATGCAAATCAGTATTAAGTATGTTAGTACTATTACATCACATGCATGTTTATGTCCCTTCTTTTTATTTTCATTCAGGTTTCACAATCACGCTTATATTTCTTAAACCTGTGTATGTATATTAGTGTTTTCTGTTAATTTTTGTTTTTTTAGCAATATGTAATTAAATTTATGATATATGGCTTTCATACATTATGCATATTTTGATTTGATCAAAGATTACATTTTGGTTCCCATTACTTTTAATGTATCATTGAAAAAGCATTGAAATTTATAGAAAAGTATCTTTAAATTAGGGTTGCATAACATTGATGTAAGGTCAAAGTATTTGCTTGAAGTAACAGCAAAAATTAATGTAATTTAAAAATAAATTTGAATTTTTAAAAAATTGAAATTACTATGAATGAACAAAATTTCAAAATTATCTTAAAAATATCTATAGAGAATAATTGATAGTTAGGTAAAATGAAACGGTTCCTCTTTTGAAGGTGTGGGATATTTGATGTAGATTAATTTTCAGAGACAAGAAGGCTTGGAAATAAATATCTTCCATACTAGTCCATACATCTTCAATACTGTAAGATTCATTGGCATGTGAATTTTATCATTTACATGACATGCATGTACTTAAAAATTTGTTTTTTCTCGAAAATGAGTTATAGTCAAATTTGTTTGCTGAAAAGAAACTGGGTATTTTTATTAGCACAGAAAAATAAAATGCTTTTTTTCTGAAGTGAAATGCTTTGCAACACGGTAAAGATCTCTAGAAATAGCAATAGGAGGAAAAGATTTAATGTAAAATAATAACAGGTGAATGTTCAAGTGTTTACAGCATGAAAATAAATCACTTTATAATAATTATTTTGTGAAATGGTATGGTGCTTTGTCTGAGGCGAAAAATTACTCTCACTTGCTTTTATTGCGTGCTTGCATTCTTTTTTTTTTTTTTTTAAATATCAAATTAATTGAAGTTTTCAGGTATGTTTTTGAAGAAAATTGAGTCTAAGCTGATATCTTATTCATAATAATGCTTTTAAATAAGTTGATACAGAGCTGGTGATGAATCAGTTGAAGAATGCTAGAAAATGATTGAAAAAATCAGTTGATGCATGCTAGAAAATAATTGATAAAATAATAAAGCAAATAAAAAATATATGCTACTATTATAAGTACAATGTAAAAATGTATATAAATTTACAGTTCCTTGTAAATGAAAATTAAAGTGACAGTAGCTGTTAAATTTGCTATCTCTATTGCATGGGTGTGGTAGAGTTTGTCATATTTTTTGTTACAGGTGTGCTAGATAATAAAATCCTAGTTTTATTCTTTGTGTGAAAATATAGACCAAATCTTCTGAATCTGTTTTAGATTCTTTATAGTATTTGGCTAAGTTCTGAAAAATTTGCATGTTTTGAAAGGACTTATGCTTTGCTTTAACCTAGAAACATATATAAGTAGTGTATACTAAATGGCTTTTCTTTTGCTTTTTTAAGCATTATTTACTAATGTGTACATTGGTTTCTCCGTTTATGAAGATAGAGAAATATTCCAGTGAAAATTTTTGCAAGCTGAAATGGTATAATTTAAAAAATAATTGTTAGTCATAAATTTTATATTGGGAAGTGTTTAAGTATTGCCCAGTCTCCTGAGGATGGATTAGAACTATCATATCATATCGTATATCAAATAATGATTAAAATACATATAACATTTCACGTAACTCTTAAAAGAAAGCATGATATAATACATACACAGACCACATAAATAGAATTAACATATATATATTGCAGTTTCACTCTCCAGAATTAAAGAAGTAGCAAATGTATTAGAAGTGTCAAAAGATGGTGCTAATGACAGTGTTAGGCTGAGTTTTGAAAATTTGGTAGAGGGAAATAAGTGGACTCGAATTTTGGAGAAATACTATGATCTCTTTTATCTTATCATCATTTGTATTCATCAGGTCACTTAATTAACTGTTAGATTTACTATCTGTGTTGTATGAACTTTTATGTTTCTCTGTGACAGAAGTATTGAAGTATCAAGGTTTGTCCCGTGTACTGGCTGATGTGAAAGGTTTAAAATATGAGACTATGTTTGTTTATTTATTTAGGCAGGTATACTTATATATTTCCTGTCATATAATTCTTATAAGCATTCAAAACATTCTGCAAAACTTTCCTAAGCCAGCATGTTCTTTCACGAATAAAGCCATACTTTTATGCAGTTATTGCATAAAACCAACACAGAATGCAGTGTGTCTTTTTATAAAACCACATTAGTAGTTGTATTCATTTTCACCATTCTGTGAGAAATCCTTATTAATTCTTAAATTATAAAATGAGAAGTAAATATGGTTTATAATAATATTAATTATTATTATTTATTTTTAAATATTGTGTTTCCAATTACAGTCAAAAGTCGTTAATTCGGACACCCATAATCCGGAATGATCTATAATCGGGACCTCAAAGCTAAAAACTTTCTGCGCATGCACCACGTTGACACATGCGCATAGGCGTTTACGCGTGCGCGTAAGACCTTTTACGTCTGCGCATATGCGTGCGCGTTTTATGTATAACGGATGGAATAAGCTAAAATTATCTAATTCAGTTAATGTTGATGATTGTGTTGTTCCTTAATTTTCGAATTGGATCCGGCTTATTATTTTTTGCAGACTGTAAGAGCAATACTATAAAAGTAAACTTGAACTTTCGATTATATCAAATAGAATTTTCGATGCTGGAGCTCCCAAACGATCTACAAAACGAAAGTATGTTTCGATGTCCATCAAACAAAAAGTGGAATTGCTGCAAAAAATGGATAAAGACATGAAGAAGGTGACAGAGAGGTTAGTGAAAACGAAAAAATTTCGATTGACAAGTTAGTCGGTATTCTCGGCACGGCAATTACGGGACTTGAACAGCGGAACTTCGTAACTGAAAAAGAAATTATGTCTGTTTATAGAATTAAAGAGAAAGTATTATCACAAAATCTAAGCAACTTAAACAACTTACATTGAAAGAAATGTTTAATAAAGTAAACAAATAAATAGTAAGCTTTTTTTTTTGTAAATTTTGATACCCTTTAGATCATAATTGTTCTTTATTTCATAAATTACGGTTTCATATTTTTAATTTTAGAATTTCTGCATGCCATCTTACGAGATTTAAACTGATGATCTATAATCCGGAATCGCCGAAGTCCCGGATTAACGAGTCCGGATTAACGACTTTTGACTGTAGTTATTTTTGAGGGGAAGCAAGACACATGTCACAAGAAACTTAGTCTTTTAGTCCCAAATAAATTTTCTGTATTGAGAAAAATCAAAAAAATATCTAAAAAAAGTTTTGTATTATTTTTATTCTAGACATTTTTGCAGAAATAATTTTAATGAAAGTATAAGTGATATATTTTAATTAAAAATAATAGTAATAATATTCAAGACTAGTCTTTTTTAACATTAAATTCATTAACTCTTTAATCTTATTTTATAAATAATGCATTGAAAATATTTCTCCTAATTTCACAGACCTTTTTATAAAATGACAGGTCACTAATTAATTCAACAATTTTTAAAAATTAGGCTTGAAATTTGAATTAAGTTTTCCATCTGCACAGGTCACATTTTACCTAAAAAGACTTTATTTATTATTTGTAAGTGATTATTCTTTGTATTTTGAGTTTATTTATTTTTATATGGTCCTTAGTTGTATCTGGTTAAATGGATATCATCCATGAAAACAAAATGTAGTCATGTAGATTAAAAACTAATATGTATGCTGAAATTATTGTTCTCTTGGATACTCTCAATTTATTTGCTTGTAATTTTTTAATCAATTTGCGTAAATTATTTTTCATAAGTTCTTGTTTAGCTGATCTAGATGTTTAGATATACAAGTAATTGTCTGAAATGTTGTATGAAAATTTGTATGGAATCTTTTTGAAAATTAAAATTGTTACGATTATAATGGGAACTTCATTTTCAGTTTGCAAATGAAGTTAGGCATAAACAGTGAAGTTTATGGCTCAACTTCATTGTTTATAATATATATTTATATTTATTAATTATTTGTAATTCTTCATGTGTCTGCAGTTACAGGAGGCAGTAATTTTGATGTTTTTTTTTTTTTTTTTTTTTTTTTTTTTTTTTTTGTTTTGCTTCATTTTGTGAAACTGACTTTTATTAATCTTTTTTTTTTTTGAAAAGGAAAATAAAATAAACTATAAAATTATGCAGCAAAAGAGAAATTTTGTCTTTTTCACATAATTAATCTTTTACTAAAAATGTTAACCAGTATAAATTTTTTTAATATTAGTTTAAAAAAAATTGGACAACAGTTTTCATGTACTAAAACAATATTATATGTTTAATGTTTTTACTTGATGAATATATCAGTTTTATTGAGAGAAACCATTCTTAAATCAAATTTCATTTATTGTTTATTATTTATTTAAAAAGAATTTTAAAATAGAAAAGTACTGAAATTTGTTTCATATGATTTAAGAATGGAGTGTCTAGAGATAGTGATAATGGCAGATTTGATACTATAAATGTACATATCTTTCTGCTAACTGTTGGAAGTTGTAAGCACATACAAAATGTTGTATAGATTTTAGCTTTTTTAGAACTCAACTGATATATTCGGATCAGCTTATGTCAGAACCTGATAACTTGTGTAGTAGCATGTTACAATTAAGGTGTATATATATTTTTAAAAGAAATCATTGCTACTTTACTTTTTGGGAACAAAGAAATGTTTGTGACTAATGCTCAAGCATTTTATTGTATATCATATTCTAGTACAGGATTATACTATTTTTAGGAAGATGTGTAAATGTATGTGCACTTCTGGTGCTATGTTAAGCTTCAATTATGCTACTTGTGATTTAATATTATTTTGAAGTAATAGAAATGAATTATGGTTTGTCTAAAAGTTGGTAGTTATCAGAAACCCATTTATAGTTTGAGAATATTATGTGTTCTTGAATGTTATGTCAATGTCATTTTAAAACTATTTCCAAATATGAGTTCAATTCTTATCTTATATTTTTTATATGTATTTGGATCAACAGTAAAATGTGGCTATATGGAAAATCATCAGTTTTTCTGAAATGAAACTGTAGAGAGTGCAGCTAATAGTATTTGCATATTATAATATTATTCACTATATGACTAAAGTATTTGGATTTTTCTGAGAACAAACATCTTTTTAATCTTATGAATGAAATTCAGTAATTTGAAGTTGCATCAGTATGAAATTATTATGCTAGTCAATATCGAGCAAAATTTTCATACAGAATAATTCATTATGTGATAAAATTATTGGATATCTATTAGTGCTGAATTTTTTTTTATAAAATACATTAATATGAAGGTGTACTAAAATGAGATTACTATGTGAATAAATAGGGAAGCAAAACATTAATAATTTCTCTCTGTATTTTCCTCAAAAGGGCTATTCTTTAAATTATGTAGTGCTGTCGCAATTGCCTGTCATTCTCTCATGTAAGCTCATCAGTCTCTTGTTTTCTGAAGAGGGATGTTACCTTGTCACAGCTGCCAATTTCTTGGTTTTACTGTGAGACTCCCAAGTTTTTCATCACATCTCCTGGAAAAAAGCCTTGTTTTTTTTTTTTTTTTTTTTTTTTTTAAGTTAATAATTGTATTTAATTTTGTGTACATCAATATATAGTACATTACTAAGTTTTTTTGTACCATGATTTGTAGGTTAACTATTAATTTTGTTTTTATTATATTTAAAAGTACATTTATAAATAAAAGTTTTCCTTCCCCCTTTAGGATCTTCTCAGTTTATAAGCGTAAGGAAGTTGCAAAATGAAATTAGAAGAATCAACATGATGCTGAAACACAAGGTTTGCACATACTAAATTTCTCTCATTGTACAATACATTTACAGTACAGTACCTCATAGTATAACATTTTCTTTAGAATAAAGTAAAATCATGGTCAACCATAGCAGATATATATGAAGTAAAATTTGTAGTGGTAAAATGTTTGTATAAATATATAATTAAATATTAAATTTTGCATCAGAATGATTTATAAATAGTTCAGTAATCTGAATCATTCATTATAAAGTGAGTTTAAGTCAATTTGGAGTTCTTTTAAAATGGTGTCACATCCACACACACACACACACACACACACACACACAAAAAAAAAAAAAAAAAAACCCTTATTTTTCATATTTTGGAGTGAGTTGGCAACTATGCTTTGTTAACAGAAGAAAAGCTACAATGCTAGTATATAATATAAAAATAAAGTACTATTAGTATATTAATAAGTAATTACTCATAGTATATAGCTGTAGTATAAAATTATAGAGCTTGGAATTACTTGGCCGTCGGTGTAAGGTGACTAGTGGCAGAAACTGAAAGAGCAACCATGAAATACAATTCATACCTTCTCTATTAAGCTTTTATGTAGCATAAACATCTAAGAAAGTGGTACTTTCCTGACATTCCTTAAACCTAGATTTTGCTGAACCAGTGGTTGAGTAGTTTAAGACCACTGAATACTGACAATTCGACCTAGTTTGGGTTTGATCCCAGGTAAATGGGATGTTTTTCATGGTTTTACTTATCTGTTACATGAATGTGGGCCAGTTTCTTCGACAAAGGCACCCCTCATCTTAGGGACATAGCCCTCAGAGCTTTGCTGTATTGGAATAATCTAAAATTGGATAGATTCCCCCCCCCCTCCAGACTGTTTGGTAATGAACTTTGAAAATTTTTTTCTTTTGCTTATGCATCTTAGTACAAAAATTTTACCACTACAAATTTTACTTCGTATATATCTGCTATGGTTGATTATGATTTTACTTTATTCTAAAGAAAATGTTATACTATGAGGTATTGTACTGTAAATGTATTGCTCAATGAGAGAAATTTAGTATGTGCAAACCTTGTGTTTCAGCATCATGTTGATTCTTCTGATTGTACTTGGCTTATCAGTTTGTAGTACTGTTTTGTCTTTTGGTATTTTCACTTCAGTGTTACTGTCAGAATTGGCTATGGCAACTGAAACAAGATTTAAATCTCCCTGACTGATTTTGTTGCAGCTTAGTATTTTATCACTTTATTCATTTCTTTGTGATCCATCTAAATTATGACTTTGAAAGCCGTGAAGACTGTGTGATTGTTTTCAGAGTGGTTTGAGTTGAGCTTCTGATAAATATAGGCAGATAACTAATGTGAAGGCATATGTGTATTTTTATCATACAAAATATTAATTTCAGCAAATAAAAATATTTATGTCCTAAAACTGTTATCATTATTAATATTTCCTTGTTATTTTTCCTTTATTGAAATTTATAAACAAATCTAGAAGTAAACTTTATTTTCTGAGGCAGTGTGGTCCAACCTTTACCCGAGGGCCAGTCGAGCTTTAGTTTAGGAATGTGAGGGCCAGAGACAGTTATTTTACAGTAGAGAAATCAATGTGATGATTCGCACTGCTTTCCTGATATGAGTTTATCAGTGTCCACTGTAGCATCAATAAGTCTTAATTCCATTGCAGCACTTTTAATTTGTTTGAGAGCAGAAAAAGAACTTTTCACTCACAATGTACTGCCAAAAAGCGATAACATTTGTAGAAAGAATTTCAGCAATTTGGGGAAATGTTTTTTAGAAAACAGTTTCCAGAAATGTTCAAGGACATCACACTTTTTAGTCTGGTAGAATGGGTCTGCCTGAAGATCACAGATTTCCAATTGAAGGTTGCAGGGCACCTCACTTGCTTCAGTTTCTGTGGTATTATTTAACAATGCAAGTTTTAGTTTTGAGGAGTGAAAATCCTGGAATCTGTCCTGGAATTCTTTCTTGATGTTGTTTAACTCAGCTGTGTTATTTCCCTTAGAGGAATTTGCATTACATCAAGTTTTTGCAGAAGCCATCGATATGTCCATAAAGCTGGGATATATTCTGTTTTCTTCCTTAAAGTTTCAGGTTTAAAATATCTAAATGGAATGTTAAATCTGTCAGGAAAGCAAGATTATTTAAAGACTGGATTTCTTCCAGTTTTTTTTAATACTCATGTCGAATGTTTTCTTTGTTGAGAAATGCAGGAATTTCATCCCTCAACCCCAAAAAAACTGTTGCAAGCAATTTCCAGCACTTAGCCAGCACATCTCATAGTACAGTGAAAGGTCATCATTTGGAAGCTGCCATACTCAGCTTTCAGACTTTCCTGGAATGCAATAAATGCTGTGTGTCTCTGGGTTTTTATTGTCTCCCCTTATTAAATTTACAGCATTTAACAACAGTTTTCACTGATTGACTTATAATTTTTCACAAAATTCTTTCTGGTTATTAACCCAGTTCTATGACCAATTATAGCTTTAGCTCCATCTGTTGCAGTGCCAGAGCATTTCCCCAAATCTCTATATTTAGAAATAACGTTATCCAGTGTGTTGAATATGTCATTACCTTTGGTGTTGGTTTCTAACAATTTAAATTATTCATGAATTTCAATTTCTTCCTTTATTGTTTTACAAAGGTAAGTAGATAGTTGATGTCAGCTATATCTGTACTCTCATCTAGAGCTAGAGTATAAGATCCAAATTTTTCCAAAATGCCTTTGTGAGTACCTAAAACTTCTCTACCCATTTCATTAATTCTCCTTTTTGTCTCATCAGACAAGGACACTGTTTCAAAATTTTTATCTAACCTGTAATCTCCGAATGAAGATGCCATTATTGCAGCATTACTTTTAATGAACTCACCATCCCTAAAAGACTTTTTATTTTTAGTTAGCTCTAAACATACTTCATAAGATGCCTTCAAACCAGCACTGAAACATATTTATCTACTAGTTAGTTTTATCTTCAAATCATTAAATATACAACTGCTGGCACTTTCCAGGTGTCGGTTGTATTTTGATTAATGCAAACTGTTATAGTGTCTACTTACATTATACTCCTTTGAAACACTTAAGATTTGAGAATGGCTAACACACTGTGGTTTTTCTTTAGCTTTAAAAAAAAAAAAAAAAAAAAACTTTTCTGCTACTTGAACTGAAATTGTCATTTCTCATCTTCAAGTTAGTTCTGCCATTTTAGATAGTATTGGATGAAAGTGAAAATCAAAGCATGCATGCTATGGATTATAATGGTTGTAGAGTGAAGCTTTTTATCAAGGTTGCCGTTATAGGAGAAAAAGATTGTAAGATGCTGCCATCTCTGGGAATGGAAGAAACTGCCATCTGATTGGCAGCATTGCCATTGTCAGTGGTTCCTGCAAAATCTGCTTTTTTGTATGCCCTGCAAAGCAGCAGGAAGAAAATTATGTTTAGTATTGATCATTTTGTCTTGAATTGCTGTTGTTAACACTGCTGATTGCATTTCTTTGGATTTTATTGAAATTACCAGCTAATTTGCATCCTAGCAACTGTCTGACATGGCCTATTTTTCACAAATACAATTTATTGTGTTTATTGTTATTTAAAGCAGTAAGAAGGGTATACAAAGTTTTTCAAATGTTTAATAAATATTTTTCATCTGGCAAGAAGGGCGAGTCCCTAACCAAATTAATAAGAAGGCCATGGAGTGGAACACACGGTTCTAAGGTATGGTGAGTTGTATAATAATATTTTTTGAGGAGGGCAGAGTTAGAATTTTGAAATGTTCAAAAAGTTGATTTTATTCAAAAGGCCTCATAAAAATTTTAAGTGTTTCATACATGATTTTCAGAGATTTATGGAAATATAGTTACAAAGTAAGGGATGTTAAGTGCTTAAAAATGTTTAATTTCATAAAATGCATCATTTGTGAAACTGTACCATTAATGGAATAAAAGAATGTAATGTAATTATTAGTGTATATATAAGTTCTCTTGGGTAGGGGAATTCATTATCGCTCCTTTATTTATCATTCTCGCTTTCCTTTCTTGAAAAATTCAAATTTTGCTTATTAGTCCAAAGAAAATGAATTACAAATAGACTTTTTTTTACTTTTAGCAATTTGAAGTGACAAGAAATAAATATGTATGTTGTTATAAAATTCTTTCAGAAGTGATGCATAATTTTTGAAATATGCATTTAATTCATACTTCCTTAACCATTCTATGATTGCATGTTCAGTCTCATTTATATGCAGTCATTTTCAAAAAAGACTCAATAAATATTGTGTCTTATTCTCATTTTTTGTATAGAGGTTAAGGAAGAAAAGTCCAAACATTTAACTGAGGAGGGGGAGGTTCTAGAAACTGAATTGATAAAAATATACTTAAAGCAAATAAAAATTGGGTACAAGTTTAGTTAAATATAAACTATGGTTAGTCGCACATCTTTGTACATAGATTTTTAGCATATTATTTATTTCTAGATTTCATAACAATATACAGAATATATTCTGTAATTATAAGGAATTCATTTCATGTAAATAATCTTGTAGATATATAGTATATATATTAATTTATTGATCTAAAAATTTTAAAGAATAAATATCTAATAACTTTCTTTCATCTACCCTTTAGATGATTATATTACATTATACTTTTATATTGCTATCAGTTTCAGAAGACATAATTATTAGTTTATTAACATTTAAAAAGTCTATAATTCAGTTTTTATCTTGTGTCAAATATGTTATTCTGCCATAGCATTTATCTCCTACTAAGCAATTGCAAATGCTAATTCTCTAGCTACTGCCCAGTCTTTTAAGAGAAGATATTTATTTATCTTTCAAATTATAAAAGTTCAGTTTCATTGTAAAGAATAAAAGGGACAAATTTGAAATTAATGCATGTACTTTTTAATATTTTTAAAATTTTATTTCTTAATGATATATAAAAGCATATACATTATTGTTAAGTTTGATATAATATATATCTGCTTGATATTATAAGTATTTACACTATTAGTGTAATTAATAAAAGATGATTTAGTGCCAAATATTATATATATATATATATATATATATTTCTTTCCATTTTAAAAATCTTTAAATTTCAGTACTATATTTCTGCATACATATAAAAAGATTTTTACATAAAAGTAGTTGCTGGTTTTCAAATAATTTTTTTCCACTGAGGTAGAAAATGAAAAGAACATATTAATGAGCATTACAATATACAGTATGGGCAAAAAAATACATAAGGGGGGGGGAGTAGCTATATCAAAAGATTTTTTTAAGTTTTTTGCAAGAAATTATGTATATTGTGTCTGGCTAATATTTGTAGCCATAAAACTTTGATGTAACATGTTTTGCTTATCACATAAGTCCTGGTACTATTAATATGCAAATACTTATTTAGCTGCTAATTTCTAAGAGAAATTGGGCTTCCGTGATGAAATTGATTATGCCTGATTAAATTCATGTGGATGGCCTTAAAATGAACATATCTTTTTGTATTAGATTATGTATTAGAATTAAATGTCCATTTGTGTCTTACAGTAAAAGTGTACTTGCAATTTTTTAAATCTTTAGTATGAATGTTTTGTATTAAAAATAGAATAGATGTTATTTGGAATGTTTGTGCAATTTATTTATACGCATGCTTTATGTGGTTCAAATGTAGATTCGGTAATTTATTTTATGGATTTCAGTATTATTTCGAGTGCTTTGAAATAATTGGGTAATACTAAAAGCTCAAGGTATAAAATACTCTTTATAATTGACTATTTTAATCACTTAGGATTTTAATTTAAATGAAGTTTTTATTTTTGGAAATATATGTCATTAGTTTGAATATTTTTAAGTACTGCAAATATTGTTTATCGCTGTGAATTGATCTCTCTAATCACACTTAATTTTGTATTCATTTTTATAGGTTAATTTTTATTGAAACATCATCCCCCTTTAGTTCACTTTTTTTTTTTTTTTTTTTGGTTATTTTTATAATTTGAACATTCTGTCACATTCCAATTTTGTTACATTTCATTTATTTTATAAAGGATTTTGTAGTTCACTGGGTGCAAATTTTGAATTTCATAAACTGACAAAGCCTATTTTCACTTTATGCAAGTTCGTTATTATTATTTTGTAACACATTTACGTTTCCTGTTGTCATAAATAATAATCTTAAAAATATGAAGCTTGTAATATGGTTTTCTGAATTACAATATGATCTCTTCAATTGGGGTATCTTAGCATTTTAATATTTAAGCATATTTTTGAGTTTAAAACTCATAGTTGTTCTCATATTAAATTTGCTGTATTACTTTCATGTACTCTTATACTGCATTTCTACTACTTGAACAGAGCTTAAACTTCTGTGGCATTTGTTATCATATTTTGAAATAATTTATTTTACATTTTTGATTTGGGAAGTTATTTAGCAGAAATGAGGAGTATTTTATATTAAAACCTGATAATGTTGTATGCTTTAATTGTACTGGTACTTTTAATCACTACATAATGTTGTACTTAATGTGCTGTGTTGTTATATTTCCCTTTTTGTAACCTAGTCTATCAGATTGTTAGAAGATAATTGAAGAATGAGTATTTTATTTATCAGGGTTGTGGATTTGATCTTTTTTATGTTTTGTAAATATTGATATGGAAATATGTGAAATATTGGTTCTGAAAATATTTATACTGACACCAAATCTTGCACAATGCGTTTTATTATGCAAGCATTTTCGACTACACAACCAAAAGAAATCTGTGAATGCATTATAAACTCATGTGATCTAAAGACTAATTTTGCTTCTTAGAAACTATGAAGCTTTTACATATTTCTGAAGAAGCAATCAGTTTCGAAATTTATACTGTGAAATGATTGTAATTTTAACTGTGGTGTTGATTTGACCACATTAAGGACCAGTTGTAATTTGTATGCAGCTTGTGTTCTTAGAATAAATCTTTAAAATATCTTAATATCTTTACTGTTGTTTATTTTAAATTATCATTCGTTTTCCTCTAGAGTAAAAGATGTTAAACGTTCTAATCTCTGTTTTAAGAAATCTTAATTAAATATCAGTTCCTTTTGTTATTAATATTTCACCTGTTACATTTAAATAAGTTTTTTCATAAACTTTATATACTTAATGACTGAAATAATTTAATATGCACTGTAATTAAACAATTTTATATAATATATGGCAGAATCTTAATACATTTCTTCGATTCTAAGTCACAGTTTTTCACATATTGATTTTTTCTCCCCCTAAAAATGGAGTGAATCTTAAAATCAGTGGTGCCACAGAATTGCAAATTTTTTTTTAAAGTACTTAATTTTCTTAGAATGATTTTCATTTATAATCCTGAAATTAACGGGTATGCTTTGCAATCAATTGCATTTTTTAACTGTTATTTTATTTTTTAAAAAATTCATCCATTTTTATATAGAATTTGATCACAATTCTTTGAGGGAAAAAATCACTTTTTAAGAAAAATGAGTAAATTTTGGCAATGCATGAGCATTTATGGAAGTAAATGTTATATTTTTTTATAGTATAATGCTTTCGTTAATGATCCTGAAATATCAAAACTACAAGTATCTTATTTGAGTATTAAAAAATAAAACCCTCTGAAATTACATTTTAATATTTACTAATGTAACAGACATACAATAATCAGCTTTCCAAATTTATGATCCCTTAATATTTTTATGTATGAAATGTTTATCCAGAGGAAAAAAAAGAGATTACTAATTACTTGAATTTAGTTAATTGGGTGTATTAAAATTTATATGTTAATTAAACAAAATTGCAGTTTATACAATATATAGATGTTCTGTGCAATTAAATATGTTTTTAAAATAACAGAGTTACAATACATTTTAGAAGCAACTTAATTATTCATTGACTTAACATCTAAATATGATTAAAAGGGATTAAAGACTGTTGTCATTTGTAAAAGTTATATAATTGAAATAAATGCAGAATACTGATAGTTAGTACACAGAACACTAGTTTATTCTATTTGTTTAAAATTTTACTTTTTTTAGTATTGTATTTCTGCTTCCAAATGGGTTTAGATGCATTAAAAATTTACATTCAGTTCTTAGTGTTATCAATGTTAGCATGATAAATATGTGTAATTTTTTATAGTCCTCCAGAGCCTTAAAATATTGAAAAGAAATTAGAATGTGCATCTTATGTAACTGCAGAAACAAAGCATAAGTTTCCAATATATGTATTGATAGATATATTATAAACACTCACTTGTGCACAGAAATATCTACTGGATTTATTCAAATATAAATAACTTATTAATGATATGTTAAGTATTAATCTTTGAAAATAAACTTAAGATATGAGATTTTTAAACTAACAAATTTATTTACTACTTTGTAAGCAGTTTTAATGTATTTTGATAAAAATGGTAAAAGTCATGCTTAAGAAAAATATCCAAAAGTTCTATTCCACATTTCAAATGTCTAGAAAAAATGCTAACTTATAACAATAATTTTGTATTTGTTAAAATACTTGAAATATAACACAAGTGAAATTAATTGCATTAAATGAAAAGTATTTCTCTTAATTTATTTTATCATTAACTAGTCATATTCATTAATTAATAGAAATTACTGCTGCTTATTAGACATCAGAATATTTACCAACTAGCATGAGAGAGATGCAAAACTGAATTAAGAATTATGTTTATACAAAACTAATTTAGAGAATAGAGCAGTGTAAAAGAGGTAATCAAACTATTGCTGATAGCTTAAGATTTTCTAATATGTTAATATGCTGTACAGAAAAAGGTAACACATGAATATTTCAGTTTCATTCACATAGAAAATAACTTATTCGTTAAATATTGATTAACTAAATAATATTGCTTAAATCATTTGCTTCTTGAGAATTGTAAGTTATATTTTGATTTTATGAATTAGAATCACAGATAGTATTCTAATTTATTTTTAATTTCTCTTCCAATTAAATATACTCTGCAGTATTTTTCATCACACATAAATTATATAATTTTTATGATTCATTCATCATTAATCCGATATTACAAAAAATGATTTTCAAGCAGAAAATGCATATAGAAGTTTTGAATTGTTCATTGAATGTAATACGTTCATTTTTCGTAATTAGTTAAGTACATACTTATTTCTAAATATTTCATAACGATGTTTCACCTTCATCCCATAAATCTCGTTTTTGCTCTAAAGCTTCTTGAAGCAAAGAGTAGATCTCCGGATGCCAACGGCGTACGAAATCTTCCTCTGCCATGTCCAAAGCCGTCAGCAAGCCCTTTTCGCAGTCAGCATCACAACAAGCGTCTACTAATAATTCCACTGATTTGGTAAATCCACTCTCCACTGCATTGAGAAGTGGCGTTGATCCGCGTATATTTTGTATATTTACGTCAGTCTCGGGATGCGAGACGAGAACCTGAACCATGTCCGCCAATCCTTTGCTGGATGCGATATGGAGAGCAGTATCTCCGTTAAGATCTGTCGCATTTACATCGCACTGAGCGTTCAACAACAATGTGACCATTCGCAACAGATTCTTTTGCGCACAATGATGCAAAGCCGTTTGAAAATGCCTATCCTTAATATTGACACACGCTCCTTTCTTGATCAACATTTCAGCCATATTGCAGTGACCTTTATCTATTGCGCACATGAGACTAGTTTCCCCTCGATCGTTTTGAGCATTTAGTTCAAAATCATGTTCAATTAATATCTGCAAAGGTTCGCACCAATCAACACTTCCAGTTACAAGTTTATGCATTGGTGTTTCCTGACGTGCACTTCGGAGTTTTACATCTGCATTTTTGCACAACATTTGAAGTGTATCTAAGAGGTCTCGTTTTAATGTTTTGCTCACTTTCGACGAAATTAATTTAGCAGCAACATGCACAACTGTATAACCATTTAATTTCTCCTTTAAATTTACATCGCCACCGTGCTCCAGCAACAAGGTAACTAGTTCTTTAGAATATGTTTTAGGATGAAAAGCATTATGTAAAGCAGTTTCTCCAAGCATATTCTGGGCATTAGGATCAGCATTAGCTTCCAGTAAAACCTTCACGATATTTACATGTCCGTAGTAAGTTGCTTCTAGAATAGCAGGTCTTCCGTTGTTATTCCAGTTTGGTTCATTTGGATCTATTCCTTTATGTAATAATTTCTGAACTTTTTCCACATCATTGTCTTTAACTGCTCGGTGAAAATCTTGTATATCATTCTCCATGGCGATGAAACTGATTATAAGAAACAGCCACGCTTCTAAAGCAATGAAATCTTGCAAGAAAAATTACTGCATTGGGGGAAACCCGTAAGCACAACCTCACTTAGCGCGACTCAAGTTCTTACTGAGACGATTCTTTTTCGCGTTTTCCCCTTCTTCTCAGATTCTTCCCTCCGTTTCTTTTATCTTCCCTGTAACAAGCGCGTAGGGAAAAGAAAAAAAGGATGCTTATCCTTTTCGATCTTTCTTAGTTTCAGCTTTAAATGTTTTCAAATCGGAAGTGCATTTTGCGGAAGTTTGCGTCATTGTTTTAAGCTTAAATTAACGCAGACTTTTTTGTTTCTGCTGAGTATAATTATTTCCTACCTTCACTTTACGGTTTTACATTTTTTATGATGTCAGCTGCAGCTGTATGTTTTGAAAATTTAGACGTTTTAAAATTGGATATTTTATTTTTTTAGCAGTCGGTAATTTAATTTTTCACAAGTAAAATAAGCTAATATATATGGTACTTATAGATAAAGCCTCCAGTTTCTTATTTAAAGATAGGAAGCTAGAGTAAAGATTTTACAAGTACATTCAATAAATTCCTTTTCTCAACTGGTTTAACTTACTTTGTAGCATATGCTGCGGAAATTTTATGGCCTTTGAATTTAAAGTAAAAATTCCTGAAGATGTCAAATAAATCGAAGAAAGATTTTTCTATCGAAACATACTGTTTTCAAAATCAAAATACTAAAAGATTGTTACTGTTTGAATAAAATTAAAAATGAAATATATAAACTATTGTCTAAATGTTGCTACTAAATTTCACTGTAGCCTCTAATGCGAGCAACAACATATACAAGCAGAGGGTTTAGAAATTTAGCAATTGTCCCATTTTAAAGCGTTAAAAACCTATTTCATTTATGAGACTTATGATAAAAAATTAAACGTGATTAAAAATATTGAAATGATTTAACTTACTGTATTGAGCAACGTAGTACTTTGGAATATTGAAGTAAATTAACAAATCTTAAGATCTGCTATTTTACTATAATATTTTAATTTACTATTAAGCTACTAATAATCGACTGGAAACATCTTTTTATGTATCGTGGACTTGATTTAATCACAATCTGAAAGCGAGAAACACTTTAGAAAGATTTTTCTTCAAGGTATTTTAAAAAAGGAAGTCGAAATTTGCTTCATAAATTGATTTTTAAAATAAATTGAAGGATAAGGAAGGACTTAAGTTATGGAGGTGTAGTAGTTAAATACCCCTCTGCAGCTGTATTTTTATATGCCTATAGTAGAAGCTATATTTCTTTCATCAATTCTTTAATTTGAACGGCCAGTCAATGGGTGGGTGGATAAGTTGTAGGAGCTTTGGTAGTTCGCCTAGATTTCTCGTTCCAGCGACTGAGAAAACCGGCTATGAAACGTTTTCGAGGTTTTTGCAAAGTGGTAATATAAATACAACTCTCTTTAGACGTCCGCTATGGAAGCATCCTATGTAAGGCAGATGGCATCCTATCTAACTCTTTTAGCTTTAAAAAATAACCTAACTTTTTGATAATTATGTTCATTTGCTAATAGTTAATTTTTAGTTCTTGCACTTTTCGGTTACGCAAATTTTGTCCATTCTGAACTGCAACTTTTTGATTACTGTGGATTGCTTATGGTCTGAATAATTTGCTCGTTAGTAAAAAATTACCTGGCTGCGCTGTTACTGACGGCGGTTTTTTTCTTGGGGGGGGGGGAGGTTTTGGTGAGATTTGAATTTCTTTTACAGTACTTGTTTTCTAGTTGTCTGGTAGGTCTGAAAACTTAACTTTATTAGCTACTTTAGTAAAGCTCTTTATGTGTTGTAATTTATTTCAAATTTGTTAAATTTTTAGTAGTGGTAACTATATTTTAGTTATTTTTACTAAGTTTTTGCTCAAGTTATTGTTAATTTGGTGAGTTTTTTGACAAGTTTCAAATGACAGTGTAAGCTAGGTCGTTACGTGCTAGATAATTCGGCTGAAAGTGTGTTTAGTTAAAGTTATATCTTAATCTCTGGTGTGGAAAAATCACTTTGTTTGTCCTGAGAAGCGATATCGATCTACCAGTATTTCGAACATTTACCTTATTTTCTTTTCTTGAGGCGAAATATCAATTTACACCCTACCAGTATGTCGCAAAATTTTTCAGAATCATCTCTATATGAAATATATACTATAGTAGTAACTTCATTCGGATTTGTTGTGCATGTTCATAAAGTTATGCAGATTAATCCAAAAAAATCAGAAAACATATAAAAACTTGTATTTTAGTGTGATATCAATGTATAATAAACCAATTAATCAAAAAAAATGCTGTTTTTTCTAAAAGAAGTTTTATTGTGTAAAATCTTAGTAGCAGTTTTACTTAGCAGACGATATATCATTTGCAGTAGAACAAAAAGTATCTACAGTTAAAGTTCAATGAAAAAGCCATCAAGTTAATGCTGTATCGATTGGCTTATGTAAAATGGACAGAAAATAGCGGTCAAGATTTTAATTGAGTAAGTAGACTTTCATATCATAAATATGTTAATCTTCATAAAATTATTTCTCTTACTGCAATACTTTGTCCAGAACGTTCTCTTTTTAAAATTTTATTTGATTCATCTGCAGTTAGAAACAATTATCTGCAACTTATAATGAATGCACTTATAATTGAGTTTTGTATGTCTTGAAGAGACTAAACGGAGCGATCAGCAAAAGAATATTTTAGACTTTTCAAAGCGTTTCATAAAGACAAAAATACACATTTATCATAAGAAATTAAAATAATGTTAAATTTCTTTTTTTATTTCATTTTTTAACTGAAAGGTGTTCTTGTTGTTCAGAACCTTATGATATAAACGCACTTCTTTTGGAAACCATATCATAATGAGCCATTTTAATTTTGCCCTCAAATATAGCGAGAAATAAACTGGATATTAAAATTTAGGGAATTACTTTCATATTATTGTCACTATGAACTTAAAACGCATTTTATCATAACAAATCATTTGTTCTGTATTAACCAGATTATGTTGATATTCTGTTTCTCATTCAATTTTTTATAGTTTAGCCTAAATATGAGTTTTAAATCATTTTAAGTAACTAAAAAGAAAATATTAAGCCTTTACTATGTAGTAATTGTTCAAATTAAGCTTCTTAGTTTATTCCATGAAATAATAAATGATTCGCCTACTAAACTAAAATGAATTCCATGAATGCATGTGCTCTATGATCAGTAAAATTTTGTCAAATGAGAATAGTGAAGTAATTTCGTGTGGAGAAAAGAATTATCCGTAAATATTTTACGAAATTCATTAAAAAAAATTGTACTGATGTTCTCGCAAGTTTCTTTTCACATTATCGTAGCATTATGCTAAAGGTCATGTTTGTTATAGATTCCCCAAGGATTGTTTTTGTTAGTTCCTAATCTCGGCAAAACTGCTCTTGAATTCGAGATTTTTATCTCTACTTTCTTCATATGAAAAGATCATTTTAAAAACTGCAAATATTTATTTATTTATTTTTTCAAATTGACTGTTAGTTTACGAATTCTAGAACTACAGAAGCATTTATAAGCAAAATTGCGGCATAAAGTTTTTCATTATTTTAGTTTACTTGAAATCTTATATCATTTACATTTTATGTTTTAATAATTCTTGCTATGATTCTATTTTAACTGTTTGTGATATTTCGAAATGTTTTTATGCCTTATTTTATTCTTCTCTATGAGTGATTCTGTCCTCGTGCCAGTTTTTCTCCGTATATATTTTAAATTTTGTTTTTGTTTTTGTTTTTGTGGCAACAGATGTAAAAAACCAAACGACCCAAGGATTCAGTATTTTCATGAAAATGTCAGCACGTAAAAAAATTCTACTAATGCATATAAATTTTAAATCTTGCTTATTCTATGTCGTTATTTATTTGCATCAAAGTGTTTTTAAATTTAGGCAGCTATAAATCTATAATTCGGTGTATAGCTTTTAGGTAATTATAAATCTATAATTCAGTGTATAGTTTTTAGGTAACTATAAATCTATAATTCAAAGTATATTCAAGGTAAGCCTTTTAATAATTATTAATCATTGAACTTACCATCAAATACTGTTTGTGTTTAAAAATTGTCAATCTCAACTGGGACAATAATCTTCTATTATTATGTATATATATGTATAAGGTATTTCTCCCGCTTTACTAGATTGCCTTCGTGGTGTAGTGGTTCTGCACACTGGGCCGGTATTCCAGAGGTCCGTGGTTAGATTCCCGGCGAAGGCGTTGCTAATTTTTCATCTTGCCTGCTTCCAATTAACCTAATGTCTCTAAAGTGGCGGCTGAACTAAAAAAGGGTGTTGGATGAGGATTCTCTACACCCAGGATTTGGCGATTACGTTCTCTAAGAACCCAGTCGCCCTTTAAAAAGCGGAGTATATAAGGTATTTCTCCCGCTTTCCTAGCGTGCCTTCGTGGTGTAGTGGTTCTGAACGCTGGGCCGGTATTCCAGAGGTCCGTGGTTCGATTCCCGGCGAAGGCGGTTGCTAATTTTTCATCTCTCCGGCCTCCAAAAAAATCCTAATGTCTCTCTCTACATACATAATATAAAAATCATGTAATTCAAAAGTCTAACTTTAATTTGCAACACTGTCTTAACTCTTTATTTTAATTTAGTTATTTCCTCTTCCTGTCCTGAAAATAGCAATTGCTTATAACAAATCTTTCTAAACTGCGTCATTTCAAAATGAATCCATGTTATATGATTCCTGCATAACATTAGAGACTGTTACTTTAAAATAGGTAATTCAAGGACATGTCTTCTCCAAAAACACGGTAACAACTGTTGCGGAAAAAAGGTAGAGCTCTAATTTGCTAAAATTCTCTTATTCCCTCCGTGTTGCGATAATGACGCACGTTACGAGAATAAAAAGGGGGAAGATCGCTATAACCTTGAAGAGCGTATTTTAAAGTAACATATTATAATGATGTAGGCACTTATATAAACGCTTCAGCAAATACTGTTTCAGTTAGGGAACAAAAACCTTTTGACAGCCAATGCCGAAACGTTTTAACAGCCAATGGGAAAACTGCGAACTGAAGCTAATTAATCGTTTTTTTAGCCCAAAGGGCGTTAGCCCAGAAGGGCTATTATTTTCGTTTTGACATTTTGGCGGGTGTTTCGCTTTTCAAATTGTTGCCACCAAATATTAGAGCCCTGCATTATATTTAAAGAAGTTAAATAATGAAGAATCGCATGAATGTATGTATGTTTCTCGCACTGTGAAAAAACAACGGTACGAAGAGACATCAAATTTTGAATAACGTAGTCCTCTATTTGAATATGAGCATCTGGAAGTACGGCCCAAATTTTGAATCTGTTTTATTATCTATTTCATATTCTGTAGAACTTAAAGGAATTTTGATTAACAAACTCAAAGATTTTAAAGCGACAAATGGCAACACTGTACGAAAATAAAAATTTTTATCTCCAGCGCGCGAGACTGTGTATCGGAAATTTTCTTTTAAAATTATTTTGTAATACTGTAAGGATCTTAAGTTTTACTAACGTTTATTTTATTTTAAAACTTTACTGTCATCTCTTATTTTCCACTTCCGGCCGGAATTAAATGCATTAACTTGTGTGTGCGAACTGTACTTGCTAACACCCAAAGTTTTCTTACCAGAAAACTCGAGAAATTAAAAGAAGCTTCTCGTGCATTTAAAAAGCTTATAAAAGCTCGAGGAAAAAATCTTAATTCAGTTGTTTACTTATTGCTGTTAATGATTGTATCGGATTAGCTTTCCCTGTTTCGAATTAAGTTCTGTTGAACGTTTTAGTAGTTTGAAAGATAACTACTGTGAGATTTTGCGATATTGTACAAATATCTCTAAGAAAATTTAACCATTTTGTTTTATTTGTTGTGATAAGAATAAATTTTATTCACTTTTCATCGGACTTATGCATTCAATTTATTACGAATGCGTACTCCGCAAACGAGCATTCAATTTATTACGATATTACGAATTCGCAACAATATTGTGGAGATAAAAATTATGGACTTGCTTTTCAAATGTGAGTTATATGTGAGTTAGCTGCAAGAAGCTACTATGTGTGAGCTAGTTGTAAGTGCTAAAAAACGGGAAGTTAATTGATTAAGAAGAATCAGACGAGAGAAAATACTGGATTAATTAAATCATATCAAAGCGACATAGCTATTTGAGGGTAGGTATACCGTCTGCCTGTGGGTAGGGATACCTTTGTGGAAGACCTTCTAAGGGAAAATATCTCGTATCTCATATTCACGATACTTAACCATCAAACACTCCCATGTAGCCATTCCGTTCGCCAGGATTTGAATTCGGTCGAACTACCAGTGTTCATCGCTTTCACCGCCCTGCAGCTGGTGGAAGCTACGAAATTGGATGCCGTCGTTAAATACTTTGTAAACGAAATTGTTCGTATTCACGCTTGTGAAAAACCAGGGAAACCTTACTTCCCAAATAGTAGCAGGCTGAAAAATACTACAAAAATTTCTCTTTTGTCTTAGTGGTTATATTTTTCTTTCAGCTAAATGAAAATGGAATGAAAAATATTAAAAAAAAAATTATAAATAAATAAGTAAATAAATTCTAGTTGAATTAGAAATTAGGAGTTTAACTATTATTATAAATAGCAGTTAATAAAAATGAACATAGATTAAATTACTACACCAATGCACTTTATTCTTTCGTTTTGCTATCAAAAAAATTTTTCAAAACATTTTACATATTTTTTAAACTTAATGGAAATATAATAATTTTCTTAATTTTAAATGGCTATCAGATGGAAAATCTAAGTCATTACGAACTACTTAATGAATTGATTACATCATCAATTTTCTCTCTACTGAATAAGTTCATCATATATAGTTCTAAAAATATCCTATATAGTTCTAAAAAGTGATATTTGTGGTTAAACTTCAATATTTTTTATTTTTAATCCAGAATAAATTTGTGACAAGCGATATTAATTATTTAAACGAAACAATTTTAAAGCAAGGACTGCTTTTTTGGTATTATTTAAGCAAATTCATCAAAACCAATTAATTACTTAAGATGTTTTAATAAAAGACTAAATACAGAAATTTTGGAACTGCAGTTAAAACCATTTATGAAGTTTTTATCATTACAATTTGAAGTCGCTAGTTATTATTTAGTTATTTTTTTGTCCTAATTAAGACAAATAAATTATTGAATTTATTATACTTTTAGTTCTTCTAAGTTAATTGATCAAATATGTGTTTTATAGAAATCAATAATTCTGAAAAGGGAAAAAACAGTGTCCCGTTTTGAGTCTCATCCGTATCCATTAGTTTCCCCCTTTGTCGTCAAAACCGGCAAGAAAAATCCCTCAGCGTCAGAGAGTTTCTGATTGCCGAGAGTATTTTGATAGGAAGTGATGCAAGTCTAACAACGTCATGGAATGATTCACTTCTTATTCTGAGATCTAAGTGGATAGCGGAAAATGAGGCTGAGGTAGAGAAATAAGAGACGACACCATTTTTGACCACATCGGGCTCTTCGACTTGTTTCCCAAAGTGGAACTTCTTCCTGCCTTGGGGAATCCAAAGGAAGCATTAATTATGTCTGTCTCCAATCTAGTTCCCGTTTATGTCCATAGGGTCGTAGCAATTAACCCAAAAAGTATACCTTCTGGGTGACAAACGAACATCGTTTGATATTCATTTTGGCAAAGGTTAGGGCGCTTTATAGCCTAAAGAAATTATCTGAGACACTGGATTTTCAGATTGAGATATTTTTAGAATGCATATATACCAGATATTTAATTAAAATATAACTAGTGTGTACGTATTGATAATGTAACTACACAATTCATAAATTAAAGAAACTGAGGGCTGTTCCCTCTGAAAACAATACTTTTGTCATCCGATGCCTATTTAAATCAAAGCAATTAATAATCGTTGGTTTTACACAAACTAGAATGATCAGTTTTCATGAGTATATATATATATATAAAAACTGTCTGCAAATATGTACCGTATTTCACCATAATTGGTCACAGACATATACTAATTAGGAAAAAAATTTAAATCAGATAACTATTCATGTTTTGTCATCTTTAAATTGAAAAAAATCAGTTTTGTAAAAATTATGAAAGCTAACATTTTATATGTTACCCCGGTCCCTATATTTATTATGATGTTATTTAGAAAAATATTATGCTCCTGATAAAAAATAAAATACGAAACATTTGATTTACGTACGACAAAAATTAATCTTTTATTTTAAGGTTTCAGATAGCTTTTCGTGAAAAATCTGTGGTCGTATACAAATTGCAGAAAGCAATATTTTAATTTGTATGTAACTAAAAAAAAAAAAGTATCAGCCAAGGAAAAGATCTCTGATGTTAATGGATTATGTGAGGAGCATTAACACACAGACAGTGCTGAAAAGTTTTAATTAATGCAAATTTTTTAAAGAAATCTTAATTTTGAATCTTAATTTTGGAAAATGATTCTCTAAATGAACTGATCATTCTGTGTATTCTCCTTGATAGGTAGAAAAATTAAAGATATTCCATCTTTAATCATTTTGATTGATGTTTTTCTTTAATAATCAAAACACCGTATTCCAGAAACGTATGGGGGGGGGAACCACCTCTCTTAGCTACTGTAAAATCAGATATTAAAAACATTAGCAACGACAGCAACAAAAATTCAACTTGCATTATTACAAAATATTCTACGTTTGATAATACATAATAACGAAAGCAGAAAATAAACAAATCAATAAAAAATTTGAAAGGTTTCAGATTTTAAATTACGTCCAAAGGGGTTTTTTAACGCTTTGTGTATTACCTTTATTTATTAAATATCATGTTCTATGCACTCAAACCATAAAATTCAGTTCAACAGCATAAAATGAGCATATCTTTAGAATTTCCGATACACAGTCTCACGCGCTGGAGATAATTTTTTTTTTTTTTTTCTTCCGTACAGTGTTCTCATTGCTCGCTTTGAAATCGTTAAGTTTGTTAATAAAAAAATTGTAAAGTGTTACAAAAAATGAGATCGGTAATAAAACAAATTCCAAATTAGGGGCTTCCACATGCCCATATTTTGTGGAAGATTACCGTTATTTAAATTTTAATGACTCTTAAGTGCCGTTGTTTTATCACAATGCGAGAAACATACACACTTTCATGCAGATTCTTCATTATTTAATTGCTTTAAATATAATACAGGGCGATAATATTTGGTGGCAAGAATTTGAAAAGTGAAACAACGGTTATCGTGAATTGACGCAAAATGCCGAAACGCTCCAACTCATGATGCAGACGCCGATACTATCGATAGCCTCAACGATGCCCACTCTCGATGCACCAACTCGTGATATATTCGACGACCAACTCGGCTACGAAACAATCTCGATAGACTATGAGACATTCGATAGACTCGCGATCTACTAGACTGTAGTTTGTGTACAAGCAGGGTTTATATAGCTTTTGGCATGCGTTCGAGAACATTCTGACCCAAACCGGTAAGAATTTATTCTAGAAGGTTCTCCATCCATCTATGGCATATCGCCGCTTTTGTCGCTAAATGGGCTTATTTCTCGCCAAATATGGCAACCGTGCCTTCTCTTTTTATTTACTGGCAACCCTAAACCCGCCCTGCGGAAAAGCTATCTTACCGCAGCTGGACGTTTCGAAACAAGATATATGTTACCGGCAAATTTTGAAATCCGGTATTCTATAGAATGTCAGCGTTTCATACATTGCCGGTAATATATATATGGTATTGCAGATTCCAATAAAAAAAAGAGGTGCACTACTAGATGTTATAGCTGTCCCATGTGCAAAATATCAACGTTTTACGACTAATCATGTTTGAGTTACGGTGTATATGTGTGTATATATATATATATATGTAATATAAACAAAGTCGGAAGTAACCGAAGAGCAAGAATTTTCGGTGGTGTTGATCCAATAATGAACTAAGAAATTTGGAGGCGAATGCAGATTAAATCTTCAGGTTTATTTTCAGCAACATGTTGCGGTTACACACAAGTCGGCACATTAAATGTGCCTGTTCCAAAAGGCTTACATTTCTGATAATTTTGTAGCAAGAAAGCAGGAAAACTTAAGTCACACTGAGTTAGTTTTGGTTCTCAAAGCATTCTGATTGGATGGTTAATATTGCTCTAAAATTATTATTGGCTGTTAAGAGTTTTAGTTCCGTTTACATAATCATATTTACGTAAGAGTCATATGACATAGATCTTTCTCAAAATGACGCAATGCAGAGAGGAGTTACTATTTTTAGAATAGAGAAGGGAAATTTACGTTATTAATTTAATCTTTTAGATATTCTTTTCTTACATATATACTTATACGTATGAACTGACGTCATAAAAAAGTCTCTTTTTTGCCCGGCGAAGTGCAGCAACTCGAAGTGGCATGGACTCAACAAGTCGTTGGAAGTCCCCTGCAGGAATATTGAGCCATGCTGTCTCTATAGATGTCCATAATTGTGAAAGTGTTGACGGTGCAGGGTTTTGGGCACGAACTGACCTCTCGATGATGTCCCATAAATGTTCGATGGGATTTATGTCGGGCGATCTAGGTGGCCAGATCATTCGCTGGAATTGTCCACAATGTTCTTCTAACCAATCGCGAATAATTGTGGCCCGGTGACGTGGCGCATTGTCATCCATAAAAATCCCATCGTTGTTTGAGTACGTGAAGTCCATGAATGGCTGTAAGTGATCTCCACGTAGCTGAAGGTATCCATTTCCAGTCAATGATCGGTTCATTTGCACCAGAGGACCGAGTCCATGCCATGTAAAAAGAGTCCAGACTATTATGGAACTACCACCAACTTGAACAGTGCCTTGTTGACAACTTGGGTCCATGGCTTCGTGGGGTCTGCGCCACACTCGAACCCTACCATCAGCTCTTACCAACTGAAATCGCGACTCATCTGACCAAGCCACGGTTTTCCATAAGTAAGTAAGCCAAGTAAGGACTTCTTTTGACACTGTGTATACTTATACACTGACTACCAATAAGTATTTGGACACCTATGCAAATGACGATATCTGCGGTTCTAAGGTATTTCACGGACTCCGTCGGTATATATCGTGTAGGAAACAGCATCGGCTTTAGTCACATGCAAGATGCTTGCAGTTCGGAGCTCTCTGATTTCGAGAAAGGTATAATTATAGGGTATCACAAATGTGGCCGATCCTTAAGGGATATATCTAGCGATCTGAAGTACCCAAAATCGACAGTGGCCTATGTGATTAAGAAGTGGAAGGTGACCGGTGATTGTCGGAATGTGCCCCGAGTCGGCAGACCAACGAAACTGGGAGATAGAGATCGACGAGTGCTGTCCAGAGAAATTCGGAAGAACCGCACCCAACCGATGGCCCTCATCCACGAGGAGTTTCAACAGGCATCCGTGAGTATTGTTTCAATGAATACCACCGTAAGGAAACATATCTGCTTGGTTTTCATGGTCGTGCTGCTGCCCATAATCCTTTGATCACAAAGTCCAACCGCACTGCTCGGTTAATGTGTGATGCAAAGCACATCGAAATTGGACCATAGATCAGTGGAAACGGGTTCTATGGAGTGACGAATCAAGGTTCACCCTTTACCGTTCGGATGCCAGGGTCTGGGTCTGGCGTCTACCTGGAGAACGTCTCCTGCCAGAATGCATTGTGCCAACAGTCAAGTTCGGCGGAGGTGGAATTATGGTCTGAGGGTGTTTCTCCTGGTATGGGCTGGGACCCTTGGTCCCCATTCATGGTAAGCTCAACTCCGATGCCTACTGCATTATTTTGGATGACAATGTGTTTCCTACGTTGTGGCAGTTTTACGGGTTGGACTCATGTTACTTTCAGGACGACAATGCCAGTTGTCATGTTTCGACGTTAACCAAGGCTTGGTATGGTGCTAATGGAATTCATCGAATGGACTGGCCTGCCCAGAGTCTAGACCTGAACCCTATCGAGAACCTCTGGGACGAGTTGCATCGCCGAATTCAGGAGTGCACTACACGTGCAAAATCGGTGAAGGAACTTCTATGTCTTCTCCAAGCCGAGTGGAAGAAAATACTAATAGCTGTCATACAAAGACTTGTGGAAAGTATGGCCCAAAGGGTCCACGCTGTAATTACCTCTCGTGGAGGCTCTACCAACTACTGATTTTGAATAAAGTTAGTTTTTCTTTTTCATCACTGGTGTCCAGATACTTATTCGTAGTCAGTGTACACATTGCTTGCCATTAAAACGCAATAACTAGAATAATGCACCTATTTGACATGAAACTTACATAATGCGGTATATCAAAAAGGATAGGGGGCTCATATAAATGACTAACAGAGCACCGCATATTGAAATCATATACGCCAAGAAACTCTTCTTCCCAAAGCAATGTACTGAAGGAGGAACAAAGAGCTGTTAATAAGTTTTGGAACTTTGCTTATTCCCCTGTGGTGTCTGCCCATAGCTATGCATTAATTAGACTGGACAATAGGGAGATCAATGTATCTACAATACACAGAAAGAAACAGTAACCAATGTCGTTCAGAACCCAAACTCGCAAAGTTGATGATTTCTCTGTATGCGTGTCTTTCTAGCTTGGTTGTTTTTTGACATTTCCTCGCATTTGCATGGACTGGCATTTTCTTAACACGAATTTTAAAGATTTTATAGCTGTTCTCCAGTAAAAGATATGTCTTCCTCTAGCAAATAACGAAATTTGAAATAATAAAAATTGACAGTTTGATAGATTGAGGCTGTTGCGTTATTGTTTAATGCTTAGTTATTATATTATACTTCATTTAAATGAAAAAAATTCTATTTCAGTGAACGGAAATCCTTTTTTATTAAGGATTATACTTAGTTTCTTAAAAGTGTCCTTCAAAGAATGTTTAGCAAAAAGGTCTTTTATTTCCACACATGGTTGATTGTGTTAAAAAGGATTTAGCTTTTTATGCATTTTTTGGTTTTAAGCAGCGAGTATTTTCATCAACAGATTCTTCTCTGGACTTTTTTACACCTTTGAAAATGATGTATAATCCTTTCTTAAACTTTCCTCAATCTACTTTTTAGATTTAGAGGATGAATTCTCTTCTTCTGTTTCATACGCCAGATATTGTAACATTCCGACATGTTTTGCGGTCAAGGCTACATAATCCATTTTAGTTCTTGTTTTAAATACATCGAAATTGAGGTCACCAACCTTTTTAATAAATATTATTTTCCAAAACATTTTTCTAAATCGTGAATTTTTATTTGCTGACAACCTTAACTAATGCGTACCTCTGATAATTTCAATTACCGTATATACCCGCATATAAGTCGAGATATTTTGGACAAAAAAAAAGACTTCAAAGTGGGGGGGGGGGGGGGGTCGACTTATACGCGGGGCCATAAAAAATTAAAAGAATCGGAAGTTCAAAAATTTCTTTATATAATGCAGTTGTTTTCTTCCCGCACTCAAATTGGACAACTTATCAAATAAGTCACTTACTTGAAGTAATTTCATGACTTAAATTATGTGACGAACTAATCACAGAGTTTCATACTTTAACTAGAGTAAGTTTCGATAAAACGTACGTATAAGTCTTTATAATAGTTATTGTTCATTCATGAAATATTTTTGTTAACAGGCGTACACGTCAAAATTAAAAAAAAAATAGCCCACGCCATAACTGAACAGTTTTGAATATTTCTTTTAACCTTTAAAAAGGGGAAAGGCAGATAGATTTTACGTACGCGAATCTTTTCCGGAACAAATTCTAGAATTTTAATTCTAGAATTCTAGAATTTCCGGAACAAATTCTAGAAGAAGGATTTTGATTTTGTTTATTTACCAAGGTATTTTTTTTATCGTATATTTACTTTTTTTTTTCCTCAGATGATTTTGAATAAATGTAGTACTTAAAAAAAAATTTTTCGAAGTTTCTGGATCGATTTCGGAAGTGGGGGGTCGACTTATACGCGGGTTTCTTATTTTCTACGAATTTTTTATGTCGAAGGGGGGAGTCGACTTATACGCGGTATCGACTTATACGCGGGTATATACGATAGTTATATTATTTGCTGTTAGTAACTCTTGCACAGGGAATAGTTCCAGAATTGCGCCACTATCATTTTCCTCCATAGTGCATATCTGATATCTGTTTTACGATTGAAGGCTTGTTTAACATACCATAGTTTACAATCCTTATCTAACGGTCATAATGTTTAAATCCTATAAACTTCTAATACGCTTACGAATAATAAATTGCCTTTATTTTTAATTACATGATACAAGACAAAAATCTTTTATAAAATGCAATAATATGTGCCAGTTTAATACTAAGTTTAATAAATGCTTAGTATAACTCAAATGAATATTTATTTTAGGTATATATTTTAGTAAAAATAGTCTTATAAATATTAATATCGATGTATTTTTATAAATTAATAAAATTATCTTTAAAATGATAAACTATTTGATTTTTATTAGCTAAATAACTATTTTGCACAAGCAACTATGCGTTACCTTCTTCCATATTTTTTTCTTCTTTTTACAAATTGTAAATTGTGGTCGAAAATGGTTCTCTGAATGCTTGCTTGCCTCACCACAGTAAACTGAAAGGATGGATTGATAAATGGCCATTAAGGATTGCGTTCTGGGCCGCATCATTTTTTGCTCAGGATGTGGCTGACTTGGTTTTGACATTCTTTATTTTTCTCAGAGAACGATTTAAGAACTTTTCTTCATAATAACATAGCTTCGGGGGCTGTTTTTTTTTTCTTCGAAAAGTTACGTGAACTAGCGTGACAAAATACTTCCAACATTCCATGCAATCGAGCCCATTTCCTTAGAATCTTAGTTTCAATCGTTTCACATCAAAAAACCAGAATGCCTCAAATAAAAGGAAAAGTGATTGAAGAAAAAAGAAATTGAAGAAAGTAAGGAACTTTTGAAAGAACATATGAATTTTCATTGCATATTTATAAGTCCTACATTTTAGTAACATATTCTGATTACTGCTGTATCGGGAATTTGATGTATATGTGATTTTTAATTTTTCAGTTTAGGGCTATCTAAAATGAAGGTCATTTTATCGAAATGGTATTTGCCGGCGTATAAGATGCACTTTTTTCTTTAAAAATAGGTATGAAAAACGGGGGGCGTCTTATACGTCGTTTGTGAATGTGTCCAAGCTTCATGGAATGCTGTGAAAACAGAGACAGTGGTTAAATTATTTAAGAAGTGTGGCATGAGTATTGTATTAGAGAGCACAGAGGACAATTTGTTGTATGAGGATTCAGATGCTGATTTAGAAGAGGTTTCAAGTGACTCTTGATTTAGCTCTGGAGATGCGAGTGTCTGTGTTTTGACGAAGGAGATTAAAAGATGTTCTTTCCCAGATAGATCGGGTATTTACAGAAAGTATTTGTATTACTTTATATTTAAAATACTGTAAATTTATTTATAATGATCAGTAGTAAAGTTTTATCCTTCAAAAGTATGTATAAAGAAGGGGTTGCGTCTTATAGCCCGGTGCGTCTTATGCGTCGGCAAATACGGTAAAATGCTGAAAAACTTTCAGAATTTTTTCCGTCCCTTAGTAGGTATCGATATATGCTCCGTTTGTTATACAACAATGAACGAAACTAATTGCGTAATCTCTTGCGAAATATGTCGAATAACATCTGGAATTATTGCTGCGGTTCTCAGCCACAGATACTGGAGATCTCGAGTTTTCACCACAACAGCGTTCTTGACTTGCATTCACAAAAAAGAAATCCACTGGATAAGAATGGATCTTTTAGCTAGAATATTGATCCAATCCTTCCGGTCCAGAAGTTAGGAAACTTCTTATTCAGGTTTCGCACACAAGCGGTCGGTTGTCTTGGTCAGCATGAAAAATGACCGTGTTCCAATTCTTTGCACAAAATTTTAAACTTAAAAACCTGGGATATGTATAAAAGCATAGTCATGGAAATACTTTCAGTAATATTATTTCCCGAAAAGGTTGGAGAGAAATTGTGCCAAAATTGTTACCCCATATCCATTATAAGTGCCGCCCAGATGGTATAGTGGTTAGGGGGGAGGCAAAGGGCCCAGGCTTGAATCCCGGAGAAGGCATAGTTGTAACTGTCCGTCCTTTCATAGGAGGCAAAGGTGGCTCGCCTGTTATGTGCATCCATAATAAAGTTGTCAGGACTAAATGTTGTATATGCATACTCTTGGCAAACATAATGGTGACAGTATCAAGACCCTGATCTCGAACAGTGAGCTGAATGCAGCTATGTTCTTGTGAATGCTAGAAGAACTACATCGTCAGAAGGGTATAAAAGGCCCTTTTATTTAAATCACTATTTACAGCAACTCCCAGCTCGGGAGAAAAATAATGACCCCGCTTGGGTCTAAACTGAACAATCAAACAATTTAAAGTAAAGCTTAAGTAGAAATTCAAATAGTCGCAGTTCTCAGAGCTTGAACGCGAGATTGGCCCATCTATGGTACGTAGCAAGCCTTAGCTAAATACTAACGCACTTAAATCACTTCAATAGGTATTATAGTAATAGAGCTAAGGCGTAATAATTTAAATAATAATTAGTCTGGCAAACGTCCACCGAACTGAAGTGGTCTGAGACTAAAAGCTCTCTCACACTTGAGAAGTTTCTCACTAACCTTTAAATACAAAACTTGGCTCCAAACACAAATTAGCATAAAGCTGAACCGCGCGCTCATTCTGAAGGGAAGTTGAAATAAGAGTTTACAAGAAAGGGTAACTTAAAAAGAAATTTGGTTAGTTTAAATTAAAACCTTACAAAGTGACCATCAATTCTGGCCTTAGTAGTGACCAAGCCGAAATTGGCTGAGAGTCTGCCATTGGTTAAAAAAAATCCATTATAAGTTAACATTCTTTGGCTACAATATAACACTTTCAGATCCTTTCAATGTGTTTAACATGCGTCAATCTAATACTAGTTCAAAGGTTCGAGTAAGAGATGCATGCATGTTAACTGTCAAATTTATGACGATTCCTCGCATTTTTACTTTTATTTTTTCAAGAAAGTATAGAAACAATTCTGAAAATAATAAAAAATCCGTTTTGTTAAACTATTAGGATATATGTGTAAGCCAAAATATATGACGAATTTGAAACAAAATGCGTATAGGAAATCTGAAGAGAAATTTGGAAGTTATAGCATAAGAAATTAGTATATTTAAATGTAACTAGATTGCAGAAATAAGATATCATCGGACAATGAGGGATAAGTGACATAAATTTATTGTTTATAATTAACTTTTTATTTCATGACCATCAGTGATCAGTAAAAACTTAATTTTGATGACTTATATTAAAAACATGCCGATATTCATCAAATGGGACTTCAAGTTGGCTGATGAGTTAAATGTTACCCTGAAGAATTATTACTTTCATGAGAAAAGTTTTTCATGATTATTATAATTTTTTTATGATCTGAAATATTAGAATTTTAGTGGCGGCTGAATATCTGAAGTGGATCTTTAGGTAGTGAAATCGCGGTTAAATGAATCATTCTTCAGCGGAAAATACGTGCTTCTATAGCATGATAGCTTTGTCAGAGGAAGTGTTTTCTCATCTCCTAACCACCTACTACTACAATGCCGTATTTATTCGTCACCAAACAGCTGTTTATTGTTTCGAAATTGGCATCTGTTTGCCAAACTTGGACGAGATAAAATCTATTTCTCATCAAAATTGGATGTTCTATTCATTTGGGGAATTTATTTAAAATTGAGAAATCTATAACGAAAATTGCAAAGCTTTGTGAACTTGGATTGTCATAAAACGTATAAACTTGTTGTGCAACATACTGTTGCGTGCGTATAGTTTCATAATAAATTGAATGCACAATTCGATAACAAGATAAAATTTATTCTTATCCCAAGGAAAAAAAAATGCTGAAATTTCCACAGTAATATTCGTACAATATCACAATATCTCACAGTAGTTATATGTTAAACTACTAAAACGTTAAAAAGAACACAATTCAAAGCAGAGAAAGCTAATCCGATCTCACCGCGAATTCGCTACAATCAACAGCAAGAACTAAGTAATCAACTGAACTGAGATGTTTTAATCCGGCTTTTATAAGCTTCTTAATCATGGACGAGAACATTCTGGTAATTTCTCTTTTCCCGATTTTTCTGGATAGCAAAAGAGTAAAATTACGAGATATCTATTTATTAAATTTTAAATGCGCGTGTTCCTGTATTTTTTTACTTTTTCGGCATAGCTTTCTCTTAAAACTCGTCGCGCGCAGCATTGTGCGGGGAAATGAAACAATTTAATTACCATTCCACTAAAAATAGGAAACTAAATACAAAAACCGTAACAATACTCTAAAGCTAAGAGTTACATAGGTATCTGCTATACAAGTTAAGCAAAAAGGCTTTCCATGATTCAATATTTATTGCCTGAAAAGTATTTTAACGAATTGTATGTGGTTTTCTTGAAAATTATAACTGCGGTAACTCATATATATATATGTAATAATAAAATTCCATAGTCAAGAATACAATTAAAATTTTAACTGTTTGTTCTTTTCATTTTTAATGGCGACGTTCTCTTATTTGAAAGTACGTGGAATTAAATCCACAGCCCCGTAGTCAAGTTGTTTTTCCCGCCTTTTCTACACGTACAGTTTTAGAATGTTCTGGAAATATTTCAAGCGAACTGGATTGGCTGACGAGGCTGACGTCATTTCATGGAAGCTCCGCCTTTCCAGAGGCTATAAAAAGACTCGCAAAAGGAATATCGGGGCTTTTTCTTAAATGTCACGATGCAGTAAACTTCATACAAAATGACTGACTGGCAGGTTATTGCCGGCAATGCAGTCCTGTGAACTGCGTATCCGGCTCTATCAAACTAGCTCCAATGGCGACATCACGATAAGTCAATCGTCACGTACATACAGTAAATAGGAGGTGGCAAAGGAAGGACCGGCATCATTCGGTCAGGAGAGCCAAGCATTATGGACAGAGGTGGAGATGTTGTCATATAATACAAACAAGCTATTTTCAAATATATACAAATTTATCAAGTGGGAAAGTTTGAGTTAAAGACGTGGGCCGCGAATGGACGTAGGTCTTTATCCTCCATTAATATGACATAGTTGAAAGTCAGAAAAATATTCATGTGATCACACTTAAGTGCCTTATCATAAAAGTGCTCCTACATACAAAATGTTATTAGTAGTTCTTTTTTATTTACTCCGAAGATCAGATTTTTGTAATTGCTATTTTCTCCTGAAATAAATGGATCCTGTTTTTTAAAACTATCGTCTGATAATTTAAGCTACGACTACATTGATGATTTTTCAACAATCTATTTATTCCTGACAAAAGCTGGAACATCACACACACATATATATATATATGCTACTTTAGAAGAAAAATGCTACTTTAGTAAATTTAAGGGTTTGTCCCTTTTGTAGCTTGGAGAATGTCAAGTCGTTATTCCATTTCTTCCACATATTCTTCAACATTTATTTTATATCACTTGATACAGAGTCTTTTATTCTGGCCTCCAAAGTATCAATATCATAAACTGGTGTGACGAAGACTCGGCCCTTGATGTAGTATATATATAGTTTACATTTCATACCAATTTTTTAAACGCGTAACAATTAGAATATTGTCATACGTTCATATGAAGTTCTAAACTGTCGCTTATGGAGGATTTTGTTTCATGATATCGCAAAATACACTTAGTTCCTTTTTCTCGCATCCACGCCATTTCTTGCTAACCATATTTCTTGCCGCCATCAAATTATTTATTATTTGTGCAAATTTTTTCTAATCAGGGAAGAAATTTTTGCTCACCCTGTATTTTACGAATATATTACCCGTTGAAAAATCAGCGGCAATCATTTCTTATAACTTCAAAAACGATAATTTCTTACAGTGTGTAATGATTTTCAACGGTTTTTCTAGACTTCAAAGACTGGGAATTATATGTACAGGGAACCGCCAAATTCAATGTAAACTTATTATATAGCAAAATACTCAATACCTGTGTTTATGAAGAGTCAAGTACAAAGCTTTAAATACCTACATCTTGCGGTTCCAAGATTTTTAATTTTATAGCCCTTATACTAAGTTCATCCGATGGTATTTTCGATGGCCTGCATATTTTTACACTTATTAATAATTTATTTTCACACATATCTTCTGGCAGGACATTGGAACCAATAATTACCTGTATGACGTTATTACAAAAAGTTGGAGAGGTATTAGTTTAAGGTCAACTACGTCCTAATCGTCAATTTTGATGAAAATATTCATTAAAAAATTTATTACTTTATTTTAAAATTTATACATTAAGCTTCTCAAAACTACTTTTATTTTGTCTCTTCGGTCGTCAAAAGCAGAATTATGGTTATTCTTATTCTACCATAGTGAACCGGAAGTTTCTGTTTAAGAAACCGGAAGCTGATGTTTAAAGATACACAGCTTACTCTAACTAACGTTAAAATGAGAATTTTTCATTTGAATACTTGTTATTAAGCACAATTAGCTTTTCAATTTAGTTTTCATATCTGGACATATTTTCTTTTCATTTTGTTTATCTTTGCATCACATTAAACCTTTTCTTTTTTGTGAAAAACTTGCTTTTTTTCATGTTTTCTGTTACGAAAAACAACTTAAAATATTACTATAGTAATTTTACGTAACTTTCCACAAATGTACTATGAAATATTGTGAATTAAATGGACTAAATTTAATATATTTTTAACCCAAGATGTAAGAAAAAATCATAAATTATATTTTGATAATATGCTTATCTTTCGTTTTTATCATTTTAACTAGTATTTTGCTAAATAACACCTCTAATAGATTTATTCGTGCTATTTTCCAAAATTTGTTGTCTAACGTATTCGGATACCTTAAAAAACCACAATTCTCATCGTATGGAGACGGATTTATACAGCTTTTGGAATGTTCACTTTTATCCCAAACTTCAAGTCAAAACGAATAATAAGAAGAGGAAGATATAATCTTTTATTTCCCTGAATCGCTGAAGCATTAAATTAGGAAAAAAGTATTTTACGACTGTCATGCTGTGTCCTGTAAAGACAGCATGAATGAATGGGTAATGAAAGCCGGCTCATGAACTGAAGCTTAACGTGAGCATCAAAAGCAAAATTTTAATGATACATAAATTTTGATATTGGATGAGAGCTTCCCAAAATAAAAATGACTTGATCTGTACATATGATGTATGAAAAAAAATTAATCCTTTTTTATTCCTTTGATTATCAAATCTTTTAAGTACTAATAACTGTTTCAGAAGTCAAACAACAAAAATCAGCGTTATATTTTCAAATTTTCACGAGACTAGTTTCGATGGTTTTACCGAACCACCATCCTCAGCTGGAACAGCGCAAATGCTCGGCGTGTTATTGTGTCTTAATTACTAATAACTGTCCTTTTGTAATGATTGAATTTCAAGCCCCCCCCCCCGCTCTCCGGATTTATCCTTTCTCGTTAAACGAGGTTTTCTGTAAATTTACAACTCAGGTGTATAAAATTCCATTTCTTAATTTAAGTTGTATAAAAAATCATAAAGTAATTCGAATTTACATAAAAATATAAAGGCTTAAAAATGTCCAAAGGAACTTGTGAAATACGTTTAGATAAAATTATGTTATTTTTCAGTAATACATTTATGTTTATAAATCTGACTAAAATAAGAAAAGGAATCCCCTGGGGGTGTTTATTAATTAAATAAGGATATTTATCAGTATTTACGAGAAACTTTCGCCTATTCTAGTGCTGGAAAAAAAAAAAAAAAAAGGTAAAAGGAATAAGCTAATAATGAAATCGAATTAATTCTCTTACACGAATTTTCTGACACCATCTATTTTATAAAATTATCCATTTTTTTGCAAAATATATATTATTATATATTTTTCAAAATTATATAATAATATATATTTAATAGATAATGAACAGAAGTTTAATATACTCATTAATATATTAAACTTCTGTTCAGTCATAGAACCATGAATAAGGTAAAATAGGAGTAAGGTCTTCTCAATTCTTCAATTGCTGCTCATTTTTCTCGCAATGCTCATTTTCACGTCTTCTGTTTCTCTTTTCTTCCTTCATGCCTTCGCGGTATAACGGCAGCACACTCGGCGCATATTCGAGGGGTCCAGAGTTCGAGTTCTGGAGAGTTCATGCCTTCTGCTTCAAAATAACCTAATGACTCTACACTGGCGCCCGAACTAAAAGGTGGTGGATAATGATTTTTCACCACCAGGATTTGGCGATTGGATCCCCTAATCCCCAGTTGCCCTTTACAAAGGGGGTATATAAGGTTTGCTTTACCCTTCTTTCTGCATGCTTTCATGGTATAATGGTAGTACACTCGGGGCGTATGCGAGAGGTCCAGGGTTCGAGACCCGACGAGGGCACTGCTCATTTTTCACGTCTTCTGCTTCAAAATAACCTAATTTTACAAGTTTGGGGGGAAATTTTCTCAGGTTTGAAAAGACACTTTAAAGGTCTTATTTACATACTGTTTCAAGTGCCCCAGACACACCTTTTTCTTATTTTTATGAGGAAAAACCTGATTTACAAGTCACTGTAGAACACATTTGGGAATCGGATAATAAAGTTCCAAGCGGTAAACAGGCCTTGTGATTTTATCCATGTGCGCAAACATACAAACATGCTGCTTCGTTTTCTAAGTTTCTTCAATATTTCCGAAGTTTTTAGACTTTTTTTTTTTTTTTTTTTACCCTTCTGAAGGTTAATTAGAAGCAAACTTGAAGTAATCTGAGAAGCGTTAAAATTGAAACTGTCTTTATTTTGTTCTCAAACAATATGGTTTGACTTCTTTTATTTTGATCGGTCGAAAATAGAACTACAGCTTTCATCAGTTTCCGAAGAAACAAGACGGGGGGATGTCAAGGAATTCCACTAATGTAAACACTTCTTATCTGTAAAATGTTTATGACAATACCTGCGGGCGTTTATTACTTCCGGCATCCAAAACAGGGATTTCCATAGGAGAAACATGTGGAGCTTATTAAATTAGCTGAGTAGTCATTACTACCGGAAGTCGGCGTCATTTTCCTGTAGATAAGTATTTCCCAAGTTTTGATAATGTACACATATGCATGAAAATATCAGTAATCGAAGATAATCATTTGTTTGACCAATATAATTTTTAGTGCTCTCTTTAGATGTTTTAATTCAGATGTAATGCATAGATTTCAGAGATTAGATACGAAACAAAGGAATAAAGGTTTAATGTTATTGTTAATTATGTCAAATTATGCGCGATTATTATTAAACATAGCAGAATTATTAATTATCACAAATTATGACAAATAATTTTTAATGATTATTCGCGAATTCTTGTGTTAAAACTGAGAGCTCCTTGATGTTGATACAGAAATTATGAAATTCAGTTATTAAGTTCTTGTATAAAACTGGTGCATTATGAAAAAGGATTTAATTTTAGTTTTATAAATCGAATTATTTGTGAGTTTTTTGTCAAAGCAGTTTCATATTTTTAAATATGAAATTTTGTCAGGGAGTGCAATAGTTTATTGATCTTTTTTTTAACTTCACTTACACACATTTTTTACATAATAATACATATGACAGATTTTTCTGTATTCTGCATGGACCTTATAAGAAATGGACTAACCCAGTGGGCGGGGCGTGCGTCACCGACATGTCGGCAAGAAAGAGTAGGGACGATCTGGTTTACTTTAACATTGAAACCTATGGCGTTTGTATCACATAACTCTTTTTAATTATTAAATGTGATACGTTGTATAGTGATGAGATTATGAAAGCCACAGTTTTTTCCAAATGGGATTTAATATATCTCATTAAAGCACTTTTTACTGCATTTCGCGCACTTTTTTCACGCGTAATTCTTGTACAAACATCTTTACTTTGGTAAAACGGTAAAAACTCTAAGCACAAAATTTATGAACTTAATTTTGCGTAAAAATAAAGTAAAATTAAATAAGACTGATAGTACGTGATGCTTTGAAATAAATAAGGTAAAATTAAACAAGATCTGATAATTTAAAAAAAAAAAATTAATGAAAATTTTCAGACAGTGATTTTCCAAACAATAATACATTACAAAACGAACATATTTATTTGATTATAGGATCATTAAATTATTAACATTAAAGTGGATTATTTATTTTAATAATTCATAAAATTCGGAGCATAAACTTTTCTGAACGTAATGAAGGGAAAAAAAAGATAAAATAAAATCTAGAAGCACTCAAATTTTATATTACGCCCAAAAGGAACCCTTTTTTTAAAGTTTTGTGTGTTACCTATATTTATTGAATATCATGTTCTTCGCCCGTAAACCAAATACATTTGAAAACAGCATATCTTTAGGATTTCCGCACTGGACATAAAGCTGTTATTTTCCGTACAGTGTTTGCTCTGAACTCGTTGAGTTTATTAATCAAAAATTCGTTAAAATTTTACAAAATATGAAATAGATTAAAATAAGTTCGAAATTCGGCCGTCCAGATGCCCATGTTCGATTGGAGAATTAAGAATTACATTATTCAAAATTTGATGGCTGTAGATACTGTCGTTTTTGTCACAGTGCAAGAAAAATACGTGTATTCATGCAGATTTCTTCATTATTTAATTTTTTTACATATAATACAAGGCGATAATATTTGGTAACAACAATTTGCAAGGAGACACGGACACTTATAATAAAACAGCGCAAAATGCAGCTTCGAAACTAACAGCCTTTCTAGGCGACCGCCGCTTTGGGTTAATAAATTAAATTAACAGTAAATAAAAAAAAATCTTATGCAGAACTAAAAATAAATTAAAAAAAAATAGTCACTATAAAATACAAGCAAAATTAATTATTACGGTTAAATACAATTTTAATATTAGAATTAAATGTATAAAAATTTTTAAGGCATCAAAAGTGTTTATCACTATGATGTATTATGAAAGATAATTGAAATAAAATTCCTTTATAGAAATTGTGCTATAATACTCATCTATAATTTAAAAAAAAGCAGCACAATTTAGAATTTTAAGCAAAACTTTCAAAAATTCGTTTTTAAATATTTTAGTATTTTTTACTTATTTACACCAATAAAAGGCATAAAAGTTGCAAGAGAAAATTGCTTGTTTGAAATTTTCTATTAGTTCAGATTTAAAATATTATTTTCTAAAAGAAGTAATTACAAATTTCCTTACAGCGTAGGAAAAGCTAAAAAAATATCCAGCCCTGAAAGCATGCAATAGCTTTAAAAATTATTTGAAACGTTAATTATGCTTGATAAATATGCTAAAGTTTTAAAAATCAATCTCAATTTCAAAAATAAAAATATATAGAAATTCTAATTTGTGAAATGAGGCGCTACATAAAGCTTTTTCTTGATAATTATACGCGCTGCTATAGGCAACCAATGTTAAATTTCTGCAAGTCGTCCCTACTCCTCCGGATGTGATCAAGGTGACAGCCGACAACGCCTCAGACGAAGGAGAAAACCCGTTTGGGTTAGTCTATTTCTTATACGGTCCATGGTATTCTGACATTAAAAATACAGCTGATGTTATAAATTTATAGATTTTAACTGTTAATATTAAATTTTTTAGTATAAATTGCGCGTGAAATTCTTGGGACATCCTGATATCTTAAAGCAGTAATCATCTCACGATTTCTATTTTTATATATTATCGGATAGCTCGAAAATTAATCTTTTAAAGGAAGTTTATTTTGAATTTTTAACGTAAATGACCGATTTTTCATAACTGATCGTTTGTTCGTGCATCGTAAATCTACTGCTTCTAATTTTCAACATCGAAAAATCTGCAGTTTGTAACGTCATGAAATTTTCACAGTAGACAAACTTAAAAATTTTACTTTCTAAGAGATCACTACTAAGTTATTTTCGAAAAGAATGATTTATTATTGTACAGAGTTAAATATTTACTCAATATGTATTACATTAATTTGTAAAATTTTATAAACTTAAAGAACCAGTTACTTTTGCAATGATCACAATAAATAAACTTATATATGTTATTCAAGGTGCTATTCAAGCTTATATATGTTATAACCAAAATATGTTATTCAAGGTGATCATGATCAGATTTATTGCTTTCTTCTTGAAGTCTATATTTATATTTATTATAAGGCTTTGCAGCATTAATTCCACATTCTTTCAGGAGAAGAGTTTGTAGCCATAAATAATTATTTATTAGTAATTGAATCTAATACTGGATCTTACGCTGATGAAGCGAAGAACATTTTTTAATAGGCTAAAAAAAAAAAAAAAAGACTAGAAGAAATTTTTAGATTATATATTTTTATGAAATATAATAGGCAGATATGATAAATTTGAATTATATTGTTGTTGTTCAGTTGTTATAGTCGTTATTTTGCTTTTGCACACAGATTTCTTTTTATAAGCATAGTAGTAAATTTAATGTTTGTTTATTGTAACTCATCTCAATAAACCACGGTATATGATAGTACACGAGTGTTGCTTAAAACGAGACGTAACTCAGGCGGTATACCAATTAGTCTGTCTTAAATTCATAGTTTTTTAAGTATCAACATTTTTTTCTATGAATGGCAGGATCTTAAAATGACTCAGTTGCCAAAATTTAAAAATTTAAAAAAGAATCTCATTTTGCACGTAATACAAAATGAAATATTTTATAAGTGGGTTATAAGGGTTATAAGAGTCATTAGAATTAGTCATTTAAATTAGCTCCTAAATAATGATTTGGAACACTTATGGTTTAGGTGCTTTTAAAAACAATTTTGAAAACATGAAAAATGAATTACTATTGCAAAGATTTATTTGATTTATAACATATGACGAATAATTTTGCAGCCAATGCGTTTCTGTGGTTATCGTTTATCTGTTTACAAAACTGAATTTCCGGGAAATGAGAAAGCAGTTATCAGGTAATATCGCTAAATAGCCCAATAAACTTTTTTTTCTTATACCAATATTCAGCTTTTTTATTGGAGAAAAATCTACCGTATAACGCCGCCCCGATTTAATTTTATTTACCTCTTTAATGCATTTAACTTAATCTTAAGCGGTGTAAAGTAGAAAGGCATTTTTTGTACATTTTATTTTAAATATAAATAGTTAAGTGTAGAAAAAAGGGTCAAATACTACCTTTTTCTGTTAGATGAGCATTAATTAGAATGATTGCAAATTTTTTATTCTGCTATTTAACAAAAGTATTCAAGTTTTGTTTAAGTTTGTTTTCAAACTAGTACAATTATATTTTAATGAGGCTTTGTTATATACATTCAGCGCAGACTATCAAAACAGTGTGTGGTGTAATTTGGAAATAAAATAATTTTAGAGGCAATACAATAACTCAGAAAGTTTTGAACATATTTTATTTAAAAAGCTTAATTAACAGTGAGGTATTTAAAGAAGAAATTTCAGTACTTTTAACTGTAACAGTTTTTATACTTTCGTTTAAAGCATTTGATTTGCTTGGAAAATTGATAACGATGAGTTCATTATACTCAGATATGCATGTTATAAAATATTATGACTTTCATGGCATGCCATATAATATATGAAAATACTGGTTAATAAGCAATTTCTTCTTTCTTCTTAAAATATCAGAAGGTAGAAATAGGAATGTTATAAATATCTGCTCAGAAAAAATATTTCAAACAACACTTCACATAATTTTATAAATATAATAAATACACTTCATATAATTTTATAAATCTCATTTCCAATGTAATAGGCACTGAGCTTTAATTTTGTTTCAGGAGTAACTGCATACGCATATTGTAGGGTTTATTTTTATTTTAATTAACATTTATTTTAAGTTTAAACTATCTTTCCTGTCAAGCCTTACTTTCCCCTGGAATTGCCAATGCCAGAGTATGTAAATTTTAGTAGAACGCGCAAGGATTCAAATTGTCAGCGGAAGTAATCTGAGTTAAATAGAAGGGAAACGAGTTCGAAAGTGTGCTTTCTTGCTTCACGAGCGTGGAGGTGGCTAGTTAGAAAGTGAAGAACCACGCGTTTCGGCCTGTGTGCTTGCCTCAGTAGTTTGTTAAATCTTTCAACGTAATATTCAGAAGTTTGCTGAATTATCAGCGGTATCTTAGAACGCGGTTAGGTTAGTTACGTTTAGACAGCCTCGTAGTTAGTCACTTGTTATTATCCCTTTTTAGTTTCTTATTTTTATTTTACCGCCGGGCGGCGTAGTTTGTGAGCGTCAAGAGCACGCATCTGTAATTTCTAAAGTTGAATAAAAAGGGATTTAAACCCTTCTCAAGACTTTGTATACTTTCCAGTTCATAGCAGTCACCACTATTGTTGCGTGCATGTTGGAAGCGCGCAACATTACAATATAATACGCAATAATTAAGTTAAATAGCATTTAAACTTTCTCATGAAGAAGTTTTTAAAACCTCGCGAGACCCGTAAGTTGATCAGATAACATATAACATGTAATGTAATATACATATATACAAAATATACATGATAAAAACTGGTGTAAATTTCTCTTTCCAAATTACTCATTCTGGTGTTCACGACTGATTCCAAATTCTTATTGTAGAATAACAAACTACAAGAGTTTTCAGCTGTCTAAAACCTTTCAACATTCAGCTTTTACATTTTAAACACGTACTACTGAAAGCATATGAAAGTTGTAATCCAGATACACCAATTTGTTCTTGGAGATAAAATTATTGGATATGGCCTTGAAACAAACACTTATTTAAACACTATTTTGGTTTTCGTCACTTTTTAAACTTGAAAAATAAGCTTGAGATCAAGATGACAGGTACAATCCAGGCTATAGCCACTAAATAACCATCCCATATGCCATTGTCAGAGATGCTCCATCCACGGGATAACACACATCTCATTGTATTGGCTATAAGTGTAAGAGGTAGGCAGTAACTGAGCTGTCGTAAGTAGTAGGGCATAGCCTCCACAGGCCATATGATTCCTGAAAATATATAAAATATGCATAAGAGCAATGAAAGTTTTAATATTTTATAATTCAACTAGCAGCCTTGCTGCCAGCCTTCGTCTGGCTTTTAAATGTACCGGAAAAATGGATGAAGGGAACACAAAACGTTAAATTTAAAAACTGCATAGAATTTTACTCTGCAGAACAACTTCATAAAAAAAGTTATTACGTATAACAAAATCACAATGAAGCAATATCCCTTAATACAAATATTAATTATCCTAATAAATAAATTAACCATAATAGATAGTTCATAATAAAATCATTTTTAAAACAAATGCAAAATTATATTTTAATATTTAGCAGCCATAAATAATGTTTAAAACATTAGATTAAATTTATAGATATTAATAAAACCAATTACGTTTTAAGTAAGGTGACGCCATTGATTACATCATCCACAACATAAAATTATATAAAATATTATAAACAACAAAATTTTTATTTCAAATAAAAATGCAAAATGAAGTTGATTTTTAATATTTAGAAGCGATAAATAATATTTAAAACACAGAATTTATGCATAATAAAACGCATTATTTTTTAAATAAAATGACAACAAAGTATCGGTTACCATAAATAACTTATCCAGCAATGGGTTTACCATAAGTCGTATTACTCGCCAAAAGAAAAATTGCCAAAATCCGTGCAACCGTCTACCAAAGTAGCACCAAAAATTACAATGAAATAAGCTATATCCTTTAATACAACTATTATCCTAATAAAAAAATAACCAACTTTCCGTTGAAGAACAAAAATCATGCAAAACTTTTCAATATCTTACAAACAGTGAAGTAAGCAAAAAATATTTTATAATTCAATATTATTTAAACAACATTGTCAGCTCAATCTTTAAAAATTAATTTTTCTTTAATAGGCAGCCGAATCTTCTTAATTACTCATAAAAACTATATTCACGTAGTATAATTACTTCACGCTTATTTCTACACCCTTCTATTCATTAGGATCATAACTAAAATGTTAAGAAAATAACAGAGCAAAATGTTTTAAATATCGAAGTGATATACTGTGCAAATAGATGCACAGTGACAATAAATAAAAGTGATCGAGGTATTTGACCAGAATGTTTTCTATTACACATTAATTCTGCTTAGTAAAAAATCTGATATGAACACCACGTGACTTCTTGTACGGCCTATTCTGCATTTCATTTAAACTTATTACCTCGAATTTCATTACAGATATATTCCTCATTCAATTAAATCAGTTCCCACTTCGCCAAAAATACCTAAAAACTTAAAACATCTAAATTAAAAATCGTGAAATACAGGAAAACCTAAAATACTAAATACAGATAAAAACAGTTAAGAAAAAATATTTACAATTAAAATTAGGATTTTTACTCAGAAACAAGCAATTCGGCCAGCAGGCAGGAAGAGAGATTTTTCAGTGTACAAAATTTGTAAAGTTACTTTTGGTCCCACTCGGCAAAAAGACACTGAAGTTGGTGCAGAAACTGAATTCACTATTTTACTAAGAGTTCCAAATGTGAACAAATGGAGGCTTCGTTAGGCTTAGTAGCACTTAAACAACTTTTAAATTGTTGATAATTCTACAACTGTTGCATGCAGATTAACTAAAAGCATAAAAAACTTAACTGGAACATAAGAACAACGTAATTCCATCACTTTTAAAGCAAAAAATGCACATTTTAGCAATATATAAGAATAAAAAAGCATAGCTCACCACGCTGGGTAAGAAGATGGTTATACACGTTTGGTTGAGCCGATTGCGATAAAAAAGGCAGCTGCACCACTAGATGTTACAGTAATCTGATATTCAAAACTTGAATGTTCTAGGGATAATCGTATATGTCTCGCATACGTACAGACGTCAAGAAAAAAAATTCCCTTCTGAACCCATTTTAAATCCATTTGAGAATCCGTTTTGGAAGAAACAGTGCTTTATTCCAAGGTTTCTTAAACTGTGGGTCACGACCCCCAAGGGTGTCGCGGGACCTGCAGCAGAATTTTTCGCGGCTACAAAACTTCCTTTACTTCGTACAAGGAAGTGAAAAGAGAAACTTAAAAAATAGTGGAGAAAAGTGGTAAGAAAACTATTATAGTTTGGCACATGAAAACTAGTTTACTTCGCAGAGTGCAGAGGCGTAGCTAAGGTCTTCAGCGCCCGGGGACACCTAAAGATTTTGTGCCCCTTTCTGTGTTCCAAGAACGGAAAACATTTCATTCTAAAATGTGTATCATCTATTTGATGACCCCTGGATGCTGCGCCCGGGGACAGACCATGGAGGTAGGAACGGGAGGAGGGGCCATTCCGCGCTAGAAGTGAAGCACTGCTTTGAAGCTTGGGTCACCAGACGGGGTGTTGTTTGTTTACATTCAGAAGCTCGCTTGACAAGATTCTGATAGTATTTCGACACACGACAGTTCCATAGAAATCGAAAAAGGGACACTCTCGCATGAAAGAAACATTCATAGTGGGATGGATAATAGCAATTTGTATAGTTTACTGACATTTACGCAAAAATCACATCTTGGTTATTTTTCGATAACTAACAACAGCGATTTTGATTATGAATTTGTTTTATAAAATTCTAAGCTGTTGCACTACAAAAATATAGATTTTAAGAAAATTGCTAAAAGAGATCTGCCAAAATTTATTTTCTAGAAGATTTGAAAAGTTTGAAACTTGATGGCTAAATATAAATATAAAATTACGTATGTTAAAATATTTTTAATTAGGCACATAGGTCAGATTAAGTTTTTATTAAATAGAGTAACGCATGCAAGGGCTATCTGCCTAAAGAGAGAGATGCCGTCGTGGAGGAATTTTGAAGAAAAACTGACCTTTGAGTGGGTATTAAAAATAATACTTATAATTTTCATTCAAATTATATTCATATATATTTTTTATGTAAAACTTTCGGGTGTATGCTAAATTAGTGTAAATTACTTTACACGAAAAATATAGTGAATGCACAGAAATTAAAGATTTGCACATGCCGGAAATGATAAATAGGAAATATGTATGGGTATTTATGTATGTGCTTGCAAAAAGCATGTATCTGCCTTTGACAAAATACTTAAATATTCATTAAATGATTTATAAATGTATTTGAAATGAAGAATTTATCCACTTATAAACAACTGTGAAAGTACTGTGAAGAAATCTAATGATTAAATGTATCTAATTTATAATGATTATAAATGTTATCTAAATATATAATAACCTTCATATTGAATTGTAAACATAAATTGAAATCCTGTTGACAAATACGTTATAAAACTATTTAAGCAAGAATTGTTCGTATTGGAAAGCAATCCGTTAAAAGGTATTGTAAAGCAAATGCTATGAGATGCGCACTTAAGAACGTAATAAAGAGTTTTGGAATATGTATTGTTGAAATGAAGGGTAAAAAAAAAAAAAAAAAATTTGATAAGTATAATTAAAAGAATTATTCCCTTTACATTTTATAATAACTCAGTTACAAGTTTTAAATAATACTTAAAAAAAAAAAAAAAAACTTATTTTATTCCCTTTCAGAAATGTTCAGAGAAAGTCAAATACTATTTAATACCTATTTAATTATTAGGAATTAGCGAAATACTTATTTAAAGTATTTTGCTAATTCCTAATAATTCTCTAATTTAAAATGAACCGAATAGAGCATTAATTATAAATTGACTTACATTTTTCGATTTAAAAGAAGCCAAAAAAATCATGTCATATTTAAGAAAGTATTTTAGGAAGAAGCTCTATAAATAGAAAAGAAATAATGCATAATTTTAATATTAATAATACAATAAACTTTGATCTTAATTTTTGTACCTTAATCGAATAAAATCGAATTACCTTATTTTTTTTTCTAATGTAATTAACGAAAACTTGTGAAAATATTTCATTCAAATTAAACCATTCTGAGAAAACTGTCCTGTGAAAAGTATAGCATTTAATTCCGTTCAGAATGAAATGTTGTTTAAAAATATGTTGTTTTCATATACTTAGGACTCTGAAGTGTTGTAGAAAAAGAAAATATATACATTTATATGTATATTTGCGACGTAATTACAAAATATTTACACCCGAACGCGTCAAATCCCATAGAACTCAATGGTAAATGACCCAATGTTTTGGTCACCACGTAGGGATCGCCGGTGCTTCAGAGCAGGGTACGGAAAAACTTGTTTAGGGCGACTCCTTCTTACTTCCTACCTCCATGTGCCCCACCCAGGGTGGGGCGTAGCTAGAGGGGGGCATCTGTCTCCGGGCGCAGAATCCAAGGGGCGCCAAACTGATGTTACGACACTTTAGAATTAAATGTTTTCCATCATTGGCAAGCAGTAGGGGGCGCGAAATCTTCAGTTGTCCCTGGGCGCTGAAAACCCTAGCTACGACTCTGCCCACCCTAGCTACGCCACTGGCAGAGTGTATAAGCGGGTAGTATGTTCGGATGACATGAAATTAATTGAAAGAAGAGACGATTTCTGCTTTTATATAAATGAGTAAAACTATACGCTCTTAAATAAAGATGAATAAGTACATGAACATTTCATAATTCTCCCGAGAGAGAAATTTTACATTCTTACCACTAGGATATTTACAATAATCTTTGGTTATTAATTTCTTAAGTGACATAAAAGAATCCCTGAAATATTCCATTTTTTATAATTTGAATAGTTTGTGCTGAATAGTTTAAAATCGAGCAGTACAAATTTTATAATGCATTCTATGCAACTGGTTGTACTGTTGTTTCATTTTGACATTCTTGTCAATTGATGTAAAAATTATGGACTTAAATATTCAGAATCATAGTTATAGACTACGTCAAGTAAGCATTCCGCAGATTTGTTTCCATGAAATTTTAACTTATTTTCTTGTTAAAGGTTAAAAAAAAAGCTAATTTAGCATAAACTAGACATAAATAATTTCAATGATTTACTACAGGGAACGTTCATTATATTAATGATTTCTTATATTCGGAAAACATTTTAGAATGAAACTGAAAATTTTGAAAGAGAACTAGTATTCTCTTGCTCCCATGAAACTATATAAAATTTATAAAAAGAGCTTTGCAAGGTGTTCTTTTATTTGAAGTAATAGTTAAAAAAATGTATTTTTAGTCCAAAGGGATTTGAATCCCGAAGGACTATTAGTTTCGTTTTGGCATTTTGCGTCGGACTCATAAATGTCGGTTCACTTTTCAAACTGTTGCCACAAAATGTTAGAGTCCTGCATTATATTTGAAGAAATTAAATAATGAAAAATCTGCATAAATGTCTGTATATTTCTCGTATTGTGATAAAACAACGGTACATAGAGTCATCGAATTTTGAATAACGTAATCCTCCAACGAATATGAGCATGTGGAAGACCAAATTTGAAATTTGAAATTTGCTTTATGATCGATTTCCTATTTTTTAAAACTTTGACGAATTTTTGATTAACAAACTCAAGGATTTCAAAGCGAGCAATGGCAACGTTGTGCAGAAAAAACATTTTTATCTCCAGCGCGTGAGTCTCTGTATCGGAAATTCTAAAGATATGCTCGTTTTAAAACTATTTTGCGATATTGCTGTTGCACTGGATCTTATGGTTTAAGTGCGAGGAACATGATATTTAATAAAGAAAGGTAACACACAAAATGTTAAAAAACGCCCCTTTGGACGTAATTTAAAATCTGAAACATTTCAGATTTTAGTTTTTTTTTTGTTTTTTGTTTTTTGTCATTCAATAACAACAGTTTTTTCCCATTTAAACTTTGCTGAGTTAAAAAGAAACTGCGCGAGTGATATAGTATAATCTAATAGTTAACCCGGTTGCTGCATTGAATACAATGAATAAAATCAACACAAAATTTAAGTGCTTCTAAGTTCTATTCTTCCACAACCTTGGATCAAACGTACTGTTCACGTTTTATACAACGTCCTTCTCCTTTGTCTCTACCTTTCTCCATTTCCCAGATTTTACAGCAACAGGAATTTTGTTACAGGTAGTCTTTACATATCACCAATGCCCATATCCATTCAGATCAATAACGCATCGTGTCCTATAACAGTCATTATAGACTATTAAAACGACATTATACGCCGAATTTGTGATTAATCTATATCTGATGAATGGGGCCTAGAATGCACATATTGAAGGATTGTAATCAATGAATGAGAAACTTAAACAGTAATTGATATGCATAATGTATCCCTGTAAGGTGAGAATTAAATTTTTCATTAAATTTTGAAACAACAATCCAGTTGTTTTCAAAAGTATGACTGATTTTCCTTAACTGTATTGAATGTACAGTAAGACCCCGCTTAACGCGGGGCATACGTTCCATCAAAGTAGAGCGTAATGCGAAACAGCGTTAAACGAGGCTATCTTTACATGTAAATATTGGGGTTAGGGGAAGATGGCTAGGAAATTGGTTAGGTATTAAATTTAAAAAATATGTTTTTTAATAAAAATAAAACCAAACATTTATTTCTTAAAGCCCAAATTAATACCACATTATTATTTCTTGCAAAAATAAAAACAAAATATAAATAACAAAACGAATATTCTTAAAAAAAAATAAAAATAAAATTCTCAGTCATATTTAGTTAGCCTTCCGCGTTTTCAGTGTTCTGCCTTTTTGTGACAAAAGCATCTAATGTTGTTTGCCTTTTCCTTTTGCGTTGTTCTCTTAAAAGTTCTTCATAAACGGATAGAGCATCTCTAACACCACGCCTTACTTTTGAGCTCCTGTCAAAATTCGGATCATTTTCAATGAATTGATCCATTATTTCAGTTATGGTAGACAAACTCCTTTTTACAAACGCCATCGAAAGTTCTTTTTGCTCTTCTTCTGAATCACTGCTGTCAACATTTTTGTTTTCTTCTTGTTCAGTTAATTCCTTGAGCTCATCATTAGAAAGACTAGCCGCTGCTTCTTGAATTATTTCTTCGACATCTTCCACAGTTACCCCTTCAAAATATGTCTGTACAATACCGCACCAAACAAGAAATACAAGTACACTCTTTCGGATATGTATTTGAAACCTATCGCTGCATAATATTCCGGGGAATCCCCGTATGCTGCGAGCGATTTCATGGAATCCCCGGGTTGAAATAAAAGAGCGCTAAACCGAAACAGCGCTAAACGAAACAGCGTTAAGCGGGGTCTTACTGTACTTAATAAAAAAACGAACTGAGGAAATCCGCTTGAAAAAATTTTAAAATTGCTTTGAATACCATTTCAAAGTTAAATCAATCACACAACCATCACAATTACTGTGAAATTACTTGTTTTACAAATCTAGTACATACTGAGTGACTGTTTCATGGGGCACATTCATCTGAATCCAAGTTGTTTCCTTTTAGTTCTTACTGTGAAGGATTGTGCTTGAAGAGCTATTTAGACTTGATATTTGAAAAGACTTAAATTCGGTATCAGCGACCATTCAAGTATGTCAAATATGTTGTCACAATTTCCTGGAACTATTCTGTATGACATACCTCGTATTTACGATATTAATCTCAAAATAAAATCTACTAACATTCAAAACTTTTCAGAATAATGTTTGCAGCAGGGAATATGCAAAACGTCAAAATTCATGTATTCTGTCGTTGTTGATGTAAAAGTTATGATATAAACCAGCAACTGTAAAATATAAAAAAATATGTAAACCCTTATATAAGGTCAGAATGAAAAAAAATTAGTTCTACAGAGAACTTTCTAACAGCAGTCATTTGATGAGCATATTCTATCACAATAAAGCATTTCAGATTTCATAATCTTCTATTATGCCTCTTCTCAGATCATATGACGAAGACATGGAGAATGAGATTTATGAACATCATTGAATTTAATGTATTCTTAGCGGTTGAGATCCCTCATAGAGGGCACTGCAGTAGCTCCGACTACAAAGAAAATTATGTAAAAGCTTGAATCAGCAAATTATTGCCAAAATACTTTGAGTGAGATGTAATAGATGTTACTATGTATTATAGCTTGTGCAAAGTAGTTAACTAAAAGGTTGTAGAGTACAGGTGGGTTAACTTCTATCTGTATATTGGCTGGTTTATAGGTTTATTAGATTACGGCAAAGCACTTGAGGGCTATCTGCCTTAAGGGAGGGATGCCTTAGTGGAGGACTTTTTAAAGGAAACTGGCTCGTATACACGTTACACATGAGGAAAACCACAAAAACACCCATGCATCCAGCCCGTTCACGGGATTCGAACCTCGGACCGAGCTACCAGTGTTCAGCGACGTTACCGCTCGGCCGCTGGTGAGCCTTCTATCTGTATACTGGAGTAGCAGGAAACTACACAGGAAAAGGATTCACGTACCCTTTATTGACTCCTTAAAATTTACAATGCGTCAACTCGACGCTAACAAACTTCGCCTCTACTTGGACGGTAACTGAAAGTCAGATAATTGAAATTAAAAGTTGAAATGTTTAACAAGCGATACAACTAGCCTACAGGGCTCAGCGAGGTCCCGAACTTCAACCCCCTTCTAAGCTAGTAGCAGCAAAGCAATGCAATTAAGCCACTTGAACCAGCAATGAGCAAACGTACCTACGGCAGAGACGGTAGCTAGAGCCTAACTCTCTCTTTTCTCCTACCGAAACTCGGCTTTTAACTACTTCATTCAAAAATAGAAAATTTGCATTCGTTCACGCGCGCTACAACATTGAACTATTCTGGCACTGACAATTAGGGAAATGAAGGCTTATAGGAAAGTATCAAATAAAATTTTATATTATTACTTAAAATAAATATAAATCCCTACAAGGTTACTGTTACTTATCTTTTCTCTGTTAGGAACCAATGAAACCAGTGTTCTGTGAAAACATATACTTTGATTAAGCATATGTGTGTGCACTGATTAAGCATATAATCTCGAAACCACACGCCTTCACTCTGGCTTTTTTAAACCACGACTTTATTTTTCTACTAATATGTCGCCGATAGGAAAGGAGTTTCATTCATCGTGAAACGTTTCAAAGTTGCTACTCATCGAAATGCTGATAATCGAAATGATTACTGCGCGCAACTTCCTCTGCGTGTCTGAGTTTAATTTATAAACAAGAGAGATTTAAAAAAAAAAAGATTTTAATTTCTTACCACTTAGTAAGAGGTTTGGATAGAAGGATCCCATCGCTATCATGACAGCAATGTTTTCATCATTACAGATCGCTGATATAAAGAGACCTTGAAAGAAAAGAAAGAGAAAACAACTTAAAATAACTTTATTTGGTGTATCTGATTAGTCATACGAACTTTGTATCCAGCATTAAATTCTTAGTCATTGATGATAAAAAGCATGAATGCTGTTTCTTATCATTTCTAAGATAAATTGGATTAGCAACGTGTTAATTTATTACATGCTATTGTAGTCTTTAAAAATCTGAACAAGAGAAATTTAGAGCTATTCGGAGTCCCTGAAAAATATGGCACATGCAGTACTTACCTGACTTTTGATATTAGACATACAAATGCGTCCACAAATTTCCAGGACTAAGGTCGTATAAATTGAAAATTGAAGAAAACAGTATTCTTACTTCATAGACTTCGATATATAATTATGGTCATTCTATATTTGGATAATTTCTATATCATCATTATTACTATTATCATCATCATCATCTGGAATGAGATTTAGGAATCTGGGTTACCGTTTTCCTGAATCTCTTTCTTCACTGGCTGTTAAAATAATGTCTTTTGAAGCGAGACTTCACTATAAGGTTCAAATGCAGGGCGTCTGAGCCGCCCAAACGGTACAGGGGTCAGGGGAGCCTATTACGGCTACGAAGGGTCCGGGTTCACAGAAAATGCATGGATGTTTGTAAATGTATAATGTCTTTGCGGCATTGGAGCATTCTAAATATATAGCGAACCGAAAGTCCTCTCGTGCAGACTTGAGACCTCTTCCCTACCACCTCTTCTTACAGGAAAAGGAGAGGACTTCTTCCCTACCAATTTTTCGCGATTGCAATACAGTCAAAAGTCGTTAATTCGGACACCCATAATCCGGAATAATCTATAATCCGGACTTCAAAGCTAAAAACTTTCTGCGCATGCGCCGCGTTAAAACATGCGCATAGGTGTTTACGCGTGCGCGTAAGACCTCTTACGACTGCCCATTTGCGTGTGCGCAAGCGCAGAATATGTTTTCGCGTGCACGTTTCATGTATAACGAACGGTATAAGCTAAAATTATCTAATTATCTATTTCAGTTAATGTTGATGATTGCGTTGTTCCTTAATTTTCGAATTGGATCTGGCTTTTTTGGCAGACTGTAAGAGCAATACTATAAAAGTAAACTTGAACTTTCAATTATGTCAAATATAATTTCCGAATCTGGAGCTCCCAAAGGATCGTACAAAACGAAAGTATGTTTCGATGTCCATCAAACAAAAAGTGGAATTGCAGCAAAAAATGGATAAAGACATGAAGAAAGTGACAGAGAGGTTAGTGAAAACGAAAAAATTTCGATTGACACGTTAGTCGGTATTCTCGGCACAGCAATTAACGGGACTTGAACAGCGAAACTTTGTAACTGAACAAAAAATTATGTCTGTTTATAGAATTAAAGAGAAAGATTATCACATAAAACGAAGCAACTTAAACAACTTACATTGAAGGAAATGTTTAATAAAGTAAACAAATAAATATTAAGCTTTTTCTTTTTGTAAATTTTGATACCCTTTAGATCATAATTGTTCTTTATTTCATAAATTACGGTTTCATATTTTTAATTTTAGAATTTCTGCATGCCATCTTACGCGATTTAAATTGATGATCTATAATCGGGAAAAATCGATAATCCGGAATCGCCGAAGTCCCGACGAGTCCGGACTAACGACTTTTGACTGTACTTCATATAAAGAAGTAAAAAGAGTTTCAGAGCTAGACGGAGGACGTTTCCGAAACATAAATTTTCCTTTTCTTGGAGAGCATAAACTTCGACTAGTAGAATATTAATTAAGTCTTATGAATTAAACTCATAATACTTTATTTCAATATACTTAATGCACAAAATTCATGAAAGCAGTCATTAATAGTTTCACACAGAAACAATAAAGAATGGTACTTTTACTCAGTTCAGAGCCGTGAATTGTCAAAAGTAACTTTTTTTTTTTTTTCCCCCTAAAACCAGATCAGCTAAATAGTTAAAAGGATTAATTTAGAAGTCAAACAGCAAAAATCAGCGTTATATTTTCAAATTTTTACAGGACTAGTTTCAATGGTTATACCGAACCATCATCATGAGCTGCAAAAGCAGGGGGGGGGACCAAAAAATTGTTCGTTCGGTAAAACCATCGAAACTAGTCTTGTGAAAATTTGAAAATATAACGTTGATTTTTGTTTCTTGACTGCTAAATTAATATTTGTTCGTCGTGTTATTGTACCTTAATTTAAAAGGATGTTATGAAAATGCTCTTGCTTTTAACCATACGTGTTGTGCAGTTAGGTAGATGATTGAAACTGAATTTATCAAACGTTATCATACGTTTTATTCATAAGTTGCCTTGTCTGTATTAAATCTGATCTGATACACTGTTTAATGTTACCATAAAATGTTAAACACAACTCACAGCAGGGCACATAGTAAAAATAAACAAACGGATCTCTAAGGATAACAAACACAACTGAATAAAAGACCGAAATGTAGGCAAGTTCTTTTTCAGTTAACAAAAATTGCGCAAATTTTGCCCCAGAAATACAGGATCGTTAGTTTCGGAAAATAACATATGCATTCAACAGTGTCAGGACGTCATAAAAGAACTTTCACATAAGATATCTTTTCAATGGGTACCTTCACACTGCGGTATTTATGGGAATGAGATGATTGCTATGGTTGCGAAAAAAGGGGCTACGTTTCTGAAAAAGCCGCAAACGAGCACAAGCCTTCATTCTATTAAGCTGCTGACATCGTAAACATATCAAAAGAATTTAGAGATTTTGCCACTCGGACTTGTAAGGACGAGCCTTGGAATGTTTTCTCAACAAACTCAGCTTTTGTTTCTGACCACCCGCGAACAGTTGCGGCTGCATCTTTTAGACTATTAAAGGAACATGACTGTCTACAGAATCATTTATTTCGCATCTGACTAGCTGATTCGCCGTTGTGTGTTTTATGTAATAGTGGACAGCAAATGACGGCGGAACATTTGGAAGAGTGTGAAGCACTGACAAATTTTTCTTGTAGATTTCAGCGCTATTGGCAAGGAAGAAGTTTAATGGCCTAACTGCCAATGTAACTGGCATTTGACCAAAATATAAAATAAAGTAATAAAAGTTTCTGAAAATTATCAATATCCAATTTTTAAAAAGGCAGAGAAAACTTAATTACAAACACTTTCATAAAGTAATTCGTTTTGAAGTTACTATTGAACTCTGAAGTGAAGCGACTCAAAGTTCTGACAGGCAAGGACAGGTTTTGGTTGCTGCGCAGAAGATTCAAATTGCCAAATATCAAATATGAAAATATCGTGTAAAGTCAAAATTAACTCACCATAAGACATGCCTTCCAAACCAACCAGAAGAACACCAATGACTACCCAGACAAGAGAGCCGTGTGATGGGATGTTAAAGGCAAGGAAAGTAAAAAGAAGCACAAGTGCCACTTGGAACAACATCACGATAAACAATGTAAACAGTATAGAAAACATCACTTCCCATGACTTGACGCCTGAAAATAAATACTATATGAATACATTGTTTTAAAACATAAATTATGGAGTTTTTATATTTACTTGATTAACATGCAAGGATTTTCAAACCATTGTACGATTAAGTATTTCTGATCAAAAGGTGGATCGCGAATTTACGTTTATAATTTAAGTAATGAATCATTTAAGATATGCCCTCAGAATACTGCTTGATATTTAAAATGAAATTCAAATTTTTATACACGTTCTTTATTACGAATATTTTGATTGACCTCTTTTTTATATTCATACTGTAGTATGTAAAAATTGGCTCTGAAAAATTCGTCGAAGTTATGCAGCTGATTGACCTCTTTTTTATATTCATACTGTAGTATGTAAAAATTGGCCCTGAAAAATTCGTCGAAGTTATGCAGCGTGTGACTTCAATTACTTTTACCTAATATAGGAAAAAGGTGAAAATGTCAGCTCAGTTGTTTTATTAAAAATGAATTTAATCAGCTACAAAAATTGAAATTTAGCATTTCTATAAGTGAATATTTGAAGTCCGTATAGTCTGGAGTCTAAATAAATAAGAAATTAAATAAAAAAACACACACACGCTACAGCTATTTAATTCATTGCCTTGAAATAAATTTTTGCTGCTTATTCTAGTGATCGACACTCTTCCTTTTATGTTTATTGTAACTGCAGAAAACAACTTCTGCTATTAAATGAACTTATAAAGAAGCCACTAGTTTGGATTAGATTATTCGAATATCGCAAAGCCTACAAGATTTATCTGCCTAAAAGCAAGGATACCTTCGTGGAGGGCTTTCTAAGGGAAAAAGGGCTTGTTTTCATGTTACACACGAATAAAAAAACGAAACTAACATTGCAGCCAGCCTGCTCTTCTGCGATCTAATCCGGTTGAATTTCCAGTGTTCAGCAGTTTTAACCACTGGTAAAAAAGCGAATAGTTTTGGAATAGTGAAGATCGAGTATTATTTAATCAAAGATTCAGCGCTGAGTGATGAATTCACAGCTGAAAGTTAAATTACGCTTATCATGTAAAATTTAGAGCTTAGATTTTAACTCTGTTATGCAAGTAGAATTTGTAGTGAATGAAGTTGTTTTGTTTCATAACTTATGTGCTTGCTTAAAAGCATTTGACTAACTCCATAACTTGTGTTGAAGGCAGTTGCAAAGGAAGTACAACACAATAACAAGATCCATAAATATGTATGATATTTCTAGTTCTCATGTTGAAGATAATTTCATATTATTAATATTAAAACATTCATGATGTAAAAGGTAAACCTGATATCCGCATTAGTGTTTCATATTGATAAAAATGGAGTCAATTCATACCGAGGCGTAAAGTTTTGCGTCTGAAAAGACTTATTATAGAAGCATTAAAGAGTCCAGTCGGGAAATAAGCATTTAATATTATAAAATAAATGCAAGCAGGTAGTTTAGTTTTACAGATATTTTCTTTGTTATTTAACTCATCTATCCATTAGCGAAGCAAAATAATATTGTAAGCCTGTTCGGAATCGTTTTGTGTGGGATCGTAAATGAGTCCTTTATCCCGTAACAATAATTTATTACGAGTACAAGGACTAAGTTGCACACGGACATAACATATAATTTTAAGTTTTACAGAGCATTTTATAGAGCATTAAATTACACTAAGTTTTACAGCTCTTAGATACAACCAACTTAAGAGGTTCATTACCTGGCCTTTACTGATGGTTTTCCTGGCTACTCACCAGAGGGCACCCTACTCTCGTTGCTAGGGTGAATCCATCATAGTTAATAAAATCAGGAACGGTTACAAGCCCATTTTTTAGGATTAGGAGAAAGACATAAATTTCTTCGTAGTGATTTAATTTCCCATTGCAGAATTTAAAATTAATTCTGTAAAAAATCTCGAGCCTTTTTTTGTTCTCTCTCTCTACCATAACATCATCCAAGCGATCCTTAAGACATCCTTAAGAAAAAGGGAAATATGTCACAGAAAAGTATGTTATTTCGCCTAAACATTAGGTCTTAGAAATAACCTCCAGATGGTCATTTAGAAACAGATACAGCAAGAAAAAATACCGCTAATTAGAATTTGCATATTAAAAAGATAGGACTCTGAATTATCCGCATTATTTAACGCACATTATACGTACATGTAAAACACAGATAATCCAAAAAATGGACCGGTAAAATTGTATTTATACATGGGTACGTAAAAAAATAATGCCTTGGAGATTTTAAAATATTGATATGCTTAGATTACAGAAGAAGCAAATATTCCAAAAAGGACTCAATAAACCGGCGAGTAATGCAAAGCAAATGTCAAAAGTCAAAACTGAAATGATACTCAGTGTATGTCTTAAAGTAAGGCTTCATTACATTAATAATAAAATTCACATTTGGACATTCCATTTTTTTTGAAAGCCACGGTAATTTCATTGCAGATGAATTGGGCAAAATTATTATGTAGCATTATAGTTGAGTTTTACTGAAAAAAATTAAGTTTAATTTATATCTTTCCTGTAGGTCTCATTTCGTCACGGACTCGGTCATTGTAGAGAATCATAGAGATCTGAGCGGCAAGCAGTTTAGTACAAAGACAGGAAAAACAGTTCATAACCGTATGTGTGTTTGGCTGTACGCTCAACACGCTTGCATATTAGCGTAAAGCCCCTGCTCGAGAAGGAATTAGAATCTCAAGACGCTAGCTTGGTTGGTAAGTTAAGATTTGAGCTATCTGTTAGTTGCCTACTTGTAGCCTGTAACCTTGCTTACAAAATAAACAGGGTGTTTCAGCAAATCGGTTACAAACTTTCAGGAGAGATAGACTACACCTAGACGATGGAAAAACACGTACCAGTGCATGGTCGGTGGCACTTTCCTGGCGTGGTAGTAACGATACAAAACACAAGAAAGGAAGGACACAAATAGGGTGAGAATATACGTTTATTTAGTCTTAGTGCAGCATGAACCAAGAAATAAGAACAATGACAGCCCATTGTCATCAAAGGCCCATCGAAATCACATTCAAAACGTACCTCAACATGGAATCGGCAGGGGTATTCCGGTTCATTGATCAGCAAGATCACCAGACCTTGCTTGTATTGAGTACTTCCTCTGGGAGTACGTTAAGACGTTGGTGTACGAAATACTCGTTAGAAGTGCTCAGGAAGTTGTTGCATGCATCGTGGCAGCTGCAGGGAATGTCTGGGACATGCTCGGTATTTTACAGAACATTAGATCGTCCATGTGCCGGAGACATGAGGCTTGCATCAGGATCCGGGGTCGTAATTTCAAACATCTTCTTTGATGACGATCGTTGCCTATTTATGTTCTAATTTCTTGATTTTTTTATTTCTAATAGTTTTGTAAATACAGAAACCGTTATAGGCCAATTTAATTTCGCTATCTAATTCAGGTGACTGGTAATTTTGTTTAGTAACAATTTAATTTATCCCTCGCAAATGGTGAAGTAGAATAAACTAAAGTTAGCTAGTTGTGTTTGCCTGCTCTCACCATTTACTTAAGCTATCAGTGATAAATCACATCATTGATATTAAATAACATATGAGAGGTGAGAGATTTAAAATAGTAAGTAAGTAGAAATAGCTTCAAACAAATGTTACAATGATATCATTGAATTTGAACTCTGTTTATTAACCCATATAATCTAGGGCTGTTTCATATTTCTCTTCTGTCTCTTTTGCTGCCTCTTCCTGCATGTTTTGCTTTAAAACAATTCTATAGCTTTCATAATTTTTTGTTTTCTCCAAAACCTTTGATTATCAGAAATTATTTCAACAAGGCAATTAGTCCTGTTCATCGGTAGATCTTTCATACTTTAGAGTATCTGGAATAACTGTTTTTCTTCTACCGATTCTAACAGAAGAATGCTGTTAGGGTGGCTAGAAGCTAGCTGCTAGCTTCTAACTATTAAGGTTCTAGCTAGCTATTAAGGTTGAGAATGCTGTTCGAAACTAGCTGCTAGCTTCCAACAGAATTCTGAACCTTAATAATGAGACTTCAATGCATCAAAAATATCCCGAGTTTCTTCCAAAAAAAGCAACAAAATTTTCATCATCTTCTAAGTATCACTTCAAAAAAATAAGGTAATGTATTGATGATTCACAAATAATGCGCTCTCAGATAACTGGAAGTTAAATGTATACAAATTGAGATATAACTAAGCTAAGAAAGTGAAAAATAGAATATCCTAAATTAAAAAGAATTAAAGTATTTTCAAAGCTAAATTCAGATTTTACATGACATATATATAAGCAAATCAATATGTACGTAAATCCCAATAAAGCAACGCCAGTAGTTTGCGAACAAGAAAAAGAAATACGAGTTATTTTTCAAACTTATCTCTTTTCTGTATATAATAACTTACCAGCAATCCAAGATCTATCCAGTAAACCTTCCTTCTTCTCTATGATAATAGACATAGCGCTTAGACCGACAGCCATGATGTATGTAATTCTGTAAAGTAAAGAAATAATACTTTAAAGCTAAAAAATTCAATAGCAACTGCGAAAATAAAACAGTCACATTTATTTGAATGTATATAATTTTATCTGAGATTAGAATAAATATCTCTAACGTTGAAATATAATAAAATTGCATATTCGAATTATTTGCTTACGATATTAAAAGTTGTAATGATCAAAAATTGAAGAAAAATAGGAAAAAAAAAAAAAGTAAACGTTAAAAAATGCATCTTACCCTAATATCATTCCTGGAGCCATGAATTCAGTAAAATTGGGTTTTAACTTTCCATATATAGGTTCTTTTATCTGAAATGTTCATTATAATTTTATTCAAGGCATGCAGGTAATGATATAAGTAAATATAAGCAAAAGGTGTATGTTAACCTGAAAAAAAAAATAGAAAAATAAATTCTTTTACTTCATTTTCAAACAGAGTTTTTAAATGCACTTTCGGCAGCTACAAAGTAAAATTATACTTTCTTCAGAAGCAAATTATTCTGCATTAAGCTGTCCCGTTTGACAAAAAAATTAAATTTTAAAAATTATTTAAAATGCTGGTATTTATTCCTAGTTGATTAGGATTTTGTAGCTAGATTTTGAAGTTTATGAGGTTACATTTGTTCTAATACTGCTACTTTAGTCCTACAACCCTAACAGACATGTGGCAAGTTATTTCTATATCTGAGGTAGAAAGAAAAAATATCTTACGAAAGTTCTAAAACAATTTATTTATTTTAACAAAGCACGACTTTATGCTGCAGTAACCACAGCTCCCGGCAATGTCAATAAATAAGAATAGTTAATAAATTTAAACGTTAATCAGTAGTCAAATATTATACAATTAAATACCAAGCTCTAAAGCTGGCTCAATAAATTACCGGCCCACCAGCGGCCGAGCGGTAAAGTCGCTGAACACTGGTAGTTCGGTCCGAGGTTCGAATCCCGCGAACGGGCTGGCTGCATGGGTGTTTTCGTGGTTTTCCCCATGTGTAACGTGTATACGAGCCAGTTTCCCTTAGAAAGTCCTCCACGAAAGGCATCCCTCCTCTTAGGCAGATAGCCCTAGTGTGCTTTGCCATAATTAAATACACCAATAAATTACCGGCTCCGAGAGGATGCGAAGCTAAGATAGTTACATTTAACTAGAGCTGGCAGAATCTAACCACGTAGCGAGCATGCCACAAACACTCTATCTCTCAGGATCCAACAGCCGCAGCTTAAATACACATTCAAACTAATGTATTTTGGTGAGGAATACAGAAAAAAGAACAGACGATCCAAATCCTAATAACTGGTTAGTTAAAAATAAGAACCTTACAAATTTTGTTTATTCTTTGAAAACGTTTTAGTCTAATATTTAGTGGTAGCTAAGCCCACATGAAATTCATAGATTTTAAAATCACGAATACTACTCTGAGCAATTAATTACAAATTTATGTTATTCCTAAAAGTACTGAAAACACAAAACGCCTTCACCTCATTAATTATAAAAATATCTACTATTACACAAAGCAAACTTTTAGTTAAATTAAGCATCAAACAATGGTATATATACGAATTTAAAAACAGTTTTACAATTAGAAATATGCACTATATTTGATTCATTACTAAAGTACTACAAAAACTTAACCTCTTGCTTGGCCAATATCCTTCGTTTTATTTGAGAGATTAACCATGCGCCATCCAAACCTTAAACCAACCCCGGATGATTTCTACGTACGATGAGAATCGATGAATACATCTCAGGCAACGCAAGTACATCCGTTAATGTCATTCAGTTACGCGATCAAGTTTAGCCCGTAGTCACACAGGCGTCACGTAGTAACACACATAGATAACACACATAACATGTGTCACGTAGTAACACAGATATATACAACGAAGAGCCAAAACATTATGACCACTTACTCAATAACGTTTTGCGCGACCTTTGGCCTACAAAACAGCTGCATCTCGACTTCTTGGTAGATGAATGGAGACAGGTTGTACCCAATGTCTAAGCAGCGGTCACGCAAAGTCGAGATATTTCGACATGGTGGTATTTGAGCTCTGAGCTGCCTCTCCATGACATCCCAAATGTGCTCTATCGGGTTAAGATCCGACGAGATAGGTGGCCAGGACATTATTTGGAATTCATTTTTATGTTCCTCGAACTACTTCAACATAATTCTAGTTCTGTGACATGGGCCGTTGCCCTGCTGAAAGATTCCATTTTCAGTTGGGAAGAAAGATGCCATGTAAAATGCAACTGATCCGCAGTTATGTTCAGATAGTCCAGCTTTCATGGTCTGTTCTACACCAAGTAAGGGTCCCAGAGCCGGCCGTGAGAACGTCCCCCAAAGCATAATATCGCCACCACCAGTATATTTGCATACCCTGCTGTACAGTGGGAGAGATAGAAAAAAAATTGTTTGCGACTATCGACGTAATGAATGGAAAATCGTGATTCATTCGCACAGGCAACTTTCTTCCACTTAACCATGATCCAGTCTCGATGTTCCCGGAACCACTATAGGCGTAGTTGACAATGACGCTTATTCAACAGAGGCACACGAGTGAGACGTTTGCTGCGCAGTTCCGTATTCAACAGTGCCCTCTAAACTATATGTGCTGAAACACTTGCAGTTGGACGTGCATTGTATTGAGCTGTCAGCTGAGCCACTGTTTGGGGCCGATTTTGCTGTAGCAAGCGAGAGAGTCTCCAACGTGCTTTTTCTTTGATGAAGCGTAGACATCCAGCACTTTGGTGTCTACGGCTTGTTTCGGTGTCATTTATACACTTTGCATATATGCTAACAACGGCAGATCGTGAACAATCCACCACCCATGCAGTTTGCGAGATACTTGTTCCGAATCTTCCGGCCATTGCAGTCTGCCCTCTATCAAATTAGCTTAGATTAGCAGCCTTTTCCATCACTCGCAAAAGTAAGTGGAAGAATGCTTCTTTATCTTCTCCAGCAGCAGTTAAATATCATTCCCACATAATCACACGCTCTCTATGTCATCCAGATGAGTTCATCGAAAAATGTGAGGATGGTCATAATGTTTTGGCTCGTTAGTGTATATTCAGATACTTACTATAAACAGGGTCAAGTCCATGTAACTCCTGTTATTTAGGTGTTTGCTGAAAACATAAGGGCAAAATTATCTCGGACAAAAATGTTTTCGAGGAAATATCATCGTACAAGACATAGTGCTAAAGAAAAAATAAACAAGAAGAAAATTTCTGAAACATCGCAATATGAAACATAGTGGTAGAAAATAAAACGACAAAATTACGGACTTTGACAGCCTCGTCATCCAATCCAACGTGGTAAAATATGACCAGTTGCAAAATATCCAGTGACAAAATCATGGCAGAAATATGAATTTTAGGAATTGTTAATGGTTCATAATTTTGTGAAACATGATTCTACAAAAACAATATTTTGCGGATAGTAAACACTTTCTAAGACGGCTCTAACAATTCCACATGACTTTTGTAATTTTCAGAGATCGTCTCATCATTCGAGGATAATCACTCCGAGAGGGTTCGTTGGGTTAGAAAGTGATTATTTGTACTTTTTAGCACATTTATTTTAAAAATGTTTGGCATATTTCTAAATAATAAAGCTGGATTTTAGATTTTGTCTACCAATTAAAACGCATACTTCTTGTAAGCTCCCACCTCAAGATGACACGACCATCTCTGACGACAATCAGTACTTCTGAGAACATAAATTAACATCATGTAAGACGATTACCTCTACAGGAGACCAAAATCATCTGGAAGCGTTGGAAAGAGGTCGCTGTACTCAAAATATTGCAGTCCCGAAAACTTGTTTCATGGAATTCTGAATGTCTTAGACACGTGAAATCTATATATCTGCGATGTTTTTGCCATTTAATGCTTTGGAGCTCTCTCCCCAACAGCCGAGACGTTTTGTACGGTGACATTTCCCTTTACCTTGTTTTATTCGCAACGTTTTCGTCAGCAACATTCTCACCAGTAGCCATTATTTAAGAATGAGAACCTCAGTATGGTGACTGGCGAAGATGGCTCTCGTATCGATGGGCCTGTGTTGGAATCCTGGAGAAGGTACTGATGTTTGTAAGCGTACAGTGTCTGAGCGGCATGGGGGCGCTCAAACTACTGACAAGCTGAAAGTCCTGTGGAATAATTTATGGTAAGGAAAGAGAGGTGAAAGACCCTCTGACCGTGTTCCAGTGTGATGGCCATCAGAATTTGCTTTCCTTTGAGAACATACAGACTCCCCGTGCACCACATATGTACAACACGGGGCTTAGAGAAGTAAGTTAACTAAAACATTAAAAATTACATGCATAAATAAACATTAAAAGTTACATGCATAAATAAAGCGAACAAAAGCAGAGAACAGCAGTCTAGACTTCACGAAAACAGATAAGTTCACTCGCCAAGTCACTCCGAACATTTTCAAATCGTTCTGCAAGCATAATCGAGGGCCATCAATTGTAAGGCATGAGAAAATTAAATGTTCCACATCCTGAGGAACTCTTTTTGAATATTCACATAAATTGTTTGATCGTAGATTAAAACGAAACAGGTAACTTGCAAATTTACTGTGACGAGATAAAAACTGAGACACTTTAAAATTTAACGAAGGAAAGACTCGGAATTCAGTCTATGGTAAACAGAAGGAAGGAACTTTTTGGTGACTTCAGCATTACAAGATGAAATGTATTCCTCATTCCACATAGCTAAAAGCTTTTTATAATGAAAGGACTTCCAATAACTCTTTGGAATGCTAATGTTGATATCAATGGGTAAATTTAAGGCATCTTTAGCTAAGAAATCACCTCTTTCATTTCCGTAGAAACCATGATGAGCACGCACATAAGCAAAGCAGATATCAATACCTCTAATTCTAAGTGAACTAACAGTTACTAGTATTTAGATAACTAATTTATCGCAGCTGATAATACTGTTCACAAGTTGAAAAGAAGAAAGAGAATCAGAACAAATAAGGTACTTTGAGGATGTTGTCTCATTATCCTGGATCCATTTGACGGCAATATAAATGCACAGAAGTTCTGCTTGAAAAACTGTGCATTCATTCCGTATACGGAGTCTAAAAAACAAACCTCGGAATGGCCTCCAAAAAGAACAAATGCAAGGCCAACCTTGTTATTCATCTTGCTGCCATCTGTAAAGAAAATCATATGAAAACTTATTTCAGCAGTCTCTTTATAGTCGCAGAAATTTATGGGTTCTAAAGTAGCGGGATGAGGAAGATCAATGAAGGGGACAATTCCATTAATACAGAGCCATCAGAATTGGGGCGGAGCTGTACTGTGAGTGCGCTGGGACTATACTATCAATAGTGAAATTTTGGTGTCCCGCCCACTTGTGTAATTTAAGTCTTTTTCTAATAAAGTGGTCATGTCCGACTGTGGAGAAAAATTATTACACTGTTTTTTAAAGAAAATTTTGGATGTTTTTACGTCTAATCCTATAGTATGACATTATCTGCGTAAGTACTGTGAATCCAGAATAGCACGCCTAAAAATTGCTAGTTATATGCCATCGGATACAGATCGATTATGAAATGTGTTGCTGTGACAAAAGCGTATGCTCGTTCAAAATTTCCATTGCACAGTGAAATCTTAATCCACAGGTATTATTCTTCCTTTTTCTGCTTACGCTTGGAGTATATCTCGAGATAAGAGTCTCTTGAGTCATACTAATGCTGGCAAATCAAGGGCATGATTGTATTCGTCTGTTTGAAGCAACGACCTTTGCGGGAAATGATTCCTCAAGATGGACACAAAGCAGAAAAAAAAAAAAAAAAATCACTGTTAACATCATCTAACATTTCGATTACACTTGCCGGAGAGTATTCACGTGTCACCACTGCCAGACTGCTAATACCGCCCTCGATTTCGTAGGTTTATTCGAGTTATTCGAGTCACTGCGGCGATTCTGTTTTGAATAACCTTTTACCATTCCAAGCACGCCGGCTGTGAACGAAGCAAGCGTGCTAAATTTTGAACCAACGCGGTTTCCGTCCCATCCGAAAAAAATATATATAATCACATAGATAACAATTCGTTTATAAAACTGGTTAGATGGAATGCATTTTGTAGTCGATTTATATCCATTGGTGTGTTTAATTATGGCAAAGCACACGAGGGCTATCTGCCTAAAGGGAGGGATGCCTTTCGTGGAGGACTTTCTAAGGGAAACTGGCTCGTATACACGTTACACATGGGGAAAACCACGAAAACGCCCATGCAGCCAGCCCGTTCGCGGGATTCGAACCTCAGACCGAACTACCAGTGTTCAGCGTCTTTACCGCTCGGCCGCTGGTGGGCCCGATTTTTATATCCATTGACGTGTAACTAATAACTATTATGCATAAGTGCATTTCCAGATGTTCTATTCACAGTAGTTACCCAATGCTACACAATATGCAATTGATGTTTCTTTCTTTTCCGCTTTGTTGCACTGTAAGTTCTTATTTCTCCCATAAATTTTGCAATAGAATTCATTGCAAACACTTTGAATCGTTACATACACGTTAAAAGTTGTAAACAGTTGCATATGGATTTTCCTTTGAAACTTGTACTCATACTCACATACAGAATTATCTTTTTACTTCTTTGTACGAAGTAAAAAGGAAGCATTGTAATCGCGAAAAGCTTCAGGCAGCATATTTCAACGAAAATATCCACTTTGACCGTTTTCGAATGCAATTTAACGATATTTTTGCGTGATACCTGTACGTAAGGGCAGAATAAAAGACTCTTTTCCTCCAAAAAAACTAAAAAACTGCTTTAAAATGAATTCTCAAGAGAATTTTTCGTGGCGTCTGTACGAACGTATGTACGTACATACGTACGTACATATCTCGCATAACTCAAAAACAAGTAGCCTCAGAACGTTGAAATTTTGTATATAAGACTACTATAACATGTAGATGTGCACCTCGTATTTTGGTTGCAATCGGCCGCACCAAACGTATATAAATATTTATTTACATATATATATCCACTCTGTTACCCGGCTCAGTGATCTCAGTTTCTTTACTCTTATATGTTTGTAAATTGTACATTTTTTGCTTTAAAAATGATTGTATTATGTTGTTTTTATCTTCCGGTTAAGAATTTTATGCATTTAGTAAATATGTATGCAATATTTTTAGAATTATCAACAATTTTAAAGTTTTCTAAGTGCCGCTAAGCCTTGTTTTAATGTCGGCCATTGATGTTTACATTTGAAACAGCTGAGTAGCGGATTTGTTGCCAATCTAGAGAAACTTAGCTTAGCAACAACAAAGATAACGCCTTCATTTATTATTTAAATCATGCTTAATCCTTTCTGGAATTTTTTCGAGGAAATAAGTGTTTAAGATTTACTTCGTATAATACAGATATTTTGAGTTTAATTGTATTTTTGCCTTGTCGCGAAGTGAAAACTGAATTAATTGAATGCGAAATACTTACATAAAATAGAACATGTGGCAACGATTAGATAATTCTTTAAATGATATAAATTTTGTGCATTATGAGTTATAATATGAACGAAATATAATACTGTTAAGTAAACCTAGCGCCAGAGTGTCGCTATGGTAGACAAACAAAGTGAATTTTAAAGAGTGCATTTATTCTATTGTGGTTTATGCGCTGTCGGTGAAGTAGGTTTAATTCAATCTAATAAGTTTAAATGAAATGCAAGAAAAAATGCGTATAATTTAATATTCCGTACAAGGAAGTCATGTGGTGTACACATCAGATGTTTTATTTCTAGTTGTACGAAATAATGTATATGGAGCACAAGGAAAGCGAAAGTAGACAGCATCAATTCTAGTACCTTATTTTTTATTTAACGGAAATAATCATATTTCAGAAGAGTACACGAAACTACATAGGAAAAGTGCTTTTTGGATTAAAGTCATTAATATTATCATTGACTAATCATGTCATTTAGTCGAAATAGCAGGCAACTTTAAAAAAAAAAAAAAAATTCTGATGTAACAAACACTTCCTAAACTGGGAGAATTGGAATGGCTACTAGGTACTACAGTTTCACCAATGTATAATCTAATCTTTGAAAAATTATCTAATAATTTTTAAGATAAAAGTGCAGAATTCAAAATCCTCTCCTTGTTAGAAATAATTGAGTTGCTCGATTACGTTTGGCGAGTAAAAAGAAGAATTGGTTAAGTTATAATAAAATAAATCAGGCAAAACTTTAGCCTTAAATAAGCGTTGGTTTCTTGTAAATGTTTGGCTTATGGGATTACGGCAAAGCCTCGAGGGATATCTGCCAAACGGGAGAGATGCCTGCGAGGAGGAAAGACTAAGGAAAATTGGCTTGTATACACGTTACAATGGGAAAACCACGAAAACGCACATGCAACCGGCCCGTTCGTGCGATTCGAATCTCGGAACGAACTACCAGTGTTCAGCGACTTTACTACTCGGTCGCTGGCGGGCGATCTATTAAAAAATCCTATCGCTTTTGAAAAAATGCGGAAAAAAAAGTCTGCGTTCTTCAGGGAGGAAAAAATAATAAAAACAGCAAAATATTCAAACACGAAACTTAATTTTAGGATTATGGTTATATCAACTCTTGGATAATGTTGTAAAACTCTCTTTAAGAGAACGTTTTAAGAAAAAGAAGAATTCTCTTCAAGAAAAATGGTTTTCTATTACATTTTCATAATATATTGATCAGAAAGTAAATAACACCATTAATGCTTTTGCATTTTAAAATCTACCAGAATGCAATGCGTTGTGCCATTGTATACATCGTGTCCACAAAAGTATTTACACGACTCCTATTTTCAGAACCGGTGGTTGTAGACATATACTTCCAGTCACAAAATGGATTGGATTATTCATTTACGGCAAAGCACACGAGCGCTATCTGCCTAAAGGAAGGGATGCCTTCGTGGAGGACTTTCTAAGGGAAATTGGCTTGTATACACGTTACACAGCTAGCCCGTTCGCGGGATTCGAACCTCGGACCGAACTACCAGTGTTCAGCGTCTTTACCGCTTGGCCGCTGGTGGGCTCCAGTCACAAAAATGCTTTAGACTATGCAAATATGCTTGTTTTAGCATTTAAAAATTTTTAAAAATAAATTTTGTAAAAATTGCGAAATCTAACTGTTCCAAGTTACTCCGGTTCTTATGTACACTTTGGAAAGTTTCATATTCATTATAAAAATGATATAAAAAATTGTGATTTCCACACCACAAAAACTGATCAAAGTATTTAGTTTTAAAGCTGGAAATCATATTCAGGAGCCGTACACATAGAATGAAATGTTTGTCTTCGTGCGTAATTAATAATAAAACATCAGTTTTTAAAAATATTTTTGATGTTAATAAATTTAGTGACGAGCATTTTGTACGCAGATTATCCGGAAAAGTATTGATAAATATAATATTTTTCTAAAAGAAAAGTTTATTCACAGAATTTTATAATATTTCTATTTCAAAATATACTCAAAAATTACTCAAGGACCAGAAGTAAACTTTCAGTTTTGTGCGCCGAAAAATAGGTCTTCGTCCCCGCTGGTCGAATTGCTTGTTCGTGATTACAAACTGTAATTTTAACTGTAAATTTAAAAAAAAAATTATTTGGCGTTTTATTGTTCTGTATTTTACGGTTTTTAGGGAAGATGTTTTGAGTTTTTATGTATTTTTGCCTTGTTCGCGAAGCGACAACTGAATTAATTGAATGAGAAATTTATCTTTAATGAAATTCGAGGAAATAAGTTTAAATGGAATGTAGCAAAAAGTTTGTATAATTTAATATGCCGTTTCAAGAAGTCGTATGGTGTCCACATCAGATTTTTTAGATTTATTAGAATACAATGCGCAAAAATGCAAATATTAAACGACTGAAGTTTGAGAAGGGCAAATATAATCCTTGGTTAATTAATGTCGCATTATAATTAGCAAATTTACTTTAATTCTTTACCTTTATTTTTCTTGGACATAAATCACGTATTTGTTCTCGTCAGCCAAATCAATCCTGACTTTCCTTTTAAATTCTCGGCTCACCAGCGGCCGAGCGGTAAAGTCGCTGAACACTGGTAGTTCGGTCCGAGATTCGAATCCCGCGAACGGGCTGGCTGCATGGGCGTTTTCGTGGTTTTCCCCATGTGTAACGTGTATACGAGCCAGTTTCCCTTAGAAAGTCCTCCACGAAAGGCATCCCTCCCCTTAGGCAAATAGCCCTAGTGTGCTTTGCCATAATTAAATAACCACCTTTTAAATTCTCATTTCTCAGTAAACAGTGCTATTTACGGAAACCTTTAACACCTCCTCAAAAGAAAGTACTTTATTTCTAGGATGTGGCAAGGCATTCATAGACATTTACTTAATGAAATAACCGACATAAAACAGTAGTCATTGAAACTACGCTTTTTAATCCTTAAGAGCAAATGACTGTAAAATAACTCACTTCATTTAGATAAAAAGAGCAAATAAACTAAGCATTAATACTTTGCATGACATTTACAATAAGAGTTGGAGCTTTGAGGAAGTTAAGATTTAAATTAAACAATAAGCTCATTTTGGATGATTGTATTATATGTATAATTTATTATGCACATATTTTAAAATGCATAAGGATATTTTCGTTGTATCAAGAAAACTACCCTTTGTGTTAAAGGAAAATGAATAAGGTAATGTAAGTATAGCATTACTTCAGAAATATTTGACATAAATTATAAGATTTCGCAATATTGTCATTGTTAATTACTGCTTATTGCTGAAACAAATACAGATGGTATAGTGTATTATTATATAAAGAATAAATTTGGTTTGACTGAAACTGCAACTGCGTAAAAATATCAATAAGGAAAATTTTCCCAATTTCGAAATTCATCTACCCAAATAAAGGTCTTTATTAATTTCCTGTTCGCTTATGGCAAAAATTCTTCGCTACACGAAATAATATTTTTCACGTCAACTTATTCCTTGAAGGAACACCATAAAATAGATAATAAAGCGTTCTAAGTAAATATGCTTCAAAGAATGGATGAGTCATTCACAGAAGTTATACATTACTTGGATTCCCAATTATGCATGCTAAAAACACGTAAATAAGCATGGAAGACTAAAATGCATTAATATCCTTCCCGACAAGGCTGTGTTATACAGCAAGGAAAAGAATATTTTAGAAGTTTTAGAAGAAATAAAGACTATAATACCTAAGCAGAATTAAGTAAAATGATAATAAAAATTACGTAAGATTTTATATTCCCCCTCCCGGAGAAAAAATAATCTGTTGCAATTTTTACTTCCTTGTACGAAGTAAAAAGGAAGTATTGTAATCGCGAAAAGTTTCAGGCAGCATATTTCAACGAAAATATCCATTTTGACCGCTATCGAATGCAATTTAACGATGTTTTTGCGTGATATCTGTACGTAAGGACAGAATAAAATACTCTTTTCCTTCAAAAAATTATAAAACTGCTTTAAAATTAATTCTGAAGAGAATTTTTCGTGGCGTCTGTACGAACGTATGTACGTACGTGCGTGCGTACGTACGTATCTCGCATAACTCAAAAACGAGTAGCCTCAGAACGTTGAAATCTTGTATATAGGACTGCTATAACATGTAGATGTGCACCTCGTATTTTGGTTGCAATCGGCGGCACCAAACGTATATAAATATATTTATATATATATCCACTCTATTACCCGGCTCAGTGATCTCAGTTTCTTTACGCTTATATGTTTATAAATTGTACATTTTTTGCTTTAAAAATGATTGAATTATGTTGTTCTTATCTTCCGGTTAAGAATTTTATGCCTTTAGTAAATCTATGTGCAATATTTTTAGAATTATCAGCCATTTTAAAGTTGTTTAATGGCCGCTAAGCCTGTTTTTAATGGCGGCCATTGATATTTACATTTGAAACAGGAGACTAGACTAGGGGATTTGTTGCCAATCTAGAGAAACTTAGCTTCGCAACAACAAAGATAACGCATTCATTTATTATTGCCAATTAAATCATGCTTAATTCTTTCTGGAATTTTTTCGAGGAAATAAGCGTTTGAGATTTACTTCGTAATTTTTAATATAGATATTTTGAGTTTTTATGTATTTTTGCTTTCTCGCGAAGTGAGAACTGAATTAATTAAATGAGAAATACTCAATCGTCTGTGAAAAACTGTTTCTTTTTTGTTTTGTTTGCTTAATTTCTTTTATACATCGTTCTAGCTTTATTACAGTATTTGAATAGAACATGTGGCAACGATTAGATAATTCTTTAAATGATATACATTTTGTGCATTCTGAGTTATAATATGAAAGAAATATAACACTGTTAAGTAAACCTAGCGCCAGAGTATCGCTATGGGAAACAAAGTGAATTTTAAAGAATGCATTTATTCTATTGTGGTTTATGCGCTGTCGGCGAAGTAGGTTTAATTCAATCTAATAAGTTTAAATAAAATGCAAGAAAAATACATATAATTTAATATTCCGTACAAGGAAGTCATGTGGTGTATACATCAGATTTTTCAATGTGGGAACTAAGTTAAAGTTTCTGCAGATAGTTTAGCAAAGAGCGCACAGAGCAAAAACCTAATCCATCTGGAACTCAATTTAAATTAACCAACCATATTGTTAACAATTAAAAGTGCTCATCGTGGCTCACCTTATCTATTTTATTTTCATCTTCACTATCTTCTCGATCTCATATTGATATCTTTTGCATTACAGCACTTAGAATAGTGCACCCAGAATGTCTTGCAATTTGACAGATAAAATTTTATAATCTAAATCTTGCTTTATATTTTTCCACACAACGTTCCATGTTTTCATAACCTACATTTTTAAATCCTTGAACTCCAAAATGATTTCAAGATGATGATTATGGCATTACTCATTCAAGATGATGATTATGGCATCATTAGATTTTCTTGCATATACCATACCAGAATTACGTTTTATGCTGCATGACAGAGCGTTAAGCTCTAAACCTTTTAGGAGAGATTCATCGCATCAAAAATCTTTAGTTTCTTTAAAATTCTCCGAAAAGAGTGTCACTGCTAATATCAGTTAGAAGGTTTTGACGTGTATTGCTTATGGTACTTTGCCAGTTTTAGCAGTTGTATTTTTTCCTGGAATAAATATGCACAAAAATCCACAAAATGGATAACTGATACCTCAATCAATATAAAGAGCGCACGCACACACACGCACGCGGGGGGAAAAAAAAGTCTAGTTTTAACTTAAACCAGACTTTTTTTTCATTTTTTTTTTTAAACTTTGTCTGTAACACAGACAGTTAGCCTAAATATTCTTAGTGAAATTTACACTCATGGGGTTATTTCCCCACCTTTTAAAGCCCCGTTTTCCTTCTAACAAGTTACAATTTTCACTTAATTTGAGTTCACTATCAATGTCTCTTCTTAATTTACATTCTTTCATTCTAGAGCTACAGCAAAATTTGTAAATTTCTTTATTTTACTCCGCTGACAAGACAACTGATCCTCTTCGGAATTATACTTAGCGGTTTAAGTTCTGTCAGTGATTCTAAATACATCCCTGTGTCCCCTAGGAGATGTATATGAGTGTGTGTGTGTATTATGGCAAAGCCTCGAGGGCTATCTGCCTAAGGGGAGGAATGCCTTCGTGGAGGACTTTCTAAGGGAAACTGGCTCGTATACACGTTACACATGGGTGAAAACCACGAAAACTCCCATGCAGCCAGCCCGTTCGCGGGATTTGAACCTCGGACTGAACTGTTATGTAGAGAAATTATCTGATAGCGTTATAAAAAAATTAGGTGAATGATTTTATGATTTATGGAAATTTAAATTTTATTTTGATTCTGAATTATTTAATTTAAGGCTTTAATTTTTGGGGAAAGACAGATGCTTCTGGGAATATTATTTAGTTTAAAAGAGTATTATTTATTTTCCTCTATTTGTAAATCTTGTACAAACTTTTATTCATTGTGAAAGAAGCAGGGAAAGGGAGGCAATTTTCGCCAAGTCATGATTTCGCGCGCTTTAGAATGTTCGAGAAAGAATTTTCATTGTTAGTTGACCTTAAGAGAGGAAAGTACGTGACGGAAAGGTCAAAGGTTGCTACTTGTCTTTCAATGTAAGTCATTCAGGTTTTGGCGATTGAGGGTCCGGTTGTTGGCTAAGTGAAGAAGGGCGCGCATGCGCGATCACCCTTATTTCCGCATTCTGGAGTTGAAAACGAAGATTTTGCCATAATTAAGGGGGCGATAAGTGAAGCCATAGTGGGAGCCCGTTTGGTGAAGGACAAGAAGGAAATTTGAGTTGGACACACTTACTTTTGGCTGACTCTCGGACTGACTCGCTGATTTTTGGGCTTGCTGGACAAAATGTAAGTGACTCCGAGAGGTGTTTTCCGGCGGGGAGCGGCAAATATGCTCCCCGGCCGCGTTTGGTTTAGAGGCGAGACACACTTACTCTTGACCGGAGAAAGGAAAAGATTTAGTCGGCATCGAGCAGTGCAATTATGCTCCCCGGCCGCGGGTTTTCTCAAAAATGCGAAGAAAAAAAAACTGTTGAGAGAATAACAAAAAAAATTAACAGAGACTTGGGTCTCTATCTGTATCGGCAAAAGTCAGGACGATGTCCTCTGAACTCCGACTTGAAAACAGAAGGAATTATGTCACCTTAGTCAACTGGAAGCCTGCGTTAGCCGTTCTCTAAAATGCCTAGCTTCATTGTCTACGTTTTCCTTGGTGGAGCTGAGAGTCTGGGCAGACAGCCGTGCGGTGTAAGCTGTTCTCTTGCTTCCAGTGGGAATAATTTTCTTCTATGGAAAACAGTAGCAGGCGTAAGATTTGACGGTATAGCTGATGTAATTTATTGTCGTGCCGTTCGAGTCTCTGTCTTGCGGATTTGCCAAGTGACGTAAGGATAGAGCTAAGATATGAGCTCTCCTCCACTTCAAGATGTCCACTCAAGATAAGTATTATTTTTTTTGGTGTGTTGGAACTTTAGGCAAGTTTTTTCAAAAACGTCCTTAGCAGTAAAAACAACGTCGAATCTAAAATTTAACTCTCAGGCCATAAATTGTTTCCCTTTCCTTTCTTTTAAATCACCAGACAAACCTTAAGTTTTTTTATGAATTTAAATGAACAGACTCTCAGATGAGGTTAAGATTTTTCTTATTGTGTTGTAATTGAATAAACTGATATTTAATCTGGAACCTCTTACAGTATGTTTTCTTTATATATTTAATATGAATTTTTCCTTTATATCTTGTATATGTTTTATGTTTTCGATCCTCTCACGGCGCGGTCCCGGGATGCATTTTTTTTCACAACGCAAAAATGCTGTACACGTTTCACTATACGATTACTGCCTTTTACGGCAAGTAGTTTCATATTTAACATTTTTATATGAATTTAAGATATAACATTGGTCAAGATGCCTACACCAGATAAGTGTATATTTTTTTTGTGTTTATACGATCCTCTCACGAAATTTTCTTCATAACAGAACTACCAGTGTTCATCGACTTTACCGCTCGGCCGCTGGTGGGCCGGAGATTTATATGAAGGAAAGGACAATAGCAGTGAGGTTAGCCATGTGGCTAAAGCGTTCTAATGTGAGTGTTCAGCTGTTAGGTTGAAAGAGGCAAAAAGAGGACGACGCATGCGCCATTTTTTTTTTTTTTTAAATTAAAACTGAACTGTTTTTTTTTTAGGTTCCGGTACTTTCACAAGAGCAGCGCACCAATTAAGATTTATATGTACATCTTTAAGATACTGTTTATAATACTGTAAGATTACAAATACTTTTACAAACACACTGATGTAATCATATGAAAATAATTGATATAAATTATATATTGACACACACATAAAAACATTATTGATAGCTAAGACAAATATAATTACATATACTACAGTATGATACAATACATCAAACAACCCCCCCCCAATGTTATAAATATTTGGACGCCTATACAATGCCATCACGTTGGCACATAGGTACAAGTATACACACATACATAAATATTGAATACTTAGACCTGCTCATAATTAAACACAACAAAATTAAATTATGTGACAAAAGGAGGACATTCCAGTTTGAAACTATTAAACTAATTAATTGGAACTTTAATATCTCTAAAAAGTAATAGGTAACACTTGTTTTAACCAAATAATTAAAATTAAAAATATATGTACTGAAATAGAAGATTTAAAGGAAGAAATAATAAAACCAATTAATGTTCAAGTTAATACCCAGGTCCCAACACAATTTATTAATTTTTATATTTAAAAGGCGGGTATTAACTTTTCTTTTTAATTTTTTAACTCTTTATGGTATGATAATATTGTTTTAAACCTTAACTGGAGGGTAATGGAGGATTTTAAAGGATTACTTGTAAATATTAATTAATTATTTGTAAAAATGTATATTTTATCAATACTGGATTCTTTCCTTTTACTAATGAAGCGCCAGCTCTTTTCAAAAGTTTCAATTATAAAACGAATTGACTGAAGATTTTTATCTAATTTTCTCATTTTCCTTACCTTTGACCAGTATTTAGTTTTGATTTAACTTGTAGAACTTCAGTTTTAAATAATGCAGTCTAGCACAAAAAATTTCTTTAAAAAAATGTCTTACAAAAAAAAATTCTTAAAAAAAATTTACTTAGAAAATTTCTTACAAAAATTCTCTATTACTTCAATTTGTGTTTTTAAAAAAAATTAAAAAATTAAAATTTTCTACTCCAAATTCAAATTAAATTAATTTAATTAAAATGATTTTTCGAACTTTTAATTTTACTAAAAATTTTTTTTCAAAAACATTTTTTCAAATTTTTACATCTTTAGTAGTTTGCAACATCTATTTCACAACAGTAGCAGTTCACAATTTTTACTTTTTTACACATTTTAACAATGCCTCAAAATTAGCAACATTTTTGAACACAAAACAAGCATTTTACATTAAAGTTTACAGCATAGGTTTCTACAATAGCTCTCACAGGTAGCAGATTAACACTCAACTTTATATTGTATTAGCACCCTCTATTTTTACAGTTAGCAGTAACAAACTTCTCAACTTCATTTAGTTTAGCAAATACTTGTCCACACTCAGGAATTCAAATATGTAGTTAGTTCTAGGTTAAGTTAAATTAAAACTTGCTATTTACTGGCTTTATTATTATTTTTATATTTTGATGATTGTATATAGCTTATTTTAGGTTTACATGTTTATTCGTATAGAGGAAGTTTTCAATAGGCAAAAGTTTCTAAATTACTTTGATTTTCTAAAAGCAATTTGATTTTCTATTCTTAATTGACATTTAATTAGTATTTTGCTTGCTAAATTTCTCAAAATTCCTACTAGTTTAAATTTCTTTTTTGTAATTCACAACATTTAGTTTTACTTTTGGTTTTGAATTTTACTTTTATCCTTGCGTATGAAATGATGAAACACGAATTGAGTAATTGAAGAGTTAGGTTTGGAGGCAACTTCCCCTTGATAAGTTTGTCTCGTGCCTGCTCAACAATTATTCACTTATACAATTTAATTCGGCCTTAGAAATTCCTTAAAAATTTTTTTGAGATTAATTTTTGGAATATTATGTATTTTTTCATGGTTTTAGATACGTGCACTTAATTTACATATGCTCTTAGAATTTAAATGATATTGTAAATTAGTTCGCAGAAATAATTAATTTTATTTTTATTTTTTATTTTTGCAATTAAAATTTCTTAATTAAATTTTAAATTTATGTTAGTTTTATACGAATAGAGAGTATAATTGTTAAATTCAAACTATATATATATACGAGGCGTATTCGAAAACTAAGTACCGTTTTGGAAAAAAAAAAAAAAAAAGTAAAACAATTTTTTTGAATCCAATTTTATTTTTACATGAAAATACACGTCTTAAACTATTTTTCAACATAGTTTCCGCCAATGATCAAACACTTGTCATAGCGGGTGACCAGTTTTTGTATACCATCGTCAAAGAAACTTCCCGCCAGTTTCGATAACCACGACTCCACAGCATTTTTCGTGTCATCGTCAGATCCAAAGCGCTTGCCACCAAGCTCGCGCTTCATGTGCAGGAACAAGTGATAGTCGGACGGCGCCAAGTCCGGGCTGTACGGCGGGTGATCGAACTGCTCCCAATGAAACTGTCGAATTAACGATTAACGAGTGACACCAGCAGTATGGGGCCGAGCATTGTCATGGAGCAACACAATTCCTTTACTGAGCATTCCTCTTCGTTTGTTTTGAATGGCACGCCTTAGTTTTGTTGAAGTCTCACAATATCGTGCCGCATTAATGGTTTCACCTCTGGGAAGAAATTCAGTAAGCAAAACGCCTTTCCTATCCAGAAGACAGTGCACATGATTTTTTGTGATGACATTGTCACTTTGAACTTTTGTTTCTTCGGAGAATGAGTGTGTCTCCACTTCATCGATTGTTGTTTCGATTCTGGTGTGAAATGACACACCCAAGTTTCATCACCTGTCACAATTTGGTTTAAAAAGTTTTCTCCCTCATCACTGTACCGCGTGAGAAATGTCAGGGCACTACCAAGTCGCTTTGTTTTGTGAACATCAGTGAGCATTTTTGGAACCCATCGGGAACACAGTTTGCGATAATTCAAGCGGTCAGACACAATTTCGAACAAAACAGTACGTGAAATTTGTGTAAATGCCTCTGAAAGAGTTGTCATTGTGAAGCGTCTGTTCTCATGAATTGCTTCATCAACTTTCCTTACCAAATCATCGGTGACAACAGAAGGCCGACCACTCCGAGCCTCGGCGTGGACATTTGTTCGACCTGCATTAAACATTCTTACCCACTTTCTCACCATTCCATCACTTATCGCGTATTCACCGTAAACTTCTGTCACTTGACGATAAATTTCGGCCGGTTTAACATTCCTCGCGTTCAAAAATTTAATCACGGCACGAATCTCACAGTTAGCGGGAGAACTAATTGTCTTAAACATTTTGAATGTGCACAGCAAACTGAAAACACAACATAGAGCAACCAAAATGGCGACAATTGAAAGTCAGTGAACAAGAAAGACTAGTGCGCATGCGCGGGACGCCTACCACAGCGCTGCGACGGCGCTAGAATGAAACGGTACTTAGTTTCCGAATACTACGTATATACAAAGTAAGAAATTTAGAACTAATGTTTCACAAAGCCCAGAAATTGAAATTCATAATTAATCACTTTGAAATAATCATAGAAATGCAACAATAAATTCAAAAATGTTAAAAACCAAAACATTTCAAACAAGCACAACCCTCTTCAAAAATTATGAAATTTAAAGAAAAATGAACAAAAACATTATGTCTTTAATAAAACTTTGTCTTTAATGATAATTTTTCTGCAGCTTAATGCGCGAAAATAACTAGCCATGTTTGTGCTTTGTTTTCAAAAGAAGAAGTGATATGTAGTTATATATATATGCTCTTGCGATACTAATGCACTAGTATTATAGTATTGTTTAAATAATATTAATACTATTATATAATATTTATAGCAGAGATACAAATTAGTACATTATTTGCTTAGAGATAAAAAATCAGTGTCGTATTTGTAAAGATGGCTGTGCAATTATATAATTATCTCGAAAACCATGTATATTTCAAAGTGGTAGGAGTAAAAATGATGTTATGCAGGTCACATCACAGAAAATGCATAAGCATGTATATATGTTATAATAGCAGTTGCAAGCACCAAAGTTGTTTTCGAATGAATTTGTAACCTATTAAAAGTTGATAGATCTTTGCTAAAGTTTGACTTGTTTGGCATAACGTGAGCAGTGATTTAACTATGCTGAGGAATAGACCATGACTTAGCCATTACCAATTTTCCAGCATGATCTGCTACTTCTGTATGAAGGAAACTTAAGGGGACTCATACACCTTAACATCCATAAGATGTTCGAATAGGTGACTGTTGCAAGAATTGGGATAACTTATTTATTTTAAAAGCAATTACTACCAACGCTTTACAGCTAACTACATAATATAGCTGCTTTCTGAAATAGTCACCAGAAAGATTGTGTTGCCACAAATATTTTTATAATTTAATCCGCTTTGTGACAACATTTTTCGTCATGTTTCCAACTTGCGCGCACAGTTTAAAACATTCTGTTTCATAATTTTTTTCCATATTTAATACATAACTTTTATAACATTTTTAAACTGCTGAGAACCTAAAATTCTAAAAATTTCATGTTAAATTTTTATTTTATTTTGAGTTTATAAAATGTATTTTATTAAAAAAATTTTTAATGTTTTCGCTCATAAAATTTTTCAATATTAAAATATTCATCAGATTGTTGGTTTAGTTAGAAAATAGTACCCATAAAAAGAATTCCATCAAATTTCAAGTATGTACCATGAGCCATTTTTAAAATATCAAGCGCGCAAGGTGGAAACACAGCGAAATATTTTGTCACAAAGAGGATTAAATTGCAAAAATATTTGTGGCAACACAAACTTTCTGGCTACTATTTTCCAAAGCAGCTATATTATGTAGTCAGCTGGAAAAAGTTGGAAGTAATTGCTTTTAAAATAAATAAAATATCCCAATTCTTGCAACAGTCACTTATTCGAAGATCATGAGGGGTTTAAGGTGTATGAGTCCCCTTAATGTAACCGAGGCGAATGGTTTCAGACTTACGAGCAAGAAAATTAAAATCGTTTTAGTAATAAGTCGGTTTCAAAACGAGCAGCTTAAATTAAAAAAAAAAAAAAAAAAAAAAAATAGTAATTACTGTGAATGTAATTACGTGCTACTTCTCCAGGAGTTTATATTATTTTTTATTATAAGAAAATCTATGTTTAAATTTGTATTTTTGATAAACGGCAAACTGTAGCATTTCTTTGAATTTAGAATTGAAAATGCAAGAGAAGAATATAATAAATTAATTTGTTCTCATGGTTTACTTATTAAATTACTATTTACTTTGGTAAAAGTTTACAATCGGGTGCTTCTTGTTTCTTGGCGATTCTTTTTTGATGCCAAGATCGGCGCAGGAAAGCACAATTTCAAGATAGCCTCTACACAAAACCAAAATAAGAAGTTAAGCGATAAGCGACGGAGGACGTGGGCACTGTCCATTTACCATTTGGCTTAATCAGTACAGCACCACGTCCACCTTTATCTTACATTTCATATTACATTATATATTACGATACATGATTTACACATTGCATTATATATTACATATCAAATTAATACCTTACCCTAACATTAAATTAACTTCACATAAACTTATTACATTAAAATTCTTTCCTAATAAACCTTCAGATCGATGTTTACAAAAAAAAAAAAAAAAAAAAAAAAAGTAAAACAATTTTTTCGAATCCAATTTTATTTTTACATGAAAATACATGTCTTAAACTATTTTTCAACATAGTTTCCGCCAATGATCAAACACTAGTCATAGCGCTAGACCAGTTTTTGTATACCATCGTCAAAGAAACTTCCCGCCAGTTTCGATATTCACGACTCCACAGCATTTTTGAAACGCATCGGGAACACAGTTTGCGATAATTCAAGCGGTCAGACACAATTTCGAACAAAACAGTACGTGAAATTTGTGGAAATGCCTCTGAAAGAGTTGTCATTGTGAAGCGTCTGTTCTCATGAATTGCTTCATCAACTTTCCTTACCAAATCATCGGTGACAACAGAAGGCCGACCACTCCGAGCCTCGGCGTGGACATTTGTTCGACCTGCATTAAACATTCTTACCCACTTTCTCACCATTCCATCACTTATCGCGTATTCACCGTAAACTTCTGTCACTTGACGATAAATTTCGGCCGGTTTAACATTCCTCGCGTTCAAAAATTTAATCACGGCACGAATCTCACAGTTAGCGGGAGAACTAATTGTCTTAAACATTTTGAATGTGCACAGCAAACTGAAAACACAGCATAGAGCAACCAAAATGGCGACAACTGAAAGTCAGTGAACAAGAAAGACTAGTGCGCATGCGCGGGACGCCTACCACAGCGCTGCGATGGCGCTAGAATGAAACGGTACTTAGTTTCCGAATACGCTACGTATATTGTTACATTATAAATAAGAAGTTAAAGAGTTGCATAAACTCTGTGTCCATGTACACATCGATCTGTTTTCACTTAAAACAACATCCTAGAATTGCACAAACTAGGCATTGCGCACTGCCTTTAATTTGTCCATGTACACATCAATCTATTTTCATTTAAATAAAATCAGGAAGCTAAAACGAAGTTAAAACTATCATGGTAACCAGAAGTGAGGTTTCATCGCCAAAATTTAAAAAAAAAAAAAAAAAAAAAAAAAAAAAAAAAATGTCGTTAATCGAAGGGGCACCCAATTCTACACTAGAGTCTTTATTTTACTTTGCGTCTGAAAATAATTCTATTCAGTAAAGTGTTAACAAATTAGAAGTATTTAGTAGTGATAAATAAAGAAGATTTTCAGCTTAAAAAACTGTATCAGGTAATCATAATAATTACAATACTCGTTTTAGTATTTTTTTCTCAAATAAATTCAAGAAAAAAAACTCACTAACCACTATAGGAGGATCTGCTATGAGAGGATTTCTGTGGAACAATCTCAACATTTCCTTGGCGAAATCATCGAAACTGTCCATAATCTTTGAAAAGATAGTTGCAGCAATTTGTTGATCTAATAAATTGATAACGAAAGTATTAATTATTATATGCCTACAAATGTACGCTTTAATAATTAAGCTCTGAAAAATAATCTTTGATTTTTTACATTTTGATCACATATCATTTAACAAGAAATGGAAGCATATTTCAGTATATATATAAACATATATATATAGAGAGAGTAAACTTATATATATATAGATTAATTTGCTGTCAGAAGAAATGTCTTGAAAATTTGCTTCTTCTCTGTTCCTTATCAATAGGAATAAAGCAGGTAGTAAGGCAGGAAACATTTAACTCAAACTTAGATGACACATAACATTATTGATGCATGAAAACAGAATGCCTTTTCTGGGAAGATATCTGCGGTATCTTAGAATCCTTTGCTTCCATAATTAATTACTTCGGACAAGAATAATGTTTTGTGCACAATAATGTAAACCTGAATATAGAGAAATTAAATTAATATAGCCTTGAGTTCAAGTCTGGACCTGAATTACTACAACTTTGAATTAAAACAGAGCCTTAACAAATCATTATAAGGCCCTAGGCATACTGTTCTTTCAGGGACCAAAATGGCCTAATCTCCCTTTTTTTACTTCCTTGTACGAAGTAAAAAAGAAGTATTGTAATCGCGAAAAGTTTCAGGCAGCATATTTCAACGAAAATATCCACTTTAACCGCTATCGAATGCAATTTAACGATGGTTTTGCGTGATATCTGTACGTAAGGACAAAATAAAATACTCTTTTCCTTCAAAAAAATTATAAAACTGCTTTAAAATGAATTCTGAAGAGAATTTTTCGTGGCGTCTGTACGAATGTATGTACGTACGTGCGTACGTACGTATCTCGCATAACTGAAAAGCGAGTAGCCTCAGAACGTTGAAATTTTGTATATAAGACTACTATAACATGTAGATGTGCACGTCGTATTTTGGTTTCAATCGGCCGCACCAAACGTATATAAATATATTCATATATATATCCACTCTGTTACCCGGCTCAGTGATCTCAGTTTCTTTACTCTTATATGTTTGTAAATTGTACATTTTTTGCTTTAAAAATGATTGAATTATGTTGTTTTTATCTTCCGGTTAAGGATTTTTTGCCTTTAGTAAACCTGTATGCAATATTTTTAGAATTATTAACAATTTTAAAATTGTTTAAGTGCTGCTAAGCATAATTTGATGGCGGCCATTGCTCTTGTTTACATTTGAAACAACTGAGTAGCGGATTTGTTACAAATCTAGAGAAACTTAGCTTCGCAACAACAAAGATAACGCCTTATTTATTATTTAAATCATGCTTAATCCTTTCTGGAATTTTTTCGAGGAAATAAGCGTTAAGATTTACTTCGTAATTTTTAATGCAGATATTTTGAGTTTTTATGTATTTTTGCCTTGTCGCGAAGTGAAAACTGAATTAATTGAATGGGAAATACTCAATCGTCTGTGAAAAACTGTTTCTTTTTTGTTTTGTTTGCTTAATTTCTTTTATACATAGTTCTAGCTTTATTACAGTATTTGAATAGAACATGTGGCAACGATTAGATAGAGTTATAATATGAAAGAAATATAATACTGTTAAGTAAACCTAGCGCCAGAGTGTCGCTATGGTAAACAAAGTGAATTTTAAAGAATGCATTTATTCTATTGTGGTTTATGCGCTGTCGGCGAAGTAGGTTTAATTCAATTTAATAAGTTTAAATAAAATGCAAGAATAAATGCGTATAATTTAATGTTCCGTACAAGGAAGTCATGTGGTGTACACATCAGATTTTTTTAAGGAAAAGATTATGAGGTAAGGTTAGATGATTTTAATGCCTTAGAAAAATCTGAGTTTCTAAGACTTCTGAACCTGTGTGGTAATCAGTCTCTCAAGAAAAAAAGCAATTTTGGTTCAGTTAAAAGAGCATTCTGAGGGGGTATAAACTCAGGTTTCATAATTTCATATATAACAAAATTAATGCAAAATTTTATTCAGAACTGCTTTCAAAATTCATATGGTGTATGAGACACAATAATGGTTCCGTATCCTAGTTAATACCCTCCAAAAATAAGGAGCTGCCCAACTCGTGTAGTGGTTAGCAACGATGACTGCCGTACCAAAGAACCCAGGTTTGAATGCCGAAGAAGGCTTGGATATTTTTAAATGTATAGTGTCTGTGCGGCATGGGGCACTTTAAATATGCGGAGAGCCGAACGTACCCTAGACAGGTTGTGGTAGGGAAAGAGGTGTGGGAGACTGTCAGACAAGTTGATAAGTCACAACAAAACCCCAATAAGGGCTGGTAACTCCGAATGCTATGCGTAACGCAATATTCGTGAAGCATATATAAATACCAGTAAATTCAACTCATAAACTATTAACTATAAAAGATTATAAACCGAGAGCTAATAAAGCTTGCTTTAGGGTGCTCTTCTTTACTGTCTTTATCTTTGTCTTCCACATAAGTGTACACTTTTCAGACATTTCAGCTTCATCATCCAGGCAAAGGGGAAATATATATATATATATATATATATATATATTTATATTTATACTGTACAGTGTAGTTTCAAGAGATGGCAGAGTATTGAAATCTCGAATTTCACAAAACATAGAATAAATAATAAAACTTTGTCTGGATTATCTTCTACATTTCACAGAACAAAGGCGGAAAGATAGTGCTGGCAATATTTCAGCTATTGTAGTATTTCACCGTATCAAAAACGATGGGTACTGACTACAACTGCAATTGAAAAACATTTTGCTAAAAAGTACACCTTACCTACACAAGTCAAATACACGAAATTTTCAACGAAACTGGCAAAGTAATTTGCATCGTTTATGCCAGACTTTGTGCTTACTTTCAGATGTGATTTATATGCATATTTGACAATTATGAATAAGTGTACCCATAATGCATTTAGAATAACCAAAAATTGATGCTAAAAATTTGGTAGAAATATAATTGGATAATACATGCAATGGAAGAAGGCATCTACATAATTTTGTTTTAAATTAGTCCTTCTTCCAAAGGTAGATCCCATTTATCGATATACTCTTAAACATAAATAATAATATCAAAGAATTGATTTTTACTTGTCATATCCAGATATACTTTTATGGTACTGTTTTGAATTGTTTCGTTGTCGACATCAATACCCTGTAAATACCTGAAAAAAGAAGAAATATTTAGTAAAAAAATTTAAATATACTAATTAATGATGATAACAAGATTTCAGAATGGAACTTTTCCGAACTGTTATGAAGAAAGATGGCATTTTTAGAATGAAGTCTTTTGAGAATACTAATGAAGTCTTTTGAGAAACGAGTAAGTAAAGTCAAGTATTATATTAAACTTTTTTTAAAAAATTAAATTAAAAAAAAAATAATTTTTTATAAAAAATAATTTATATTTTTCTTATCATATTGAGTTAAATATTTAGTTAGCCAAAGTAAAAAAAATACTGTACTGATTCACTTCTGGATGCTGAAGATATTTTATAATCATATAATCAAAACATTCAGCCCTTTTTCTTTTACGTATTTTAAGCTCTAATGCTTATTTTTTTGAGCTGCACTATAAAATGAAATAATCTCGATTGGCGAAGTTTTGATGCTTTTCCCTTATAAGGTATTTCTCCCACTTTCCTAGCATGCCTTCGTGGTGTGGTGGTTCTGCACGCTGGGCTGGTATTCCAGAGGTCCGTGGCTCGATTCCCGGCGAAGGCGATTGCTTATTTTTCATCTTGTCTGCTTACAAAACCTATCTAATGTCTCTACAGTGGCGCCCGAACTAAAAGGGTGTTGGATGAGGTTTCTCCACACCCAGGATTTGGCGATTGGGTCCCCTGAAAACCCCAGTCGCTCTTTAAAAAAGGGGAGTATATAAGGTATTTCTCCCACTGTCCTAGCGTGCCTTCGTGGTGTGGTGGTTCTACACGTTGGGTCGGCATTCCAGAGGTCCGTGGTTCGATTCCCGGTGAAATCGATTGCTTATTTTTCATTTTGCCTGCTTCCAAAAAATACCTAATGTCTCTACACCCTAACCACCATTAGATAAATACTCTGTTTCGTAAATTAAAGAAAAATCATTAAATAAGAAACTGAGCAAAGAAGAATGCCGTATTCAATAAAATCTGAAACATACATGGTGTCTCATTATTAGGGTAAACTCGTAGAAGACGTAAAGCTCACACAGACGACTCAAAATCACATAGCATGTACGGTTGGAAATACATGTGCATGCGGTAGTGTGCACAATGGTACGAAGGGACACTGCATGAATGAATGTGCGTTTTAATAATACATGTACATTAAAAAATGTAACAGAGATCTAAGAAGGTGGTTGAAGTGTCCTCCACGAGCTGTGATGCGGGTCTCACATCTCTGGTACATAAAAGTTCGAATGTCTGGATAATTCTGAACATGTTTTGGGTTTTCCCAGCAGTTGCTGTGCGTACGACCAGTTCCTGGAAGTTGTCAACGGAAGGCTAGATCACCCACCAGTTCACCAGAAGAAGTAAAAAAGGCATGCTAGGTCCGGCCAGGGCCGTATTAAGTATTGTATTATTATTTCAATCTTAGAGACCCTAAGTACTTAAAAGATTTATGTGCCCCCACATACATTTTACGCCAGTTCTTTTTTTTTTTTTTTCTTGTTTTTTTTTTTTTTTTTTTTTTTTTTTCGTTTGTTGTTGTCATTCCTTCTATCTCGGATTCGGTTTAGCTGCACCGTACATTCCATGGTAAAATGAGAACGGGAAATATTTGTTGTTCCCCCTTTCCTTGATGCTTTAAGCAATAAGCATGTGCTAGAGCTTAAAAGTTAATGGTAGCTATGGATACAACGATGGAGCAGGCTAGTGCATCGGACCATAACGCCTGATATATTCTTGGCCAAATGTAACGTTTTAAATGGCACATACTTACTCCACTTACTCGTAAGTCCGCTTTCGTTCAATAACATCCGTACAATATGCCTGTACCAATGCTGTGTGCTGCGTGAAAAAAGCATTTTTGACCTTGATGGATTAATAAGCGATCTCGAGTCGTCTGCGTTCGCCCTACCCCTCGTACTGGTTTGTAATCCTACTACAGAAACACCATATATCTTAAAATTTATTTTTTTCTTATATGTATATTAATTTATCAAAATTCGTTTAAAATAAATACACATATTTTCGACTATTAGTAAGTAGTCTTCAGTTCTCGACCGTGATTTAGTAAATTTTATCAGTCCATTAGGCATCTGTGCATATGCGAATGTATCATACATCAATAAATTATGTAATTACGCATATCTGTACCCTATATACGTTTCCTTTCTTAATTTGTTTTGTAAAATTGATCAATTTTAAATTTATATAAAATACCATTTATTTTCGGTTTTGCTGTATATTGAGCATTGAACAAATTAAAATTTGATTTAAATGCGTATTTAACAGATTATTCAGAGATATTTTACAAAAGTAAAGGTAGTTCCAAAAATGAAAACTGCTAATTCTTCGGTTAAATAATTTTTTCGTTGATCATCTTACAAAAAATTTTCTTCTTTCTCATCGTGTGTTTTTTTGGGTGTAATTTCAAGCACATTCGGCGGGTAGCAATTGGATTTACCCGGAGTTCGGCGATTTTCCGGAGCAATTGGAAATACCCGGATTTCGGCGAGGGCATCGGCTGATTTTTCGTGCTTCCTGCTTCAGACTGGAAGCATTCTACAATACGTATACTTTCCACTTTCTCCAATATCAGGAATCAAATTGAAGAATGTTTTATTAATAAATAAATTAATGTTCTTAATAATTGTAGAATGTATTTATACTAGTTTCGCTTGTAAAAATTATATTAATTTTATTAACAGTTAAAGTTCCTTTCCTGTCAAATTCTTAAGTACAAATTACTACTTCCGGCCAGAACGTAGTTTTAGAATCACTTCTGTATATATAATGAGGAAGAGCTGTATTTAACCGCGAAGTTCTTAGCGAGAGAGAATCCGTCCGAGTTTCTGATTTACGCGCGTCTGCCTTTTGCCCACTCTCTCTCTCAAAGCTGTTATTACGCTCGGCCGTACTCAGGCCCTTGATAGCTTCGCAGTTATCGGGTGTTTAAGGGGCCAACTGCATTAGAAACTTGATGGCTTCGGCTATATTTCTTTAGTTAATCTCAGTTTTAGTTTAATTCTTAGTCTCTTAAGTTCAAGCCCAATTGTCGGCTTTGATTGTACACTCCAAGACGGAGTTTTGTTAATTCTTATTGGAATAATAAAGGGTTAGTTACCCTTCCATCTTGTTGTTTCTTGTCACACGAACTTAAGCGATTATTCGCTATCTAGTTCTTAAGATTCATCACTTTCTACAGTAACTGAGATTTACACAGTGAAAATCTTACACTCTTAATAATGGAGCTACTATTTATTATGTAACAGATGAAGACTTTGTCAGTTAGTTCAGCTTTCATAACTTTTGAGAATTTTTATATAAAAATTTCAGTATTTCCTTCTAATTAAAATCCAGCAACATTCAACCTAAGATTAGAGAAATGGAGCATAATTTAAACCAAATCTCACCCAACAGCCCTTTCTTTAAGGAAGCAGTTACTTTGCGTCATCAAATCAAGTTTAAGCGCAAAAAATAAGCAAAGAAAAAAGAAAAGCACAGCAATTTCACGCGCTATGTCTTGAACAAAGTAAAATAAAACCCATAAAAGTTAAACACACTTATGGAAATTTTAGGATTTATTTAGAGGTTGGACAATTCTTGAATTTCCTTGAATGCGAATTTTAATCCTATCGTAAAGAATACTTGAATCTTTTGAATTTCGAAATTCTCAAATCTGTCATACAATAAGAAGAAAGAAAAAAATTGTTGCTTATTATTAAAAATTTTTTAATTAGACCATAATTTGAAGTCTACAAGTAATTTTAAAAATACACTTAAGAATTCAGCCTTTAAGAGTAGCCTTTTGAATGTTAAGATGATATAAATGAAATTTACTAGACAAAGTACATCGTAGAAACATTAGGTTATTTTGAAGCGTGAGATGTGAAAAATGAGTAGTGATGAGTCGGTACTACGGAACCGGGTATTTTGTAACGGGTACTGAAAATCGGTACATCCAAGTACCCGTTACTTCAGTACCGAAATCGGTACTTTTCGGTATTCGTTACTTCTGTACCGAAACGGGCACTTTTCGGTATTCGTTACTTCTGTACCGAAACGGGTACTTTTCGGTATTCATTACTTCTGTACCGAAACGGGTACTTTTCGGTATTCGTTACTTCTGTACCGAAACGAGTGCTTTTCGGTATTCACTACTTTGTAACGAAAATATGCGTCTCTTCTCGGTATTCGTTACTGGAGGATCGATGAGGGTTCAGCTCACTTCGGTTTTGGTACGAGGACAGTAGTATCTGGTTGTATTTTCGAAATGGTGATATGCGCTTCTTGTGTCCATGAATGGTCTGCTCCTCAGACACTTCCGTAGTTGACATGTTTTCTGATATTCAAAATCTACTCCGTACAGATAAAATCAAACACGTGGTGACGAGGCAGAATTCCTTCAGTGCGCAAAATCGTTAGCTGCGTATTTCGGTACTCCAAATCGTTACTAGGGCACTTCGGTACTCCAAATCGTTACTAGGGTAATTTGGTACTCCAAATCGTTACTAGGGTACTTTGGTACTCCAAATCGTTACTAGGGTACTCCGGTACAGAAAACCGTTACTCCAGTATTTCGTTACTTCGGTACTCCAAATCGTTACTTGGGTATTCGGTACTTGAAATCGGTTTTCGGTACTTTTCAAAGTAACGGTTACTTGAGTAACGGGTATTTTGTACCGGGTACTTGTCTGTACCCGTTACTCTCGTATCGGGTACAAGAAAGTACAGAAGTTGCCCATCACTAAAAATGAGTAATGCCCTCGCAGGCAGTCGAACCTCCACCTCTCGAATACGTGCCGAATGTGCTGCCGTTACACCTAGAACACATGTAGAAAAGGACGGAGAAAGTACCTTATGTACTCTCCCTTCTAAAGGGCGACTGGGCGATAGGGAACCCAATCACCAAATCCTGGTGGTGAAGAATCGTCATTTACCAGCAGTTTGGGCGCCAGTGTGTAGATTCGTTAGGTTATTTTGATGCTGCAGACGTGAACAATGAGCAATGCCCTCACCGGTGCTCGAACTTGGACCTCTCGAGTATGCGCCGAGTGTGCTAACCATTACACCACGAAGGCGTGCAGAAAGGAGGGAGAAAATACCTTATAACATACCTAAATTCCAATTATCATAAGATTTATTTTCTCAGTTTAATTTCGCAAAAAAGTACAGTTAAGATTTCTTTCATTTCCTAGAATTTTAATAAATCAAAGCAAGTATAGAAACTATTATTTCGAAACGTAACGTAGATCAACAGTAAAGATAGAATGCTAAATAAATTATCTTCAGAACATGAAGAGTGTGGCTGTCAGGTAGCTGTATGTCAACAGTTGAGCTCATTTTGTTTCATTAATTCTTGTGCTGAATGTAATAAAAACTAATCTTTCTACAATATTGAGACTTAGTTATCTTTTAGATTAGGATTCGAAAGATCTAAAAATTGGGGATAAAACGCGAAGGTTAGAGTTTTCGGATCTCGAATCTTTGTTAAGATTCGTGGGGTTCAAAAATTCTGATATTCCATAAAATACTTTTTTATTTCTTTTTTTCCCTCAATATAAGTTTTAAATTTAATTTGAATGATATACGTTAAACTGTCCCGTAAATGAATATTGTATAGTTGGTAGGTTTCTAGAACATTATTCATTCAGATGTAATACTGATTCAATGTAATTAATTTAAAATTTTAAATAATAGCTAGCTTACCGATCTATCAAACTATCCGTGAAGGATGGTCCGATGTATACAACTCCCCAGTTTTCACCCCTTCTAACAGATTCAAAAGCGAGACTCAAATTCGTAAAATTATTCTAAAAATAAAAAAAGAGACATTTTTGAAATTAATAGAGAATCCCACTAAATTTAATTTGTGTTTAATGATCACAGGCCTTTGATGTTACTGTTGGCTACATACCTGATGAAACGTATGAGGACTCAAATGTTTCAGGAACATGTCGCCCTTTCCTGCTGGATCGAACTCCAAATTAACAATGGCAACCGGGAGATCGAAAGGCTCTCCTCCAACGCATAAGCAGAATACTATAACTTGAAAAGCAGGCACGAATACTTGGAAGAATACGAGCCTGTAAAGAGAACAAACATTCAAATAGAAGAATTAAAAGGGCCTAAAAAAAATCCTAAGCGAATCTACCAGTGCCAGAGGCAAAAATAATCTAGATATGTAGATATGGCTATAAAGATTCAGCATCACTTAGTCGATAGTTGCAATAAGTATACTATGTCTCCAAACTTGAAGTATTTGTGTGCGCAAGATCGTCTTATTGAGAAATACACTATAAGCAAACAGCAGTGAAAGTTCCCACTTTTGGAAATATGCTTGAAGAAAAGGTTAGTTATTGGTTTGGAAGCACTTCCGCAGAGAACCCGGTAAATGTAAACATCGCCAACTTTGGCGATAATAGTTCAAACCTGGTAACCTATCGGATTCATCGTATTCGCTTGTTTGAAGTTTGCAACCATTCCTCTTGCGTTCATTTTGTTGAATTATCACTGTCGTTGTTCGCATTTGAAGATTTATATTCTTCTCTTATTTATTATTATTTTTTCTGATTTTCCACGTTATTTTTCTGAATTTTTTAACAACGAATGGATAGAAATATTTTCGTTATAATTAAAGAAGTTTTCGTCGATAGATGCCGGTTCACGGCTCCAATTATGGCGTAAAATTTTAACAAGATACTATATTGTTAATGCTTTTCTAACAATAACCTTTCCGAGGATAGCAGGTGTGACATAAATAGCTGATTAAATTGAAATAAAAAATATCATTGATTATCTAAGATGACAGAGTAGTGTGATGCATCCCCATGGTCATCAAATTTAGCAAACCACTGCTGGTGTAAGGAATACAGTTCAAATTAGTCTTGAAAAATAATAAAATGTATAAAGTTCTAGTTTTGTTAACAATGCTACTGAAGAAAATTAGATTACTGTTGAAGGTTATTTGTATTATGAAAAATACAGCTTTATTTTCGTATATCACGTTTAACCGGTTAGTTTTACATCTACATGCTTATTATCTGTGAATTTTTACTATCATATGCTTAATATTTTGTTTTGTCTGCTAATTTGAATTTACATGCACTATAAATCACGTTTACGGCTCGGCTCATCTCTTGGCGAGTAAAAATTGCAACGGCGCCAACGGGTTCTTTACCGAAGCGCCAACGGGTTCTCTGCGGATGAAAACCCATTGGTTTAATGTAAATAGCGCAAGGGTTAGCTGCCTAAGCAAGAAAATGCTTTCGTGGAGACTTTTCTGTGGAACAGGAATACTTTATACATGAAGAAAACAACGAAACTTCTGGCCAGCCAGTCCGTTTGCTGGGATTTAAATGTGTAAGAGATATTTGAACGTGGCCTTTGGAGGGGGGTATGAAGAAAAGGCGTGAATAATTTATCCAGTATGTGGTTATCAAGGCATTGCTTTTCCTTCTCAGAAATACAAGAAACAAGAGAAGCCTGGAGAAATACTGTTGCGTTGTGCAGGTTCGTGGATTTGTAATAATTGACGATAACACTTGATGAAGAATCAAGAGCACAATTTATTCGTCAGTACTGCACAGAGCAGTTCCAAAAATGCGTTACAGCAGTCGAAAAACTACGGCAAACACGCTGAAACTGTCAGGCTATAACGGTGAAGACAGCTTAACGGCAAAGCACTAAAGTTCAGCTCCCGACTCGGTTCGGTCGCTGTCAAGCTAATCTCTGAACTCAAAACACTACTACTGAACTCGACGTACTCTCGATACTCCCCTGCTCTGCGTACAGGCGGGATATATATAGCTTTTGACATGCCTTCGAGAACATTCTCGGTAAAACCGGTAAGAATTTGTTCTAGAATATTCTCTCTCCATCTACGGCATATCGCCAAGGGGGCGATTTCGGACCAAATCTGATAAATCTGCATTTCCTTGCCACTTTATAGCAACCTTATCCTAGCTTTTCGGAGAAGCTATCTTAAAGCACCTGGGCATTTCATAACAATATGCATAAATAGCTAATAGTAAGATAGTGTTTAAAAACAGTCTGGGTTACTAATAAGAAACATAAAATCAGAGAAACAAAAATGTGATTAAAAAATAAAATAAAAAACTAAAGTCCATTTTTTGAAGTCTATATGTTGATAACTTAGGTGTAAATATCAGTGATTTTAATCTAACCATTGGCAATCAGCCAATTCCTTTGCTGTAGAGTTAGTCAGCATACCTGATTAACACTATAGCAAAGCATCCCTACCCGAAAAATGGAAAGCCTAGATTTTATATATTTGTATTCATATTTATAAAGTCAATATAACAAAAATACTGTATGAAGACGAACGTTATTTATGGAAAATTACAAAAAATAACCATCTAAAGAGAATTTATGTAACGATATAATTAAAAAAATCTGATGTGTACACCACATGACTTCCTTGAACGGAATATTAAATTATACGCATTTTTTCTTGCATTTGATTTAAACTTATTGGATTGAATTAAATCTACTTTGCCGACAGCGCATAAACCACAATAGAATAAATGCATTTTTTAAAATTCACTCTAGTATTTGCTTACCATAGCGATACTCTGGCGCTAGATTCACCTAACAGTACTAATAATTATAGAACAGTTAACTTATATAATAATTATATAACGGAAACTAAGTTAATTATATAATCCAATAATTATATAACAGTTAACGTATATATTTCGTTCATATTATAACTCATAATGCACAAAATTTATATCATTTAAAGAATAGAATTATCTAATCGTTGCCACATATTCTATTCAAATACTATAATAAAGCTAGAACGATGTATAAAAGAAATTAAGCAAACAAAACAAAAAAGAAACAGTTTTTCACAGACGATTGAGTATTTCTCATTCAATTAATTCAGTTCTCACTTCGCGAGCAGGCAAAAATACATAAAAACTCAAAATTTCTATATTAAAAATTACGAAGTAAATCTCAAACACTTATTTCCTCGAAAAAATTCCAGAAAGGATTAAGCATGATTTAATTGGCAGTAATAAATGAATGCGTTATATTTGTTGTTGCGAAGCTAAGTTTCTCTAGATTGGCAACAAATCCACTAGTCTCCTGTTTGAAATGTAAACATCAATGGCCGCCATTAAAAACAGGCTTAGCGGCAATTAAACAACTTTAAAATTGTTTATAATTCTAAAAATATTGCACACAGATTTACTAAAGGCATAAAAACCTTAACCGGAAGATAAGAACAACATAATTCAATCATTTTTAAAGCAGAAAATGTACAATTTACAAACATATAAGAGTAAAGAAACTGAGATTACTGAGCCGGGTAACAGAGTGGATATATATATTTATATACGTTTGGTGCGGCCGATTGCAACCAAAATACGAGGTGCACATCTACATGTTATAGCAGTCCTATATACAAAATTTCCACGTTCTGAGGCTACTCGTTTTTGAGTTATGCGAGATACGTACGTACATACGTTCGTACAGACGCCACGAAAAATTCTTTTCAGAATTAATTTTAAAGCAGTTTTATAATTTTTTTGAAGGAAAAGAGTATTTTATTCTGTCCTTACGTACAGATATCACGCGAAAACATCATTAAATTGCAATCGATAGCAGTCAAAACGGATATTTTCTTTGAAATATGCTGCCTGAAACTTTTCGCGATTCCAATACTTCCTTTTTACTTCGTACAAGGAAGTAAAAAAATAAAAATTTTTCCAACACAAATCAACTGGATTATTTCATTTAAGGTACTGTCATTTCGTTTATAACTTCATCCACTCTCGAACTCATACTAAACTTTAAAAAGGAGTTTTTATGCTGTCTTAGTTTAAATAATCATACTTGAGTGATTGAAAGACGTCATTCTCTACTCAAACGAGTTTGAGTTCAGAGTTTTTCTATATGTGCTAAAAATATGACTGAAAGCTAGAAACGCTTACATTAAGATTAAAAATGAAACTGAAGTTCCTAGATGTAATAGCAGTTTGTATAAAAATATGCTATTTGAATCAAAAATTAATTATAGGAGTGATTGGAAATGAATCACAGAAGTAAATATTGGTGAATTTATGGAAGATACTCACGGTATGTTTCTTTTCAGACGTACGAAATTCTTATTAATCAAAGCTGCCATTCGTTCACCGGTGCTTCGAATATTGCCAAGGCAACTCTCATCCGTTTTCAGGTCAATATCCGCATCACCTACATTGTTGAGAAGTGCCGCTTTATGATGATCTTGTCCACTGGAGGAAAATGATACATCGCCCTCATAATTGACGTGAGTCTACAGAAATATACACAAACAGCGAATTTTACTCATATAAAAGACAGCAAAACTTGTTACAATAAATAGAAATGGAAAAGAACCGTTTGAACTACCACAATAATATGTCAAGCAACACAAAGGCTTCTTCGAATTTTGTGGAAACTATTTTCTATATAAATTTTCGCGTTAGCATTTTTAGATAAAGGTTTGGCATTTTCATTATAACCGTATGCTAATATTTTGTTTTGACTGGAATGTAGATTAGATTTATTTTGGAAACGGCTCCAAAAATTGATAGATGACTCAAAGTTTACGAAAATGCACTTTTCGAGGAAAAATATTCGTATCGCCAAATTGTAAAGTGATGCAAAAAGCAAGGTTATTGCATTTCAACGAAAGATAGTTTTAATCTATTAAATTTAAAAAGGAAGCAGCAACTGAAATTTAAAAGGAAAAAATGGCCCAAAACCGCATCCTAAGACTTTTTGTTCAAATGCAGATAAATGTAAAAAGTGTACAGTTTTGGATACTGAAAGAAAATCCACCGACTCAATGATTCATTGCATCAGAACTGAGATATTCTCTGGCTGTGTAAGTAAAATCGTTCATAATGATTTGAAGTTAAATAAATGCTTAAACCTTAAGTTCATCTGCTTTTGCCAAAGCATATTGCGGAAAGAAAACAATTTGTAGAATCAAGGTCGGATTAAGACTAAGGCCGAAGTGCTTGAAAGATTTTGGTGCCTCCACATACAAATGCACCATATTTCCCTCCTCTTTCGGTTTTGCTTTAGTTGTGCAATATATTCCAGATTGAAACTTCTAATGAGAAATTTTCGTAATGCCCCCTTTCCTAAGTCTCTAAGTACCTTTTTGTGGTAACCCCCTTTCTTGATGCCCTAAGAATGCGTTTAATTTGCTTAATGTTAATCCAGCTCTGTGTAGAATATTATATGAGAAACAACTAGCTGTTGATAAATGGAAATTTGTGGTAATACTCGATTAGACATGTGTATATTTAAGTGAGTTTAATTAAAAAAAAAAAAAATAGTTTTCTCTGGTTCAACTGACCGAAATGTCTTCGTGAATGTACAGAAAAATGTTAATGTTACTGGATTTATCATAGTTGCAGAATTTTGTTACAACGATAAATTAAAGTTATGAAAAGTCTCAAATAAGGCTAAAATTAATTTATTGTACTTTCAGCAGAATATATTAGAACCAATTTTTGAAGAAGAAATTCAAATCTTATACAAAAATGCGTGTGTGATTATGGCAAAGCCTCGAGGGCTATCTGCCTAAGGGGAGGGATGCCTTTGTGGAGGGCTTTCTGAGGGAAACTGGCTCGTATACACGTTATACATGCGGAAAATCACGAAAACGGCCTTGCAGCCAGCCCGTTCGCGGTATTTGAACCTCGAATCGAACTATCAGTGTTCAGCGACTTTACCGCTCGGCCGCTGGTGGGCTATACGAAAATGATATCAATAAAATTGAGCTTCATATGAACAAAGCCTCTAGTCACACATTTAAATATATTAGAACTAATTTCTGAATAAGAAATTCCAGTCTTATACGTAAAAGGACATCGATAAAGTTGAGCTCATATGAATAAAGCCTCTAGTCACATAATTAAGTCAATTACCGCTTGTCCTAAAGACTTTTGTGCTTTAGGTTTATTACAATGAGCCTTAGGAAAATGGCATCTAAGAACAATGAACAGATTTTGGAAAACGACTCAAGAGAAGTGAGATAAAATTGACTTGAGGGTGCTAAGAAAATTTTACTTTGATGAAAATTCAAGCTAGAACTATAGCCAAGAATCAAGGTTATCAGATAAAAGCAAATCGCCACAAGACGTACAGTGAATGGACAAAAATATGGAAACACCTTGTGAAATGCATGTTTGAAAAGAAAGATTGATTTTAATGAAATATGTACGTGGCGCTGGCGTTTTTGACTACTGACGCCACCTATACAACATCGTAAATGTGCTAAACAGTTCAGTTGTTGTCGGAGTACTGTTATGTGAGGTTGCCATTGCATTATCTCAGAGTTAACAGACTTCGAACGTGGGCAAATTGTTGGAGCACGTATGGTAGGTGCTTCCGTAAGCAAGGTAGCCGAGGTGTTTAGTGTTTCAAGAGGTACTGTATCGAAGATTTATTCCGCATATTTGAAAAGCGGAAAAACATCATCTGCTAAATCACAGCGCGGACGAAAAAGTGTCCCGAGTGATCGTGACAGACGATCATTAAGGGCAATTGTGACGAAAAATAAGAAGACCACAGCTGCAAAAGTTACTGCTGAAATGAATGTTGTGTTACCGAACCCTGTGAGTACCAAAACAATTAGAAGGGAGCTTCATAAACAGCGAATTGCTGGCCGTGCTGCAATTGAGAAGCCACTCATCAGTGATGCTAATGCCCGTAACAGGAAAAGGTGGTATTCAAGTCATAAAGCCTGGACTATAGAGCAGTGGAAGCGAGTAATATGGTCTGACGAGTCTTCTTTCACATTGTTTCCCACTTCTGGCCGAGTTTACGTCTGGAGAACACCATCTCAAGCCTATAATACAAACTGCTTGTTGCCAAGAGTGAAACATAGCGGGGGTTCTGTTATGGTTTGGGCAGCCATATCGTGGTTCTCTGCTAGCCCCATGATAACTGTGTCAGGGCACATGACTGCCAAGACTTACGTGAACATTTTAACCGATCAAGTTCATCCCATGGTACAAACTTTGTTCCCCGATGGTGATGGTGTCTTCCAAGACGACAAAGCCCCGGTTCACACAGCTCACATTGTCCAGGACTGGTTTTCTGAGCACGAGGATGAGTTGTCCCGTCTCCCCTGGCCAACACAGTCACCAGACCTGAATATTATCGAACCTTTGTGGTCTACATTGGAACGGAAAGTGCGTTCTCGTTATCCACCGCCAACATCGTTATCTGAACTTGCCACCGTTTTGCAGGAAGAATGGTATAGTATTCCCTTGGCAAACATACAGGAACTGTATTTATCCATTCCGAGAAGACTGCAAGCTGTTTTGCATGCCAACGGGTTTCCTACACCATATTAAGCAAAGAAACATGTTTTTTAAAGGTGTTTCCATATTTTTGTCCAACCCCTGTACGTCACTTACGCATAAAAATTAACAATCAAAATCGTTTCCATAAAGTGAAAATGACCTTCTGTACTATGCAATGCGAGCAGAAAGACTGTTTACACAGTAACTATAACTTTCAAATAATATTATATTTTTATGAATGACTGATGTTGCACAACTGGTTTTTGTTCAAAAAACTAAGACGTGGAATAGTTTAAAAAAATTTAGGTAGATAAGACAAAGTCAACATTGATCCGCAAAGGCCTATATAAGATATGTAATTGCTTTGTCATAACCGTTTAAGACTACAATTGAAAACATGACTACATACTGTACTGAAAACATTGCAGTCCAGTTTGGATATCGTACACCTTACCCCCCCCAAAGGACAGTTCTATATTTCCTGTTCTACTGGGCCGATTGACGAAATTTAACTTGTATTTTTCATGTCTCGAAAGCGCGATCTATACGTTATATTCATAAATAGTATTGTTCTAACATAGGTATTCTGACACAAAATCGGACGTTTTCTGAAATGGCATGGAGTTTTTTCCATATTTCGATTCCATGTCATAAATTATGCCAAATTTAGGTAGATAAGAATATAACGTATAGATCGTATATAACGTATAGGTAAAAAAATTTAGGTAGATAAGACAAAGTCAACATTGATCCGCAAAGGCCTATATAAGATATGTAATTGCTTTGTCATAACCGTTTAAGACTACAATTGAAAACATGACTACATACTGTACTGAAAACATTGCAGTCCAGTTTGGATATCGTACACCTTACCCCCCCCCCCAAAGGACAGTTCTATATTTCCTGTTCTACTGGGCCGATTGACGAAATTTAACTTGTATTTTTCATGTCTCGAAAGCGCGATCTATACGTTATATTCATAAATAGTATTGTTCTAACATAGGTATTCTGACACAAAATCGGACGTTTTCTGAAATGGCATGGAGTTTTTTCCATATTTCGATTCCATGTCATAAATTATGCCAAAGTGCTAAGTTCTGGAAAAATTTCACGAGTAGTTTTTGAAACATTAGCTCTCAGTATTTTTAGCTCCTCAGTATTAATTGAATTTTGTATATATTTATTAATATTTCTTGTTTTTTATATTAAACTTACTTGATTCCTTTTCTCACAATTCGAAATCGAAATAAAATTCGCAGGTATTTTTTTGATTTTTTTTAAAAAAATTAGGAACTGTTATAAATTTTTCGAAAAATTTTTTAATTACAATCAATCATAAAAAAGAATTCATATGTTGGCATGTTTTGAAATTTGGCATATTTGTTATAATCGATAATAACGCCAAATGTGCTTTACGCACTTTGTTAAAAATTATTTGAAAGTAGGAATGAGATAACTTTTTTTTTTTTTAGCTCGTGCACAATGAAAAAAGGGAAAGGAAAATTGCTATAAATTAAGAATTTCGCCAAGTGAATTATTTTTGGCGCAAATAGAAAAAAGTGCTCCAAGATAAATTTTTAAATTTCGGTACGTTTCTCACCAATTTTACAAAATTTAACATTTGGACATAATTTGAGTCGTAGAATCGAAGTCTGGAAAAAAAAATCGGCATGCCACTTCAGAAAAAAACCCGATTTTGTGTCAAAATACCTACGTTAGAGCAATGCTATATAAAAATCTAATTTATATCCTAAATCGTTCTTTCCTGACATGAAAAAAGCACGTTAAATTTCGTCAATCGGTCCAGTAGAACTGGAAATATAGAACTACCCCCCTTTTTCTTCTTCTTCTTCTTTTTTTTTTTTTTCTTTTTTTTTTCTTTTTTTCAAGGTGTACATCTGAACAAATTTAGTAATATGTTTAAGAAGACAGGATTATATTGCTTTTTACACTTATTTAAATCAATAAAAATAAATAAAAAATAATAAATAATACTTTTTAAAAAATAAACACAATCCATAATATGTTATATTATTTTTATATCATAATTATACTTTATGTTAAATAAATTACTTTATGTTAAAATTAATATTTTTATATTAAAGTAATCGAAAATAAATAAATAAAAATTTGTAAATAACAAACAGCTCGGCTTAAAAATGAAAAACAATATCCTCATAATTGGAGTTCCAGATACCTCAGTTAATAATTGGGATAACTGGAGTACTGCTGGTTACAAAAAGCGCAAACTTACATATAGCAATTAGGCAGGACGCAAGTTAATATTTGTGAATGTTACCAGTGAACTCGTGCATGTTGTTAGTGTCCTAATTTAATTTGCTGAAATGTTGAGTATTAGTGATTTATAAAAAAGCACGATTGCTGGAACTTATCTACAAAAGACTCAATTATTAAATTTCTAGAAATCTGAAGTCGATAAATTTACTAAACTCATCAAATCATGCAGCAGACGATGAGTTTGGAAACTGTTTAAAAGTCCAGTGAGGTACTGACAAAACTTAGAATATACTTTCGCTTCAATTTTTATTCAAAAAGCTTGGAATGACAACCAAATAAGGTAAAAAATCTTAAATTTATTCAGTACAGATGATAGTTGCGTTGCTGAGGTATACTAATCGAGTGACAAATGTTGATAACGTCGCAATCACGGAAGGAATCCACAACTGGTGATAACAGAAGAAATACACAAGGAATAAGAACAGAGACTGATAAAAAATATTGATTAAAATGATATAGTAAGCAAATAAAAATTTTAAAAATTTAGATTTGTTAGATAATAATCAAACACTTTCACAAGGGTAGCAAAACGTTGGATATTTTAGAAAATTTAAAATTTTCAACATCAAACAAGCTGGTTATAGTTTATTATTATGTTGTTGCTAATGCTTACTTTGTCTGACCTATTGGCAAGGAGCCCAAATTTACGCCTGTGTGTCCTTGGCAAAAGCCATCAGCGCCTGACAGATAAAAGTGCGATTTAGCTCAGTTCCCTCCCCAATTTTGATGAACAGCACCCCGGGGGGGACGGGTCCGAGGGTTTCTCTTCCCCTACCACCAACCTCTCGAGAAGACGTTCGGCTCGCCGCATATTTAGAGTGCCCCATGCCGCACGGATACTATATATTTACAAACATCCATGCCTTCTCCGGGATTCGAACCCGGCAATCAGCGACGCTAACAACTATACCGGTTGGGCGGCCTTATTATATTACTAAACAGTTTAAAACAAATAATAATATTCTCGATCCATTATTTTGAAAATAGTGATAGCTAACTCCTTTATGTTCCTCACCAGAAAGTATTATGTTCCAAATTTTAACATTCATATAAATCTTCAAAATTTACATATAGCCTTTGTGCTTATTTAAATGTAATTGTAAAATGCCTGCATATAACTGAGCGTCTAAAATTACGGACAGGTTATGTATGTACCAGGTACTGGTTTCAGGAGTTGAAGAGGCTGGCTGTTTTGAGGTTACATACTTTTCCCATCTTAAACGTAAACACGAACCAGTTTATCTTTTTAAGTCCCTGAAGGGGCCTACTCCCTGAAGTCATAATGTCTTATAAGTTGCTAGCCCTAAGCACTTTGCCTTCATTACCCAAAGCAAGAGAACTGCAACAAGCTGAAACAAATGTTTACATTAATAATCATATGCTTATCTATTTTATTGATATTTGTTGAAAAGAAAGTTATATTTGAGCAAGTGTCATCTTGTTAGTTATTTATGATGATTTTCGTCGCGAGTTATAAAAAATACCTGTTATGATGTTATCCCATGCAAGGTCAACATAACCACAAAACAGATTCTTATTCCATCCCTTATTTTCTTGTTTTTCCCGCTTAGAAATTTGCATAAAAAAATATGGGATGTTCCTGAATATATATATATATATATATAAGACATTACGGGTAAAAGTAAACAGATTCTTGCGAAATTTCATTCAGAACATTGAAATATACGATTTTATATACACTCATGTCCATAAATTAAGGATAATGCAAAATCAGGCAAAGGAAGAGTTAGAAGCAAAACAAATTTGACTTATTTGTAAAGCTTATTTATTAAACAAAAGGTAAAGAGCAAAAAAAGATGTTATATGTTTGATATTAGTAAAAAAATTAGCGATTTTTCCTCCCTGGAGCAAATTACGAGTACAAAAAAAACCTATTTAAAAAAAACAATACTACATGGTTGGTATGATTGTTAATACATTGTATGTCTCCCAGACGATGAAATACAGCCCGTACAACGCCTAGGCATGCTGAATATCAAATTATCGATCTGATCTTGGGGGCTATTACACCACTCAAAAAGCAATGCTCTCCGAAGTTCCGGTAGACATGTAGGAGGAGGTTGACGGCTGTAACTCGTCGGCCAAGCATGTCCCACACGTGTTGTTCTGGATTCAAGTCCGGTGAGAATGCTGGCCAGTCCATATGGGTGATATCCTCCGATTGAAGGCATTCGCTTACGATGTTTGCACGGTGAGCACGGGCGTTGTCATCCATAAACACAAATGGCGCCCCGAAACAAACGTACATGTTGTTCCAGAATGACGTCTCGATAGATTTGGCTTGTCATGGTTCCAATTTGAACATGCAGGTCAGTTTTGGAACCCAGAATAATTCCACCCCAAACGAGCACTCCTGCACCACCGTAACGGTGTCGTTCAATGATGTTTTCTTGGGGTAACGGGTACCCGGAGCTCTCCATATGAAAGTCCGGCGAAAATCAGACTGCAAGCTAACCTGGACTCGTCGGGAAACATCACACAAGCCCACCGTTGCCGTGTCCACAATGCATGCTCTCTACTCCAGGATAACCGCAGGCGACAGTGAGTTGCAGTAAGTGGAACGCATCTGACAGGTCTACGGGCATATAGACTAATCTGCCCTAAGCGTCTGTACACGGTCTGCCTTGAAATTGTCGTACCAGTGGCTGAAGAGAGCTGACGAGAGGTCTGAGGCTGTGCTCCGCCGGTTTCTTTTGGCAGTAACTGCCAAATACCGGTCCTCATTCGGCGTTGTAACTCTGGGGCGACCTGTGCTGTAACGTCTACTCACGTCTACTCACATTACCATCATCTTGGAATCATTGCCAAAGCCTGGAGATGACACTCTGGGAAATTCCAAGTTCGTTTGACACTTGCAGTTGGGTACGCCCACATTCCAGACGGCCGATAATTCTACCACGTAAAAAATCATCCAGATGCGTCCTTTGTGTCATAACTATTCGGGTATTGCACTGAAATGCTTATAAAGCGCCTGTGAACAATTTTACTTCTTTGCCTGTCTTCCTTATATATCACTCTCTTACACTCTCGTCATTGTGACGTACCATCGGTGTCATCCGGTTACTTACAGAAATTTGCATATGATTCTTGAAAATGTGTGTAGTGATTTTACAGGTGATATATTTATTTTAGAGTTCGATTTCCACGTGACTCCGAATTATCCTTAATTTTTGGACATGAGTGTAAATCCGAATATTACGCGATCTATTATTCGAATTTCACGTGAGGAAAGCTGCAGGAGTCTAGTTACTTCTTGTATGAAATAAAGCAAATTTTGTAATCGCTAAAAAATTCAGGTATCATATTTCAACGAAAATATTCATTTGAGCAATGTTTTTGCATGATATCTGTACGTACGCACAGAATAAAAGACTATTGTTCCCAAATGACGTCTTTGTACGTACGTACACACGCATGTATACATTTCCCATAATTAAAAAAAAAAAAAAAAAAAAAAAAAAAAAAAAAAAAAAAAAAAAAAAAACGTGTAATCTCAGAACATTGAAGTTTTGTACAACTATAACATGTAGTTGTTGTGCAACTCCCTTTTTGGTTGCAACTGGCCGTACCAGACATTATATATATATATATATTGTATTATATATATATATATATATATGTACCCACCCTATTATTCTACTCGGTGACCACAGTTTTTTATTCTTATATGTTGGTAAATTGCGCATTTTTTGCTTTAAAAGGGATTGAATTATGTTGTTCTTATATTCCGGTTAAGTCTTTATGCTTTTAGTTAATCTGCATGCAGTAGCTGTAGAATTATCAGCAATAGAAAAAGTTCTTTCAATGATTTAAACCGCCATTTCTTTACATTTGAAAAGCAGTAGAATAATGAATGCAGTCAGTCTGCGCACCAACTTCAACGTCTTCTTGCCGAGTGGGGCAAAATCTGTTTTCCTGCCCGCTTGCCGAATTACTTGCTTTAGCGTATAAACCCTAATTTAATTGTTAAAATTGTTTTATAACTGTATTTGGTATTTTATGTTTTTTCGTATTTTACAATTTTTAATGAAGATGTTTTATGTACGTATTTTTGCCTTGCCGCGAAGCGAGGACTGAATTAATTAAATGAGAAATATATCTCTAACGAAATAAGTTCAAATGAAATGCAATAAAAAATGTGTATTATTTAATAGGCCGTACAAGTCATGTGACGTCCACATCAAATTTTTTTAAAAATCATTTTCTTGCTATGATGTAATGCCAGAAGTTTTCAAATAATGCGTCGTGAGATCCTGAACCAGTCATTGTACATCATGGATTGTTGTGTTTATTATGTAATGTTTGCTACCTGCTATACTATTGTAAATATTTAAATATTGTATTATTATGCATCATTACGATCATTTCTCTGAATGGTAAAACAATAATATTAGCAAAGGTGTTAATATTAGTTAAAACAATAATATTTTACAATAATATTAGTAAAGGAGACATTAGATTATTTCGAAGCAGGAGACATGAAAAATAAGCAATGCCCTCCTTCGGGACTCGAACCACGGACCTCTCGAATACGCGCCGAGTGTGCTGACCATTACACGACGAAGGCACGCTAAGAAGGCGGGAGAAATAACTTATTTACTCCCCCGTTTTAAAGGGTGACTGGGGAATAGGGGACCCAATCGTCAAATCCTGGTAGTGGCGAATCATTATCCACTACCTTTTTTAGTTCGGGCGCCACTGTAGAAACATTAGATTATTTCGAAGCAGGAGATGTGAGAAAATGAGCAATGTCCTCGCCGGGACTCGAACCACGGATCTCTCGAATACGCGCCAAGTGTGCTGACCGCTACGCCACGCATGCTAAGAAGGCAGGACAAATACCTTATAAAGGAGAGGAGGAAAAAATGTGTGTCCATAGACGCAGTCTCATCTGATCAGTGTTGACGCCACTGAGTATTAAGTGTTACCATACTTTTTTTAATATTCTCTATACTTTTTATATTTGGGATGTAATGAAAGTATCCGTATGATGAAGATGTCAGGATTTGCTTCGGATATCTTCTTTTGAGTTGTAAAAGAGGTTAAAAAAAGTTTGATTAATTTTTTTACATTTCTGGCATGTTTAATGACAAAGTTTAAACGAACTGTTAGCACACAAAACCACTAACTCAGTACTTGAAAACACTGGAGAATACCAAAATGTTTGATTTAATTATTCTTTGTTTTGCTATGGATGGCAACGATTGTAAAGCAATTAAACATGAAATCCTAAGTTTTAAAACTTTAGTTTTGGAAAACAGTTAAGATGCTATATTTATATATTTAAAATTGTGACTTTTAAAATTCCAATATTACAATCAATAGAATGTTATTAAGTCTTATTATTATGATCTAATTTTATGACTTCTATTTTGGGAATCGTTTACATCTTAGTTTTAAGATATTATGAAATGAATGAGCTTTAAGGCATGAGTTAACGTTCACTTCAGTTATTATATTCAGTATTAGCAGTGACATCAGCATCCTGATTGTTATGATTCAGTCAGGCGAAGGTAAAAAAAGTGTGCGTGGTGTGGATGCACTTAACTAATCAGTGTTTACAACTAATGTTTTAAGTATTATCTGCTGATACTTTAGTTATTATTTCCAGCGCTAGCAGTGACATCAGCAACTTGGTTAATATGATTCAGAAAGGCGAAGAGAAAAAAATGGCGAATTCAAAAAAAGGACCGTGAGAAAAAATTGTGTGTCGGTGGACGCACACAGCTTAACAATGTTTACTTTTGCAAGTAATGTTTTGGAAAATGGAAGTTACCAAAACCAATTTGAGAGAGATCATTGAGCAGTCTAACAATGTTAGCTCCCTCCGTGCGCTCGACGAGTTAACCGAGTTTCGGTTGTGTGATGGTTGAGTTAACATCAATATTAACACATGAAAAAAAATTATTTGAGGCAGATCACTGGGGATTGAAAACAAGGGTTGAACGTTGGAACTACGTTGACTTATCATATTACTTAAAGCATTATTCGATTTGTTAGAGAATTAGAAGCTTATTGTAGTAATGTGCGCCGAGAAATTTAAGCCTAAAAATAAAATGTTCCAGAAAATGAGAGGAGTTTTCTGTGATAAAAGAGAGAGACAATATCAGAAATATTGCGAACTAAAAACATAATTTCAAAAAGAAAATTAGGTTTGCAATTGAGTTATTTCCTTAGATTTCTGGTGTCTCTGTTCTTTCCCGTATCGATTTCCGCTCTTCTTTTTGACCACCGATGCCGACTGTGCCACACTTCCATAATTAAGCGGATGTTAATGCGAAAGAAGTGATTAGCATTTAGAAGACGATTCTGAGAAATAATCACGTTTCGGAGAAGAGGTGAAACTGATACGAGGAATACAGAAAACGATTTAAAAGTGAATGTGAGTGAAACTTTGTTTTTCATATGATCTGTTGTTTAAAGTAACGCGAATTTTTTGGTTAATATTATTTAAAATACTGTTTATAATGTTAAGAATATCATTTTAAGATTATTATTAAAGTAAAAAATAAGAAGCTTTAAATCTTCCCCTCCCTCCACCCACAGTCTGAAAAAGTTGTGGGGGAATGAAAAGTGTCTGGCATTCAAACGTTTTCATAATTCCTTTCAAGTAAGTAAAAATTCAAGTAGTAAAAATTGTAGGTATTAAAATTTCTAATGATTGATATTAATTCGAAAGTTTTTCTGTACTAGTGCAACACTTTTGGAACATTCTAAATAAAAATGATAGCTGTTAGGTCAATTTCATACAGCATAGAAAAATGTTTCTCTCTGAAAAGAAATGAAAGTAATTAGAGAAATGAAAGTAAAGACCTATAAGCATACAGTTCCCTCCTTCGCATTTTATGTTTTCATTCTTCTCCTGAAGGTTCGAATTCCGTGAACGGGCTGCCTGCATGGGCGTTTTCGTGGTTTTCCCCATGTGTAACGTGTATATGAGCCAGTTTCCCTTAGAAAGTCCTTCCCGGAGGCATCCCTCCTTTTAGGCAGATAGCCCTGTGATGCTTCTTTGGCGAAATGAAGCAACTCCAATGATGGAACACAGCAATAACTTTTATTTAACACTCAAAAAAATGGCGACATACAAACAAAAAGAGAAAAACACATTCTATCATTTAAAAATAAATTACATTCTTCGTGCGAGAGTCGCACGAGGCACTCGAGTCTGGTTTCAAATATTGCCATTCACAAATACCTTAATGTTCATCTATTTAAATTATTTAATCTACAAGATTTTAATAATATTTAAAGCTGTTACAACCTCTCCCCCAACGGAGAGACTTTTGCCTAAGGGAAAAAGTTCTGTAAAATTCGTAAGTTTATAAGCTCGGCTTGCTCAATTGCTTAAAGAGAAAAGATAACTTCTCTCATAAGTTTCCAAATTTTCAGGCCGAAAATTTTAAGTTTTAAACAAGTATTTTTACACCACATTTAAATAGGAAGAAAATGGACCAGTGTTCAAATTAGTCTTCATTTTTTTTCTTGACGGCGCCTAGATCTCTTCCATGGTGGACCAGTTCCTCGGCTATAATTCACAGCAAGGCCTTTCCTCAGTTCATCTGTGCCTTTCGGATAATATTCATTTGTCATTTGCTTTCGACAATTGTTTTCTTCGTCTATTAGTAGCGGCTTTGATATTAAATCAAAAGCCGAAAGATGATAACGCTGCATTGCAAAATGATTCTCAATATTAATTTCTTTATCGTTTTTTAAATTTTCGTGAACATCTTCCTCTTTTAATTCTAGTGATTTAACTTCTTCAAATACATCTCTGGATGCTTTATTTTCTTCCTTCATCGGTTCCAAGATCTGCTCTTCAGCTATTTTTCTTTTCCTTTGAGCTCTAGTAGAAATGGCATTAAAATGGTATCATTAAGTTTACGTTCAAGTGATAAACTAATAAAATAAGGCAGTTCAGTGTTAACAGGAAGTAATAACCTGATATCACTAATATTATGTTCAGTGATGAACTAATAAAATAAGACAATTCAATATCAACAGGAAGTTACGTTCAGTGATGAACTAATAAAATAAGGCAATTCAATATCAACAGGAAGTTATAATCTGGTATCGCTAATATTGCGTTCAGTGATGAACTAATAACAAAGCAATTCAAAATTAACAGGAAGTAATAATCTGGTATCACTAATATTGCGTTCAATGATGAACTAATAAAATAAAGCAATTCAATATTAACAGGAGGTAATAATCTGGTATCACTAATATTATGTTCAATGATGAACTAATAAAATAAAAATACGCACGATTATTCGATCTCGGTCGGTGCCTCCAAAATAATTAAGACTGTGATGCTTCTTTGGCGAAATGAAACAACTCCAATGATGGAACACAGCAATAACTTTTATTTAACACTCAAAAAAATGGCGACATACAAACAAAAAGAGAAAAACACATTCTATCATTTAAAAATAAATTACATTCTTCGTGCGAGAGTCGCACGAGGCAATCGAGTCTGGTTTCAAATATTGCCATTCACAAATACCTTAATGTTCATCTATTTAAATTATTTAATCTACAAGATTTTAATATTCTTTAAAGCTGTTACAGCCCTAGTGTGCTTTGCCATAATTAAATAAACGAAACCAAACCGTTCTCTACTGAAATATTTCTCAGTTCTATAGACGGTGTTTCAGGCTCATATAAAAATTTCCTATGGTATCCTCTCAATGCATTCAGTGATTGTTTCATTCATGTTCATTGGGGCATTCAATCATTTATGATGGTGGCGGGCTTGCTGTAAATCCTAAACTTATTATTATATATAATCTGGATCGAGCTTCTGGATTGAGCTGTAACCACCATTCTCACCTGATGAGGTTAACTAAACTATCCGTAAATTAGAGTGCAGGCATTTTTGTGGCTACGAAGGGTGGGGTGCTTGAGTCATATGTGCAAAATATAGATAAACCTCCTACAACGCGGTAGATATGTTCCTTGAAAATATCGCGTTATGGGAAATCGCGTTATAGACTAACTTAAGATCGAGTTATAGACACCAACTTAGGACAAAAACCGGGATTCTGTTCTAAAAAGAGAAAAACTGTCTTTTATGGTGTAACATTTTCATCATTTTTAAAATTCATGTACATAAAACATTTCATAAAAAGCTTAATAAAATTCAACATCACATTGTAGGGTTTATATTTGTTTTAACTAACATTTATTTTAAGCTAACTTTCCTGTCAAGCCTTTACTTCCCCCCCCCCTAGAATTGCCAATGCCAGAGTATGTAAATCATAGTAGAACGCGCAGAGTATTCAAATTTTAAGCAGAAGTAATTTGAGTTAAATAGAAGGGAAACGAAATTTGTAGGTGTGCTTTCTTCAATCACGAGCGTGAAGGTTGCTTGGTAGAAAGTTTAAGAACCGCGCGTTTCGGCCTGTGTGCCTACTTCGACAGTTAGTTGAATCTTTCAACTTCTTAATCAGACACTTTGCTGAATCTCAGCTGTATCTTAGAAAGCGATTAAGATAGTTACGATTATAGAGCATCGTAGATAGTGACTTCGTTAGTTATTCATTCTGTCATTTATTTTTAGTTGTATTTTTCTATTTTTGTTTAACCGCCGGGTCGGCGTAGTTTGTGAGCGTCAAGTGAACGCAACTGTGATTTCTAAAGTGAAATAAAAAGGGAGTTAAACCCTTCTTAAGAGTCTGTGTACTTTCCAGTTCATAGCAGTCACTACTACTATTGCTGACAAGTTGGGGCCTCCCAACATCACAACATAAAAATCAAAAAGATTATGATTTCAAGTCAAAATCAAAAAGAAACATAACGTTGTGCTCAGAAATTTATTTCTCATCGTCACGTTTGTTGGACGTTATTTCAAGATCTGAGCTTTCTCATCGACGAGTTCCAATGCACTGCTGGTAGGTTTAGGTTTTAAAAAAAATCTGTCATTAGAGATGGTTTGCTCTTGATTTGCAAATCTTTATAAGTTTCTTGATAGGAAGACAGGCAGTTTTGAATATTTCTTTTAAATATTTCCGCTCTCTCCGGCAGAGGATCGTTCTCCAGAAAATAAGATTCCATCTGTTTCGCTATGTCCACACACTTTTTTATACCTTTCAGAGTGAAGTTTTTGGTTTCTTCATTGAAAAGATCTTCAGAATTATCTTCAGTCGGTAATGTTACGGATATAACTGTCACCAAATCTGTTTTGTTTATTTCATTTTCCGTAACTAATTCTACAATATCATCAACAGTTATTTCAGCGAATTCGTCGCCTCCTATTTCGCGTGCATAGCTTACTATGTTATTACATGCACGCTGAATTTACTCAACAACATTTTCCCGACTGACCATTTCCGGTAATAAAGCTTTCTAGGAAGCATTTAGAGTCGTTATTTTCCTAAACCGCGTTGTAAGAAAATTTCCGTATTTTTCCAACCGCGTTGAAGCGAAAATGCGTTGTAAAGGTACTGCATTGTAGGAGCCTAACTATACACGCATTTTTCAACTACAAACTGGTGCAAAGTGATAGAAATGTGGAGTATGTAAAATGTAAATTAATCTTTACTAGAATTTTAATACGTATGAACTCAAATTAAATTTAAGTATTGAAACGATATCAAATATCTCAGTATTCAAACTGTTCATTTTATGACGATTAATATTTGAAAACACTGATAATTGAGAAAACATATTGGATGATAAAAAAAGTATATTAAAAGATTTTCAGTGTGTATAAAATATTAAATAATTATTATTAACATTTTAATATGCATTAATTATAATTTGAATAACAAAATGATTATCAATCAGATTTTAATACCTTAACTGCTCATTAAATATTTGAAAAACTGATACTCGAAGAAATTATAACTGAGCAAAATGCCTATAGAAGTGGCATGGATTGCAAAGCGAAAATTACGAATTTGCTGTATAAACTGGTTTTAAAGATCTACATATTGATAAGAGATACCACCATCTGGATCTGCATATTTTCTTGAGACAAGTTTCAAGTTATTGACTAAAAGCCAGTATTAAGATTCAATTGGATTGGATTGCTTAATTTAAGCAAAATAAACGAGGATTAATTACCTAAGTTCTGTATTAGTTTTGATTAATAGCACTCAGAAGGATGTCATTCGAAATATGTCATTTAATCTGTTTAAAGCTTTTTAAATTATTGCATCATTCTTTTTTTCAAATGTATTTCAACTTTTAGGCATTCCCCTTTACAATTTATATTTTATAGAATTTGTAGCCCAATTCTTGATCACCAGCATTTATTTATATTAGGAGTTACATTTTATTTGCAATAATTCCATCTTAATTTGTATATACTTAGTACTTTTTAAAAAAATATTATATACATATATATATTATATATTGAGTATTTTCAGGCCCCCAGATGGTATATCGGTTAAGGAAGCCTACAGCGGTATCGAAGCACCCGGGTTCGAGAAGGCATGGATGTTTGTAAATGTATAGTATCTTTGCGGCATGGGGGCACTCTAAATATATGGCGAGCCGAAAGTTCTCTCGAGAGGTTGTTGGTAGGGGAAGAGAGGTGGAAGACCTTCCGGCGTATCCCATCAAAATTGGAGGTGGAAGGCTCTTGCCAATGACAGGTGCAATCTTGCTGTCCTTGCCATGAAGAATTTCGTGGACTTGTTCTGATGTTATTGTCAGACAAGTGAGATAAGTTACAACACAAAAACAACACGAGTATACACATGCACATATATATTTAGGTTTACCAAATATTTTTTTTTTTTTTTTTTTTTTTTACTATTAAGATTATACTATCCTGGTATCCTTTATCATCTATCCTATATACTATACTATTATATGTATTATACCATAATATGCTTTCTCTCTATATATATATACTCTCTCTCTCTCTATATATATATATATATGAGAGATGTAAATATAAGGATTTATTACGCGTAACAATGTTCACGAAAACCTGTTATAAAGTTTCTAAGAAAACTTTGAAATGAAATAAAAATATAACATTATGCTTGTCGATAACAATTTCAGTTTTGTTCACTGAACTAAATCGAGCATTCACTTTCACTGCAATGTTGTAGCTCGTCACCTTTCGCAGCGAAACCGAATAATACTCAGCTTAATCCGATAACGCTTGTAGGGCACAGGTGGTCAACTGACGGCCAACGGCAATATTAACAAAATTTATTACCAGCATTATTGTCTGCGAAATTTTTGATATTTACAGTCCCTCCCTAATAAAATACACAGAGCAAAGTAAATCCTAAATGGCGAGTCAAATTATAGTTAACTCATTCAATCTTATATGAATATACTCCATGTACCGTGAAAGACCGAAATTGGAGAATGTCGACTTTCACCGGAGAATGTCAACATTCATCAAATACGTCGGTGAAAGACCGAATACTTCACTACATTCTTGTATATTCGGACCCTCACCGGTGTATGTCGACAATCACAGATATGCTCTGGTGAAAGTCGAAAAGAGAGGTCATAATAGTGCCATAATAGTTTAAGTTGTTGCAATAAATAAGATTTCAATCACATAATTTAGTAAGTTTTTATTACTGTTATTTTATTTTCTCATTTAGAATGTACTGTATAATTAAGTAAGTTGTTAACTTCTATTATTTTCCTTTCTCATTTTGAATGTATTGTGTGTTTTAGTTTTTCATATTCTTATTTCAAGTCTCAAATGCGTGTATTCGCGACTGAATTACGGAGAAGAAAATATAATACTGTTATATGTTTAACATTCACCATTAGTACATGGTGAATATCGACATTGACCGCGGTGTAAGTCAGAAATAAGAGTATTTGGAAAATATTTCGGACATACACCAAGAGACTATGTGAATGTTGACATTCACCGGTGAAAGTCGACATTCTCCAGATTTCGGTGTTTCACCGTAATATATACATGTAATAAAAACAAAGTGAAGACCAGCAGAATTTTTGATTGCGTAGAAGTGTTGATGCATAATGAATAGGAAATTGGAGACGAAGGCAGATTAAATTTTCTTCCTTTATTTCAGCAGCATGTTGCGGCCACAAATTGGCACATTAAATATGCCTATCGCAAAAAGTTTACATTTTAGGGAACCTTGCAGTAAGAAAGAAGGCGCAGACAGGCTGCACTCCAGCTAAGCTAAAGTGTAGGAAGCAAGTGCGCTATGTTCAGGGTAAAATCTGAATTCAGAGTGAGGAATTCAGCCAGCGGCCAGGAAGACAGATGTTTCGATGTACAGAACTGAAAGTTTACTTTTGGTCCCACTCATCAAAAAGACACTGAAGTTGAAGTTGGCGCACAAAATGTTAATTCACTAATTCTACTAAGAGTTGCAAATATAAACAAATAGCGGCCTTATTAACCTTAGTACCATTTAAACAACTTTTAAATTGGTGATTATTGTACAACTATTGCATACTGTTTAACATAAAAACCTTAACCGAAACATAAGAACCACATAATTAAATTAATTTTAAAATAAAAAAATTCAAAAAATGTATTGGTCTGCTTCCTTGGAAAACACTACAGAAAATATACATAAAATTTTATTTGGTTTTATATATGTGAATTAATGTAATGAAGATATTTTCTGATTATCTGCACCACGGTTTCAACATTCAGTAGAATTGTTATGTTGTTCCGCATTTCGAGTACACATGCGACAGCAGCTAACACAAACACGCGCGTAACATACACGTGTGTGCAACGTACGCATAACATAAATGCACGCAACTTACATGCACGAGTAATATCTATGTGTGTGGCATAAATGTCGATTCACTCGTATTTTATGCAGCTGTCTTCTCTGAATAGCGTCCTTCAGCTTTCAAAACACAATACCGGCTGTATAATTTTGTTTTCTCTAATTTTTTGTTACTTGTACATTTATTTCTGAACAGAACAAAGCCTATGAGGTATAAGGTTAGCCAAACAAACATTTTCGCCAGTTCATAACGTCGTCAGCATTCATTGGCGAATTTGTATCTAGGAGCGGATAATCAGAAAGTACTAAAGAGTCTTGTTTGGAAGAATAGGCATTCATAATGTTGCGTTTGATATATTTTAGCATAAACTTTTAGAAGCATAAAATCTTCAATTTATTAATTATAATTTTGTAAGAATATGCTGTTTTTTGTTATATTCATATATGATAAACTCGTAAGACCTTCGATTAATCAAGAAGATAAAAGTTTTGGACAAAAGCTTAATTTTATCATTATGACATTTTATAGAATAGTCATTTTTAAAGATTGAGTTACATCAGAGCAATATTAGACCGAGGTGCAGACGCTGATAATGTGCCTTATAATGATAACTATAATCGGCGAAGCGCCACTTTTCTCTCTTCAGACGCTTGAAATTAAAGCAAGAGTAAAAAAAATATATAAACATTAAAAAATTACATTTTGCTGGTGCTGCCATCTGTCGGCATTTAAAGCAACTATTACGAGCAATAATATACTCTTAAGTACATAATTAATAATGCATCTTCTTTCATCCTTGCTTTAAATTAAAAAAATCTGATGTGTACACCACATGACTTCCTTGTACGGAATATTAAATTATACGCATTTTTTTCTTGCATTTCTTTTAAACTTATTGGATTGAATTAAATCTACTTCGCCGACAACGCATAAACTACAATAGAATAAATGCATTCTTTAAAATTCACTCTATTTGTTTATAGCGACACTCTGGCGCTAGGTTCATTTAACAGTATTATATTTCGTTCATATTATAACTCAGAATGCACAAAATTTATATCATTTAAAGAATTATCTAATCGTTGGCACATGTTCTGTTCAATAACTTTATTCTGCTAATTATAATAAAGCTAGAACGATGTATAAAAGAAATTAAGCAAACAAAACAAAAAATAAACAGTTTTTCACAGACGATTGAGTATTGCTCATTCAATGAATTCAGTTCTCACTTCGCGACTAGGCAAAAATACATAAAACCTCAAAATATCTGTATTAAAAATTACGAAGTAAATCTTAAACACTTATTTCGTCGAAAAAATTCCAGAAAGGATTATCCCCATGTGTAACGTGTATACGAGCCAGTTTCCCTTAAAAAGTCCTCCATGAAGGCATCGATCTCTTAAGGCAGATAGCCCTCGAGTGCTTTGCCGTAATAATAAAACCAGAAAGGATTAAGCATGATTTAATTCGCAACAATAAATAAAGGCGTTATCTTTGTTGTTGCGAAGCTACGTTTCTCTAGATTGGCAACAAATCCAGTACTCTGCTGTTTCAAATGTAAACAAGCAATGGCCGCCATCAAAAACCTTATTAGGCTTAGCGGCACTTGAACAACTTTAAAATTGTTGATAATTCTAAAAATATTGCATACAGATTTACTAAAGGCATAAAAACCTTAACCGGAAGATAAGAACAACAGAATTCAATCCTTTTCAAAGTAAAAAATGTACAATTTACAAACATATAAGAGTAAAGAAACTGTGATTACTGAGCCGGGTAACAGAGTGGATATATATATAAATATGTTTATATACGTTTGGCACGGCCGATTGCAACCAAAATACGAGGTGCACATCTACATGTTATAGTAGTCTTATATACAAAATTTCTGAGGCTACTCGTTTTTGAGTTATGCGAGATACCTAAGTACGTACGTACATACGTTCGTACAGACGCCACGCAAAATTCTCTTCAGAATTCATTTTAAAGCAGTTTTAGAATTTTTTTGGAAGAAAAGAGTCTTTTATTCTGTCCCTACGTACAGATACCACGCAAAAACATCGTTAAATTGCATTCGATAGCGGTCAAAATGAATATTTTCGTTGAAATATGCTACCTGAAACTTTTCGCGATTACAGTACTTCCTTTTTACTTCGTACAAGGAAGTAAAAAGGGTTGCAAGAAAATAAAAGAGGGTATGTTTTACGTATATGCCCTTTTGTGAAATAAATTGATGATTCACGGACAAAAAATGAAAGCAAATCAGATTCTAGAATTTATACAGCTAAGAGTTTTCATTTTCATACTTAATATCATTTCTGAAGATCTGAGAAATTATTAAATATAATAAAAAAATTTATACCTTTTACATAAATAAATACCTTTTACATATCTTACAGCAATATTATTATTTCTCTAACCTGCATACTAATACTTTTTTAGACTGATGAAGGCATGCGAGATACGACTCGACAGAAAGTTTTCTATAGACATGCAGAAGGTCATTCACACTTTACCGAATGGTTTTCTATTTAAATTTTCTTGCTAGAAGTTTCAGATAACGATTTGGCATTTTCACTATTACTCCTCTGCTACTATTTTGTTTTGAATGGAATACAGAATAAGAGATTTATTTCGGAAATGATTCCTAAAAATTGATAGATGGCACGAACTTTACATAAATGCTCTTTCTGTGAAAAAATATTCTTATTAACAAACAGTAAAGCGTTGCAAAAATGGAGGTTATTGCATTTCGAAGATATGTATTTTTAATATATTAATTTTGAAAGGGGAAAAAGCGTCTAATTGAAAGGTGTTGGTGTATTTAATTATGGCAAAGCACACGAGGGCTATCTGCCTAAGGGGAGGGATGCCTTCGTGGAGGACTTTCTGAGGGAAACTGGCTCGTATACACGTTACACATGGGGAAAACCACGAAAGCGCCCATGCAGCCAGCCCGTTCGCGGGGTTAAACCTCGGACCGAACTACCAGTGTTCAGCGCCTTTACCGCTCGGCCGCTGGTGGGCCCGTCTAATTGAAAGTAAAATGAAGAATGGTCGCGAAACCGCATCCTAAGACTGTCCAAACTCAGGCAAATAATAGGAAATTGAAGTCTCGGCTCCTGAAGGAAAATCCACGGACTTAAAGATCCATTGCATCGGAACTAGGATTATCTTCTGACAATCTAAGTAAAGACATTCATAAAGATTTGAAGTTAAAAAAAATGTTTAAAATTGATCTGATTTTGCCAAATCATATTGTGGAAAGAAAAGCAAATTGTAGAAAATAATATGAAAGATATCTGCCTGCAGATAAATGTAAATTTTCGAAAACACTTGATGAGACTTGCTTACGAGGTGTGACACAAAAGAAGCGAGACCAAGTGTGTAGCTTGAAACTGTTTCGGTGACGTCATGCCACACACCTCCTCTATGCGTGCGGCCAGTTTCGACTTAACCGATCACACCAGATGGAAGTACTTGAGTGAACATGTGCAACTGCATTCTGGGGGGAATAAATGTCTAAGGTAAAAACCGAACAGCGAATTAACATCAAATTTCTTGTGAAACTTAAGAAGTCAGCCACGGAAACATCTCAAATGTTAACTGAGGCGGTACTATTCGGTTTCGAGGGCCGTAAAAAAATTGCAACGAAAATGTATGCGCAAAAGCGCCAAATCTAGCAAACGCGCCCATTTAACAGCACGCCAAATCTAGCGTACCCGCTGATTTCAGATTGCGTAAGTTTATATAGTTCTGTATTTCTTAAGACGCCATTGAAATACTAGTTTAATTTTTAAATCATTTTTTGATTTTAAATCCTTTTTGGGAATTGCCATGACGAAAAGTCGGCAATAGAATTTTGGGTAAAGTGCAGAATCGCCCGCTGCTTGACGCGTTTTTAAGAATTGCACATACTCGGTATCCATGTGCACATCGACCTATTTTCACTTTAAAAAAAATTCCCAGAATTGCACAAAAATGGCACTGCGCACACCCTTGACTTTATCTATGTACACATCGACCTATGTTCACTTAAAAAGTAAAAGAAAATTGACAAAAAATCCAATTGCTTTTTACCCTTGTAAAAAGCGGTAAACAAGTAAGTGAGCGATTCTGCACTTTACCGAGAATATTTTCAAAGGAAAGGCATCATTCATTATAGAAAATTACGTTTGAACAACCAACGAGATGAAATTATGCTTTAGCGATAAGTCGGTAGCGAAATAGCGATGCAGGCATCCATTCATTATGTTTAGCAATTTTTATATAAATTATAATAATGATCTGAAATAGTTATTTACTCATATGCTTTCATTCATTCCTGTTTAGCCTTTTTCATATAAATTATAATAATAAATTAAGTATTATATGAAATTAACCTTTCATCTAAATTAAAACATCAATCTTAAATAGTTATTTACTATAATACTTCCTTTCTTGACGCCATTATTAGGGTTGCCGCAATTATTTTTGGCAGCATTGGCATTAACAATAGTTTGGCGATTTTTTACGGCCCTCGAAACCGAATAGTACCACTGAGGCTTATGCAGATGAAACTTCGTCTCGTGCACGTGTGTTTCAATGGCATAAGCGGTTTTAAAAGGAAGGGACAGAGCACGCATGTCAAAATCAAAATTCAAGTCAATGTTAATTGTCTTTTTCGACATTAATCGAATTGCAATGATTGAATGGGTTCCCAGTGGTCAGACTGTTAATCAACGCTACTACCTTGAAGTACTAAAAACACTTCGTGAAAAAAAATTAGATAGAAAAAGCCATAGTTGTGGAGTTATGGATGGTTGTTGCACCAGGACAATACACCCACTCCCACGGCCCTATCTGTCAAGCAGTTTCTGACCAGCAAAAACATTACTGCCATGGGGCATCCTCCCTATTCATCTGATTTAGCTCCATGCGACTTTTTTTTATTTCCTAAAGTTAAATCTTGTTTAAAGGGAAGCCATTTTACCTCAATTGAAGAGGGTCAGGCAAAAACGGAGAATCTCTTGGAGGGCCTTCCAAAACCTTCGTTCCAGAACTGTTACCAGCAATGGCAGGCAACACCGAATGTAGAAATGTGTGAATGCTGAAGGGGACTACTTTAAAGGTGGTAATTAGACCAGTCTTTTTTTTTTTTTTTTTTTTTTTCCTATCACACCTTAGACATTAAAGTGACTTAGTAAAAGAAGATCAGTTTTTCTCTGGTTTAATTGACAAAAATGATCGTACGAAATGGCTCTGTTAATGTACAGAAAAGTTACCAGAGGGAATCGTGATCGTTGCAAGATTTTGTTACAACGGTAAATTAAAACTGGAGAACGTTTCAAATAAGGCTACAATTTATTTACTGTACTTTCAGCAGATTATTTTAGAACCGATTTTTAAAGAAGAAATTCGAGCCTTATACGGAAAGGACATCAATAAATTTGAGCTTCATATGGACAAAACCTCTAGTCATACGTTTAAATCGCTTATTTAGCAAAGAAAGAATCAAAAAAGGGAATAAAATACATGCTGTTTAATCAAATACATGTAAATTCACCTGATGCTTTTCCTACATAATTTTGGACTTTCAGTTTGTTAAAATGAACCTTAGAAAAAAGGATGTCCACCGATAACATCGCGGCATGCTTTTTTCAGGCTTTAATAACTGTAAATGGATATTCCCATAATGATTTGTGAGCGCAAGATGTAAAGAAGGATAATTTTTACTTTCATATTTTTTATTAAATATTAAATTTTTGCTGAGAAAATAAGAAGAAAACTTAAGCATAGAAAATTAATGCAACTTATAGCACTTAATAGAATTTTAAATCGACAGTTAACTAACAAAGACCATTAATAAATAATTTTTTATAAAGATTTTACAGATAATTTTTCATAAAAAGTATAATCTATTAAGTTGCATTTAATTTTCTATGCTTAAGTTTCCTTCTTACTTTTTCAGCAAAAATTTATTAGTTAATAAAAAAATGTGAAAGTAAAAATTATCCTTCCTTACATCACTTGCGCTCACAAATCATTATGGGAATATCCATTTACAGTTATTAAAGCCTGAAAAAAGCATGTCTGCGATGTTATCGTCATGCGATGATTTGTAGATACTTTATTTTTTACCACGATATTTTCGACGGCGATGTTTTTAAACTGCGAAGTTTTTGAACCGCTTTATTTTCGACGACGATGTTTTGTACCACGATGTTTTAGAACTGCGATGTTTTCTCCCACGATGTTTTGTACCACGATGTTTTAGAACTGCGATGTTTTCTCTTTGCGATGTTTTCTCCCACGATGTTTTGTAGCACGACGTTTTCGCCTTGCGTTGTTTTCTCCGCGACGATTTCGTCCGCAATGTTTTTGCCGCGATGTTTTCGGATGTAACCGAAAAAAGGTACTTAAGAACACTAAACAAACTTTGGAAAACGACCCGAGAATAGTGCAATAAAACTGACATGACGATGCCAAGAAAAAATTTACTTTTCATGGAAAATTCGAACTGAAACCAAGTATGAAGGCTATTAGATATAGAAGCAAATCGATGCAAGAAATACGTTCTATAGGCAGAAAAATTAATTATAAAATTTATTTCCGTAAGTGCGAATGATCTTCTGCAGTATTCAAATAGGGAACACTTCAAAGAAATGCAACCAAATTAGCTGAAAGTTTTTAAACATAAACGGAATTAAAATTTATGAAAACTGCATGTAATATAAATATCATTAATAGTCCAGAATGTAGTAATTTACATTACAGCTACAGAATTAAATGATATTGTTCAATAAGAGACTGTTTAAAGATTTCTCAAGCACAAGCGGTTTTATAGGGTTTCGTCAGTCTCAGTTGCAGCATGTCTTTCTTAAATCATTAATTAATTTCCAAAAAACAGTAAACATACACTGTATTTCAAGAAGAGAGACGAGTAGAGAAATTCAGGTGTATGTATGCATACGTATGTATATTAAAATCACAGCATGTACTATATTTTTTGAGATATATACCGAGTATATACGCAATATGTACTTGTATATATAACAGATTCAAAAAAGAAAAAAGGAAAAAATTATAGAAATTTTAGCTTTTGTTTGGCGTTTACGTTTTTCTGCACAATTTTGTTTTTCATAGATTTTTCATGGTCTTTGAGGAAAACTATTCATGATCCCATGGAGTGGCACTAATTAAATTCATGTTAACTATATTTACAGTATCTGAATTATTTGCGAAACATTTACATTATTATCTGGTGGGAGACATTTTCCGGGACATATCTAAAACTAGGACTTACTCTGTTACTTAGGGATCCTGTATTAACTACCGCCAAATGTGTTAAATGAATGAAACTGGTTGTGTATTGGTGGCCTTTGTTGTGACCTCAAAATTCAAGTTTATAAAGCTATTTCATAAAACTGAACATATCTAAATGCTACTATTAAATTTATTCATTGCTTTCATCTGTTAATAGTTCTTGAAATTATTACTGGTAACTGAAGTTTTTCTGCTAAAATTTCTAAAAGTAATATATCACCAGGCAGAGTTGACCTTTCACCTACCTTGGATTTTCAAATTAGGTTTGCTCTGAATACAATTATTCAGTCTTATGTCTAAAGAGAATTACAGTATGCTGTGACTAAGATATTCAGTCTTACGTTTACAGAAAATTACAGTATGCAATGACTGCACAATTAGTCTCACGTCTAATCGAACATTACAGTGTGCTGTGACTACGATATTCAGTTTCACGTTTAAAAAATTACATTATGCAGTAATTGTGCAATTAGTCTCATGTCTAAAGAAAATTACAGTATGCTGTGATTATAACATTAGTTTAAGGTTAAAAAAAAACTGCAGAATGCTGTGACTAAGACTTTCACGTCTAAAGAAAATTATAGTATGCTGTGACTAAGATATTCAGTCTCACGTCTAAAGAAAATTACAGATTGCTGTGAAAAAGATATTTAGTCTCACGTCTAAAGGAAATTACAGTATGCTGTGACTAAGATAGTCAGTGTCACGTGTAAAGAAAATTATAGTATGTGGTGACTGTGTTATTAGTCTCACGTCTAACGAACATTAATATATACTGTGACTAAGATATTCAGTTTCCCGTCTAAAGAAAATTACAGTATGCTATGACTAAGGCATTCACTCTGACTTCTAAAGCAAATTACAGAATGCTGTGAATAAGGTACTTAGTCTCACGTCTAAAAAAAAAAAAAACTACAGTATGCTGTGATTAAGATATTCATTCTCACGTGTAAAGAAAAATTACAGTATTCTCTGACTAAAATATTCAGTCTAAAAAAAAAAAAAAAAAAAAAAAAAAAAAAAATTCTAAAGGGAGTTATACTATGCTGGAATTAAGATTATTTAGATGACAGTAAAGCACTCGAGGGCTATTGCTTAAGGGAAGCTTACCTTCGCCGAGAGCTCTTTAAGGGAAACTGGTTTGCTTTCAAGTTACACATGAGACATTAGGGTATATTACATACCTAGCTGATTTTGTGCGTAAGCGAAATTCAGTTTTGCTATAATGCTTACAATTTCTTCCAAATTATTTAGCAGACAGAGCACTTCTTCAAAGACCAATTAGACAATCAGCCAATCAGACATTTAGCCAATCAGACCAAATAAATATTCATAAAAATGACAAGAATAATTGTCAAAGTAACTTCCTTAAAAATGAAGGAAAACAAACAAAAATAAATAAAACAACAAAAATAAATAAAAGCTATTTTTTGCAACATTTAAATTTGTAAAATAAATCCCGGGATGTATTTTTTAAATTTAACTTATAACATTGTTTATAAAATCATGTTTAGTGTTCTGCAAATAATTTTGATATCAAACTACCTCTTATCATAGACTATTAAAAACTCAAACACGAATTTTGACATACTCTGCGAGGCATCCACACTTGTTGTCCAGTAGAACCATTGCCATATTCATTCGGTTCCTGCAGTTGATGTTCGATGGTGCCTTCAGAAACCTCTGTGGCTTCACTATCTTTCATACATAACTTGAGAAACACATCCTCCAAGGTATAAGCTCCATAATTTTGTATTAAAATCTCGGGATTCTTTTCCGCTAATAGACGACCATCTCTCATTAAACCTACCTAAAGGAAACATGAAATTGGAACTACTTCATTGATACTGTACAGTATGCAAATACTATGTGAATTTCCAAGCATGTAAATTTAAAATGCGGTGGTAATTGCACTGAACCACATTAGATTTGTAGCGTCATTAGAATTTTTGAAGTAGAAAACACGAAAAATGAGCAATGCGCTCACCGGGGCTCGATCCTGGTTCTCTCGAATACGCGCTGAGTGTGCTACTGTTACACTGAGAAGGCATACAGAAAGGAGCGAGGAAATACCTTATAGATTACTGGGTAAAAGTATAGTTTAGGGTATCCCTTGGCGAAACTTGGCGGTACATGGATACCGATTTTGTGCAATTTTTTGATTCGTTATTTTGGCTTGCGAAGCGAAAAAATCGCCGCTACACAAAGCCCAAATAACAAGACAAACAATTACACAAACTCGGTATCCATGTACACATCGACTTATTTTCACTTAAAAAAAAAAAAAAAAACCCGAATTGCACAAAAATGGCATTGCGCACTCCTTTGACTTTATCCAAGTACACGTCGACCTATTTTCACTTAAAAAATAATCCCCCTCCCCGAATTGCACAAAAACTGCATTGCGCACTCTTTTAACTTTATCCATGTACACGTGGACCTATTATCAGTTAAAAAAAATCCCAGAATTGCACAAACGTGCATTGCGCACTCCTTTTACTTTGTCCATGTACAGATCGATATATTTTCACTTAAAAAGTCAAAGGAGCACCAAATTCTACAATATAGGCAAACAAAAAATACATAATGTCAATAAAATACATTTTAAACCAAACAATAAAATAACATAAAAAAGGAAAAACATGTTATACATTTGAGCATTACCAAAAGCAAATATTCACTTACCATGATTTTCGAATTCGCTTCGTACACCCAGAGCCCCGTCAAAATCAAAATGTCAATCCTACTCAAAATGACTTTTTTTCGAACCAGGTACTCTTTCTGATCGAACGCTTCACATAGTGACCATCTGAACCTTTCTTCCTACAAACCCATTCAAATCCATCTAAACGGTTTTAACACACAAACCACAAAAACGCTTTCAAAACATCCCATGATTCAAAATTTCCCAGAATCATGCACCCGATTACGTCACAATAGAGTTTCCATAACATTCAACTACTCAGGCTACCATAAATGAAACAACTTGGCGATAAATCAAACAACAACTTCGCCATAATACAAAGGGTACCACAAAGTCTACTCTACCCGATTACTGTTATTTATGAAAAGAGTTTTTTGAAACAGAAGGTAAAAATAAAAAATATGCCGACTAGCTAGGCTAGATATGTAAAAAAATATCAGCTATCTTGGAATTTTTTTAATATATTAAAATATTTTCTTTGTTATTGCGCAGATTAAACTGCTAAATTTTTACGAAGATAAGTAGTATAATAGAGCACCTGAGAAACATTAGAATTGTATTTTAAAGCTTTTTCAAATTTTGTGGCTTTATTGGACGCAACTCTTAAATAACAAAATTAATTTAAACAGCCCCACTATCAAACATTTCTCTGGTCCATAAGGTTTAAAACAAAGCATGATTCTAAAAACTCCATGGAATTATACCAGGAGATCTAGATGCCACCAGGACATGAACTTTTCTTCCGTCCCAATGTTCTAGAGAAATAACTGCAAGAAAATTGTATAAAGTTATTTTCTCCCTCCTTTCCGAATTCCTTGATAGTGAAATTGGACATGTGTTAGAGAGGTCCAGGGTTCGAGTCCCAGCGAGGGCACTGCATATTTTTCACGTCTCCTGCTTTAAAATCATCATCATCATCATCATCATCATCATAATCATAATAATAATTGGTTGATCTTTACAATATGGTAACTGGTAGTTTGGCGACATTTTGGAGGCGATAAAGGTTACTACCTGGTACTTTGGTAATAATGTGAGCAGTACTCAGTTCCGATTACGCATTATTTTGTGTGAGGGAAATGAGAGATTATGGGATATGTCATGTGATATTAATGGACGAATTACGGTTCTTTAATCGGAAAAGGGGGGAAATCGGGAAAAAATCTGGAAATTCTGTATTTGGTTTATTCTGTGTTGTGTGAAACAGTGTTCGTGAATTTTTGGATCCCATGGCCGTAACTAAAGAAAAGTTTATCGGACACGTAATCAAGATTCTGAAGAAGATTAGGTAAGTTAGTATTTTTAATTATTTGAGGATATTATTTTTATGCATTGTTCTAAATGTAAGGTGCAATTAAAGGAATTTGGTATTATTGGGAAAATTGTTATTAGCAATGATTTAGTTTAAAGTAATTAGGATTGTAAGGTAATTTTTATTAATTTAATGTATGTGCTCATTTATATTTTAAGTACTGTTTTTGAATTTAATTATATTTTAATGAAATGATAGTTATTTTGTGAATTTTATGTTTGTAGGAATTTGGTATACGTTTCAGTTGAAGTAAACGTGCATGGAAATAATTTAAATATCTGACACTAAGTATTTGTAATGGTTGCGGTATGAATTCGTTGGTGACGTGTATAATATAATAGATGATTTAGAGGTAAAAGTTTTTGGATATTTTATTTATTTTATATATGGAAATGTTCATATTTGGAAAGGGTAAATACTTTTTCGCGATCAGGTAATTTCATATATGTTCTTTTTACCGGGTTTAAAGATTGAGAAAATTGTCATGTATTTTCGTGAAATTTTTCTAATTTATGAGAAAAAAGCAGTGTACATGGATATAGTGAAGAGTGTGCGCAATGCCATTTTTGTGCAATTCTGGGATGTTTTTTTAAGTAAAAATAAGTCGGCGTGTACATGGTTTACGTGTATGTGTTATTTTGAAAAACGCGTAAGGAGTATGGTATTGTGCACTTTTTCCCAATTTTGCAGTGAATATTTGTCATGATTAAGCAGTTTTGTTAGATAAAATTTCTAGCATAAGTGTAATTCGGCTAGTAGATTGTTGGAAGAAGTGTTCAGTAGATAAAAAGAAAAGAAACATGTCTTTACTTCGTGAAGACAAAATGGCGGCGGGAAAAAAAATAGAGGGTTGCTGTAGGAGAGTTGGTCGCCAAAGTTTCGCCAAAAAACGCCAAGTTACCATAATGTAAAGATCAACCTAATCATCATCATCATCATAATAATAATAATAATAATAATAATAATAATAATAATAATAATAATAATAATAATGATGATGATGATGATGATGATGATGACTCTACAACAATAATTATTTTATGTCCTGTTAGCAGTTCAGTTCGGACCAATCAAGTTCGGATAAGGAAAATTTTGAGTAATTGAACTGACATACTGATATTTATTATTCCATACTGGGTGCTAGTTCTTATTTGGTATTAGTAAATTTATTTGAATGCAAAGTCATTAAGGATGATAATTAACAACATTGATCTTCCTGCTGTATAAATATGGTTTTTATAAAAATAGAAGATTAGTTACGTTTTTTTTTTTTTTTTTTAGTCCAAAGGGATTTCAGTCCCGAAGGACTATTGCTTTCGTTTTGCGATTTTGCGTCGGACTCATAAACGTCGGTTCACTTTTCAAACTGTTGCCACAAAATGTTAGAGTCCTGCATTATATTTGAAGAAATTAAATAATGAAAAATCTGCATAAATGATTGTCAATTTCTTGCATTGTGATAAAACAATGGTACATAGAGCCATCGAATTTTGAATGACGAAATCCTACTGCGAATATGGGCATCTGAAATCCCAAATTTGGAATTTGTTTTATTATAGATTTTATATTTTGTAAAACTTTAACGAATTTTTTATTGACAAACTCAATGCTTTAAAAGCGAGAAATGGCAACGTTATATAGAAAAAAAAAAAACTTTTATCTCCAGCTCGCGAGACTGTGTATATCGGAAATTCTAAAGATATGCTTAATTTAACATTATTTTGCGATATTGCTCTTGAACTGAATTTTATGGTTTAAGTGCAAAGAACATGATATTTAATAAATAAAGGTAACACTCAAAACGTTAAAAAAACGCCCCTTTGAACGTAATTTAAAATCTGAAAAATTTCAGATTTTTTAAAAAAAAATTTTTTTTATTATGAAATAGAAGCTTGGCATGTTTTGTCTTTCAAAGAAAAAATTTTTTACATTTCATATCGTGAATTCTTTTTAGTAACTTGTAGAGACATTAGGATTTTTAGGAAGCAGGCAAGATGAAAAATTAACAACGCCTTCGCCGGAAATCGAACTGGACCTCTGGAATACCGTCCCAGCGTGCAGAACCACTACACCTCGAAGGCACTCTAGGATCTTATAAACAGAAGTCAAACTAGATCAGCATCTTTCTCTTGCTCTAACAACTTTATAGCTGTTAAAGGCTTCTTTCTATATTTGAAAAGCCTGGGTCATAATCGTAGCAATACCTTAGTGTGTGTGGCCTCTTCATCACTTAAAATTTGTTCTTTGAATCATTTGCAATGACATTTAATAATTCGGTATTTTCGATATTCCCTACAAATTAAATTTTTCTAACCTTCTATGTATAATCTTTCATCTGCATTCTGATAATTATTATAACGTACTTTTTTTTATCGCTTATTGCCGTGTAACAATGCGCTAAAGGAAAAAAAAAATAGACTTTCTTTCTAAAGTATTCTAATTTCTTTTATTCAATTTTGAAACTAGAGTTTTTAGATAATTGAATAGCTGGAGTTTGGGTAGTCGGCGTTCTACGTAAATAATACATAAGTGATGACTCAGGTGTTATATACTTTAATATTAGGCTTTGACATGGGATAATTGAACATAAAATTAATGCATCATGTTAACAGACGACATTCGAAGGGCTTTTTTCGAAATGTTTGTTATATTTCTGAATTTATAATGTTTTTCATTGGATTGTTACCACGCTTATATGTAATCACTACAAAAAGTGATAAAAGTTTATTATTATGTGAAATTTATGCAAAAAAAAAACACAAAATTTTATAGCGAAATTAGCAAAAACATCTACCATAACTGACAAGAAAATCATGATGACAAATACATATTTTTGACTTTAGATCATGTATGTTAACCATAAGCATATAATTAAGTAGAATAATTGGAAAGTATTGATTCGTTAGTAATATAGGGCCAAATATATTAGTCAACACTCAAAAAATTTTAAAAAAATATGTACACTACTGAAAACAATTATGTAATTTAAATTTATTTATTTTTTTTACTCTTTCTCTACATCATGCATAATAAAGTATAAACTCTATGTGCAAAATTTCAAGTGATTCTATATGGAACTTTTAGAGTTATCATGCTTGATGTGAACATACACTATTAAAAAAAATCTGATGTGTACACCACATGGCTTCCTTGCACGGAATATTAAACTATACACATTTTTCCATGAATTTCATTTAAATTGATTGGATTGAATTAAATTTACTTCGTTGACAGCGCATAAACCACAATAGAATAAATGCACTCTTTAAAATTCACTATATTTGTTTACTATAACGACACTCTGAATTCACAAACTTTATATCATTTGAAGAATTATCGTTGCCACATGTTCTATTCAAATACTATAATAAAGCTAAAACGATGTATGAAAGAAATTAAGCAAACAAAACAGAAAAGGAACAGTTTTTCATAGACGATTTAGTATTTCTCATTTAATTAATTCAACTAATTCTCACTTCGGGACAAGGCAAAAATACATAAAAACTCAAAATACCTGCATTAAAAATTACGAAGTAAATCTTAAACACTTATTTCCTCGAAAAAATTCCAGAAAGGATTAAGCATGATTTAATTCGCAATAATAAATGAAGGCGTTATTTTTGTGTTGTGAAGTTTAGTCTCTCTAGATTGGCAACAAATCTACAATTCTGCTGTTTCAAATGTAAACAAATATGTCCGCCATGTTATTTAAAATTTAACCGCATTTAAACAGCTTTTAAATTGTTCATAATTGTACAAATATTGCTTCCAGAATTACGAAAGGCATAAAAACCTAAACCGGAAGATAAAAACAACATAATTCAATCATTTTTAAAGCAAAAAATGTACAATTTACCAACATATAGGAGTAAAGAAACTGAGATCACTGAGCCGGGTAACAGAGTGGATATATATATAAATATATTTTTATACGTTTAGTGCGGCCGATTGCAACCAAAATACGAGGTGCACATCTACATGTTATAACAGTCCTATATACAAAATTTCAACGTTCTGAGGCTACTCGTTTTTGAGTTATGCGAGATACGTACGTACGTACCTACGTTCGTACAGACGCTACGAAAAATTCTCTTCAGAATTAATTTTAAAGCAGTTTTATAATTTTTTTGGAGGAAAGGTGTCTTTTATTCTGTCCTTACGCACAGATATCAAGCAAAAACATCATTAAATTGCATTCGATAGCGGTCAAAATGGATATTTTCGTTGAAATATGTTGCCTGAAACTTTTCGCGATTACAATACTTCCTTTTTACTTCGTACAAGGAAGTAAAAGATATCAAAAATCGCACTAAAGTTTTCAGATTAGCCTTACATGATTTATTTACACAACTTTTCTCGCTGCCACACGAAAATGAGAAAATACGCATTAAAAATATTTTACCAGGCTCTTGCAGACATGTGGAAATGTTTATTAGTTAAAAAAAAGCATAAAATATCTGAAAACTTTCAGATTTTATTATTACTCCCAAAAGGGCGTCTTTTTAACGTTTTGTGTGCTACCTTTCTTTATTAAATTAATTCGCACTTAAACCATAAAATTCAATTCAACAGAAATATCACAAAATAATTTAAAAAGAGCTACCTTTAGAAATTCTGATACACAGTCTCGCGCGCTGGTGATGAAAACGTTTTCCCCTCCCACCCTGTTGAGTGTTGCCATTGCTCGATTTGAAATCGTTGAGTTTGTTAATCAAAAGTTCGTTAAAGGTTTACAAAATATGAAATAGATAATAAAACAAATTCCAAATTCGGGCTTCCAGATGCTCATACTTGGGTGGAGACCTATGTTATTCAAAATTTGATGTCTCTAGGTACTATTTTTTTTTTAAATGCGAGAAACATACTTGCATTCATGCAGATTCTTCATTATTTAATTTCTTTAACTATAATGCAAAGCCCTAATATTTGGTGGCAACAATCTGAAAAATGAACCGACTTTTATAAAGAACCGACGCAAAATGCCAAAACGAAATTGGGAAAATTGCACCTGTGGTCTAAAACGGGTGAAAATAACATCTTTAATTTGCTCTTTAAACTTTGACTTCCGGTGTGGCAAACAATAATTTCCGGTTTGTCATCTCTCAGAAAAAGTCGTACATCTAAAGAAATGAAAAATTGTTTTTGATACCTAAGAATGCGATGTTTAAAATTATATTTAAAAAATTGAGAATTTTAGCCCAAATCGATCTTTTGAACGAGGTCCCATGTCTATAACTTTTAAATATTTTTCATACAAATTCAAAATAACCCGATTAACGCTGTCACTTTTTCCCTAAAAATACATCTATTCTTCTTTCCACTATGCCAATGCATCCAACAACGCTTCCATAATTTAACAGGGTTTATGTTTTATACTGCACACTGCATTTCAAGTTAGGAATTAAGGCATTTAACTTGTGTGCTGTTGCGGTGTTACTGATAGCACATTTAGCCAGCAATTCAAAGGGTTTTTGCTATATCTTTCTAATACCTTGCTCTGAGATTTTGCTTACAGTCTAAGCGATTAATTGTTTCGCTGATATCTAAACACGATTACATCGGCTTATTTTATATAGTGTGCCATTTTTATCTTCGAAATTTACGCAAACAATGCTGTGAAAAAAAAATTTCTTGTTCCTCGTTTATCTTTTGCTTTGTATTAACTTCTACAATACTTCCCAAGGTCATAGCAATCATTTCCAATTGCTGCTATTATAAGTACAATTACCTTTGTTTCTCATCATTTCCTCAAAGCATAATGCTGATGTTAAGTGGTCCATTATGTAACTAATTACCATGACTGAGTTGTTCTTCTAAAGCATCCAATCTTTTATTCAGTATCTGCTGTTTTGCTGTTGTCGTGACTTATCTCACTTGTCTGAGAGTAACATCAGATCAAATCGAGAAATTTTATTGTGGTTAATAGGCATGCACTGCATAGCTCGTACCTATCGCTAGCCGCCCTATTGGCCGCGACGATACATATTTATCTAGCTTTATCCCTCCCCCCCTGAGGATAGGTCCGAGGATGTTTCACTACCATCAAGTTCTCGACTGTATTTGAAGTGCTCCATGCCTTCTATGGGATTCGTATTCAGGGATAAACCGGAGAAGCTATGGTAGCCGGCTTGGCTGTGACAAGTCAAAATTTATTTTTACTACTTTCATATGGCAAATTATATTATGAGTTCTGTCTATTCGGTTCAGTACCAGCAGGGTTTATATAGCTTTCGACTGGGCACATTCTGGGCTAAACCGGTAAGAATTCGTTTCAGAAAGCTCTCTATCTGTCCATGGCATATCGCCAATTTTGAAGCCAAGTGCGGCAAATGGGCGATTTCTCACCAAATTTGGCAATCCTGCCTTCCTTGCTATTTTATGGCAACCCTAAAACTGATTACCGCCCCTGTACATTTTGTAACAATAATCTACTTAAGCTGGCTCAAGATAACTACGGCGCGTATTTTAAACGTCGGAATTTAAAACATATATAAACTAGACATAGCTAGCGATAATACATAACAGAAAGACGAGGCTGCGAGTTCCAAACTTTCAAAACTTCACCTTAAATACACAAAAATAATTTGCCTGCTGGTGAAGACTACGGATAGAAGTTATAGTAAAGGCTTAAATCATAATAATTAGTTAATTACCATAAAATGCCTAAAAAGTAAAATAATAATTGTATTTACTTATGCTGCACTGCACATTTAAAATGCATTTCTCTATCTCTCATATATTTGGTAGTAAATATTTCTACCGTATTTGGTTAAACCTCAAGAGATTATACAAAAACAAACGATGCCGTACAAATGTGCCGTACGATGTAGTATCCAATACAGTCTCAAAAGCCACACTTTTCGTAAGCCATAAATCTTTGGTTCGAATCAATCTTGTATAATTGGGCTAATGATCTTGATGGCTATAAAAACATAACTGGGTTTATTTGGGTTTCTGTACCTTATCGATCTGAGACTCTTTATTGCTTGCAGGACGTTTTTATTTACGGAGATTTTTCTTTCTTAAATTATCAAAACATTGACCAGAAACCCTATAAGGCACGGATCTACGGGTTTTGAATTAGCGGACACAAAGGCAGGGCTTTATATTTTTCATGGCACAAAACTGAAGAACAGCAAATAGAGAAGAAGATCGGACGCATTCATTTAAACGGTGGAAAACTTTGAATTTTTACATCTTATTGATCCAGTCTAATATTACCCTTGAAAAAGTCGTAATAACTTACTACGTGAGCTTGTCTGGCTTCCTCCACGTAGTGCGTCGTGATTATGATAGTGGTAAAATCCATTACTGCAAGTTTCACCAAGTGGCTCCAGATACTATTACAGAAAGGAATAAAGAAATACCATTTGTTCTTGCAAATTCTCTTTTCAGCATGTGTGACATGTATGCGCATAACAACATAAGCAATACAATATCAAAATGTTAGATTTACCTTCTTCTCAAAAGGGGATCCACACCGACTGTTGGTTCGTCTAATATAACAAGAGGCGGCTTGTGTATAAGAGCAGCAGCGAATGATACCCGTCTTTGCTGGCCACCACTGGAAAGAAGGTTGAATATTTAGAAACGAAAAGCTGCATACATATATTTTACATAAATCATAAATCATAAAGAGGACAGCGCAAAATGTTTACACTGTCTAAAATGAAATTTACTAGTACTTTTTACTTCCTTGTACGAAGTAAAAAGGAAGTATTGTAATCGCGAAAATCTTCAGCTAGCATATTTCAACGAAAATATCCACTTTGACCGCTTTCGAATGCAATTTAACGATGTTTTTGCGTGATATCTGTACGTAAGGACAGAATAAAAGACTCTTTTCCTCCAAAAAAACTAAAAAATTGCTTTAAAATGAAATCTGATACGTTCGTACGTACGTATCTCGCATAACTCAAAAACGAGTAACCTCAGAATGTTGAAATTTTGTATATAAGACTACTATAACATGTAGATGTGCACCTCGTATTTTGGTTTCAATCGACCGCGCCAAACGTATATAAATATATTTATAAATATATCCACTCTGTTACCCGGCTCAGTGATCTCAGTTTCTTTACTCTTATATGTTTGTAAATTGTACATTTTTTGCTTTAAAAATGATTGAATTATGTTGTTTTTATCTTTCGGTTAAGGGTTTTATGCCTTTAGTAAATCTGTATGCAATATTTTTAGAATTATCAACAATTTTAAAATTGTTTATGTGCCGCTAAGCCTAATTTGATGGCTGCCATTGCTCTTGTTTACATTTGAAACAGCTGAGTAGCGGATTTGTTGCCAATCTAAAACTTAGCTTCGCAACAACAAAGATAACTCCTTCATTTATTATTTAAATCATGCTTAATCTTTTCTGGAATTTTTTCGATTAAATAAGCGTTTAAGATTTACTTCGTAATTTTTAATACAGATATTTTGAATTTTTATGTATTTTTGCCTTGTCGCGAAGTGAAAACTGAATTAGTTGAATAAGAAGTACTCAATTGTCTGTGAAAAATTGTTTCTTTTTTGTTTTGTTTGCTTAATTTCTTTTATACATAGTTCTAGCTTTATTATAGTATTTGAATAGAACATGTGGCAACGATTAGATAATTCTTTAAATGATATAAATTTTGTGCATTCTGAGTTATAATATGAACGAAATATAATACTGTTAAGTAAACCTAGCGCCAGAGTGTCGCTATGGTAAACAAAGTGAATTTTAAAGAATGCATTTATTCTATCGTGGTTTATGCGCTGTCGGCGAAGTAAATTTAATTCAATCTAATATGTTTAAATAAAATGCAAGAAAAAATGCGTATAATTTAATATTCCGTACATTATTTTTAATTTTACGTTAATCTGATGTGTACACCACAAGGAAGTCATGTGGTATACACATCAGATTTTTTTATATTCCACATTCAATATTATATTCCACTTTGCTCCGTCGCTTCTAATATTCAAACTGATACTACGCTGCGATCCTGATAATTATTTTAAAACTGAAAGTTCGTGCGTTGTTTCCATAGAAGATAGCATTTCATCTTATTTGTTTGTTTCATTTCCATAGATACACCCCAATGTTTTCTTGTAGTCATACTGCACATATAATTTCACTTACTGAAGAATACCTGGAAAATGCGTCTTTTTTTATCTCTTACATCACGCGCCCTGACTCCTTGCGTTTTGCGTACACTGAAGTACCCTCTGATGTCATGGTACTGATTTGCATATGCATTACCTTTCTAGAGTTGGCGTTTCATAGCATTGGCCGCAAAAAAGTCCTTTTCAACAACTTCATGGTTGTTAAAAAAGTTGAAAAATGAATTTGTTTTAGATATTATAAATTGTAATTAAAATGATTTGTGCAAAGGTGTCTGCTAATTCAAACTGAATTATCCAGCGCAGGCGTCGAGGACGCCCCTTTGCTTACTGCCCCACGCGGTTTCCCCCTTCTACTTGCTTAATTGCTCTTAAAGTAGAGTGCAATGAATTAAACCACCGGCGGTACATTTCTTAAGAGCCACAGCTAGCTCAATAAATGAAGGTGATTTAAATAATAAAATGTTAATTCACATGTCAAAGATCTCTTTGTACACAACATTTCTCTTTGTACACAACATTGTGTAGATCTTTCCATCAATTTTAAGCTCGCCTTGCAGAGTACCATCCATTATTTTTAATTTTACGTCCGTTCTTTCACAAACTCTTGAACAAGCAACATAAAGTTGACCGTGTCCAAATGCAGCCTCAGGTAAAAAAATGCCAACACGCTTAAGCGTTTGGGCCTGAGTATAGTCATGGCAAAGGCAAGTTTTACAGGAAATTGTCTATGCCTCAATGGAAACAGCAACCCTGTGCCTTGGTAACTTCAGCCCTTTGGCTAGTACAGTTACGCAAGCAACCAATAAACTATCGGTGACAAACAGACACGTAAGCCGCATATAATAAAGATATTTATTTATTTCAATTTATTTGATTTTTCATCGTTGCCGGTTTTTACCGCTTGCATATTTCCGAATTCTATTATATATATATATTAAATTGATTTATTAATTATTAAATGCACGTGCTCTTGTATTTTTAATTTTTCCGGCTTAGCTTTCTCCTAACATTCGTCATTCGCTGCACGGGGAATAAAACAATTTACAGTTACGCAAGCAATCAATAAACTATCGGCGAAAAGCACTTAAGCCGCATATATATAAGATATATTAAATTTATAGCGCCTCTTCGTTGATATTTTATGTGATTTGTTGTTTAAAATTATTTAAAAAAAGCAACAATAACATTTATAGTTGTTGATGATAAGGTTATATAAGATTTAAAATTAAGCAAAATTCAAGTCAGAACACAAGATGTAAGAACTAAGAAGCAGCGCAGCGATGTAAGTAGCGAGAAAAAGCATAAAGAGAATACGACGTGTCCAAAATTAAAGTTGGGTTCTGAGTGATTTGAGTTTCAGTTCACAATTTTCCATTAGCTGATAAAAGTTTTGATTTTCGAATCTCAAATCTTTTGAAACCACTATTGACTGAAGCCTTTATGTAAAAGTCTGCGTTATCGGGCTTATATAAGAATCACATCATATGGATTACATTTGAAATGACGCTATTAGAAAGATTTATTAAAAGCAGTTACTATTTCTAGGATAGTTAAGGGAAATACCAAAATTAAAATGGAGAGTTTAGGGACTATTCAAATCAAAATTTGAATTTTGCCCTTACATATTATTTTTCTTACACATTTTTCTTTTTTCTGTCTGTCTCTTTCTTTCTATACGTATGTACAATAACATACAAACATAAATATATTTATCTTCTTTAAGGATGTCTATTGCCCATCAATGTACTTTTGATCTATATGGTTGAACAATATGCGCCAAGTTTTGGCATTTGTTGTAGATTTTGGATGAACAAAATTATATGGATTGATTACTTTGATTACAGCAAACTATCTGCTTAAGGAAATTGCTGCACTCGTGGATGACTTTCTGAGGGAAACTTAACGTTAAACAACGATGAAAATGAGTAATGTTTCTATGCAGCAGGATTTGATCTCAAAAGTTGAACTACCAATGTTTAGAGGTTTTACGCTTCAGCCGCTGATGTGTGTGTTTGGGGGGGGGGGTAAGCTTTAAACCTAAAAATGTATAAACATAGAAAAAATTCTAAATGCTTATAAAGCGAAACAAGCAATGCGTTACTATCTAAGCAGTGCATCGCAGGCCATCCTGTAAAGTTACCACATTTTCAATATAATATTACAACTTACTTTTTAAGACATGGAATAATTTTTAATTACTTGTTTCATGATGTTACTTGCTTACAGATGTAAAAACTGTTTTGAAAGCTATTGGAATTAAATAAATATCTTGAGGAACGAAAATTGTAACATAAGCTATCCGATTTTTTTAATCACGTTTTTCCATTTTCTATTTACATAATGCTCTTATCTTAGATGCTAAGGTTTGAGAAAATTGATAACACTTTTGAAGAACTGAGTAGCTGATACCGATTTAAATAAAAATAAAAAGAAATTAAGATCGGGATTATGCGTGAGCTCCATAAAAAGAACTTTGGGTTAATCTTTGGATTATGGTTACTTGGTGATTTTTGGGCGAAAATTTGGCGACTAACACTGCTACAGCAACCTGCTAGTTTTTGTATGGACGCCATTTTGTTTTCACGAAGTAAAGGCATTTTTTTTTTTTCTTCAACATTTTTTCCCAACAATCTGCTAGCCGAATTACGCTAATGCTAGAACTTTTACGGAACAAAAGTGCTTAATCATGACGAAGATTAGGTGCGAAATTGGGAGAAAGTACAGAATCGCAAACTGCTTGCCGCGTTTTTAAGAATTTCACATACACGGTATCCACGTCGGCCTATTTTCACTTAAAAAAACATCCCAGAATTGCACAAAAATGGCACTGCGCACACTCGTCTTTATCCATGTACACTGCTAAATTCCTAGCTAGTAACCTTTATCGCCTTACCAAAATGTCGCCAAACTACCTGTTACCATATTCCAAAGATGAGCCGAACTTTGATCTCCATGTAATGCACGAAAGAGGGATCTTCTATATTATTTTAAAGTTGATTATTTAATATATGTAGCCTTAGTATGGGTAACAGTGCGAAAAATTTATATATCGATATCATTCATTAATTGCTTAAAACAAAATCCTGCAGAAATTGGCAGTTTAATAAACCTCCGAGGTTTATTCTATTAGCATTAAAAATACAATAAGAGCTCGACATTGACATCTTTCCTGTTGAAGAATCTCACATAATTTCCTTACTGATATGGATAGCTCAGAATACGATGAAATTTTCTTAAAGTAATCTGCCGCGATTACAGAAGAGTTTTAGTCTTTTATGGAGAAGTTACTATACAGAGAATATGACTATTAGTGGTGTTCAATACTGTTATTTATTTATATTCTCAGAATTACTAATCAATTTCATAGGCGGTCTTGTACAATAAGGTGTTCCCCCCCCATGAGAGATTTCATTATATTTCATAATCTTAGTTTTTAGTTGCTGTTAAAATTTTTCAAAGACGTGATTCACTTTTATAATACTGCGTCAAGATCCTGGCTATAGAAGGCTTTTTTTCAATAAGACGGTGCTTCAACAACCGAGCATTAAAGTTGCTGAATACTGGTAATTTGGTCCCAGGTTCGAATCTCACGAATGGGCTGGCTGCATGAGCGTTTTCGTGGTTTCCCCCCCCCCCCAATGTGTAACGTGTATACGACAGCTGGCGGACTTCTTACACCGGCCGCAGATTCAGCTACTGTAATGTTCACTGTGAGTGGAGTAAGGGTTTAAACATCGATAGGAAAATGGAAGTTGTAATCAGTAAAATAAGATTGCAAATGGTGGGCACGACTCAACTGTTGCACAGGTATCGCAGTGCAAATTCGCCATTTTGTGACTCATGTTATACGATTGACAGTAATGAACATGCAGTTATTCACTGCACAAAGTACGATAGCGCCAGAAACATTATGCTCAAGAAGATGAAAATCAGCAATATTGACCTCTTAGCTGATTTTTTAAATCATTGTAATAAGAAACCTTGGAGATATTATTTTTTAGGAAAATTTGTCATCAAATACATCTTAAAGAATTCTTAAGCACTTTTACGTTTGGTTTTCGGACCGACGTTCCCCCCTGAACTGGAGGGAATGCGTCCTTGTGGTTTAACTTTAAATAACTTTATTTTGAGTTGGAGCATAAGGCGCCAAAGGGAAGCCAAGCTTCAAGAAGAAGAAGGAGAACGTGTATACGAGCTAGTTTCTCTTAGTAAGACCCCCACGAAGGCATCCCGCTCCTTCGGCAGATAGTTCTCGAGTGCTTTGGCGTAATCAAATAAACCAAACCTTCAATAAAACAGCCAACAGATATTATTTCCATCTACCACTAAGAAGTTTTATTTAACATATACCGAGCTGATGCTTTTGTATTTTATTCGGTACGTATTTTGTATTTTTATCTACGAAATTAATAACTGTGATATAAATGAGAGGCCTGGTCTCCACTTCAGGAGGCAGTCCTGGAGATGTAGGCTATGTCCATCCACTGCTTGGCATTGAATATTTCCCTTTTTGACTTCTTAATCCATACATCTTTCTTAACAATAATTTATCTATTTCCAATGAATTGTCAGTAGCTTTAGCTTTTCATAATTTGCTTTAGTCAGTTAGTGTTTGGGAGCTATATCTGTCGATCTTAAATGAAGTTTCTGGTGCTCAAAACACATTAACCTGTACCTGTTAAAAGTGAGAATTCTGATACAAATGAAAGATGAATAAATTAAAAGTATACAGTAGAACCCATTAATGAAGTAAGCATGTGCCCAGATCATCAAGGCGCATCGCAAAATGGTGTCTATAGAAGCTAAAGAAAGGACACCACAGAAGTTTCCCATTGGCGGTTTTGCCATGGAAATAGTCCCACCAGCGGCCGAGCGGTAAAATTGCTGAACACTGATCCCGGGGAATAGGCTGACTGCATGGCCTTTTGTAGTGTTTTCCACGTGTACGTGCATACGAGCCAGTTTCCTTTAGAGAGCCATCCACGAAGGTAGCCCTTCCTTTAAGCAGGTAGCTCTCAGGTGCTTTGCCATAATTGAAGAAACAAAACCACGAAATGTAAAATGCAGCTGAATCATCCGGCCCCGAATATAATGATGTTCTGTCATAATACTGAGTTTCATTCCGTCAAGATAGCCACATCTACACTACTTTTTAAAATTTAAACACGCACTGCAAATTCTGAGTTTCAAAACGCGTGCTTCAATTGCAAAAGAGAATATGCGCTGTCAATGTGATGAGACAAATCAGTATTTTACTCTTCGCAAATAAACAAATGAAGTCTACTTGAAGACGACCCCTTTAAGCAGATGAATTTAACTGTTGAGAAAACATTTCTAAAAGAAGATTCTGTTCACTTTGAAATTAGGTAAGAATCATCTGGAGCTCAAAACGACCGTATACTTCTTAACTCTGAATCTTAGTCGGTTGGCTTAAAATCTGGAGAAAGCGGCCGACAAGTTATCGCTAATTTTATTAGCTTTGACTATATTGTAATTTCTTGCATTCTGAAACAATTCCAAACAAGCGTGTTAGTTATCTAAAGACATGATTTATATCGTTCAAAAGCTACGTCATACTACAGTGGCAAATACTATATGACCTTATTAGTTAAAGGCGAATGACGAGTGTTCAACAGCAGTTTTATCTTATGGACAATACTGCGCATCTACATACAATAAACTTGCTAAATAAATACCTGAAGAAGGAAGATATTGCTTCATTGAAGTGACTACCATATTCGCCTCAAACCTGTAGAAAATCTTTGAAAGGGTTTTAAAGGGCAGTTTCGTGTCTTATACACCTTCAAACTCCTTGAAAAATACTCCTAGCTGGAAATTGCTTTAAGAAATGACAATTATTGCCCTCTGGTGCTCCTGACCACTTAATTGAAGGTATGGAACATCGCTGTAGAGTTTGCTCAGAAGGCCAAAAGTGATCCATCTCTTATTGTGGCAAGTTTTATTTTTTTCGCATAGCTTACAATTGTTCTTGAAAATGAAAAATGTGACTCATATGTATGAATGATTACAAATACATCTAAATATTTTTTTATAGCTGTAATGTTTGAGTCATGAATAACCCGAATTTTTTATCTTCATGTGAAATTGAGTCAGTAAAGGCATGAATTTTCCTGTTATGTCGATTTTATTGTCGTCTGCTTAACTGTTAGGTAGATGAGTATCAACTAATTAAAAAAAAAGAAATAATTTTTTAAATGTTATGAGTTAAATGAGTTAAGTTAAAAAATGTAATAAAAATTCTCAGTTAAAAATATTATAATGAAAGTATTCTTTATATAAATAGTAAGTAATCTAAAGATGAATGACAAGAGAGAAAAAAACAGCAAAGATAAAGGAAGGTATAAAATATAAACGAACATCCAAAATTTGGGGATTGAATTTTGGATGTTCCTTTTATATTCTTGAATTTTGGATGTTTCGTTTTGGATGTTTCTCCGAATTTTGGATGTTACTATACTTACATTATGTGTCAAAACTTTATGCGTTTTTAATATTTAAATATATATTAGGCTTTCATCCCTAAAATTCCATTTTTTAATTTGGCCTTATGTTAATATTGATCTCTTACGAATGTGAAAAAACAATTAGGATATTTCAAAAATACATCAAATCTCATGGAAAATCTCTTTTATTTTTTTTTAAAGTAAACCCATATTATAGTTATTGTTGCAGCAAAATTTAGTACAATTTACATCTTTGTGAAATGAAAGTAAAAGTGTCTTGGTACTATTCCGTTTTGAGGGCCGTAAAAAAATTGCAGCGAAAATGTAGGCGCAAAAGCGCCAAATCTAGCAAACGCGCCCATTTAATAGTGCGTCAAATCTAGCGTACGCGCTGATTTCAGATTGCGTTAAGTTTATATAGTTCTATATTTCTTAAGACGCCATTGAAATACAAGTTTAATTTTTAAATTCTTCTTTGATTTTAAATCCTTTTTTTGATATGCTATGGATTTAACAATTTGGGAATTGCCCATGACGAAAAGTCGGCAATAGAATTTTGGGTAAAGTGCAAAATCACCCACTGCTTGACGCGTTTTTAAGAATTGCACATACTCGGTATCCATGTGCACATCGACCTATTTTCACTTAAAAAAAAAAAAAAAAAAAATCCTAGAATTGCACAAAAATGGCACTGCGCACACCCTTGTCTTTATCTATGTACATATCGACCTATTTTCACTTAAAAAGTAAAGAAAATTAACAAAGTCCTCTTTATCGAAATGTGACTTAAAAAAACATAGAATTAAATCCTTTAGAGAAAATATCTGCTGTACGTAAACGCAATTAGAATACTGATGCTGAATAACTTGAATGCTGCACATGAATGCTGGTCCTTTAAATAAGCAGGCGGTTAAAACAGAAGGCGAAGGTCAGTTGCTAACGAGAAATATGAGGCTTTTCATGGTGCAACGATCAGGATGACGTGACTGACCTGTACTGCCCATTGATAAGTGAAGCAGGTGGAATAATAAATAAATAAATAAATATTGTTGTAAAGTACCTAGAAATTAGATTACCAAAAAATCAATAACTAAATGAAAAATTTATATTTTTGTTCATATTTTCAATCTCTTTCCAACTCAAGGACACAGAGCTCTTTACTTTTACTGGGATCCTTCAGTTCTTTTTTATGCCTTTTCCTAGATTTCCCTAATTAATTAATTTACTCATACTTTTATGATGCAAGCAGTTTATGCACACACTTTTGATTTATATAAACTAGAGCAATTAGATTTTGATGCTATTCTCTCACTTAGTGACAATAATATTTTAATTTTTAACATAAAGGAAAAAACAAAATTTCACTTTCTTCAGCTCTATGCCTAAAGAGACAGAGATGTATTTATGGACGATTTTCCAAAGGAAACTGACTAGCACTGAAGTCAAACACGGGAAAAAACCCAGAATTACCCACATAGGTCAGTCGCAAGTTCAGGAGATGAAACCCGGAAATATAAAATTGAGACTTATTAAGTTACGTAAGATGATTCTAGAGACGAGATATTCGTCTCTAGAATCATCTTAGCCAGGCATTTAGGAAAATCATTCCAGGTTCGAATCTTTATGCTTTTTTTTTTTTTTTTTGCCTCATTCAGATCTTTTGATTTCTATTTTAAAAGGCCGTGAAACATTGTAATTAAAAACTTCGGAAAGTTAAATTTTATAGAGATCTAATACAAAACGTTTTAAAAAAAGACAGCGCGTTTTGTTATTTCAATGGCCTTGGATTGTCAATACAGTACAAAGTCCCTAATTCGGACTCGTCGGAACTTCGGTGATTCCGGATTAGGGGTTTTCTGGATTATATATCATCAATTTAAATCTGGTAAGATGGCATGCGGAAATTTTACAATTAAAAATATGAAATCGTAATTTATGAAATAAAGAGCAATTATGATCTAAACGGTATAAAAATTTACAAAAAAAAGCTTAATATTTATTTATTTACCTTATTAAATATTTCTTTCAATGTAAGTTAAGTTGCTTCGTTTTTTGTGCTAATACTTTCTCTTTAATTCTATAAACAGACATAATTTCTTGTTCAGTTACAAAGTTCCACTGTTCAAGTCCAGTAATTGCTGTGTCGAGAATACCGACTAACTTGTCAGTCGAAATTTTTTCGTTTTCATTAACCTCTTACCTTTACCTTCACTCGCATTTGGTACCAACTATTGTGAGTTATCACCAATAGATTAAGTATGCTTTAGGCCTTTCACGTTCGTATCAAAAAGACGATGCACTATTGGTACATCTATCACCCAGAGGAGTAGAATGTATTCAAAAACTCCAAGGTTTGGAGTAATCTGGTCGCGGGGAAGCAAAAGTTATAAAGCAGTCTTTTACAAATGGTCGCATTCAGTCTCTGCTAGATATTAATTCGGAGTTATTTAAGGCATTCTGAATTGAGAGCCAATAACCTCTCTGTCACTTTTTATCGGAAGCGTGCATGGGTAAACGATTTACCCGCATGGGTAGCGGACGCGCGCATTAAACACGCATAAACGTGCATAAACGCGCATTAAACGCTTTGAGGTCCGGATTATAGATCATTCCGGATAATGGACGTCCGGATTACGGACTTTGTACTGTATTACCTCGTGGCACACTGAATATCACGCACATAAATTCTTGGGAAAGAATAAAGTTTATGTTTAGTGTTTATATGTATTAATTCTAAGAATAATCTACAACACTAAATTTGATTTAGAAAGATTTCAGGAAATTTTAAAACTTTCAGTCTGTTATTCAAATATTTTAAATTTAATTTATTAAGAAAATGAACGTTAAATATGAACTTAATTCACTAAATTTAATTTGTATTTTTTAATAAACATAAAGGCACACTGCGCAAAAAAAGATAGGGGACAGTTCTACATCTCCCGTTCCTACTGGGCAGATTGAAGAAATACAACTTATGTTTTTCATGTCTCGAAAGCGCGACTTTGGATATCTATTAGAATTATGTATATAGCAAAATTGTTCTAACGTAGGTATTTTGACACAAAATCGCACTTTTTTTAAAATGACATGTTTTTTCTATATTTCGATTCTACGACTCAAATTATGCCAAACTGCGAAGTTTAATAAAAATCGCAGGAGCGATTTTTTTAAAAAAAAGCTCTAATTTTAGCTCCTCAATGCTAATTGAATTTTGATATATATATTTTTTAATATTCCTTTTTTTATTGAACTTACTTGATTCCTTCTTCCAGAATTCAGGTTTATTCCAAATAAAATTCACCCATTTTTTTCTTATGATTTATTTTCAAAATTTGTATTTTTGAATATTTTTTATAAATTTTTCGAAAAAAATTTGAATTATAAACTTTAAAAGTTTTACCATCATCTTAAAGTAGATGCATTTCTAAGTATACCTGCAAAAAAATAGGAGTTTGTTATTCGAAATTTCCTAGGATATACGTGAATTTACATATTGGCGCGTTTTGAAATTTGTTTGTTAATAACGCCAAATGTGGTTTACGCACTTTGTTAAACTTATTTGAAATAATGAATTTCACACCAAATTTCACAAAACTTAATTTTTAGTTATAATTTGAGTCGTAGAATCGAAATATGGAAAAAAAATTGGGTAAAATCCTAGTATACGGTGCAGCCTTGGCGCGATTTTGAAAATTATCGCCAACACCAAAAATGACCCAAAGAACGTCTATGTATATACTATACATTATATACTATCACTATATACACAGTATATAATATGTATAACTATATATATTCTTTGAATGACCCATAACCATATATATTCTTTGAATGACCCATTTACTACTCATCGTATATGTCCCGTTTTTACTGCTCATCATAAAAGTCGCCAAATCCCATGTGCACCGGATACTAGGATTAAACCAAAAATTGGTATGTTATTTCAGAAAATGTCCGATTTTGTGTCAAAATTCTTATGTTAGATTAATTCCGTATGTAAATCTAATGTATATTCTAAATCGCGCTTTCGAGACATGACGAACGCAATAGGAATTTCCTCAATCGGCCTAGTAAAACGGGAGATTAAGAACTGTCCTATATCCTTTTTGCGCAGTGTATTTTTAAGGATCTTAAATTTGTTGTTAGTTAAACACAGACTGCATACTTTCCTTTAGTCAAAAGCTTTGAATATTAAGTAAAACTTTTTTTTTCGAGAGTTTTTGATAGGCGAAGGATTTGTGAGATTTGAAAAATTGTTAGATTCGCATTTGGATTCCAGGAAATGTAAGATTCCTTTCTTGGCTGATCTTTGGAATATGGTAACTGGTAGTTTGGCGACATTTTGGAGGCGATAAAGGTTACTACCTAGGACTTTGGTAAAAATGTGAGAAGTACTCAGTTCCGATTACGCCTTATTTTGTGTGAGGGAAATGAGAGATAATGAGATATGTCATGTGACATTAATGGACGAATTACAGTTCTTTAATCGGAAAAAGGGGGGTATATTGTAAAAATATTTGCTGTGCTTTATAGGAGTAGTTTCATTCTATGTTCTGTGAAACAGTGTTGTTTAATATTTGGATCCCATGGCCGTATATGAAGTAAATCCGAAATTTTTATTACGTTTATGTGTAATTGAAAAGAATTGCTTAATTGCGGATAAGTATGAATGTCCAATATGTGAGAATGAAATGAGATTGTGTGAAAAGGATATTACAGATAGTTTGAATGGCGGTGCAAGAAACCTGGTGAAAATGGACATTTTGTGATCCGCCATGCACTCAAGATTCTGTAGAAGATTAGGTAAGTTAGTATTTTTAATTATTTGAGGAAAAGGGGGGGGGAATTTGGAAAACTGTAGTACTATACTATTTTGTATTAAGCTTCATTGTGTGTTGTGTGAAATAGTGGAAGTGTGCGTGCCACGTAATGAAGATTCTGAAGATTAGGTAAGTTAGTATTAATCAATTGAGGATATTATTTTTATGCATGTAAGGAGTAAATAAATTAATATGATATTATTGGAAAATTGTTATTAGCAATGATTTAGTTGAAAGTAATTAGGATTGTAATCGAATTTTTATTAATTTAATGTATGTGCTTATTTATATTTTAAGTAGTGTTTTTTAATTTAATTATATTTTAATTTAATGATCGTGATTTTGTGAGTTCTATGTTTGTAGTATTTTGGAATACGTTTGAGTAGAATACGTTGAGTATTTTCATGCATTTTCGTGAAATTTTTCTAATTTATGAGAAAAAAGCAGTGTACATGGATATAGTGAAGAGTGTGCGCAATGCCATTTTTGTGCAATTCTGGGATTTTTTTTTAAGTAAAAATAAGTCGACATGTACATGGTTTAGTGATATATTAATTAAATGATAGTTATTTTGTGAATTTTATGTTTGTAGGAATTTGGTATACGTTTCAGGTGAAGTAAACGTGTATGGAAATAATTTAAATATTTGACACTAAGTATTTGTAACCATTTGTAATGTTTGCGGTATGAATTCGTTGGTGACGTTTATAATATAATAGATAATTTAGAGGTAAAAGTTTTTGGATATTTTATTTATTTTATACGTGGAAATGTTCATCCTTGGAAAGGGTATATACATTTTCGCGATCGGGTAATTTCATATACAGTGAGTCCCAAAATTGAGGGTACACTTAATGCTAACTTAATTTGTAGGCTATTGAGAATAGAAATTATTATGCAAGTTTTCCTAGTTTTTGTCTCATTAAAAAATATACATTTTTCTTCTTAACTACACAAAAAATAAGTTATAAAACTCCGTTTAAAAACATATTATATTACTTAAACGAAAATCTTCAACTTTTGAAAGTCACAAAATTGAGAGTACACTTCTTAAATGACTGTGTAAAACTACCAGTAAAATTTTAAAAATAATTTGTACCTAAGATTTATACAAAAATACAACCTTTTAGTATCCAAATATTACAAATTTGAGCTTACTATCTTTCTGTGTGACAAATATGGAGAATAGGAAAGAAACGGCGATTGAGGAAAGAAAACTGGCCGTTAATTTGTCTAATCAAGGAAAATCTTTGAGAAAAATAGGAGAAATACTTAGAAGAAGTGTAAATTGTATTAGAAGAATCATTCAAAAATTTAGAAAGGATGGTACGCTGGAAAACCAAGCAGAGAGAGGCAGGAAGAAAATTCTCAGTTCAGCAGCAGAGAGGAGAATTGTACACCAGGTAAGGATTGATCCTACAATAAGTGCTCCAAAAATTGCTGCAAGTACTTCGGAAACTGTGGGTAAATCTGTTTCTGCAGAAACAGTGCGCAGAATCCTCAGAAGGGCTGGTTATAATGGCAGAAAAGCTCCCAAAAAAGCCCTTCATTAGTAAAATAAATAGAGCTAAGAGATTAAAATTTGCTAAAGAGCACATTCTAAAGCCTAAAGAGTTCTGGAATGAAGTTTTTTTTCAGCGATGAGAGTAAATTTAATGTTTTTGGCAGTGACGGTCATCGTATGGTGTGGTGCAAGAAAAATTCAGCTTTAGATCCAAGAAACACAATTCCAACTGTGAAGCATGGAGGTGGGTTAGTAATGGTTTGGGGCTGTACGGCATCATCGGGAGTTGGAAAGCTAGTGTTTATTGATGGAATAATGGATAAAATGGGTTATCTTATTATATTGAAAAATAATTTGAAGGACAGTGCTACTTAATTGGGACTAGGATCAAAATTCACATTTCAACAGGATAATGATCCAAAGCATACAGCAAATACTGTCAAAGAATGGCTGCTGTATCACTGCCGAAATCAGCTGAACACCCCCCCCCCTCAACCTCCTGATTTGAACGTGATCGAAAATTTGTGGTCCCACCTTGAAAAAGAGGTCCGAAAACATCAGATCACAAGTAAAGAACATTTGAAGCATGTACTAAAAGTGAAGTGGGAAAACATTTCAACGGAAATTACGAAAAATCTTGTTGATTCGATGTCCCGGCGGTTGGAAGCTGTCATCAAAGCCACTGGGTATGCTACAAAATAGTAATGTGTTGTTTTTTTATAATTTATGTAATAAAACAATTACACGTACCCTCAATTTTGTGAGCTCAGATTTTTGACGATTTCGGTTGTACATTTTGTTTCTGTATTTCATGCATTTTTTTATGTCTATTTATGAATAAATATTAAGATTAGATATCTTTCTACATCCTCGTCTAAAGGTTTTGGTGACTGTCTTTATCTTACAGTTTTTGTTTTCATTCTAAACATGAATTCTTTTGTAGAATGGAGTGTACCTTCAATTTTGGGACTCACTGTATGTGCTTTTACCGAGTTTAAAGATTCACAGAATTTTTTTGCATTTTCGTGCAAATTTTTGTAATTTATGAGAAAATAGCAGTGTAAATGGATAAAGTTAAGAGTGTGTGCAATGCCATTTTTGTGCAATTCTGGGACGTTTTTTTAAGTAAAAATAAGTCGACGTGTAAATGGTTTATGTGTATGTGCTATTCTGAAAAACGCGCAAGGAGTTTGCGATTGTGCACTTTTTCCCAATTTTGCAGTTAATATTTGTCATGATTAAGCAGTTTTGTTAGATAAAATTTCTAGCATAAGTGTAATTCGGCTAGTAGATTGTTGGAAAAAAGTGTTCAGTAAATAAAAAGAAAAGAAACATGTCTTTACTTCGTGAAGACAAAATGTCGGCGGGAAAAAAAAAATAGAGGGTTGCTGTAGGAGAGTTGGTTGCCAAATTTTCGCCAAAGAATCGCCAAGTTACCATAATGTAAAGATCAACCCATTTCTTCTTTAAGTGATCACATATCAGATTTTAGAAATGGACTTGGAATTCCAGACAAATTATATTCCCGCTCTTATGTTCCTTTCCTTGTTGTTTAAATTTTTAACTTTTTGGTTTTGTTCTCATGTTCATTTATTCTGATTCTTTGTATATGTTTGTTCTTTTTTATTATTTATCACTGTTCTTGTGTGATACTTGAGCTGTTATATATGTTTGGATTGATCTTTCCAATAAAGCCATATGGGTACTTTTCCGTTTTGCCGGCGCAAACGATAAAGTCGCCAATAATGGTACAACGCCAATAATGTATCTTCGCTGGTAACCTTTTACGCCTCATTTTCAAAACAAGTCGCTACCATTTCTTATCAGATTGATTGTTTCTTTCAATACTGGCATACAATTACATAGAATTTTTACAAGATAGTTAAATTTTATGCCCTAAAACAATACGCGGTAATTAATTAGAATGCAATCACACCGCTCACCTGAAAGCGAAAATATAGAAAAAGGCAAAATCAAGAGTTAAATTCATCTATTCTAATGAGAACGCATTAATGAAATAAAGCACTGCGGTTTTACATAATTTATGAGTAAGCTTTTCGTACGAATTGAAATAATTCTTGCATTCAAACTTGTATTCCAAATTAAGCTTTAACTTGAAATTAATGTAGGTAATTACTGAGAGAATCAGATTTTTGTAGCGTAGTTTACGTGAAATGAGATCACTTGGGGTCACGGGATACGAACTGGCGAATCAAGATGTTGTACCATGATAGCATAGTAAATTCTTAAATTAATGTCTTTTTACAAAATTTTAAACCATATTAAAATGTTTATGGCTTGAAAATAAAAAATTCTTAGAACTAACATTCGTTAACATTTTTTATGTGCATACTGTATGTTGTCGCCAACAAAGTCTGCTTGGCGAACTTTGCGCCGGCGAAACGGAAAAGTACCGCCATATGTAACAACAACATGTTCACACTGCAATGGATATTTAAAATTTTAAATTAAATAAATAAGAGTTTTGAATACCTGAGATATTTGATTTGTTTTTTCTTGTCGGGAATATCCAAAAACTCAGCCAGAAATGAGATTCTTTCTTTGATTTGTTTGTTTTTCATTTGGTAAAGTCTTCCGAAATAGGTAAGAGTCTCTTCTGTTGTGATTTCTGGATAGAGAGCCAATTCCTGCAGAAAAGAATTATTAACTGAGATGTTATTTTCTAACAGTGAAAATAATAAAGCAGTGAAAAAAAAAAAAAAAAAAGGGGGGGGGATAGAAAAATAGGTACATACGTATTAACGCAACCAGGCCAAAATTCGCATAAATTGCGAAATTTGGCGACCCTACTTACGGCAACCCTACGTGTTATACGTAGTTTTGTAAAAAGAGCATTTGGAGATTGACAAAATTTTCCTGCATTTTCGTGCAAATTTTTGTAATTTATGAGAAAATAGCAGTGTACATGGATAAAGTCAAGAGTGTGCGCAATGCCATTTTTGTGCAATTCTGGGATGTTTTTTTAAGTAAAAATAAGTCGACGTGTACATGGTTTAGTGATATTTTAATTAAATGATAGTTATTTTGTGAATTTTATGTTTGTAGGAATTTGGTATACGTTTAAGTTGAAGTAAATGTGCATGGAAATAATTTAAATATTTGACACTAAGTATTTGTAATGCTTGCGGTATGAATTCGTTGGTGACGTGTATAATGTAATAGATGATTAAGAGGTAAAAGGTTTTGGATATTTTATTTATTTTATACGTGGAAATGTTCATATTTGGAAAGGGTATATACTTTTTCGCGATCAGGTAATTTCATATATGTTCTTTTTACCGGGTTTAAAGATTCAGAAAATTGTCATGTATTTTCGTGAAATTTTTTTAATTTATGAGAAAAAAGCAGTGTACATGGATATAGTGAAGAGTCTGCGCAATGCCATTTTTGTGTAATTCTGGGATGTGTTTTTTAACTAAAAATAAGTCGACGTGTACATGGTTTTCAATCAGTGCTAAAAGCAATAGCCAAACGATTTCCAACAAAAAATAATTTTGCAACTTATTCAAATTCGAAACCGGAAGGGTTTAATTGCTATTTTATATTTTAAAACAAAATAATATAAAAAACTGCATTAAAATTATCTGTAATTAATAAATGTACATTTTCTGTACTTTATAATAATATAATTAATAAATGTACTTTTTTACTCAAACTTACAAATAGCGCCAACCTGGTTGCGATAACACGTAAGTACCGAAAAATACATCACCATGTTTTTATTTGAAATTTTTTGTTACATGAAACTTATTCTTAATAACAACTCAAATTCTTAATTAAGCAATGATAGCGATAGCATTTTATTCAAGCAGAAATGTGAATGATATAGAAATATAGCATAAATAATAATAATAATAATAATAAAACCTAATACAGAAGGTTGTTCGCATTTTGGAGAAATAAATTTTCCTAATGAATTTTGATGCACAAAAGTTTTATTTCTTACGGAGATTTTTCTCCTATCTGATAACCTTGATTCTTGGCTATAAGCTGTAGCTCAAATTTCATATGAAAGGTAAAACACCACTGTGCCAATTTGGTCCCACTCTTCTTGGTTTTTTTTCCAAAATCCATTCAGTGTTTCTAAATACGTTTCCCCCCCCCAAGACTCGTTTTCACTAACCGAAAACGCGGAAGTCCATAAGAGAAGCATTAGATGATTTTAATTAATTTATTAATTAAACTATTAATTATAATTAAATTATTATTTCATTCCTGCTTTTGATTCCTTTTTTTGGTAAAATCCTAGTATACGGTGCACCTTGGCGCAATTTTGAAAATTATCGCCAATACCAAAAGGACCCGTTTAACTACTCATTGTATATGTTCCGTTTACTGCTCATCATAAAGTCGCCAAAAGTAGCCAAATCCCTTGTGCACCGGATATTAGGATTAAGACCTTTTTTTTTTTTTTGCAAAATAAGCGGTTGTTGACTTAGATCTGTGGTTAGAAGATTTGCCCCATACGAAGTTCAACATTGCTGTTATCCTTTCCATATTAGACCCCCACCAGGGGCTGAACGATTAAAACCGGTAAATAGTGGTGATTTGACTTGCATTGGATTCAAACCCAGGCGAACGGGATGGCTGCGTGGCGAATGTGGCACTGGAATACGAGCCTAGTCTTCTATGAAAGCCTACCTCTACTTAGACGAATAACCTTCCTAGCTTTGCCATATTCAGATAATCTAACCACATAAGGCTGGAATTTCGTCTTCAAAAAATGGTTCTAAAATATTCTGCTGATAGTACAGTGGATTAATTCAACTTTGCTTGAGATCTTTTTTGAGTTTTAATTTACCGTTGTAACAATTTACTGTTGTAACAAAATTCTGCAAATCGTTTTTTTATTGCGGGCATTTCTGTACAACCATATAACTATCTCTGATAAGGAACTTAAGAAGCTTTAAGAGGTGCAAAGCAGATATCTTCGCATTATTACAAATGCCCACTTCTACGTACGTCACGAATGTTTTCACGACGACCTTAAGATCGAACCTTTGGCGACGTTTCTCAGAAAACTCAATGAACGCTTCGGTAAAATCCTAGTATACGGTGCAGCCTTGGCGCGACTTTGAAAATTATCGCCAACACCAAAAATGATTCAAAGAACGTCTATATATATATACTATACACTATATACTATGTGTGTATATACATAGCATATCTACTATATACATAGTATATACTATGTTTAAGTATATATTTTCTTTGAATGACCCGTTAACTACTCATCGCAATGTCCGGTTTTTACTGCTCATCATAAAGTCGCCAAAAGTAGCCAAATCCCGTGTGCACCGGATACTAGGATTAAACCAACGCTTCTATCAGGAAGCACAAGAATGTAATATAATGAACCAATTTGAACTTTTCAGATACGAGATTCTTCATAAGGACCGCCATCTTCGCCCTTTTGCGGCTTTCATGCTCAGCGATAACCACAACTTTCCTACATAAAGCTTTATTGTGCTTTCACATCTGTGCTCTGTCCAAAATCTCTGCTGACTATGTGTTTATAGCATGATTTTGACTTCATCCTCATCACTCATTTAATGAAAAGCAAATGGTTGTAAATATTGTGTATATAGTCTTCCAGTTCATGAGAAAGATTTCCATTTTATGTATTTTATCTTGTCTCCAGGACTCACTCAGGCATTTCTGTCCTTGTATCGCTACGTGAAGCAGCCAAATGAAGATAGCCGGTATACAGCTTACAGCTTTGCAAGCTAGATGCGGCGGCAACGGCAAACGGAACGGATATAACCATATCTCATGGAAGTTATTGAAAATTTCCAGGTAGGTGTTTATCATATACTTTCTACGATTCGTTTTTCTTTCTGCAATATGCTTCAGCCAGTCACTTAGTATAGTGAAACCTTGAGATACCAGCACTGAGCCAAGTTGTTGGTATGCGTGGCGCCATTTCCCGATCCGGCTCCACTCGGGAATTTCCTCATCAGATCAACTCGGCGTTCTTTGATCTACGTGTTTGTGGGCTTGTGAATCAATTGTTATTACATTTAACGTGAAAATAATTATTTTACGATGCCTCCCAAGAAGATTATTGCCTCAGATAGTGCTGCAAAGAAAAATAAGGAAGCCATGACCGTTGAAATTACGAAAGACATCATAGATAAACAAGCGTGGTGTAACAGTGACGGAATTGGCGAAGACTTTCGACATCGACGATTTACACTATTCTGAAGAAGCAGAAAGAAATTAAGAATCTTGATTTAGTCAAAGGAGTTGGCCGTTACTTCCAAGCACTGTTCAAAACTCCTAATAAGACGTCGAGAAGCTGTTGCTGCTGTGGATTGCATTTAGAAGGTCGGTGTCGGAAACTATCCTAAAGGTCAACTACGGTTATATTATTTACCTGTGTTATTTATTAGAAAAACGGATTTTTATGTTGATATTTTTGGGAGTGCGAAACAGATTAACTAGATTTCCATTATTTTCAATTGGGAAGTTTGTTTCTAGATACGAGAATTCGCTACATGAGCTCAATGCTGGAACGAATTAAACTCGAATCTCGAGGTTCCACTGTATATCCACACCTTATTTAGTGTCCATTAGTGCCTTTTCCTTTATCAGTAGCATGCTACTGATAAAGGGAAGGCTCTAATGACGTAGCAAAGACGTTGCAAACTGGTCCGAGAGGTTGCAAAGTGGTCGTGGTAACTTTTACGACGTCATAATAAGCCTCTTATTTAAAAAGAACTTAGGACATAAAGGCATGCTAGCAAAATCAGTTACAGCTCACGGTGACGTAATTAAACAATTACTTCGGCAAAAGTCTAATTTAAACTAAAAATGTGGACTAACGGTCAAAGATTATACAATTTAATTAAAATTTAATCTGCTTAGTAACTCTATCATATGAGGAAACAGAAATGGGAAATTATAGTAAAGGCTGAAATCAATTAATGAAATCATTGAACAATTGGATAATTTACATAATAATAACTGCACATATCTTTGAAGAATAATTTTCGGTACTTTTCCGTTTCGCCGGCGCAAATCTCGCCATGCAGACTTTATTGGCGACAACACACATACGCTTAACACATGTTAGTTCTAAGATATTTTTATTTTGAAGGTATGAACATTTTAATATGGTTTAAAATTTTGTAAAAAGACATTAATTTAAGAATTTTCTACGCTTTCATGGTACAACGCCCTGATTAGCAGTTTCTTATCACGTGACTCTAAGGGATCTCATCTCACGTAAACTCCACTACAAAAAATCTAATTCTCTCAGTAATTATCTACCTTCATTTCAAGTTATATCTTAATTTGGAATACAAGTTTAAATTGAAGAATTATTTCAATTCGTACGAATAGCTTACTCCGAAATTATGTAACACCGCAGTGCTTTACTTCGCTAGTGCAATCTCATTAGAATGGATGAATTTAACCCTTAACTTTGCCTTTTCTATATTGTCGCCTTCGGGTGAGTGGTGCTTGCGCCGGCAAAATGGAAAAGTACCCAATTTTCTTTATGTATTTAGTTTCTTTCTTCAACATGTTTTCTTTTCGTTTTAGAATTTTTGGATTTAATTAAAGATCTCTGTTATTCTAAAAAACACTAAATGCATTTAGAATGTATAGAAAAAGTGGCTAATTTTATTTTTTTAGTAATATGAACATTCAAAAGAAATATTAAATATATATGTTAAAGGCCGGTTACAGAGCTGGTGTGGCAGAATTTTTAGAATTTAGTAACACACCGAACAACAAAATCTAGAAATGACAAAACTTTTAGAATCTAGAAATGGCAAAACTTTTAGGCATTAGAAGCAGAATTTAGAAAAGTACTAGGCAGCAGAATTTAGGATTCATAGAGATTACATCAGGTGGGAAAATGCTTAGTGCCAGCTCTGTGTATTATGCATTAAGACTTATTAGGTGAATCTTTTAAATTATAAATTTTAAACCCTTTCCATAATGCCTGCCCATGTAATAAGATTAGAAGCATTTTTGATAATTTCTATGCTTGTGTCTAGTAAAAATAGAGAAAATAAAGGGAAGATAAACATGTTAAGAAAAAGATTCTAGTATCAGAAGTAAAACATTCAAATATTATGTTTTCATTGTTCTTTCAGACGTTCTCCAAAAAGTAAGAAATTCATCTCAAACTTTCTGTAAAATACATCCATTACGTATTGATACCACGGAGATATTTTTTATTCTTTCACATATTTCTCTAATCTTCTAGAATCGTGGGTTTATAAATCTTGCCTTCAAATACTTCTAAACTTTCCAAGCTGCAATGTCTAAAATCCTAAAGAAAAATTATCCCTACCAATTTGTAACAGCAAAAAGCCAGAAATATTTTGGAACAAAAAAAAGGAGAGAAAAAGTGTAAAATTAATTTTATAGAGAAAACTGATGCATATTCTGAGAATTTTGAATATCCTGAGACAATTACATGGGAAAAAGTTTTACTATGAAAAAATTAAAAAGAAGACATTTTTAACTAATTACATAGCTAATTTTGCTTTTGTTAAGAGGTGTTTCGTAAATCGTGCTTTATAGCATTATATCTTGCTTAGTTTTCAGATTCAAAATATTGTATAATAAGTTGCCAAAATGAAACTTTATAATATGACAGCGAAAAATAAAAATGCTTTATTTTAATTTTATTTTTTAAATATAATTTCAATATATTACCATTATTTTAATGAAATTTATCAATGTTACGATGTTTTAAAAGAACTCGTCAAAAAATTCTGAGATCTCCGAATTAAAAATTTCCTATAGAAACTGATTTTAAAATCGCCAAAATGTTGATAAGTCGCCAAACTTAGAACTATTTAATAAAACAACTCACAACCTCAAAAGCGAAAAGTTGTTCAAGAGCTTTTTATTAGAAAAAATGTATTTCGAAATGTTTATGTTTCACTTCTTGCTTAGAAAGTCGAGTATCCCATCATTTATATTAGAAACAAATTATAACCCATTTGAAAGATAACCATGTATGTCAATTTATCGCCAAAATATTTTCCTCTAAAATGCTAATTCACACTAAAAATGGCAGTCGTAATAACAAACAGTAATTTCAGATGGTTAAAATTAAGAACCTTCTGCTGATTTTGGTCAAAATTAAGGACTTTTAAGGACCAAAAATTGATTCCAAAAAATCTAAGGACTTTGAAGGGACCGTACGAACCCTGTTACACACTAGGTCTCGCATTTACCTTGTACTTGTTTGGCATAGCTGCTCGCACTGGCTCAATGGGCTTCTTCAGTTCTTTCCGGATCGCATTTTCATTTTTTAATGATTCTTGTATGCTCTAATTGTTATAAATAATTACCTTAATCTTATTTACTATTTTCATTAACTATAATTAAAAAAGGTTAAGTCTAGTAATTTGTACATATTTATATATTTCTGTTTTTGTAATTCGAAGTAGCCCATTTTCTATTAGAGGTAGGGTCTACGACCCAGGCAGCCTGGTGCTACACCATCACTCATTGCGTTCAAATTTTATTATAAAATCCATGCATCTGAAGCTGCAATATAATTTTTTTGTTTCCGTTCTGTAATTTATTATACACTTGCCTTTATATCCTTCTATTATTAGTTCTTATATTTCCTAATTTTTAAACTCTTACAATACTATTATGAAATTCTTCTGCAAGATAATTGATCTTTTGATGAAAATAAAAATTTATGCTTTTGATTTGTGTTTTGTTAATTTATGAAATTTTTTAACTCTATGAAAGGAATATTTCTGTGCGTGTTATGCAAAGCTCATTTAAGAACATCTTTTTCCGAATAATGTTTTAATTAATTTTTAAATATTTAATTCTTTGAAAATATAAATTTATAGGCGATGAAAGCATACATGAAGGAGTGCATGATATTTAATTAAATACAGTATGTAAGAGAAACATAAAAGTCGATAAACATGTATTGACACTAGTTGATCAATTATTTTTTGCGATCTAAATTATAATTTTTTTAAAAAATTTTCTCGCACTATTCTGTTTTGAGGGCCGTAAGAAAATTGCAGCGAAAATGTATGCGCAAAAGCGCCAAATCTAGCAAACGCGTTCATTTAACAGCGCGCCAAATCTAACAAACGCGTTGATTTCAGATTGCGTAAGTTTATATAGTTCTATATTTCTTAAGACGCCATTGAAATACTAGTTTAATTTTTAAATCTTTTTTTGATATCCTATGGATTTAACAATTTGGGAATTGCCCATGACGAAAAGTCGGCAATAGAATTTTGGGTAAATTGCAGAATCACCCACTGCTTGACGCGTTTTTAAGAATTGCACATACTCGGTATCCATGTGCACATCGACCTATTTTCACTTAAAAAAAATCCTAGAATTTGACAAAAATAGCACCGCGCACACCCTTGACTTTATCTATGTACACATCGACCCATTTTCACTTAAAAAGTAAAAGAAAATTGACAAAAATCCAATTGTTTTTACCCTTGTAAAAAGCGGCAAACAAATAAGTGAGCGATTCTGCACTTTACCGAGAATATTTTCAAAGAAAAGGCATCATTCATTATAGAAAATTACGTTTGAACAACCAACGAGATGAAATTACGCTTTAGCGATAAGTCGGTAGCGAAATAGCGATGCAGGCATCCATTCAGTTATGTTTAGCAATTTTTATATAAATTATAATGATGATCTGAAACAGTTATTTACTCTTATGCTTCCATTCCGTCATGTTTAGCCTTTTTCATATAAATTATAATAATAAAAAAGTATTATATGAAATTAACCTTTCATCTAAATTAAAACATCAATTTTAGATAGTTATTTACTATTATACTTCCTATCTTGCCGCAATTATTAGTGTTGCCGCAATTCTTTTTGGCAGCATTGGCATCAACGTGAATTTGGCGATTTTTTACGGCCCTCGAAACAGAATAGTATCAATTTTCTAAATTAAGCATAAATAATATGATTGCCAAGATAAAATAACTGCATGCATACTAGGTAAATAAGACAGTTCAAGTGTGATGTAAGAAAACATATTTTATTATGTTTCGCGACGATGGAAGTTCGATCATCGGGTTGAAAGCGTCGAGCTCAGACGAAGGTTGTGAAGTCACGCCAGAGCTTCCGTGGTCGTTCCTGTAGTTGGCCATGACAGATCGTCAGACAAAATAGGGATTGGATTGGATTATTCAATTATGGCAAAGCACATGAGGGCTATCTGCCTAAAGGAAGGGATGCTTCCATGGAGGACTTTCTAAGGAAAACTGGCTCGTATACACGTTACACATGGGGAAAACCACGAAAAAGCCCATACAGCCAGCCCGTTCGCGGAATTCGAACGTCGAACCGAACTACCAGTGTTCAGCGTCTTTACCCCTCGGCCGCTGGTGGGCTCAGACAAAGTAGAGAGACATGTTTATAGGAGCTGTCATCCCTAGGTACAGTTACAGGTAAATTAAACAACAGCGATAGATATGGCTTTAATTTTAAATAATATTTATTCTCCTAATGCCACTTGCATTTAGCAAAATTATGATGAGTTAAGTTTGCTAACTGTGTGCATTATTCATAAAACCAGCGCGATGTTTTGTAAGATCCAGTTTATTGCCCTTGCGTGTTAGCAGAGGTCAGTATCTTTTGCAACTAAAAAAAATTATTTTTTCAAATAGTTTTTTTTACTTGAAATGTTATTATGATAACTTAAGTTGTTTTCTTTACTCTGTAAGCTTTATGCTGATTGTGATATCTTGCTAATGATGAGTGATTAATGTTGGAAGCGAAATGCCGTCAACGAACTTCTAATGGCTATAGAATAGTCTTTTTTCCTGAAGTTATAGTAATACTAAATGTTATAATAATTTTTAATATAGATTAAGAAGAAAAATTACTTGCCGAATTAATTAGATAAAAAGAAAATCAAGTTAAAATTTTTTTTTTTACTAAGCAATGGTATTGGTAAATTATATGTATTTAAAGTTCTATAATTAAGTTATCAAAATGTAAATAAAAATAAAATGCTTTTGCCATAATTACTAATTGTTGAATTTAGTTAAATAAGCAAGTGAAATTAAAATACAAAAATATTAAATTAATACTGTCATGAACATTTCAGGTGACTGAAATTAAAATAGGAAACATTCTTATTTTAATTTTCTGAAACTTAAATATTTCACAATGAAATGCTCTATTAAATAATTTGTTGTCAAAAGTTTCATTGATAAATTTTATTCTTTAAAACATTGCTCTAACTTTGTGCATTTACACAATTGTTCAACCAGCATAAATAAATTTTTATAATGGATAAACTTAACGTGTTAGTTGTAAATAATTGAGCATCTAGTGCTACATTGTTAAGGGTTTACAGTTACATAGTCTTCGATTATTATTACACTTTTCAAAAGGAACGTTTTCAGTTTGGTTAGATTATGTTATGTTATTAAATTACGGCAAAGCCTCGAGGTCTATCTGCCTAAGGAGAGGGATGCCTTCGTGGAGGACTTTCTAAGGGAAACTGGCTCGTATACAAGTTACACATAGGGGAAACCACGAAAACATCCATGCAGCCAGCCCATTCGCGGGATTCGAACCTCGGACCGAACTACCAGTGTTCAGCGACTTTACCGCTCGGCCGCTCGTGGGCCCCGTTTTCAGTTAGAGTTTATAAATTTAATGAATTGCTACAATTAAACAAACACTAACCATATTTTTGGTGCATAATTAGCCATTTTATGTTGTATTGTTAAAGTTTTATTACTTTATCTATTTTGATTGATATCGTTATTTTTGAAATTAAAAGAAAAAAAAGTTTACTTATGTTCCTAATATGTGGTAAAGAAGCTTTTATAGTAATAATTTAATATCTTTGAAATGATATGGCTATTTTGCAAAGCTATCTCTGAGATTTAACAAAAGAATGTGATAATGCTGTTATAATCAAAAACGCTCTTTTTTTAACCCCACATGTATAGCTTTACTTTTATTTATGTCTGATTGAGTTTTATTTACTTACTACTATTATTTTTATATATTTATAATAACCAGTTTCATAATTACTCTCACTTACATACCAAAGGATTAAGAAAAGAAATGATGAAATATTAAATAATCGAAACTTAGACTCGGAAGTTATTTAAAAAATATAGTTTAAAGTACTGAAAATAATTAAGGCTATTATTAATTATGCATACTTATTCTAAAGAGAAAAAATTGTATTATCTTCTGGTTTTCTGGAAATGATAAAATATTTAAACTTTAGAGAAATACAAAATTTTAAAAAAGGAAGAAAAATACATTAATTATTAAGCTTATTTATCTGCATAAATCAGTACGTAACACAAAGACATAATAACGACGTTTTCACAACTGTTGGAAAAAAATTCGAATTCTGAGAACATTTAGGCGTGTTTAAGACGTCGTGATGCATAAACCTCATCTGCAAAGACGTAATAAAGACGTCTTTGCAACGGTTGCAAAACGGTGGAGTTTCGCGGACATCTGGGCGTCTTTAAGACGACATATTACAACGTTTTTGCAACATGAGCCGCAACCAGTTTGCAACGTCGTGCTGTGCTAATTGGAAGGGGGATTTTCATATAATTTTCTACAATTTGGTTTTCTTTTTGAAATATGCTTTAGGATAAGCAGACGAATTTTAGGTTAGGAGACATCTTTTTTTTACTTCAAATCTTTAGGAATGATTTTACTTTTTTTAATCTAATGGCGGGCACTTGCCTGTTCGACACCGAGTACTCCAAAGGTCAGAAGTGGTGGCCATTTTATTGTGGAGGCACATAACAGGCGGCCACCGTTGCACCCCATGAAGGGGGATGGACAGTTACTACCATGCCTTCTCCGGGATTCGAATCCGGGCTCTACCGGTATAGCAGTCGGCTTTCATAATCACTGCACCGTCTGGGCGGCTGAATAATTTTACATACAGTGCCAAAATACATTCCAAGTTCTTTTGCAGTGGATCTACGAGTTGGTGGACTTTCTTTCATCAGAGGTTTCTCTTAATATCTACCCTCCCCCAGGTTCGAATAGTTTTAGGATACGGTTTATGCCTTCATCCTTTCGTTTTTACTGTCTGCTAGAAAGTTTCAGCCTTTCATATTTACCGCAGAGCCCGGAAAGATAAGTATTTTTCTTTTCCAAGAAAAGTAATAGAATAACGCCGATTATTACACCGCTTTATTGCTATGAATATTTTTCCTCGAAAAATGCATTACGTAACCTTCAAGCCATCGATCAATATTAGAAGCCATTACCAAAATAAATCCCTTATTCTGTATTCCAGTCAAAACAAAAGAGTAGCAGACGATTAAATGAAAAATGCCAGTTTATTATGACAAAATGCTAAAGAGGAAATTTAAATAAAATATTGTTTCCGTGAAAAGCGAATGGACTTCAGTAGTCTTACGCATAGGTAAGGATATCAACAACGTTTTTATTCACAAGAAAAATACAATTGACATATAAAGCATCACATGAATACCAACGAAATAAAATAACTAGTAAATCGCAAAAAAAATCGGGTTTCAATAACTAAAATAGCCTTTAAAGGGTAATAATCAATCATTAAATCAAAACTAGTAAATAAACATGAGACACAAGAGAAATCTTCAAGAAACAATTATTACAATAAAATCACTTCGATTAACAGAAAATAAATGCAGATAAAAATTCATATCATGCAGTGAGGGGGGGGAAAGGGATCCATACACCATTGAGTAAATTTTTAAGCTTGGTTGACATAATGCTGATTAGTAAATAGCTTGCTTAGAATATGTGTTTCAAAATAACTTGAAAATTCATATGCTTAAAAATAAAGATATTTTGTATAAATATAAAAATTAATTTTGCAATATGTGTTAAAATATCAAAAATACTTCATATGGTAAAGGGGAAATAATCATACAATAAGAAGTTTCAATAATCTCGCATGCAAATTTTTTTGTTACAATAAAAAAGCTAATTATACAATTCTCAGCTTAATTCTGTTGGTGGTTTGTTAATATTTATGAAATAAGCATAAAAACAAGTGAAATGCCAGTTAATATCAAAAATATCATTAAACAAATTGCTCAAAAAGGGCAAATACCAAGGGGAAATAGGCGGTGGTATTTTGCAGAGACGTTTGAAAGCAAATGGAACTGCAAAGAAAATAAGAATCATTGTGGGAAACCATCGAACTGAACAACAAAAATTAATGATTGGTTTTGGTTTATTTGATTATCGAAAAATACCCGAGGGCAATCTGCCTAAAGAAAGGCAGACTGCCTTCGTGGAAGACTTTCTAAGGGAAACTGGTTGGTATACACGTTACACGTGGGGAAAATTACGAAAACGCCGATGTAGCCAGCCCTTTCGGAGGGTTTCGATTCTCGTACCAAACTATTAGTGTTCAGCGACTTTACCGTTCTGCCGCTGGTGGGTCTCATTCATTTTGAAGAAAATTAAATCCTTCTCCGATTGCGCCAGAACTTCGGGATGCTAACAGAAAAGAAGTGCTTTCTAAAGTAACTGATATTTGACAAAAGTCTCTGAAATTTTACTTTCAGCCAAGATAACGATCCCTAACACAAAGTTCGAACTGTGAAGGAGTTACTGCTGTACAATACACTATATAATTTTAAACTCCAGTTCGATCCCCAAACTTTATCCAATCGAGCATATTTAGATATAAACGAAAAAGAAACTTTAAATTATTCAGTGTCAAAAGCATCATTTAGCCCTTTGTTGCATCATAAATTCCACTCCTATGTTTATTCATTCTATATTATTAGAACTTTCAACTGTCGATCATAGATGGCTGCATAGCATCACTAAGTAAAGCATTGCTATTTGAAAAATGGCTGCTACTTCTGTTTCCAAGTTAGTACAATTTCTCACAGTAAACATTATATAATATTGCTTACATTCTCTTATACTGCCATTTTTTATTCATAATTAGTCATTTTAGACATTTTATTTTAAATGTCAGTTTGAGAAAATTGTGGAGTGGGTAGATAAAGATCTACCGAAAAGAGTGAATTGAAACCCAAATGTACTGCTTATCAAGCCAAAGCACCACTGGAAATGCTTATGTTTGGCAAGGAATTTCTAGAACATTTGAATCCAACAGGTACAGGTTACAAAATCGCAGCAAAATGAATTCAATCACAATCGACGAAATGAAGGTATTTTGGGGGATCTGTATGTACATGTCAGTTGCAGATTTAACCATTTAGAAGATGGTAATGATCACTGCAAACAAGGCAGGAAAGGATTTCAAATGCAATGACCGTAAGTCGTTGGGAAGACATTTGTATGCATGTACGTATATGCATGCTGTCCACTGTAGTGAACAATCTGTAGCAATTATTTAAAACGAAATTTGAATAAAATTAATTTTTTTATTACTAGTAAGGTTGTTTTAAGTAGGAAAAATACAAACATTTTTGTTTAACTTATCTAGATTTATTTGTATGCAACAAAGGGTTAGTATAAAAACAGAACGAAATTAAAAAAGAAGTATATTTGAATTTGGTAAATTCAATGCTTAAACGTTTTCAAAACTTTATTAATGCAAATGGATATAGCCCTAAGTATTCTAATGCATTTCTTTGTTTTAATATTTGCATATTATATAAATAGATATTTTCCCCATTGACTTATTATGTGCAAAATTAATTTATTGTTTTATTATATGTCTGTGTTTATTGGGTTAAGTGAAAATTTCATTCATTTAAAATGAATCATAATATTTAAATAAAAAATTCTTTAAAATTCTAAATTATTTTTTCAAATATAAAAAGTCATGAATACTTTTTCACTGACTGTATGTTCATCATTCACAATGAGTTGCGAGTTAGCTCTCCCATCATATTCTCTTTTTTTTTTTATTTATTAAAATGAAAACCCCTCATGACATAAAAACTTAACATATTCTACTTTATTAACTCCCTTTTGTTTCACTATCTTTCTCTCTGCACCAACATTCTCATTCGCTCTCCGCCCCCTCCCTAATAGTTGTAAGGTTCCTCAACGAATAATCGCTAGAGTTCGAAGACAGGAAACAACAAGAGAGAAGGGTAAATAACCCTTTATTATTTCGATAAGATTTCACAAAACTCCGCCTGGGAGTGAACAAATAAAGTCCGCACTTTGGACTTGAACTTAAAAGACTAAGAATTAAACTAAAATTAAGATTAACTAACTAAGTACAGTAAGACTCCGCTTAATGCTGTTTCGGTTTAGCGCTCTTTTATTTCAACCCGGGGATTCCACGAAATCGCTCGCAGCATACGGGGATTCCCCGAAATATTATGCAGCGATAGGTTTCAAATACATATCCGAAAGAGTGTACTTGTATTTCTTGTTTGGTGCGGTATTGTACAGACATGTTTTGAAGGGGTAAATGTGGAAGATGTCGAAGAAATAATTCAAGAAGCAGCGGCTAGTCTTTCTAATGATGAGCTCAAGGAATTAACTGAACAAGAAGAAAACAAAAATGTTGACAGCAGTGATTCAGAAGAAGAGCAAAAAGAACTTTCGATGCCGTTTGTAAAAAGGAGGTTTTTTTAAATTTTTTATTTATTTATTTATTTATTTATTTATTTTAATTGAAAATTTTAAATCCTTGTGCACCACATAGTATTACACAAGGAGTTTGTCTACCATAACTGAAATAATGGATGAATTCATTGAAAATGTTCCGAATTTTGACAGGAGCTCAAAAGTAAGGCGTGTTAGAGATGCTCTATCCGTTTATGAAGAACTTTTAAGAGAACAACGCAAAAGAAAAAGGCAAACAACATTAGATGCTTTTGTCACAAAAAGGCAGAACACTGAAAACGCGGAAGGCTAACTAAATATGACTGAGAATTTTATTTGTTTTTTTAAAAAATATTCGTTTTGTTATTTATATTTTGTTTTTATTTTTGCAAGAAATAATAATGTGGTATTAATTTGGGCTTTAAGAAATAAATGTTTGGTTTTATTTTTATTAAAAAAAAAACATACTTTTTAAATTTAATACCTAACCAATTTCCTAGCCATCTTCCCCTAACCCCAATATTTACATGTAAAGATAGCCTCGTTTAGCGCTGTTTCGCATTACGCTCTACTTTGATGGAACGTATCCCCCGCGTTAAGCGGGGTCTTACTGTATAGCCAAAGCTATCAAGGCACAATGAGAGTTGGCCCCTTAACCTATTTTACTACGAAGCTTAGCAAGGGCCTGAGTACGGCCGAGCATATAACAGCTTTGAGAGAGAGAGCGGCCAAAAAGGCAGACGCTCGTAATTCAGAAACTCTGTTTCTCTCTCTGTCTCGGTAAGTAACTTCGTGGTTTAAATACCGCTCCTTCTCATTAAATATTCAGCAAATTCCAAAACTACGTTCTGGCCGGAAGTAGTAAGTTGAAGTTAAGAATTTGACAGGAAAGGAACTTTAACTTAAAATTTAACTGTTAATAAAATTAACATAATCCTTACATAGTTACTCTTTTAAAGTGGGGCCGCACAGACACAACTTGTACTAACCCTCTGTTCTATACATACCCTATGCTACCTTTTTAAAAACAATACATTTGAATAATAAATAGGCTAAATCCTAGGGACAAATCAAGACGTTGTGTACTTGTTTCAAACTCGGACACGCCTTTTTATGACGTAATAATTAGCTACGCTTCCTTCTATAATTAGGTGACAGTTATGCTTTAACTTATTCAACATGGAATGTTTTATATGGTTATTGCTTGAAATATATAGCTTCATATTTGAAAGAACTTTAAGTTATATTTTATGAGTTGAAATACTAGGTTTATAATGTTATTACATGAGAATTATACTTATTTAAATGTACTTTTCTGTGTGTTGTGTGTTATTGTTACCGTTTAATACAGCGAATTAATACTCGAAAGAGCATTGTTATTATTTACCAAACAATTGAAATGTTGAATGAATGATTTAAAATTTATAACCTTAACTGCTCAAAATAAAGCAAAGAATTCTTTGGCTCGAAGAACATTATAATGACTAATTAGTATCTCTAATGTTGGTACTTTTTGCAGAATAAAATGAAAATTTGAATTAAGAGTTTTTTCTACCACTTGGAACCAAAGGAATGGACTGAACGTAAGTCTCATTTATTACTATTTCCGAAAGTGAAGCATCAAGTGCATTTTAAATTTGGAAATTTTTTGTCGGTTTTTTTCGGTAATTTTTTCGGAAATTGGATTTAATGGAATTGCGAGACATTTGTCTCTTGTTTACTTGTTTTGTGTTTCCGATTACTGTTTGTTATTTTTAAAGCGGCTTAGTTATAAGTGGTGAAAACAGAATCCCTTTTTACTTCCTTGTAAAAAGTAAAAAAGGAAGCACTGTAATCGCGAAAATTTTCGGGCATCATATTTCAAAGAAAATATCCATTTTGACCGCTATCGAATGCAATTTAACGATGCCTTTGCGTGACATCAGTGCGTAAGGACAGAATAAAAGACTCTTTTACACCAAAAAAATTATAAAACTGATTTAAAATGAATTATAAAGAGAATTTTTAGGGGCGTCTAAACGTACGTATCTCGTATAACTCAAAAACGAGTAACCTCAGAACGTTGAAATTTTGTATATAGGACTGCTATAACATGTAGATGTGCACCTTGTATTTTGGTTGCAATCGACCGCAACAAAAAGTTTATATATATATATGAAATGTAATTTCTCATACATTATTTGTTTTATGCAGCCGGGGCAACAGGAATGAGACAAATTTTGGAATATAAAGTGGTAGGTTTATTTTAGCATCCATCTCACAAGCGTTTCTTATCGTACCTTGAGCAGAAGCCTTATTTATACATATGTGTGCGTCATGAGGCTCATGCAATCAGCGATATTAATTGAAATCACGAGGTGACGCTATCTTCTCATCAGGAGTGTTCTAAAGGACTTTATGTAATATGACAGATTTATGAGTTTGGCGATTTGGCGGGCGCCAACAAGTTAATATATTTTATACTAAAGAAAGAATTTCGCCAAAATTTAGGAACAGGGATGCAATTTAGGTAGAGAATCGCCAACACATTATTAAGCAATATTATTAGAATTTAATTTAATCAATTGATTTAAAAATATCATTACATATATATCCACTATGTTACCTATGTTACTCGACTCAGTAATCTCATTTTCTTAATTTTTATATGTTTGTAAATTGTGCATTTTCCCCTTTAAAAATGATTGAATTATGTTATTCTTATCTTCCGGTTAAGGTTTTTATGCCTCTGGTAAATCTGCATGCAATATTTGTGGAGTTATCAACAATTTAAAAGTTGTTTAAGTGCAGCTAAGCGTAATTAATTTTGCGATAGCGGACTTGCTTGTTTATATTTCAAACTTGACAAAATAGCGGATTTGTTGCCAAGCTAGAGAAACTAAGCTTTGGAACAACAAAGATAACGCTTTATTTTATTATTACGAATTAAATCATGTTTAATTCATTTTGCAATTTATTGGAGGAAATAAAAGTTTAAGATTTACTTGGTAATTTTTTAATATAGATATTTTGAGTTTTTATATATTTTTGCCTTGTCGCGAAGTGAGAACTGAATTAATTGAATGAGAAATACTGAATCGTCTGTGAATAACTGTTCCTTTTTTGTTTTGTTTGCTTAATTTCTTTTATACATCGTTTTAGATTTATTATAGTATTTTAATAGAACATGTGGCAACGATTAGATAATTCTTCAAATGATGCAAATTTATATGCATTCTGAATTATAATATAAACGAAATATAACGCTATTAAGTGAACTTAGCGCCAGAGTGTTACTATGGTAAACAAGTATAGTGAATTTTAAAGAGTGCATTTATTCTATTGTAGTTTATGTGCTATCGAAGAAGTAGATTTAATTCAGTCCAATAAGTTTAAATGAAATGCAAGAAAAAATGCGTATGATTTAATATTCCGTGCAAGGAAGTCACGTGGTGTACACATCAGATTTTTACTTCCTTGTACGAAGTAAAAAGGAAGTATTGTAATCGCGAAAAGTTTCAGGCAGCATTTTTCAACGAAAATAATCCATTTTGACCTCTTTCAAATGCAATTTAACGATGTATTTCTGTGATATCTGTATGTAAAGAGAGAAAAAAACACTCTTTTTTCTCCAAAAAAATTATAAAACTGCTTTAAAATGAATTCTGAAGAGAATTTTTCATGGCGTCTGTACGAACGTATGTACGTACGTACGTATCTCGCATAACTCAAAAACGAGTAGCCTCAGAACGTTGAAATTTTGTATATAGGACTGCTATAACATGTAGATGTGCACCTCGTATTTTAGTTGCAATCGGCCGCATCAAACGTATATAAATACTCGTATATTTATACCCGGCTCAGTGATCTCAGTTTCTTTACTGTTATATGTTTGTAAATTGTACATTTGTTGCTTTAAAAATGATTGAATTATGTTGTTCTTATCTTCCAGTTAAGGTTTTTATGCCTTTAGTAAATCTGTATGCAATATTTTTAGAATTATCAACAATTTTAAAATTGTTTAAGTGCCGCTAAGCCTAATTTGATTGCGGCCATTGCTCTTGTTTACATTTGAAACAGCAGGATAGCGGATTTCTTGCCAAACTAGAGAAACTTAGCTTCGCAACAGCAAAGATTACGCCTTCATTTATTATTTAAATCATGCTTAATCCTTTCTGGAATTTTTTCGAGGAAATAAGCGTTTAAGATTTACTTCGTAATTTTTAATACAGATATTTTGAGTTTTTATGTATTTTTGCCTTGTCGCGAAGTGAAAACTGAATTATTTGAATGAGAAATACTCAATCGTCTGTAAAAAACTGTTTCTTTTTTGTTTTGTTTGCTTAATTTCTTTTATACATAGTTCTAGCTTTATTATTGTATTTGAATAGAACATGTGGCAACGATTAGATAATTCTTTAAATGATATAAATTTTGTGCAGTCTGAATTATAATATGAACGAAATATAATACTGTTAAGTAAACCTAGCGCCAGAGTGTCGTTATGGTAAACAAAGTGAATTTTAAAGAATGCATTTATTCTATTGTGGTTTATGCGCTGTCGGCGAAGTAGGTTTAATTCAATCTAATAAGTTTAAATGAAATGCAAGAAAAAATGCGTATAATTTAATATTCCGTACAAGGAAGTCATGTGGTGTACACATCAGATTTTTTATTTTCATTAAGTTGATGTGTGCATTGAAGTTTCAGTTGTTTCGCATTGTACATTGAAGTTTCAATTGTTCAACTGAAGTCTAATTGAGAAAAACAATAACCTATTGTATATTATGTGCAATGTTTTATATATTATGTATTGTTAATAATTTATTTTCTATTTTTAATCAGCACTGTATCTGAAATTCTGTTTTCAATTGTTTTTTCCCCTAATATGTTGGTAATACTTTTCGACTTAGTTTTGATAATTTGACGATATTTTTTAAAAAGAGTAGCAAAACTGCAAACTTACAACCCGATGAATAACTTTTACACTATTATTTTAAACACGTGGCGATTGTTGCTGCAATTATTAACTTGTTGCAATCGTTTGCGAGATTGAGACCTTGCCAACCAAAGAACTGTATGTGAGTGTTTGACATCAAATTCTGAGTTCGAATTAAAACTCGAACGCCAAGTTTTCGGTTTTATCCGTTTTGTGCACTCTCTGTGAGTTTGTCACTAAACTGATTGTGCAACATTCGGTCTCGTCCATTCGCTCCCCCAACGCTGTTGTGAGTTCAGATTGAAATTCTAATATTCTTCTTTTCTGGCTCTTAGAGTGGAATGTCATCCTATGTTCTATGGTAATTATTGCTCATCTGGATGAGTACTGATGAGTACTATCACCTTTCTTAATCTGTAAAAGTAATTAAAAATCATCCTGTATATAAGGCTCGGAGGCTCCATAGAATGTAAACAAGGCTTGTAGATTCTTTATTACAGTTCTATATCTTCCGTTCTACTGGGCTGATTGACGAAATTCAACTTTAGTTTTGCATGTCTCGAAAGCGTGATTTAGGATATGTATTGGATTTATACATAGCAAATAAATCTTTATCTCAAAATATTTATATTGTTTTAATATAGGTATTTTGAGATAAAATCGGACCTTTTCTGAAATGACATGCCGAGTTTTTCTATATCTCGATTCTACGACTCAAATTATGCCCAACTTCCAAGTTTTGTAAAAATTATACGAGTAGTTGTTAAAATATTAGCTCTCAAAATTTTAGCTCCCCAATGTTAATTGAATTTGATATATATTTATTAATATATCTTTTTTCATATAAAACGTACGTGATTCCTTCTTCGAGAATTCGAAATTTAGGCTTAATCCAAATATAATTCGCAAATTTGTTATAATTTATTTTTTAAATTTGTATTTCTAAATATGTTTTATAAATTTTTCGAAAAAAAATTACTATAACCTATAAAATTTTTAACATCATATTAAAATAGATGTATTTATAGGCATACCTGCAACAATTTAGAGGTTTCATTCAAAATTTTCGAAGGTATACCTGAATTTACAGATTGGCACGTTTTGAAATTTGGGATTTTTGTTATACGGGACAATAATGCCAAATGTGTTTCTTCACTTTCTTAAAATTATTTGAAAGAATGAATGATGACGTTTTTCCTGTTCGTCTACAGTTTTAAAAGTAAAAGGAAAATAAGTTGTTATAAATTAGGAAGTTCGCCAAGTAAATTATTTTTGGCGCAAATTGATAAAAATGCGCGAAGATGAATTCTTGAGTTCCTCCGTAAATTTCGCACCATATTTTACAAAATTTAATACTTAGGCATAATATGAGTCGTAGAATCGAAATATGGAGAAAGAAATAGTATGTCGTTTCAGAAAAAGTCTGCTTTTATGCCAAAATACCTATATTAGAACAATGCTTTATATAAATCTAATATATATCCTAATTTGCGCTTTCGATACATGAAAAATTTTGTCAATCAGCCCAGTAGAACGGGAGATATAGAACTGTCTCATATTTTTTTTTTCGTAGTGTACATGTGTGAATACTTTTGACGAAATTGGTATGCAATGTGAAGTTTCGAAACTTATGAATCACCTTATATATGCCTATTTGAAAACTGATCTACAAGATAAAAAGCAAAAATTAGGAAAGAGAATTGTTTAACATTATAAGTTTTTATTCGTCTCGTAAATTATGAAGTATTTAAAGTAAATTTAAAATACCCTATTAAAGTTTTCAGAATTACGGAAAGATATAATCAATTTTATTTGAAGAAACCATTTTTTAAAGTGATAAAAATATGAAAAGTGTTACAAATAATAATTTTGATTCCAAACAGCAGTTGACACCTTTTAGCTAAGAAGCAAGATTTAATCAGTTTATTTTTAAACAAAGTATATTATACAACTCAAAATGTGCAATGCCCTGGCCGGGATTCGAACTTCAAACCGCTCAAGTACGCGTCAAGTGTCTTCCAATTTCACCTCGAAGGCATTCGGAAAGAAGAAATAAATAACTTATATATTTCTTCTTTTTAAAGAGAGACTGGGAATGAAAGAACTTAATCACCAAATCTTGTATGGTGACGAATTATCGTCCGCCAGTTCAGACGCCACTTGTACAGTCAATTGGGTTCTGTTTTCATGCTGGAGACGTGACAATGTGCAGTGCCCATTGCAGACGTGAAAATGTGCAGTGCCCAAATGTGCAACTCTAGACCTCGCAAATACGAGGCGAGCGGCTTCCAGTTACAACACGAAGGCACGCAGAAAGGAAGGAGGGAGGAAGACTTTATAATTTCAGAATGATAAAACTGAATTCGTTATCTTGATACAAAATGCAAAATTACCGCAACAAAATAAACGTTTGAACTCCTCTTTGACCACTTGAAACTAAGAACAATTTTCTGAAATGAGCACTGTTTTTCCTCTGTGCTTTGATAAATAAGGAAAATATAGCATGCGGTAATGAAAAGAATCATTATGCCGTGTGGCGTAAGTAATTACCTGTTGAGCAAAGCTATTCTAACTTAAAAAAAGTCTTTTTTTTTTTTTTTTTTTTTTTTTTTTTTTTTAATGATCATGCTCAACCGACCCTAACTCAGTTTCAAAAGAGAATGGTTTTATACAACTTTGATAACGTTGTTGCTAGTAGAAAGCAGTTTTGAAAATAATAAGCGATCTTATCAGACAATACACTATAAATTTGAATTATGGACTTCTATTTTTTAAAGGAAGTGGCAAGTAAAGTTATAGGTCTTATTATTTATAAAGAAATAATACAAAGTACATTATGCATATTACTCATTCAAGAAGGAAAATAAATGGAAAGTTTTTTAAAAGCTAAAACAATTGCTTAGTTGCTATATACTTTTCCCTCTACAAACACATAAAATAAAATAAATAAAAATGATGAGTTTTAACTTTTATGTACTTTTCCCTTTAAAAACTCTTCAGCTAACTTGCTAAATAAAAGTGTTATGCATAGTAGGACAAAGGCTTAATCCTTGACGCAAAATTCTAAATTCTGATTTTTTTTCCCCGCAAATTTGAACTCAGTGACATTGCTCAAGTTCTGTTAAGTATTGCTCTTTAATTTATTCATTTATAATTTAATTTTTGTCGGCCTGTCGGGAAAATGGTTAGCGACGCTGACGGCTGGATCGAAGGGCCCCGGTTCGAATCCCGGAGAACGTATGATGTTTGTAAATGTATAATGTCGGTGCGGCGTAGGGGCACTCAAAATATGCGGCGAGCCGAAAGTGCTTCCGAGTGGATCTGGTAGGGAAAGAGGGGTGGGAGACCCTCAGACCTCCTTTCCCTCCGGGGTGCTCTACTTCAAAATTTTGGGTGGAATCGAGCATTCTGTCACTTGTCTGGTGCTCAAGGCTCTTGTCAACGGCAAGCACTATCCTTGCACTCTTTGCCATGATGAATTTCGTGAGTTTGTTCTCATATTACTTTCAGATATGTGAGATAAACCACAACAACAAACAGTAACGAGGTGGTCAGCGATAGCTGCCAAACTGTTTCTCCTGAGCTCCTGAAAAGGCAATGCCAATTTTACAAAGGCAATGCCTGAGATTGGCTTATATAACTTTTGACTGTGCAGATTTATTTGGTTTGACTGATTGATTTGATTTATTTGATTACTGCAAAGCACGCAAGGGTTATCTGCATAAAGGGAAGGATGCCTTCGTGGAGACTTTCTAAAAGAAACTGCCTCGTATCCACGTTGCATATGGGGGAAAACCAGGAAAACGTCCATTCAGTCAATTCGTTCGCCTGGAATTAAGCTCAGATATACCAGCGTGCGAGAACTAACAGCGTTCAGTGACTTTACCGCTCGGCCAGTGGTGGCCTGGTTGGTTCGAAAATGCTATATATTTATATCGATATTTTCTTCAATTAAGCATTATTATTAAGGTATTAAACCCATATTTATTTTAAAAAAAGGTGATAAAATGTAGCTACTTTTATTCTGTAGCATTTCTTTTCTGTGGTTAACATACTATATTAATGTAATTGAAAAGCAACTAATATCTATAAATCTTTATAGCGTATTTTAAGTGTGGCAGAACATTAACATACACTCTTTTGCAAAAAAATGTAAGCACGTGAAGGATGTGGTTGTTTTTGATGAAATTGAATATGTGTATAGCTCATATACAGATAAAAAACGGATTAAAAAATCAAAGTCATAGTACCTGTTCACGGTTCACAGTCACCCATTCAGTGTTCAAATTAGTAATTGGTGGAACCGTCCCTGGCGGCAATGCATGCTTGAATTCGTCGAGGTAAAGAGTGATAGAGGTTCCTAATGTCATCCTGCGACACATTCTGCCAGGCATTCATCAGTTGTCGCTCCAGATCCGCGATATTTTGTGGTGCCCGAATCTAGCGGCCTACCATGCTCCAGATATGCTCGATTGGTGGAAGGTATGGTGACCTTGCTGGCCAAGGAAGAGTATCAACCGCACGGAGACAGTCTAGAGATATGCGAGCGGTATGTGGCCGGGCATTATCTTATTGAAAAATAGCCCCAGAGTGACGTGCCATGAAGAGTAATGCAACCGGCCGCAGGATGGTATCAACATATCGTTTAGCTGTTAAAGATGTACGGAGGATGACTAAAGATGACTTGGTGTCATAAGAAATAGCGCCCCACACAATCACACGAGGAGTTATGGCTGTATGCCTTTGTGAAACAAAGGCTGATTGGGACCGCTGGCCCCGTCCTTTCCAGACACGAACACTGCGGTCATCTGCTTCAAGAGTGAAGCTGGTTTCATCGCTGAACACTATACGATGCTAGTGTGATGACAGCCATGTTGTTCAGCTCCAAAACCACTCCAGATGACTCCACCGATGTTGTGGGGTCAAAGGCAAACATCTTAAAGGCCTCTGTGAGCTTAACCCCGCCTCAGACAAGCGCCGTGATATGGTGGACGGTACCACGGGAGGTATAGACGTGGCTGTCGTGCGTTGAATAGTCGACAATGATACCGGTGGGGCAATTCGGGCCCTGGCGAATCTTATCTTGCGTAGCATTTGTGATCCTTGGCCTTCCAGAGCCTTCATTTTGTCGGCAATTGTCTTGTAGCAACCATTGCTGCCCACATCTTTGCACAGCAGTATCTGTACGCTGCAGGTGACGGCCTATTGCTGGATATGACCACTCAGCTTCGCGCAACCCTACAATGCCACCACGTTCGAAGTCATTTAGTTGTCTGTAAGGTCTTCGATATCGTCGTAATGGCATCTTTAGTTGCTTCTTTACGAAATTATAATGTCAGCAACAAAAAGAGATACATTTTCCGCCTCTGTTACTGGTTTTTTGCTTTGCGAATTGCGCACTAGAAATGCGCGCTACTATCGCAATTCCTGTTCATTTGCCTTGAAACTTTGATCATTTGCATGTTCGATCACGATGTTTTTGCATACCAAATTTCGTCACCATTGCTAAAGTCCTTCTTGGTGTTTCGATTTTTTTTTTTTTTGCAAAAGATGTATTTCTATCCAAATATATCGCTGGCCACACAAATCAAAATATAGCACCTGACTATTTAATTACACTCATTATCCAAATGCATTAAATATTTTTTAATTAATTCTGCAAAATTGCATTTTTTTTTTTTTTTTTTTTTTTTTTTTTTTTGTAGTTCGTTTGACTAAGATGCTATTTGTGTCTCAAGTTTCAATAATGACTGCTCTGCTATCATTATAAATTCATCAATATTCAGAATTATCACACAATATTTCCTACATCATGATTAACTTCACATATTATAAACGTTATTCTTATAGGCCTTATATAAGTATGTACTTATTCTTTATTCTACAAAGTATTCAAATTTCTGTGTAGCCTGCCGCATATAAATGAACTGCAATAAATTCCCACATAATCCAGCAGAATAAACATTCGTTTAAAATAATGACCGTAATTTCGAATTCATCTTGCAGAAGCTTATGCAGATTTTAATATCGTCGCCCACAGACAAGTCTAGACAGGGACAGGTTTGAGAGCTATCCCAGCCAGAAACGTGTTTTCTGATTCCTAATATCCCCTCCGGGAAGAAAAACCAAGCTTGGAACCGCTTTTATGATTTCTGTAATTTATTTCATATCGTACAGAAGAATAGTATTTAAACATTTTCGATAATCAAAACACACAATGTCTATATTTACCACCATTCAGTGACTTCCCTGAATGCAAGACCCACAGGGAAATGCAGTTTAAGTTATTAAAGCTATTTCGGTTGAGATTAAATGATAAATGAGGTAAAGGAATTTAATTAAGTCTTAACCATAATGCATTACAGCGTTATTTATGTAAACAGTCTATTATTTAACGATAACTAGCAGATACTGCTTAATATATCTATAATTTTGGAATATGCATACTAATGACACTGTAACTGCAACAGTCCTGAGGGAGGATTAATCATTTTTACTGCAAAACACAGCTATGTTTACGCTATTTAAAATACAGCATAGCTACCATTCTCTAAACTGTATGGGATAGAACTGATTGGGGTAATAGATTGAGACAATGGATTTTATTATTAAAAATAACTAGTAAATATGTTAACCATTTATTCACGAACATTATTTATATTACCTGAATTAAAATTTATTCTCCATTCTTAAGGATTTTATTTTGATATTAAACTATATTTTTTTTATTAAAATGAAGAGGAAAATGAGCAGTTACATTTTGAAACCTTGAAAAATATTAGAGCTTTCACTCATTTTCTTTTCCTTAAGCCCACAAGCGGCCGAGCGGTAAAGTCGCTGAATACTGGTAGTTCGGTCCAGTGATCAAATTCCGGTGAATGGGCTGGCTAGATGAGAGTTTTCGTGGTTTTTCCCACGTGTATAACGTGTATACCAACCAGTTTCCTTTAGAAAGTATCCAAGATGGCGTTCCTTCCCTTAGCACAAAGCCCTCGAGCGCTTTGCCATATTTAAAATAAACCAGACCTATTCTTTAAACAAGTCTTTTTATTCGTAGCGAGGCGTTGAAGGCTCTTGCGTCTTATTAGCTGTTTATTTCTGACTTCTTCTCGTGCCTTGGTTCAGGTAATTACAGTTTTAAGGGTTTAAGTTTTCTTGGCTGTAGGAATATGCGAATCTTCCGTATTATTTCTTATTTCCTTAACGTTTTTCATCAATTGCATTTTTGTCTTAATTCTGAAAACCTACAATGATTTTTAAGTGATAATGAGGAATTGATGATCTCGAGATAACCCGCAAGATAGCGGTTATTGTACATAACAATCTGAGTTATCTAATCCTGTCAGAATGCACATAGTAAGATTAGACTAAGAATTAATCAATTCGTACACTATGAACTGGTGGATGGGTGTAGTTTCATATTGCGGAGGTGGAAGCCTTTATCAATCAAGCGGTATCACAGACGATCGGGGATGTTGCCTCGGAAGAATGATAATCCGACAGATTTATGGGGAAAACTGTTGATGGATACAATTTAGTTGCGATAGGATGATGTGACAGAAGCCCAAACATGGCTGTATTCTAAAATTTAAACAAATTTAAATTTAATTTTTAACAAACACGTATAAAAGTAAAAAAGTAAAAAAAAAAAATAATAATAAAAAAGCAAATTTAAATCTTAAAAAAGAAAAACAGCCGAAATAATTTTTAAAAAATTTTAAAAAAATGTGCAAACATATAAAAGATTTAATTCTCGAACTAATCTATAATATCATTTAAATTCAGAAGCATAAGCAAATCAAGTGCAAAATCAATTCATGAAAACAAGTTCACTAATTTAGTAAATTAAAATTAAACTAAACAATTTTTTTTTAAAAAATGCATAAGTGAATCACCGTTGAGTAGGCAGGAGACAGACTTATCAAGGGGAAATTGCCTCCAAACCTAACTCTCCAATCATTCAATTCGTGTTTCGTCATTCATGCAGGCAAGGGTAAAAGTCAAAACCAAAAGTAATATCAATAAAGTGGTACCCTTAGAAATTAACATTTAAGAATTAAATTTAAGAATAAAGTTCTAAAAGGAAAATACTAATGAAGTCTTTTGATAAACAAGCAAGTAAAATCAAGAATTAAATTTAAAAAAAAAATTAAATTTTTTAAAAAATTAATATTTTAATTTTAAAACAATTAAGTTTTTCTTAATTACTTTAATTATTTGCAATTTTCACACAAAAAATTTTTTCACTTAATGTATTTTACAATTTTTACACAATTTTTCAACAGAACACACATTTCACATTACAAACAGTTTACATTTTTTATTCACAATACCACTTAATTTTATTTTCCTTCAAGCAAACTTACATCTCTTGATTGGCTCAGTTACTTAACTCCCTAAGTAATTGATAATTACTACCTTTAGGATTTTTAATTTTTAATTTAATTTTTAATATTAATGTTTACAAAAAGATTTTTTACTATAACAAAGATAGCAGCTTGACACTCAACTTTACCTACATAAGCGCCATCTATATAATTTGAAGAACACACTTCTCTTTAACAACACTTTTGCAGACCCCAACACTCATATAGTAGGTAAGTTAGAATTAAAACTTACTATTTACTTGCTTTAAGTATTTTTTAAAATTTTTTATGTAGTATTTAAGTATTTTCTAAATATGAAATTATATTTTTAAATATATATTTGTTTTTTAAAAATTGTGAATTAGTTCTTTTTGTTTCTTATTGGTTTATATGGATTATGTATAGTTCTTTTTTAGTTTCTTTTTATTAATATGCATATTCGTGTCGGGGAGGTTCTGTAGACAAGGGTTTCTAAAATACATTGGTTTCTCAATTATTTTTTTATTAAAAATTAATTTAAAAAAATTTAATTTAAAAAAAAATTTAATTCTTGACTTTACTTGGTTTCTCAAAAGACTTCATTAGTATTTTCCTTTTAGAACTTTATTCTTAAATTTAATTCTTAAATATTGATTCTTAAATGTTAATTTCTAAGGGTACCACTTTATTGGTATTACTTTTGGTTTTGACTTTTACCCTTGCCTGCATGAATGACGAAACACGAATTGAATGATTGGAGAGTTAGGTATGGAGGCAACTTCCCCTTGATAATCCCTGTCTCCTGCCTACTCAACGGTCATTTTTAAAAAAATTGTTTAGTTTAATTTTAATTTACTAAATTAGTGAATTTATTTTCATGAATTGATTTTGCACTTGATTTGCTTATGCTTCTGAATTTAAATGATATTATAGATTAGTTCGAGAATTAAATCTTTTATATGTTTGCACATTTTTTTAAAATTTTTTAAAAATTATTTTGGCTTTTTTTCTTTTTTAGAATTTAAATTTGCTTTTTTTTATTTTTTTTTTACTTTTTACTTTTATACGTGTTTGTTAAAAATTAAATTTAAATTTGTTTATATTTAAATTTCATTCCTTGCAGCAATGGCGCAAAGAATATTTAATTAAATTTGTATTTAAATTAATTTTTTAAAATTAAATTAAATTTATTCTTATGAAACAAGCTGTATTCTATAAGATATTTTCATAATTGGTAATTTGATTTGGCTATCCTGCTTCCCAGATTTAGCAAGCCAAGACTATTTACACCGGATTTTAAACTGAAGGGGACAGTCTTTGCGCATCGTTTGCGGGCTATCGAGGGATTGATGACTGCCATTATTCAAGAAAAACGTGTTACAAACGTGCTTGTATTTCTTTAAACATACTAAGGTGCGTCATGAAAGCTTTAGCGAAACAGCTCGATTAATACTATAATTGAAAAGAAGAAGGGAATATTTAGAGGACATTAATTACCCTAATCGTTGAAGTCTGTATTGTCCATATTGTTACGTTTTTCTCCTCACGTTAAGGGTTTATGGATCTAGAGCGAATAACAAGGACACTTGATGAAGTATAAAAACACAATTTATTAACCAGTATTATTCAAGACAGCACCAATAACCTGTTTATAGTCGTCGAAGAACCACTCTAAACACGTTGAAACAATCAGCAACACAGCCTTCAGACTATCAGGCTATAACGGTGAAGACAGCTTCACGGCAAAGCACCAAAGTACAGCTCCCGATTCTGCTGCTCCGTCGTTTTCGGAGCTCAACACACTCTCAGATAAAACTCGACGATGCACTGACTCGCGATACACTAAGAGATACTCTCGATGTACTAGATTACAAAACACTCGCTCACTGACTCTTAGCTGATTCGACTGGGCACTCTCTGACTGACTATCAATTCGATGGACTCGACGCTGACTGACTGTCCGCATACCAGCAGGTTTTATATAACTTTTTGCTTGTGATCGAGAACATTCTGGGCTAAACCAGTAAGAATTCGTTTCAGAATTCCTAGAAGGTTCTACATCCGTCATACGTACAGGATGTAGAGTGTTCTACATCCGTCTATAGCATTTCGCCAATTTTGCCGTCTAATGCCTCCCAAATGGGCAATTTCTCACAAAATATGGCAACCCTTCTTTCCAATGCCGATTTCTGGCAACCTTAAACCTGCTTTGTGGGAGAGCTATCTTACCACGGCTGGACATTTTGCAACAATAGTATGGACTGCATTAGATGCATATATATATGTATATATATGTAATAATAGAATTCCGTATTCAAAAATACACTTAAAATTCTAACTGTATGTTCTTTTCATTTTTAATGGCGACGGTCTCTTATTTGAAAGTACGTGGAATTAAATCCACAGCCCCGTAGTCAAGTTGTTTTTCCCGCCTTTTCTACACGTACAGTTATAGAATGTTCTGGAAATATTTAAAGCTAACTGGATTGGCTGACGAGGCTGACGTCATTTCTTGGAAGCTCCGCATTTCCAAAGGCTATGAAAGGACTCGCAAAGGAATATCGGCGTCTTTTTTTTAATGTAACGATGCAGTAAACTTCATACAAAAAGTTATTAGTAGTTCTTTTTTGTTTACTCCGGATATCTGATTTTGTAACTGTTATTTCTCCTGACCAATAATAAATGGATCCTGTTTTTTAAACTTATCGTCTGATAATTTAAGCTACGACTACATCTATGATTCTTCACCAATCTATTTATTCCGGACGAAAGCTGGTACATCACATATGTATTGTTATATGTATTGTTAATTTACAACCACATAAAGTTATTATAAGTAATCTCCGTGTGTCCTTTATTATTTAAATCTGGTATAATAAGCTCTCAAAACCAGGATCGGTGCTGCTCTAAATCATCTGCGTTGGAAGTCTGGGCAGTTGAACAGCGTTAAGTTCTATCCTCTGTTTTTAAATATCGATCAGGCGTCCGGACTATGGACCACGTCACTGTGGTTGAACGGCTATGCCTCATTTTAGACTTTCGCACTTAAAGGCTTTTTTTAAAATTCTTCCGTTTCAGCCTCCCGTGATGGGATGGGTAGGAACAATTCCCACATCGGCGTATTTCGTTCAGGGTCAACGCAAAATCTGAAAGCGTGATAAGAGGTTACGTGACTGCGGAGCATGTATAAAGTGATATTACGACTATTCGCCCTTTAAAATTTAGACACTACTTAAATAAACATTGATGACACTGATGACATCTAATACAGAGTACAAGATATTTCTAAGATTTAATTACGATTCAATATCGCTACTTTCTTGAAAGAAAATTCTAAATCTTGAAAACTGAAATATCGAAAATAAAAATCTCACTGAAATAAAAAACGAAAGGTTTTTGAGGATTTAGTTTGCGTTGAATCTTTATAAAAAATATAATGTTTTAAAGATTCATGAAAATCATGAGTAGTACTAGTATCATAAATTTTTAATTACCTAGATTTATTATTTTACAAGCTTTTAAAAATGCGACTTTGTTCATGGAAAAGAATGTTACCCCATATGCAGGGAAAGCTATTTTTAGACCGCAAGGTATTCAAACAAGCGATATGCCTTCCTTTCTGGCTCAAATAAATGTTCTTATGCACCTTAAGATGCTTCCGTTTTTGATTTTCTTGTCTCCCACATAATTTATTTCGAAACAATCTAAAATGCATGAACTTTTATCTTACAGTTATAGCATCCTTACATGCATTCATTTATTTGTTGCCAACATAGAAACTTAGATATCGTATTATAAGGTATTTTCTATCTCCCTTCGCAGTGTAACGGTAGCACATTCGGTGCGTATTCGAGAGGTCCAGGTTCGAGTCCCAGCGAGAGTGTTGTTCATTTTTCACGTATTCAGCATCAAAGTAACCAAACGACTCTACTGTGACGCCCGAACTAAAAGGTGGTGGATGATGATTCTTCACCACCACGATTTGGCGATTGGATTCCCTAATTTCCATTCTCCCGTTATAAGGGGTTGTATATAAGGTACTTTTTCCTCTCTTTTTAGCATGCCTTTGTTGTGTAAGGGTAGCACACTCGGCGCGTATTCGAGACGCCCAGGGTTCGAGTCCCGGCGAGGCCACTGTTCATTTTTCCTGCCTCGTGCTTCTGAATAACCTAATGACTGTACAACATTCTAAACTGACTATTAGACCTTTCATATTATCATAATGCACGCATTTCATTTTACTGAATAAAATTTCTATATAATAATTCAAGCTATTTTCTTCTGATTCAAGCTATTTTCTTCTGATTCAAGCTATTTTCTTCTGATTCAAGCTATTTTCTTCTGATTTTATTCTATCATTACATAATGTATTAAAAATGTAGAGTAATTCGAAACTGAAAGTAAAGAAAAACATTTCATTGATAATAATTTGAGCTTAGAGAAATTAAATGATTTTCGGAACATTGAGTGACCTTTCTTGTGCTGTAAAGACGTATAAATATTATAAAGTTCCAACCTAGAATTTACAGCTAAATGTGTGGAACCTTGAGAACTAGTAAGCGAATAATCGCTTTAGCTCAGAGAGCGGAAAAGTAAATTCACGAAGGGTTAATTACCATTTATTGCTCAAAATAAAGTTTACAGAAAGTTCTTTCTCAGGGCTTCATTGACTCTAGCCTGTTTCTTTCTTTCAGTGTCTTCCTAGCTATTTTTAGACCTTTCAAGCTATTTTTAGACCGCAAGGTATTCAAACAAGCGATATGCCTTCCTTTCTCGCTCAAATAAATTTTCAGCCTATAAATAAATGTTCTTATGCACCTTAAGATGCTTCCGTTTTTGATTTTCTTGTCTCCCACATAATTTATTTCGAAACAATCTAAAATGCATGAATTAATTAAGCGTATTTCCATCATCAGCGTATTTCGTTCCATCAGCGTATTTCAGCGTATTTCATCAGCGTACTTTGATGCTGAATACGTGAAAATGAACAACACCCTCGTTGGGACTCGAACCTGTACCTCTCGAATACGCACCGAATGTGCTATCGTTACACTGCGAAGGGAGATAGAAAATACCTTATAATACGATATCTAAGTTTCTATGTTGGCAACAAATAAATGAATACATGTAAGGATGCTATAACTGTAAGATAAAAGTTCATGCATTTTAGATTGTTTCGAAATAAATTATGTGGGAGACAAGAAAATCAAAAACGGAAGCATCTTAAGGTGCATAAGAACATTTATTTGAGCCAGAAAGGAAGGCATATCGCTTGTTTGAATACCTTGCGGTCTAAAAATAGCTTTCCCTGCATATGGGGTAACATTCTTTTCCATGAACAAAGTCGCATTTTTAAAAGCTTGTAAAATAATAAATCTAGGTAATTAAAAATTTATGATACTAGTACTACTCATGATTTTCATGAATCTTTAAAACATTATATTTTTTATAAAGATTCAACGCAAACTAAATCCTCAAAAACCTTTCGTTTTTTATTTCAGTGAGATTTTTATTTTCGATATTTCAGTTTTCAAGATTTAGAATTTTCTTTCAAGAAAGTAGCGATATTGAATCGTAATTAAATCTTAGAAATATCTTGTACTCTGTATTAGATGTCATCAGTGTCATCAATGTTTATTTAAGTACTGTCTAAATTTTAAAGAGAGAATAGTCGTAATATCACTTTATACATGCTCCGCAGTCACGTAACCTCTTATCACGCTTTCGGATTTTGCGTTGACCCTGAACGAAATACGCTGATGGTTCGTTAAGGTTAATTAGGTTAAAAACAGAAAGACTGAAATGCCACGATTTTTTGTTGCCGACCGTAGAAAGCCTGTATAGGATAGGAAACTGGCCTGATGTGGAAATAATACGCATCACCCTACAGAGATGCAAAAACAAGGTTATTCAGCATTAGTGGAGACATGGCTGCAAGATTTTGACGAATTGTTCTTATCACATTATCTTATTTTGAGATGCTTTAGTGTAATAGGAATATGAGCCAATATATCTTAGAAAATCTTCCACGAAAGCTACATGCAGAATTCTTTAACCAGGTAGCCTTACGAAATAATAATTTACCATAATAAATTATATAGAAATCCATACCTTTCTCAATATCTAAACAATATCTAAACCGAACAGATGATTTCTGGACAACTGAAACTATACTGTTACTTATACGTATTATACGGGTCTAAAATTTTCCCATTATTTTATGTATTTCATTTAACGCTAAATCAAGCAATAAGTGCAGTTTTGTAATTTATAGCATATCGTTTCCAGTATTTAAGTAAAGGGTTTGTTAAATCTTTTTTCCCCCTTCAAATAGAGGCTTATTTCGTATGTGATCTGTGGAGCAGTTTTAATCAAGTAATATGTTTAAGAAACAGTAACGTATAAAATCTATTTTAAGAACTAAAATGTCGGTTACTATGAGGTGTAAAATCTATTTTAAGAACTAAAATGTCGATTACAATGCCACGTGCTTTGAAAAATAAAATTTAATTCAAGGTCCGAAAATAGATTGCATTTCAGGATCTGTTATGTAATCATTTTCAGCCTTTGATTAATTGTTTTTTTAAACAGGAGATTTAGAAGATGATAAGAAATACTATAAAAGCAGTTTTAAAAATATTTACAGAGTGTTATATTTTCTATAAACTAGAACATGACAAACATATTGAGAAATTATCTTACATCTGAGAAGAGTTTTATGACTTAACAAATAAAACATCAAATATTTATAAAATCTTTTCTGTACAAACAGTAGCCATCACAAAATGTTCTTCTATACACACATTTTTGATAACTGTGAGTCATAACAAATTTTCAGTCTTTCAATATACCGGGTGATCAAAAAGTCAGTATAAATTTGAAAACTTAATAAATCACGGAATAATTTAGATAGAGAGGTAAAAATTGATATTTCATTGTATTTCATTTAACGCTAAATCAAGCAATAAGTGCAGTTTTGTAATTTATAGCATATCGTTTCCAGTATTTAAGTAAAGGGTTTGTTAAATCTTTTTTCCCCCTTCAAATAGAGGCTTATTTCGTATGTGATCTGTGGAGCAGTTTTAATCAAGTAATATGTTTAAGAAACAGTAACGTATAAAATCTATTTTAAGAACTAAAATGTCGGTTACTATGAGGTGTAAAATCTATTTTAAGAACTAAAATGTCGATTACAATGCCACGTGCTTTGAAAAATACAAATTTAATTCAAGGTCCGAAAATAGATTGCATTTCAGGATCTGTTATGTAATCATTTTCAGCCTTTGATTAATTGTTTTTTTTAAACAGGAGATTTAGAAGATGATAAGAAATACTATAAAAGCAGCTTTAAAAATATTTACAGAGAGTTATATTCTCTATAAACTAGAACATGACAAACATATTGAGAAATTATCTTACTTCTGAGAAGAGTTTTATGACTTGACAAATAAAACATCAGGTATTTATAAAATCTTTTCTGTACAAACAGTAGCCATCACAAAATGTTCTGCTATACACACATTTTTGATAACTGTGAGTCATAACAAATTTTCAGTTTTTCAATATACCGGGTGATCAAAAAGTCAGTATAAATTTGAAAACTTAATAAATCACGGAATAATGTAGATAGAGAGGTAAAAATTGACACACATACTTAGAATGACATGGGGTTTTATTAGAAAAGCAATAATCTGATCAGAAAAGCAATAATTAGCATAACAAATTAAGACAAATCAAAGATGAATTGATTGAATGAAAAGTTCTTTACAGGAAATGCTCAATATGTTCACCATCATTCCTCAACAATAGCTGTAGTCGAGGAATAATGTTGTGAACAGCACTGTAAAACATGGACACTGTTGAGGCATTGGCGTCGGATGTTGTCTTTCAGCATTCCTAGAGATGTCGGTCGATCACGATACACTTGCGACTTCAGGTAACCCCAAATCGCACGGACTGAGGTATGGGGACCTGGGAGGCCAAGCATGACGAAAGTGGCGGCTGAGCACACGATCATCACCAAACGACGCGCGCAAGTGATCTTTCACGCGTCTAGCAATATGGGGTGGAGCGCCATCCTGCATAAAAATGTACGTTCCAGCAGGTGTTTATCAGCCAGGCTGGGGACGATGCGATTCTGTAACATATCGGCGTACCTCTCACTCGTCACGGTAGCAGTTACAAAACCAGAATCACGCATTTCCTCGAAGAAAAAGTGCCGATAACAGTAATCTGTCGGACATTTTTTTAACTTTTTTTTTGGATTATAATAAAACCCCATGTCATTCTAACTATGTGTGTCAATTTTTACCTCTCTATCTACATTATTCCGTGATTTATTAAGATTTCAAATTTATACTGACTTTTTGATCACCCTGTAGATTGTTTAGAGTTGAGAAATTCTAAAAATTAACTTAAAGCATCAGCTTTCTTTATAAGCTCCACTAGTTACATTTAATATAATAAAATCAATTGAAAAGTTACAAACCTTTTTTACTCTGTTCACGAAATAGTTTTTTTAGGCTTAAACCACTAAAATTAATAAAAATCATAATTAAAATTAAAATTTAGTTTTTGAAGATAATTTTAATCAACAAAGATATTGTCAAAGAATAAGATTAATTTCTCCCATTTGTGCACTTGGAGCTTTCCTGTCTTTGAGTGAAATCACCTGTTCATATCAAATGACAACACAGCAAGTGAATATACAATAACACTTTTGAAGCAAATTTCAAAACTACACTCTCTCTATCATTAATTTTCTTAGGGCAAGTGCTTTATTACCCCCAGAGGTTAGTCTCTTACTAATGCTACTCTGTATTTTGAATTTAGCAATAAAAACATAGCGAGATTCCTATGTATCGTACATTTTCATTCATTTTGTAGCGTTGCGCGCCTCCAACTTGCACGCAACCAAGAGGTGACTGTTGAAACTGGATAAATGACAGAGTCTTGTTAAGGGTTTAAGTCCCTTTTTATTCAACGTAATAAATTACAAGTGCATGCTCTTGACGCTCATAAACTACGCCAACTCGGCGGTAAAATAAAAATAATAACCTGAAAAGAAACTAAAGACAAGACTCTAACTACGAGGCTCTCTAAAAGTAACTAACCTCACCGCGTTTTACAATACCGCTGCTAATTCAGCAAACTTGAAGATCACGTTGAACGATTAACAATACTTCCAGGCAAGCACACCGGCCGAAACGCGGGGTTCTTCAATTTCTCGCTAACTACCTCCGTGCTCGTGAAGTAAGAACAGCACACCTCGAACTCGTTTCCTTTCTATTTTACTCAGAATACTTCCGCTGATAATTTGAATCCTTGCGCGTTCTACTAAAATTTACATACTCTGGCATTGGCAGTTCCAGGGGAAAGTAAGGCTTGACAGGAAAGATAGTTTAAACTTAAAATAAATGTTAGTTAAAATAAATATAAACCCTACAATTTCATAAAAATTAATAATTCGTTACACAGTGTAAGTATTATAATTTAGGTCGCCTTAAAAGTACTTTCAAATAAACTGCCTACACATTCATTTTTAAAGGTCATGCTACCTAGACGCGTAGAGAAAGCTTGCTAAGATTATTCGAGAGTTTTTAATTTTCAATTTTAGTGTTATAATCATTTTTCTCATATTACGTTTATTCAGCATTTTAATCTGATGATTATACTGATTAAGTATTATCTCTTAGAACTTTCTTATTCAGTTTACTTCTGCACACGTTTCTATAAGAATTTTATTTTTTTATTGAACGTAACTTGTTAAGAGTTAACAGGATCAAGCATGATGTGTATATTGATAGAGAAAGTGCAGAAAATGCTAATCATTATTTGAATCCATTTTAAGAAAGGTCTAAGAGAAATGAATAAGAAGAGACTATGAAACGTTTAAGAGAAAATGTTTAATTATACTGACTAAGTATTATCTGTTAGACCTTTCTTATTCAGTTTTCTTCTGCACACTTTTCTATAAGAATTTTATTTTTTTTTATTGAACGTAAGTGTTTAAGAGTTAACAGGGTCAAGAATGATGTGTATATTGACAGAGAAAGTGAAGAAAAAGCTAATCATTATTTGAATCCATTTTTGTGGATTAAAGACGCAAAACAAAGATGGAAACTTAAAAAAATGACCTCATTTTAAAATGTTAAAATTAGTTTATTGGGGAAAAATGAAGTACAGTAAGACCCCGCTTAACGCGGGGAATAAGTTCCATCAAAGTAGAGCGTAATACGAAACAGCGCTAAACGAGGCTATCTTAACATGTAAATAATGGGGTTAGGGGAAGATGGATAGAAAATTGGTTAGGTATTAAATTTAATAACGTTTTTTAATAAAAATAAAACCAAATATTTATTTCTTACAAAAATAAAAACAATATAAACGAATATACTTATAAAAAACAAATAAAATTTTCAGTCAGTCAGATCATTCAGTCTATTCTGTGTTTCCAATTTTCTGCTTTTTTGTCAAGAAGGCATCTAATGTTGAATCTAATGAAGTTGTCAAATTCAACGCAGCACTGATTTGAGATTGACGTTCACCAGAATCTAATCTTCTAATCACATGCATTTTAATTTCCAGTGAAATGCTTTTTCTGGTTGCTTTCTTTTCTTATTTTTTATTATCACCCATGATAAAAACTAAAGATCATAATATTTGTCACTGTATTAATCGTTATAGTATTATATAAATTTATACTTACAATAATGTCAACAAATGTTTCAAATGATAAAAATGCGTCCGGACAGCACCGCACCAAACAAGAAACACAACTACACTGTTTCGGATATGTTATTTGGAAACCTAGCGCTGTGCACAATTTCAGGGAATCCCCATAGTGCTGCGAGCAATTTCGGGGAATCCCCGAGTTGAAATAAAAGAGCGCTAAACCGAAACAGCGTTAAGCGGGGTCTTACTGTAATAATCTAAGCATTCAATGTGAAACTTTAAATCAGTATGTCTCAAATTAATGCGAGCTCATAGAACTATTTCGAAAGGTTTGAGAGTTTCTTACACTACGGGATATTTTATTTAAACAATACAGCATTTTCATCGAAATTTGGGACGTGGTTTTACTATATAAGGTTACCAATGATTATTTTCCTAAAACCTTTTGAAATTGTAATCTGCTTCTTTAAATATAAGGCATAATCAGAATGATTTCATTTGAAGACAGCACTGTTTGATAATTTCTTTATATTAAGAAGAAATCACCAGCTAACATTTATGGAGTCATTAAGATTTTCCAGAAACTCGAAAAGCCAGCTATTGGTGTTGCTATTGTTACCAATTTTCCCTGTGTGACTAAGGTCAGAATAAGTCCAAGTCCAGGACATTTATCGTGACAAGAAGTCACATGTGCCTGTCATTGGCAACAGCCTTAAGCATCATACAGGTGACAGCCCGATTTCAACTCAGTTCTGCCCCTCAATTTTGAGGGAAAGCACCCCGATGAGGCAAGGCCATCTTGACAGGAGATCTCTCCTATCAAGATGACCTTGGATGAGGGAAGGGTCCGAGGTTCCCACCTCTCTTTCCCACCACAACCTCTCGAGAGGACTTTCGACTCACCGCATATTTAAGAATGCCCCCTGCCATACAGACACTATACAAATATCCATTTCTTCTTTCTCCGGGTTTACCGCCATGGAGGTAGGAAAGGAAGGAGGGGCCAGTCCGCACTAGAAGTGAAGCACTACTTTGAAGCTTGGGTCACCAGATGGGGTGTTCTTTGTTTACATTCAGAAGCTCGCTTGACACGGTTCTGATAGTATTTCGACACACGACAGTTCCATACGAATCGAAAAAGGGACACTTTCGCATGAAAGAAACATTCATAGTGTGATGGATAATAGCAATTTGTATAGTTTAGTGACATTTACGCAAAAATCACATCTTGGTTATATTTCGATAACTAACAACAGCCCGATTTTGATTATGAATTTGTTTTATAAAATTCTAAGCTGTTGAACTACAAAAATATAGATTTTAAGAAAAATGTTATGCTTAAAAGAATGAAAAATACCTTACGGTACATTTAAAATTGTAAACGTCTTTCGATACCCTTGATAGAGTATTCGCTACTTTTATTTTATTTTCCAAACGCCGAAATGTTTTAAATAAAACAAATTTTTTTCACATCCATATATTATTGTTGCATATTATTGCAAAAAGCATGTATCTGCCTTTGACAGAATACATAAATATTCATTAAATTATTTATAAATGTATTTGAAATGAAGAATTTATTCACTTATAAACAACTGTGAAAGTACTGTGAAGAAATCTAATGATTAAATGTATCTAATTTATAATGATTATAAATGTTATCTAAATATATAATAACCTTAATATTGAATTGTAAACATAAATTGAAATCCTGTTGACAAATACGTTATAAAACTATTTAAGCAAGAATTGTTCGTATTGGAAAGCAATCTGTTAAAAGGTATTGTAAAGCAAATACTATGAGATGCGCACTTAAGAACGTAATAAAGAGTTTTGGAATATGTATTGTTGAAATGAAGGGTAAAAAAAATCTGATAAGTATAATTAAAAGAATTATTCCCCTTACATTTAATAATAACTCAGTTACAAGTTTTAAATAATACTTAAAAAAAAAAAAAAAAAAAAACTTATTTTATTCCCTTTCAGAAATGTTCAGAGAAAGTCAAGTACTATTTAAAGTATTTCGCTAATTCCTAATAATTCTCTAATTTAAAATGAACTGAATAGAGCATTCATTATAAATTGACTTGCATTTTTCGATTTAAAAGATGCCTCAGAAGCCAAAAAATCATGTCATATTTAAGAAAGTATTTTAGGAAGAAGCTCTATATATAGAAAAGAAATAATGCATAATTTTAATATTAACAATACAATAAACTTTGATCTTAATTTTTTTTTGTACCTTAACCGAATAAAATCGAATTACCTTAATTTTTTTTCTAATGTAATTAACGAAAACTTGTGAAAATATTTCATTCAAATTAAACCATTCTGAGAAAACTGTCCTGTGAAAAGTATAGCATTTAATTCCGTTCAGAATGGAATGTTGTTTAAAAATAGGTTGTTTTCATATACTTAGGACTCTGAAGTGTTGTAGAAAAAGAAAATATATACATTTATATGTATATTTACGACGTAATTACAAAATATTTACATCCGAACGCATCAAATCCCATTGAACTCAATGGTAAATGACCCAATGTTTTGGTCACCACGTAGGGATCGCCGGTGCTTCAGAGCAGGGTACGGGAGAACTTGTTTAGGGCAACTCCATCTTACTTCCTACCTCATGGAGGTAGGAAAGAGAGGAGGGGCCATTCCGCGCTAGAAGTGAAGCACTGCTTTGAAGCTTGGGTCACCAGACGGGGTGTTCTTTGTTTACATTCAGAAGCTCGCTTGACAAGATTCTGATAGTATTTCGACACACGACAGTTCCATAGACATCGAAAAAGGGACACTCTCGCATGAAAGAAACATTCATAGTGTGATGGATAATAGCAATTTGTACAGTTTACTGACATTTACGCAAAAATCACATCTTGGTTATTTTTCGATAACTAACAACAGCGATTTTGATTATGAATTTGTTTTATAAAATTCTAAGCTGTTGCACTACAAAAAATATAGATTTTAAGAAAATTGCTAAAAGAGATCTGCCAAAATTTATTTTCTAGAAGATTTGAAAAGTTTGAAACTTGATGGCTAAATATAAATATAAAATTACGTATGTTAAAATATTTGTAATTAGGCACATAGGTCAGATTAAGTTTTTATTAAATAGAGTAACGCATGCAAGGGCTATCTGCCTAAAGAGAGAGATGCAATCGTGGAGGAATTTTGAAGAAAAACTGACCTTTGATTGGGCATTAAAAATAATACTTATAATTTTCATTCAAATTATATTCATATATATTTTTTATGTAAAACTTTCGGATGTATGCTAAATTAGTGTAAATTACTTTACACGAAAAGTATAGTGAATGCACAGAAATTAAAGATTTGCACATGCCGGAAATGATAAATAGGAAATATGTATGGGTATTTATGCATGTGCTTGCAAAAAGCATGTATCTGCCTTTGACAAAATACTTAAATATTCATTAAATTATTTATAAATGTATTTGAAATGAAGAATTTATTCACTTATAAACAACTGTGAAAGTACTGTGACTTTCACAGATTCCTAATAATTCTCCAATTTAAAATGAACCGAATAGAGCATTAATTATAAATTGACTTACATTTTTCGATTTAAAAGAAGCCAAAAAATCATGTCATATTTAAGAAAGTATTTTAGGAAGAAGCTCTATAAATAGAAAAGAAATAATGCATAATTTTAATATTAATAATACAATAAACTTTGATCTTAATTTTTGTACCTTAACCGAATAAAATCGAATTACCTTAATTTTTTTTCTAATGTAATTAACGAAAACTTGTGAAAATATTTCATTCAAATTAAACCATTCTGAGAAAACTGTCCTGTGAAAAGTATAGCATTTAATTCCGTTCAGAATGAAATGTTGTTTAAAAATATGTTGTTTTCACATACTTAGGACTCTGAAGTGTTGTAGAAAAAGAAAATATATACATTTATATGTATATTTACGACGTAATTACAAAATATTTACACCCGAACGCGTCAAATCCCATAGAACTCAATGGTAAATGACCCAATGTTTTGGTCACCACGTAGGGATCGCCGGTGCTTCAGAGCAGGGTACGGGAGAAACTTGTTTAGGGCGACTCCTTCTTACTTCCTACCTCCATGGAGGCAAGACCATCTTGATATGAGATCTCTCCCATCAAGATGGCCTTGGATGAGGGAAGGGTCCGAGTTTCCCACCTCTCTTTCCCACAAGAACCTCTCGAGAGGACTTTCGACTCACCGCATATTTAAGAATGCCCCCTGCCATATAGACACTATACAGTTACAAACATCCATTTCTTTCTCCGGTTTTACCGCATATTTAAGAATGCCCCCCTGCCGCACAGACACTATACAGTTACAAACAAACATTTCTTTCTCCGGGTTCGAAAGCCGAGAGTAAGCGAGGCACCCAGCCTCGCTAACTACTATCCCGGTTGAGCGGCAAGTCAGTTGTGCTTTAGACGATATCTGAACTTTAGATCTTCCATTCCATTCCATTCCATTCCATTATCGTCACCACATTTTTAGTTCAGATACTTGAGAGATATTAGATTATTTTTCAGATCAACAAGCACTGAAAACCAGCTGTCTTTCTCCGGGATGCGTAATGGCAGACCGCATATTGAATTGGTAGTGTTAAGCGAATTTCGCTTACTGCGCATGCTTGATGGTGTACATTTGACGCGGGGAGAAATATTGGCGAGTAAGCAACCCCACATTAGCTTATTCGTGATGTCCGTTGCTGTCCAGTCTGGTTCAGTAATGTTTACAATTGCAATATTATGAAACTTTGTTTACTCGTTATTTTAACGTCCTTACTGAGTAAATTTGCTTTTTTTTATTAATATATGTTTCATTTTAATTTAGGCTAATTTTCTGATAACGGTGCATTTAATATTTGTTAACATATGTTCGTAATAATTCGTTATTTAGATTTAATTTGTTTACATGTTATAATTCAGTAATGTAAACTGGATTTTCTCTCCTAGTTTGGTAATGTATGTTGGCGGGTTTTTTTTTTTTTTTTTTTCCTTATTTCAAAGAATTAAGTAAACAGCATTAAGTAACTGTAAAATTCTTCAGTGTTATTTACAAACACTTGCTATATTCCTCTGAAGGAAACAAATCATTCCTTAAAACTTTTTTCTTAATGTTACAATATATAGAAATTTAGGAAATGTAAAAAACATACATACTGTGACATAGTACATAAACATACTTGTATTTATAACATACCAAATTTACTGAAATGGGAAAATACATACCTGAAAGCAATCTTGCAATAGCAATTGGTTTGGAGCGCTATCCACTGGGGCACTTGTATTTACGCTGATTTCCTTTACCCATTTTTTGCACTCTTCAATCGAATTCATACTTGATCGTATCATTCAACTTTCCAGTTGTTCGAGCAGTACAGGAAAAAATCGTATTTTAACACAGTAATTACTTTACATTTACATTATACTCTACGAAGATTTAAACGCTAGATTTGTTTACAATCAGATGGCGGTACATTTACCGTATACGGTATTTATCTTCTTTTCAAAACGCGCCAACATAATAATTACGCCAACTTTTTTTCTGGGCATGCGCAGTATGCGACATTCGTTTAACACTGTTCAACTCAATGTGCGGTCTGCCATTACGCCTCCGGAATTGGGACTGCGGATCTTCTCATTGCTAATAGAATGCGTTACCACTTATACCATAGGAGAACATACGATGAATGCAATAACTATTAAGCAATGTTAAGAAATCTTGCTATTGATGAGTTAAATATATACCGGTACATAGACGATAGATACATGGAAGAAACACATTGTTTATTTCATACATACAACTCGAACGCCACGTTATGCCAGCTCACCTCAGTCACGGTACATACTATCATACAATCGACCTGATCACCATACAGCTCACCCGAAAATTTTAGATTTCACAATGCACTAAAAATAACCCAAATCATTTTTAAAACCTGGAATAACCTGGAAAACCCAAATTATTTTTAAAACAGCTTTAAATTTTCGTTAATTGCATCGAAGGCCAATAGTCACAACTTGCGTTTAATACTGAAAGGATGGATATCTAAGAAACACGAATCTCTTAAACATTAAAATATATATCTTAGAATTTATCACGGTTAGTTAGCATTTTTCTTTCATTCACAAGTTTCTTTTAATTGCTTTTCAGATTATTTTCTGTTTAAACTTTCCATTTTCCAGTTGGACAACTCATTTTGAATGCATGCACTGGTCTTACTTGGCTATACTCCAAGCTTTAAATTAGAACGCTGATTATCTGCTATTCAGTGGTAATTGATTAGATTAATCTTGCATCCTTTGCTGAGGTCTTACATAGTACTTACTTCGTAGTTTCGTATCGAGAGTTTCTTCACAAATGAGGTTAAAAGTATTTCAAATTAGAAAAATTAATTTTTCAGATCCGCGCTGATCATAAAAAAATTCTACAGGTTTCGAAGGTTGATCTGACGATACTTTTATTTTTTTCAAGAATTAGCAGTTTCCTCTTGAATAACTTTAAAACAGGAGAATATGAACATGCTATGGCTTAACTGTACATTTTGCAAATCGAATTTTACAATTTATTATTGTCATTCATTAGAAAGCAAAGGCAATCTAAAATTTGAATTTAATTTTAAAGTTTAAATAAACATACTTATCATATATTTATTACAAAAATGATCAGGTATTTGGGCATAATTTAATATGGAGTATATATTCATTCCGTGACTTTAGAACCAAGTGACTTTTACTAAACATATTATTCAAAAGACTTCATTTAAGAGATAAGATGAAAATTTAACAATCTAAGCATTCAGATTCCATATTAATTTCAGAAAACACCCAAACACAGATATTACTGAAATCTTAAATGTCCCGCAAGTCTATAACAGAATAAAAACGAATTTTCACAACACTTCCTTTACTTCCTTGCACGAAGAAAAGTAAGTGTTGGTTGTGATCGCGAAAAATTTCGGGTATTATAGTTCAACGAAAATACCCATTTTGACCGCTCTTGAATCCAAGTCAACGACGAACAGAATGCGGACAAATAAAGGACATTTTTTCAAAAACGGATTGTAAAATGGATATAGAAGATATTTTTTTTCGTTACGTCTGAACGTACGTATGTACGTATCTCGCATAACTCAAAAACGAATAGCTTCAAAACGTTCAAAATTTTGTGTATAGGACTACTATAGTATGTAACTATGCATATCCCTTTTTTGTTGCAATCGGCCGCACCAAACTATATGACTACCGTATTTGACGGCATATAAGACGCACTGGCATATAAGACGCACCCTTATTTAGAAGGCCACACACAAGTAAAAAAAGTTTCAATAGTCCAATAACTTAAAATGTGGTTTCTTTTAGTTCTCATGTTTCGTAAAAGCCAAATAAACAATCATTGTAACCGAACATATTTTTATTAAGAAAAATTAACAAACGGCAAG